>NC_060141.1:529849936-530474936 GCF_021461385.2 Schistocerca piceifrons | reverse complement strand
AAACTAATCACATAATCGGCATCATCGCAATCGTAGGCTGTTCTTAGGAGAAGGGTATCCTAAGGCACTACAGCCTTCAAAAACACCTGTTTGCGTTGTAGTAGTAATACGTGTTTAACTTCAGTCTGTTGCCTGATACGTTTGTTTATTTTCCTGCCTGTCCTAGTAACTGCCAGTACGTATCTTTTCAATGCTTGCAGAGCATCAGATTTTTCGACTGCTCATTGAATTATGAAGGCTGTATGTCGCTGGCATGTGTCAAGACCAGTCATGCCCAGTAATGATAAACGCTGGTGCCTTAATTCTGAAACACTGTTTTGCAAAGAAAAAGCACTGCAGACCACTTTTACTGATCTTTGTATCTGTTTTGGTCTTCAGTAACACTAGATACAAAAAGTTTTCAACCATTTCTGATAGCAGTGCTAATTTAAACCATTTTCTTTTGGATTGTACATTATTGTATTACTACATTGCTTTAATTCATTTTCTTGCTTACTTTCATATGTTCTCTGTGAAACACATCCATTCAAGCTTGATGTTTATCTGCAATACAATAAAACTATCCCAGTCATCCGAAAAACGAATCGGGTTCAGTTATGCTTTATTAATATGTACTCTTTCTTCTGTTTTTCAACTTAACGCGCTAAAAAGTCCCTTTATGAAGGCTCATCATAATTTTGGTTATATAGAATTTCATTTCCCGTCATCTCTTTCAAGTCTTATTTTCACTTTATGCTGATTAAGGAAAGCACTAACAGTAATCAATCTTACGTACCACATAAAGTACTAACAGCAACAATAGACTGTAAGTAAATTCCAATGTGCTATTGAGATGAAACCTATCCACTGAACAAAGCGCCTGAATATATCGACGGAATGCTATCACAATCACTTGATAGACCCTTCACAAACAGCTTGAAAACGGGAAAGGAAGTAATGGAAAATAAGCAGAATTACAGTGAACCTACAGAAGGGAATAATACAAACCAAATTCACTGCGCTGGAAACAGAGGACAAATAAAACGAGCAGGTCGCACACAGGCAGACCAGAATAATTGTGGCTACTGTCCTGCGCGATTGAAGAGCGGCAATTCCTTGAAAACGGAAAATTTCGTTACATTAACAGAGTCTTTAAAGCTAAATCTACGAAAACTGGTGTTTCACTTCTCGACTATAAATAAAGAAGTGTGTGTTAAGGAATGGAATTTTTTGTGGAAATATCATCACAAGAACTCAGGCAGGATTAAAAAAAAACTCCGACTCCACCCAATAGAATCGCCTTTTGGCCAGTAGTATGTTCGGAAAATGCCATGCTACTAACGTCTCAATTAACGTTAATAGTTTAGAAGGAATTACAATTTGTGAAAATCATAAAATTCGATTAATGAAAAGAAATCTGTGCAGACCATACAATCTACGCGAGAAAAATTGCAGGTGATAGTACATCAGTAAAGTGCTCCGATCAGAGATCCGTTCTTTCATTGTGGATCCGCTCCAATCCTGATCTCTTACGGCATTCCGAAATGGCGGTGAGGGTTCGTTCGTGGGTTATCCTACGCTATTAATGTGCCTCTGGCTGCGAATTTGAGTCAGATGGGATGCGGTATCGTAGAGCGAGGCGCTTAAGGCGGACGCTCACGCTAAACTGGAAGTCCGGTTTTAAGTCCTGATCCAGCACAAGTTTTTACCTATTGCGACTGATTCGTTTCAATTCACAAATGCAGCTAATGTCATTGAAAATCTTTGAATAACAACGTATTTCTTTATTTCCAACCGAGAAGAGAAGTACCAATTTTTATAGATTTAGATTTCAAAACTCTTTAATATAACGAAATATTTTCTGAAAAATTGTCATCTCTTATTTCAGCCCCTTAGTAGTTGAATTTCCAGAAATACTGAAACACTTATTTTATTATTTGTAACAGAGAAGCCAAATATAATTTACCTTCAAAAACACTTAGACAATGAAATGTTTTCATAAAATGTTACACCCCATATTTCACCCCATATTTTGAGTTTTCCAAAACAATAGAACACGTATCCTTTTATTTCTGACAGAGAAATGAAATACGTTTTCGCAGTTATTAGCTTCAAAATTATATTAACAGCGATATTTTTCAAAACGTTTCTCATCTCCTATTTCTCCCCCTTAATAATGGCATTTCGAACAATCCTTTCTTAAACTATGACTACAGTATAAGGTCAGCACCCTCTCCATATTTCAAGTCTATTTCCTTAGCAGTTTGTCCTGGGCAATGATGAGTCAGTGAATCAGTTCCTTTAGGAGTTAATTTCCAGGAAGATTGTAGCGTGTTTTTTATTTCTAACCTAGACGCCAAATACTAGTTTCCATGGATTTAGCTTTAAAAATGATTCGACAGTGAAATATCTTCATAAAACTTTACAATCCCCATTTCGCCCCTTAGGGACTGTATTTCCGAAAAAGAGTGAAACACCTACTTTTTAAATTTATAATTGAGAAGTCAAAGAGAAATTTTCAGACATTTCGCTTTAAAAATGCTTTGAAAGTGAAATATTTCCACAAAAACTTTCATCTCCTATTTACTCTGTCAGGGGTTGAATGTCCAAGAACACTGAAACACGTATTTTTTTATTTCTAATTCACGAGTAAAATACTAGTTTTTATAGATGAACGATTTACTGTTTCACCGCAATAGCGCTTAACTTCCGAAAAATGCTGAAACACTATTTATTTATGATCAAGATATCAAATAGCAATTTTCGTAGGTCCAAACTGCCTTAATAGCGACATATTTTCTAATAGCATTTCATCCCCTATTTCACCACGTTATGGGTGGAATTTCGGAAAATCCCTTCTTATACGACGCCTACAGTATGAGGCTCAAGCGAGAATACTGTCTCTGTAGCTTTTGGATATATTTCTTTGTTAAACAGCTCGCCGATGGTACAAATAGTATCTATCCTGGGTATTAATAACCGCTTCTGCTGTGTTTAGTGCTTTATTACTGGATCACTACAGGCTTCGTCGCACTAAAAACCACATCTTCAGGTGAACATCTGTATAAGATTAAACCCAGAAGGGATAACAACCCTGAGATATACATCGGATGGTAAATTCTAAGAATAAATTCTAAGATTTTAAAATTAAAAAAAAATATTAAAAACTTTCGCATGAGAATATCGAAATGTTAATATTCATAATACTAAAACATTAGAGCGGAAAAGCTCAGAATCTTTTTACCCAAAAGTCATATCTATTTTACACGTACAACTCACTGCGAAAAAATGTCTCTACAGTAGTGGTATCGATAACCATATTAAACTTTCTCACAACAATGCTCGACTCCGTACTTACTCAACGAAGAAGACTTATCAGCACAATATTAGAATCAAAAATCAGTACACTTTGGCTCGAATCATAGCACTAACTTTTCTCAAAATTTCCCCATAATCACGACTGACGTCCTCATATTTTATGGGGAAAAGTGGAAGTCGTTTCACTTCAAGGACGTAGAATTATTCAGTTTTTAGGAAAATTAATAACTTCCTCTAGTAAATTCAAGTTATCGACAAATATCTTCCGTATAGGTGTCGGTTTAACTCTGGAAACAAATTGGACGCTGTTTACCGCATGAGAAAGCGCGTTCTCACACCATTTCCTGTTACATCCTTAATGAAATTTTGTCCCTATAGACAACAGAGTAGTGATATGTATTCGAATCAAAAAAGCGACGAAAAGTATACCATCTTGTCCCAGAAAATAGTATTGTAGTATTCTAAATATTTTTATCTGTTGCCATAAGCTAGTCAATTTGCGAGATAGAAAGAGAGAGAGAGGATTAGAGACTATGTGTGTTTTTGGCACCATTCAATTGACTGTCAACAATTCATATGTGAGTGCGTGTGTACCTTATCGAAGTTTTGTCCCCTCTACAAACTGCAGCCAATAAAATCATCTTCTTGTTCCATTGCAGCAATAACTTTACTATGGTACAAATTTCAGTCGGTATGAACTGAACTGTTTTCAATAATATAAGTGGCACAGTTGAGATCTGATTAATAGTGAAGCGTCATACAGAAGCAGCCAACTGTCGGGTTTTACAATTTCTGTTATATTTGCGTTTTTAGTTAACACGTAATGATAGAAGATCAATAAATAGAAAGCAGGCGCTTCAGTTCACTTACGACTGAATGGAACAGTCGGAAACGACTCCCTGCTGAACTTTTCGCGGTGCTCCCTCAAAATTAAGACGAATTCGAAATGAAGACGGTTGAAACCTGCGTCAGACCATCCAGATTTAGTTTTGTCGTTGTTTCCTACATCGCTCCAGGCCGCTGCCGAGTAGGTTTCTATTACAAACGCACGACCAGTATCTTTCCCTGTCCTTGAAACATTCTGAGCTTGTGCTCCATCTCTAATGATCTCGATGTCGACGGGACGTTTAGCGCTGATCTTCCTTCGTTCCTTTCATCGTCCTGCAAAATTAGGAATAGCTACCTGAATTCCTCCACCTCCCTTCGTGCTCAGTTTCCTCATCTGTAATGTTTTCTGTGAAATGATTAATACGGAAGGTTCTTTTTACATGACGGAGCATCGGACGCGAGTGTGGGCGAGAAACGGAAAGCAATTTCACGCCGGACAGAAGGTTTCCAGAATCCAATTCGTTCTCGGAATTAGATTTTGGGCGGGAAGATACATAACGACGTTTGAGGACTCGTCGTTGGAGACGCGAAATGCTGTTACCTCTCAGTGCACACAGCATTTTGTGTGGCGAAACCACTATTGGTAGCACTGGACTACTTCTCTACACGTGTGTGCAATGACAGTGGTCAAATACAGATTCACTCCCCACTATTCTCAATGTATCTTTCGCAAACAGTGTTAGATAATAGTAGATGAATTTTGTTCTCCTTCTTGAGGAAAAATTGCTTCTTTAAATAATTTGTGCACTACGTGGTGCAGCTTAAAACCTTTTACTTATGAGCGGACAAGCATTTGCTTTCTTACTGGTCAACAAGAGTGTCGCATTGTCAGAAGACAATACTTGTTCCAGGTTTCCTGCAGACGCAGTCTTCGGCCGTACAGTTAACAGGTGTATCATAGTATGCCAAATAAATGGCGCATTAAGCGGAAATGTACTTGAAAATTGAAGTGCGTGGAATGGTACCATTCTTGTGGACATAACTTCCAAATTGTACACAGATTCACCGAAATTCTGGCTGTGTGGGGACCAAATCCAATGTCGCATCCAGCCTTACTGCAATTCTCCCAACTGTTTGACTAGAGCTTCACAGACCTGGTTTCTCTGATCGGCAGTAACAGTAATCGACCCCAGATGATAATGTCCAAGCAATCGAACAACAGATTCAGAGCGATTATGCGATGGTTATGCACTTCTGATGTAGTATACTAAGTGCCTGAAACCGGTTAAAGAAACAAAATTTCATTTTTGCAGCTGGTTGCTGATTATTTCGATAAACACAGGGTGTTTGAAAAAGAACTTCCTAGTTTTAAGTATAAATTTAATGGGGATGCTAATGAAAAATTACATCAATGAGTACGTATCATGAAGTTTTGTTCAAAGTTAGTAGACATCAATGTCGGATTCATTTGTTGCCCTGCATACGTCAAGACGATATTAGACTTCTCGCCACGTATGCAGATGTAACTGTCCCAACCGCGGCGACAATTCTTTCCCGTAAATAATTGATGTCTCTGATCTTTTCACGGTACACGACGTTTTTTTGTGGCCAAAAAGAAAAGGTCCAGGTGATTAAGTCAGGGCTTCGTAGTGGCCAAGGTACTTGGCCAACCCGACCTATCCACCTTCCTGGAAAGCGAGTGTCAAGAACCGCATGCACATGGTTACTGTAATGAGGAAGGGCGCCATCTTGTTGGAAAAACGCAAGCCACTTTTCCGCCTCAATATCGTCCATTTGGGGAAAGATGTACTCTGTCAACATGTCACAGTAAACTTACGCGTTCATTGTTTTTCTACAAAGATGAAAGAACCAATCACACAATCTTCAATCAAACAGCATAATTCATTAACTTTGGGAGAATCACGTTGATGCTGAATAACGTTATGTGGATGCTCTGCCCCCCCAAATTCTGCAGTTATGATGGTTAACTGTTCCACTGACATGAATTGTAGCCTCATCAGAAAAGAGATCTTTTTTTTACAAAACTGACATCATCATCAGTTCTGTGTAGATAGTCAACAGTAAACTCATACCTTTCGAGTTTATCAGTAGGTTTTATTTCATGTAACAGTAACAGTTGCAATTTGTAGGCGCACAAATTAAGTCTTTAACTCACAACATCATACACAGAACAAGATTTTCACTCTGCAGCGGAGTGTGTGCTGATATGAAAGTTCCTGGCAGATTAAAACAGTGTATCAGACCGAGACTCGAACTCTGGACCTTTGCCTTTCGAGGGCAAGTGCTGTACCAGCTGAGCTACCAAAGCCCGAATCACCACCTGTTCTCACAGTTTCAATTCTTCCAGTAACTCGTCTCGTACCTTCCAAACTTCACAGAATCTCTTCTGCTTTCCCGCGAAAGACGAATGTCCCGAGTTCGAGTCTCGGTCCGGCACACAATTTTAATCTTCAAGGAAGTTTCGTATCAGCGCAAACTCTACTGCAGAGTGAAAATCTAATTCTGGAACATTCCCCAGGCTGTGGCTAGGCCATATCTCCGCAATATCCTTTCTTCCAGGAGTCCTAGTTCTACAAGGTTCGCAGAAGAGCTTCTATGAAGTTTGGAAGGTAGGAGACGAGGTACTGGCAGAATTGAAACTGTGAGGACGGGTCGTGACTTGTGCTTTGGTAGCTCAGCTGGTAGAGCACTTGCACGCGAAAGGCAAAGGTCCCGAGTTCGAGTCTCGGTCCGGCACACAGTTTAATCTGCCAGGAAGTTTTCACATCATAGTACCTTTAGGCACTCCTAATTGTAGACTACAGCTGGCTAAAGCCTTCTTTGGGCTCCAAACATACGAAACACAGATCTGTTCGACAATATCATTAGAAGTTCTCGATCTACTTGGTTATTTTGCTCTTAAAAAACTATCGGTTTTCTTCAAAGAATTTAGCCAATGACAAATAGTTTTTGTTGTAGGTGGTTCACCACCATAGTGACGTCTAAAATTACGTTGCACTGTTATAACTGACTCAGTTTTCACAAGCCAAATAGCACGCCGCACTTTCTGTTGGGGAGTAACGTTGTTGGTGAGTTGCTCTGCGCTGCACACCCGGAATGAACTTTGGGAACAGAGAAAAAAGCAGCACTGGTGCAAGGTGAAGCAGACCTACGAACTGCAGGGGAGCAAAACTTGGAGAGTTGATGATACAAACACCACAAACGAGAATAGTGTGTCACTTCGTACAGATTCTAGCACACATTAAAACTAGGGAATTGTTTTTCAGACACACTACACAACTACAATTCCAGAAGGTGGATAAAATACAAAGAAACACAGCAGTTTCAGTTTTGCAACGATGAGGACGTTCACTCAGCTATTCTCGTATGGCTCCATGGCCGTAGTGCGGATTTCTGTCGTCGAGAAATTGAACGAGTAGTAGAATGTTCCGACTGTTGTTTATAGAGACCTTTTCTTTAAAAAAATATTGGCTCTCAGATAGTCCCATCCAGTCATCTGACAAAGGAAATGTTATATTAAACCTGATTTCGACAATTCGTCGTAGACATTACACTGGTACGATGTAACATGGAATTAACACAAGGACTGATTCGACATAAAACAACATTTATAGAATTTTGAAAATTTGTGATAAGGACTATGGGACCAAACGCTGAGGTCATCGGTGCCAAGGCTTACGCTCTACTTAATCGAACTTAAACTAACTTACGCTAAGGACAACCAAAACACAAAAACATGCCCAAGGGAGGACTCGAACCTCCGATGGGAGGAGCCGCGCAAACCGTGACAAGACGCAAGACGCCTCAGACCGCCCGCGCGGCCAACATTTACAATTCAGGGTATACGAAAACGAGTAAACAAGGTGAAATGGATAACATTCCTACTGGTAACACAATAATAAATCATAAATCACCATTCGTGCACATTTGCGATATTCCCAGTTCAATCCATATTAATGGCAACACATCCAAATTTTTTAAAAAAAGTGTCCTTAGTACGTCCTGTGACCATTGTATCAGTACAGATACTTGAAGACTGTGTTGGAAACAGTGTAGATTAGACATCCAAATTAAAAATAAAATATTCTTTGTACGTTTTGTGAGCATTGTATCAGTACAGATACTTGAAGTCTATGTTGGAAACAGTGTAATGTATCCGTGTCACTTTTAAGTTTAATGCAACATTCCATAAAAGTTACTGGGCCTGCCATAATAATGTTTAATTTACTCTTTGAAGTCCCCTCGAACATATATATTCAGTTGTTGAACTGAGCCAACAGATCAGTCCAATTAATCTGCAAGCCAGTAGTGACGATAATAAAACAAATATTTCGTAGAAGAAGGAAGAGCTAGTTGTATCATTTCTTGGGATGGAATACGTAGTGTGTCGTTGCTGAAGTCTTCTAGATTAATTTATTCACATCGCCTCTTGGGATATAGTACACAGTGTGTCATTGATAATGTCTTCTACATTATTTTATTCGCATATAGACATTTTCTGATTTATGGGATTCTTTTTTTATTGTACAAGATTTTGCAGATACTGTTATGTCTTCTCTTATATGTCTAAATTGTCGTTATGCGGTAATGTGATCAATTATTAATTCAAGTAAAATAAAAAAGGCCATAAAATGTATCTTTGGTTCTGATACTTTCATTTAATACTTTTCCAAAGAGATGTGAGATTAAATACTTAAAGATGAAGAATGCTTTCAGAGAAGTTGAGTGTAATCGCATCAAATACGTCATACTGTAAACAAACAACGAGTTACATTTCAGAACATTTTGAAATAGAAGCTGTTCTAAGCTAAGATAAACTTCCATTTTCAAGACTGATGAAATTGTCAAGACATTACAGAATCTCAGTCCTTTTGCAAATATCACGTGTTCCGTGGTAGATGTTTAACTTCCGTTTCAAGATACAAGGTGGGACACGTCCGACGAAGTGTGACTTAATCGCCTAAATGTTACGTAAGTAGTTTTAATAATCTACAGAATTTTACTATTCATCAATGCCTCTCGCGGCAGAAGTAACTTCCAGATAGCTTTAATATTTTACACAGCACTTTAAATTTATAGAATTTTAACAATCTACAAGAGCCACATGAAATGTGATTTCATATATAACGACAACAAAAACAGTAGGCAATGCCGGAAACACTGGTGGGTGGTCTCAAGTGCGCTTTCAGGAACAGTATGACAAGACATGTGTTGAGACATCAGGAATTAACTTAAATAGTACTAATTGGAACCTTAAGGGGAAAAAACAGTAAAAGAAGACAGAAAATGGAATATATCCAGCAAATAATGGTCGCAAGTGCTACTTTAAGAGGAAAAGGTTGGCCCAGGACAGGAATTCGTGGCGGGCTGCATAAACTAGTTTTAAGACTCATGACTCAACAAAAAAGTGTGCTTTCTTTCATGTGATCAGCAAATAATGGTCGCAAGTGCTACTTTAAGAGGGAAAGGTTGGCCCAGGACAGGAATTCGTGGCGGGCTGCATAAACCAGTTTTAAGACTCATGACTCAACAAAAAAGTGTGCTTTCTTTCATGTGATCAGCACTTTGAAACACCAACCAGGAAACTCGTGTGTTCGTAGGTGCCCTATCTTCGGCATACAACACACTCCCCTACCATACATATCAAATGTAATTTTTCTTTTACTTGCGCCTCGAATTGGGTTTAACCAACTATTCCTGCATCAATAATAATAATAATAATAATAATTTGGAAATTCACAATACCGATACCACAGGGTTACTCAGGAAGACTGGCCAATGTTCATGGAAATGACGGGAAGAATAATTTGAAAAAAAGTTTTATGTGGACATATACCCTATTCCGAAAGGTTTCCGAGATATAACACATTTAATGAACATTATTATTTGTTTTATGTATTATTCAGTACATCGTCGGATTTAGGTGTATACATGTACAAGAGTTAGTATTCTTTACAATATGTCTTTTAGATAATGGAAATTGAAAAATACATATTTTTAGCACATCCAGCTCTAAGAATTATCCAACACATCACATTACAGGCGTTGTGTTACTGTTCCTACATAAGTTGTTGAACTACATGTCCAGAACAGAAATGAAAATTGGAAGGACGCGTGGTCCACTCATTGTGCTGAAGACTCAGGAATTCCACGTGTCGGCAAGCACCTATCGTAGTCCTCGACAGCAGCAGGAGCACTATAATCGCAGAAGCCGTAAATATTCACCATATATGCGTATTATTCATTATTGTAAATGTGTGAAATTTTAGCCAGCGCGTGTACAAACACATACTCCTCTCTGATACACCCTCAGTTCTCTAACTACACTACTGGCCATTAAAATTGCTACACAAAAAAGAAATGCAGGTAATAAACGGATATTCATTGGACAGATATATTCTACTAGAACTGACATGTTATTACATTTTCACGCAATTTGGATGCATAGATCCTGAGAAATTAGTACTCAGAACAACCACCTCTGGCCGTAATAACGGCCTTGATATGACTGGGCATTGAGTCAAACTGAACTTGGATGGCGTGTACAGATACAGCTGCCCATGCAGCTTCAACATGATACCACAGTTAATCAAGAGTAGTGACTGGTGTATTGTGACGAGCCAGTTGCTCGGCCACCACTGACCAGACATCTTCAATTGGTGAGAGATCTGAAGAATGTGCTAGCCAGGGCAGCAATCGAACATTTTCTGTATGCAGAAAAGCCCGTGGAGGACCAATAACATGCGGTCGTGCATTATCCTGCTGAAATGTAGGGTTTCGCAAGGATAGAATGAAGGGTAGAGCCACGGGTCGTAACAAATCTGAAATGTAACGTCCACTGTTCAAAGTGCCGTCAATGCGAACAAGAGGTGGCCGAGACGTGTAACCAATGGCACCCCATTCCATCGCGCCGGGTGATATGCCAGTATGGCGATGACGAATACACGCTTCCACTGTGCGTTCACCGCGATGTCGCCAAACACGGATGCGACCATCATGATGCTGTAAACACAACCTGCATTCATCCGAAAAAATGACGTTTTTCCATTCGTGCACCCAGGTTAGTCGTTGAATACACCATCGTAGGTGCTCCTGTCTGTGATGCAGTGTCAAGGGTAACCGCAGCCATGGTCTCCGAGCTGATAGTCCACGCTGCTGCAAACGTCGTCGAACTGTTCGTGCAGATGGTTGTTGTCTTGCAAATGTGTCCCCATCTGTTGACTCAGGGATCGAGACGTGGCTGCACGAGCCGTTACAGTCATGCGGATAAATGCCTATCATCTCGACTGCTAGTGATACGAGGTCGTTGGGATCCAGCATTGCGTTCCGTATTGCCATCCTGAACCCACCGATTCCACATTCTGCTCACAGTCATTGGATCTCGACCAACGCGAGCACCAATGTCACGGTACTATAGGCTACAATCCGACCTTTATAAAAGTCGGAAACATGATGGTCCTCCTCACACAAGGCATCACAACAACGTTTCACCAGGCAACGCCGGTCAACTGCTGTTTGTGTATGAGAAATCGGTTGGAAACTTTCCCCAAGTCAGCACGTTGTAGGTGTCGCCACCGGCGCCAATCTTGTGTGAATGCTCTGAAAAGCTAATCATTTGCATGTCGCAGCATCTTCTTCCCGTCAGTTAAAATTCGCGTCTGTCGCACGTCATCTTCGTGGTGTAGCAATTTTAATGGCCAGTAGTGTAGTTCACTTCTTGGAGTGTAATTTCTCTGTGACGATGAGGTTTCCGTCCGCAAGTGAATCCCACTTCTAAGTGAATGGAAGGAATTTAAATGGAATAAATATTTAATTTGGGAAAGCCTTTAGGTCATACCACTGAAACGGAAGGACAGTAGCATGCGACGAAGTCCCACGGTATTTACAAAACGAATTTCTGCATATGAGAAAGGGACACACTGCGACAGCAATCAAAACACTATAGCCATCGGTGTGTACAGTGTCCAACAGCTGCGTTCCTTGTCACAACTATCGACGAAGCTGTGGGTCCAAGTGAACTGGCATACGATGCGCTAAAAGATTCCTAACTTCACATTGTCCTAGACATACTGTTTCCTGGTTATAATTGCCTTAGGCGTTTCGATTATAGAGGGTTGGAACTTTAATAATGGCAAATGTTTATTTACAGCTCGTTCAAAGTAGATGCGTGTTTCAAAATTTTACTGACCTTCAGAGCAGTCACCAGCATTGTGTATAACCCGCTTCCAGCGATTTGGAAGTCGTAGGATACTTTTAGCAGTGTCAGTTGTGTTGACAGTTCGAGCGGCGCGGTCAATTGCCTGACGACTTTGTAGCAGTTGTGAAGCGAATGCCGAGAACTGTTTCCTTTAGTTCATAAATCGAGTTGAACTCACGAGGACTTATGCCAGGTGAGTGCACTTGGTTGTATAGCACTTAGCAGCCACATCAGTGTCACAAATCAGTAACAGCTTGCGCTGTACGTACTTGGGCATTGTCCTGCAAAATGATGGTCAGGCCCTGCAGAAAGTGTCATCACTTTTGTCTCTATGCTATTAATTTTTGGAACACAACCTACGACCAGCTGCGCACTTCTAAAGCTGGAGCCACTTTGTGTAGAAGGAGGTATCGATCACACACAGACGCCACGCTACAGCTGACATGCCTTCTGGGCGTGTTCTCGTCAAAGAAGAACGTACAGAGAATAAAGGTGCTTGTGAACCCACACCACACAGTCACGTATGGCGAGTGCAATGGCTCTTAGTGCACAAATTCGGCAATTCTATGTATTCACTGCACCCTGTAGTGTTAAATGTTACTCGTCACGCTGTATAATTTCCCTGGCCACATGTCATCAACATCGATCCATACCAGGGACCGAAGAGCAAATTGAGAACTTTGCTGCACTATCTGGATATTTACGGGTACCAGTGTAAAATAGACTGAAAAATCAACCGCTGTTGGCCATTGGATGAACAATTATCGTGACTCTGACTCAGCTGTTAGCATGGGGACCCAGAAACTACTCTATCAGTAGACTCAGATGAAGGCCGAACACTTTAGTCACAGACTATGAGAAACACTGCGGCATGTGCTGCATAGTCTGTTACAGCAACGGCAGCCTCATCGTTAATTCCCATTGTGGCGTCATGACAGCGGTGGACTATGTGAACTTCATTGCGGGCCATCTGCATCGCTTCATGCTTGAAATGTTCCCCTACGGCTATGACATCTTCCAGCAAGATAACTGTGCGTATTGCAAGGTCAGAATCCTGTTGCAGCGTTGGAGGCGCTTTATAGTGAACTCACATTGATGAATTGGCCAGCAAATGCTCTCGATCTATACCCACTGGAACACATATCGGGCGCCAGCTTTGTGTCCGTAAACCACGATCTCGTAATTTGCGGGAATTGCTTGACCCCTTGCGTAGACATGTGGTGCCACATACTTCCTGAATCCTATCAAGCACTTGTAGGATCCATGCCAAGAAAAATCTCTGTTGAACTATGTTTGAAAACTGAAACAGCACGTCGTTAAACAAGCGGTCATAATGATCTGGCTCATCGGTGTATAAATAGGTCTAAAATTTTCATGCTTGATTTTATCGGAAACAACTGAGGATTGCGTCTTGCTGTTTAGATATCGCACTCCGGGAAGAACAGTGAAACAACGCAAAAATGCAACACTTGACAAAACTGGACTTAAGGAACTAGTTCTATAAAAGTTTTAAATTTCGGGCAATTACTCTTGGCAGCAAATTTCATTACATTTTTCGTGCACGTTGGGGCACTTCGTACGTATTTTTCAGTGACAAACTAAAATTGCTGTTTTCCGACTTATGTCAGTTTTCTTGCCGTGGTGCGATATGTTGAAGTCCATGTCGTGCCTACACATCCTAGCAGTAGGAATTAAATCGGTGAGGAGCAGTTCGTACGATCCCTTTGTTAGAGTTGTGATGGCAACTCTGAACATGCTTGAAAGAGAAGTGGCGGATCCGTTTACCAGCGGCGGCATTAACGATCAAGAGAGAAATGTCATTAGCGTCTGGACCTCGAACATATCTTTATAATGACGCATTATGTGGGGAATGAAACAGCTGCTAATGACCTACAGGTCGATAGGTCCAGGAATACCAGCTTAGTGTATTTGTGAATGCTAAAACACAAATCTGAGGAGTTAAATTTTACGTCACTGGAACCTGTTTTTTTAACAGAAATATTCATACAGTCAAATATTGTGAACTGACGATGGTATAACCGGAAATTCGTGTTCGACGGAACGACACGGTAATGCATTGAAGATGTAAAAACGAGGACGGCGTAATAAACACGCAATACTTCCGCAGTTTGGTATCAATATTTATCTCTAATTAGTCAGCGGAAAATTTAGTCCTCCAGTCCTGCAAGACAAACCATTTAATGGAACGGCAGCAGTAAATGTACGCAACAGTCACACAATCGAGAGAGCTCACGAAAGAAACCTGTCATGAGTTTGTGGACGAAGTTTCGCGACCTTACGTAAAATTTGAGCCGCTTGTCTGCGTTACTGACTCGTGGGGAGAGCAACCTGGTCATTCCTTATACTATGCCCTCGTTGTGGATGAAATCGGAATATCGATGTGTTCATCAAAAGTAATTCCTCTACAGTGTATGCCGTTTTGACAACCCTACGATGTATCCTTGTACTGACAGGTGAAAAATAGCGTTCACCGATTACATAAGTGCCACATTTTTATTGCACAGCAATCAGAAATCACAAATAGAAGTGACGCAGTTAAAATACACTGCTTGATCCATGATCAACTGCAGGCTCCCGCTTTCGAGATAATACTTCGATGTGAGTTGTTCGCAACAAATTATCGCCATTTCGCGAGGTATTTAGCTGCGTTAATGACGATGTTTCCCAAAATAAATTAAAACTAAAAAGTATGACTGTGGCATGTGTGATTTAGCACGTTGCTGGTGGTGCTCTGTATATTTATTCTTTGGATATTTTTGCTGATAGATACCACACTGGTGATTGCACTGGTTCTCTTGAGAATAAAAGTAAAAAATCAAAGCAGAAAAAGAAATACTGCATCTTATATGTTTTTAATTTTCATTCCCCATGAGACTGTATATGATTTGTGATGTTAAAATCTATTTTTAATAAGACTTGAAATCTCATGTTCTTTGTTAATAATTGAACTGTTTTTCACGATGTTGCAAAAAGTAATGATGTCGCCTACTTCCTCAATTATAAAAGAGTGTGAAGAGTCATAAGACTATATTTCAACACTAGGCGCAAAACTTCTAAGCTGTGATCCTTGCCACTTTTTTAAAATAGCCTTCATCTTCTCAAAATGTAGACAGCGGCTGGGTTCGAACCTGGGACCGAAACTGGTAGTCAGATACGCTACTCTGCAACAACGAGGTCAGACACTCACGTGGAAGCATGCTACACGTGCGGACTGAAAAAGTAGCGTTGAAACTGTGACTGTCATTTGGTCGGAAATTACTGTATGTTGACGCCTATGCCTAAATAAATGACCCTTTATTTTCATCTTTGTTTCACCAGGTCAAGCTTCGACTGTATCAGCGAGCGACCTATGGCGGGTTTCCCCTGTTAACCTATTTTAGGGAAAGAAACAAATAGCTTCCTCCTTTTGGCTTTCTGGCTATCGTACGCTCGCCTTTCTAAACGTCTCGCTTACGTCCATTTTTTACGTCTTCCAGTCAATTCTTTTCCGCGGGCCATTTGTCTGTCGGCCATAATTCGGTGAGCTACGCGCAGCTTTTATACTTTACGCTTTAAAACACAGTGTCTCACCGCTTGAAGGCAGACACATCGAAAACTTAGTGTTGAAAATGATATTTAGTTTACAAACTGCCTGTAGGTTTCTGTCTCGGGTTCTTCGGCCGCCGATCATCTAATGATTTTACTGACGTTTCGCCATCACGAGTGGCTGGCATTTTCAAAGCTTCACCCTCCATTGCCGCTGGTGACTAGAGCCGAGCTCGCGGCCGCAGACTGTATGTACCTGGCGCGCCAATGTCCGAGGTCTTCTCCGCGGTCATTCTCCTGTTGCTACCTGCGACGGTCGTTCGCTGCAGTACGAGAAGCCAGGATCCGTTTACCTTAAGGCTTTCCTCTTTCTTGTTGAAGCTGTTTGCGTGTATTTGTATTTGTACAGCTCTTCTGAACATGAGGGGGTGGTAGTGCTTCTCTACAGCCAGAACATTTCCCTTCCCTCATTTTATACCACATACAAACTTTTGATAATCCACGCCTTCACTCGTAGGATGTTACCCTTTCGTTAGTTCTTGCATTTTTTTTCGCATGGTCACCTGCCCGTTGGCACTCTCCTCCCGGAGATCCAAATGGGGATCCAATACTGCATCTTCTAACATTGGTGAGATTATTGTGACACTCTTTTTCTGTTGCAGTCACATATCCTGCGAATACACCTGATTTGTATTTAATGGAGTAGTTTCCATTGATTCCTTCATAATTATGCCATCGATCACTGCTGATTCATCTACTTTTTGGAGCAGTTTCCCACCTCAAGATAAGTGCTCCGAACCTCCGTCCGCTCCTCTGTCCTCTTTGAGAAGCACATTGGTAGGACGAAGGTGACTCATTGTACTGGAAGTATTGAGCGACCATTGCTGAGAATTTTTATTCAAAATTGAAACAGTGGCTAAGCTCGAACCCGGGAACACTGAAGGTTTTGAACGTGGGTCGAAGTCCGCTACCACTCGTAGCAGCCAAACGTCACAGTGACTCTATTTATGCGAGCCCAACGTACCATCAGGACATCTAGCCGATGATACGGTAACCGTCCATCACCCGCCGTGCAGCCGTCGACAACCGCCAATCATGCACCGACGTCAGGGCTACGGAACTCCGAGCTGCACAGTGCTTGGCTTGCAGAATGCAGCGTATGCGGAGACGATTAACCATCCTCCTCCGAAGCTGCCGACTGAACTCCGGCTATGCGCACGCAGCGTTGCATCAGCCGTGGTGTATTCGAACGGCGTCTGCTAGTAGGAGCCTGAATTCGACGGTAAACCACACTAGTTGAATTTGTATGCAGATCCGCCTCTTGCAAATGTAATGTAGTTAAAAAAAATTTCATCCAACTATAGCCGTTTAGGTTGTTGGTGGGTGTCCTCCACAATCGACCATTCGAGCCCAGCTCGCCTCGGAAAGAGCAATACCATACTGACAGCAGAAGAACGGTTCGCATCATCTCCAGTAGCAGTAGTACTAAACCATACGCCTACACAATGAAGGGCTTAGACTTTGTCATTGACATTTGTGTCTACCAAATTCTTTATTTGAGCAACATTTTACAAGCCCTCCAAGCTAGCCACGTGGTCTAACGCGGTGCTTCCCTAGCGGGAAGGCGTGCCGATCCCCAGCACGAATCCGCCCAGCGGATTTGTGTCGAGGTTTGGTGTACTGACCAGCCTGTGGATGGTTTTTAAAAGGGTTTTCTATCTGCCTCGGCGAGGGCTCTTTCCCCTTATTCCGCCTCAGTTACACAATGCCGGCGATTGCTGTGCTAACACTGTCTCCATGTACGCGTACACCATAATTACCCTACCACGCAAACATTTTGGGTTACACTCGTCGGGTATGAGACGTTCCGGGGGGTCCACTGGGGGCCAATCCGCTCAATAGTCCTGGGGTCGGTGTCGGGTAGCTATGGCAGGGCAAAGCCTGTCCGTCGTTTCTAGGTCTCTGGTTCAATACACAATACAACATTTTATAGCAGTAAAGCACATGAAAATAACAATAAATTAGTAATGTAGCTGGTTTAGGAGCAGCTACCTCACTTAGTAGCGTATTTCAAGCTGGTTGAACGTTGCCTAAGAAATGCGAGATGACTTCAAAATTTAAGTTACACATTACGATGGCAGGTCAAATAACTTTTATTGAATACTGTACTACACTTCAAAGAGACATAGGTGTATGACACTGCTTCCCCACATAATCAACAAATCTCTGAAAACAACGGTTGGAATGACTACCAATTATTCAATTTCTCGACAACAGAAATTCTCTCCTTGGCCACGGAGCCATTGGAGAAACTCTGTGCGAACGTTCTCACTGTTGGAACATAGCCCCCCACCCCGATTCAGATGTTCTTTCAACTTTCTGAAAAAATGGAAATCGTTTGGTGGAAGACCTGCACTGTATGGTGAATCAGTATCATCCACGTCTGTGCAGTTCTGGTCACCTTGTTGGCACCATTTCAATAGGGCCGGACGCGACATTGAAGTTGGTCCATATACCACCAGAATTTCACTGTCAGTCTTTGTGAAATTTAGATATTTCGCCGTCAATAAGAGTACTATCAAATGGCTCTGAGCACTATGGGACTCAACTGCTGAGGTCATTAGTCCCCTAGAACTTAGAACTAGTTAAACCTAACTAACCTAAGGACATCACAAACATCCATGCCCGAGGCAGGATTCGAACCTGCGACCGTAGCGGTCTTGCGGTTCCAGACTGCAGCGCCTTTAACCGCACGGCCACTTCGGCCGGCTAAGAGTACTATCCTGCGCATTGCAAGTTAGGTGTACTTTCCTAGATGCCGCGCCTGTTATTCATACCGCAGCAGCATTGTACCTGCTGGATACCCAGACCATATACTCACACTCTCTTTTGACAATGCGCAGATCTTGTTGCGCAACAGCCTTAGCTTGGGACGACATGAGTAACTTACTTTCTGAAGGCGCTTCGTAGCACTACCGTTACTACTACATTGTGCTACATCATCGCATATTGCAAATGCATGCACACCGAATTATTACACCACGCAGTGGTAACACTGTGGACCCACATGTGGGAGGACGGTCATCCATGTTTGTGTTTTCCGATGATTCCTCCAAATTGCGTAAACCAAACCTTTGGATGGCTTCGCTCTGAAAAGAACGTGGTTGATGAATCCTACTCGGTTTATCGGGTTATCAGCCGAGTGGTCGCGTCGTCTTGTCTCATCTTCGCTAGGAGATGATGGGTACGAAACTCATCGAAACGTTGCAAGAAGACGACGCCACCACTCGCCTGATAGCCCGAGAAGAATTCATTATTGGAAAACGCCGAAAAAGACTGCAATCGCATAAGGAAGTGATTGATTTTCTTCTTCATCATTTTCCCAGTCGGAACTTGCGTTCCGTCACTAGTGACCTTGTAGTCGAGGGGACGTTAATCTCTAAACTTCCATTTCCTTCCGGATCATTTCATTACTTTGAATCCCTACACGGTGAACTTTATTTCTGTACACAGTACCTATGCGGTGACTAAGTCGTTTTCTGTCGTATTCTTTAGGTGAAATAACTGTCGATTTTGAAACATAGGAAAGGGGTACGATGATGTTGAAATTTTGATTCATAGCCTCCGATCCACGCAAATGAAGTTTGCCCTTGAAAGGCAAAGATCCGTGTACGATTGCAATCCGGCACACTTTTAATTGCACAGAAAATACAGACAACCGCAAACTCAACTATTGACTGAAAGCTGTATGCATACAACAAACGGAAATTTTGGAAATTTGTGGCAAGCTCTTATGGGACCAAACTGCTGAGGTCATCGGTCCCTAATCTTACGCACTACAGGGCTATTACAAATGATTGAAGCGATTTCATAAATTCACTGTAGCTCCATTCATTGACATATGGTCACGACACACTACAGATACGTAGAAAAACTCATAAAGTATTGTTCGGCTGAAGCTGCACTTCAGGTTTTTGCCGCCAGAGCGCAGTGAGACAAAATGGCGACAGGAGCCGAGAAAGCGTATGTCGTGCTTGAAATGCACTCACGTCAGTCAGTCATAACAGTGCAACGACACTTCAGGACGAAGTTCAACAAAGATCCACCAACTGCTAACTCCATTCGGCGATGGTATGCGCAGTTTAAAGCTTCTGGATGCCTCTGTAAGGGGAAATCAACGGGTTGGCCTGCAGTGAGCGAAGAAACGGTTGAACGCGTGCGGGCAATTTTCACGCGTAGCCCGCGGAAGTCGACGAATAAAGCAAGCAGAGAGCTAAACGTACCACAGCCGACGGTTTGGAAAATCTTACGGAAAAGGCTAAAGCAGAAGCCTTACCGTTTACAATTGCTACAAGCCCTGACACCCGATGACAAAGTCAAACGCTTTGAATTTTCGGCGCGGTTGCAACAGCTCATGGAAGAGGATGCGTTCAGTGCGAAACTTGTTTTCAGTGATGAAGCAACATTTTTTCTTAATGGTGAAGTGAACACACACAATGTGCGAATCTGGGCGGTAGAGAATCCCCACGCATTCGTGCATCAAATTCACAATTCACCAAAAGTTAACGTGTTTTGTGCAATCTCACGGTTTAAAGTTTACGGCCCCTTTTTCTTCTGCGAAAAAAACGTTACAGGACACGTATGTCTGTACATGCTGGAAAATTGGCTCATGCCACAACTGGAGACCGACAGCGCCGACTTCATCTTTCAACAGGATGGTGCTCCACCGCACTTCCATCATGATGTTCGGCATTTCTTAAACAGGAGATTGGAAAACTGATGGATCGGTCGTGGTGGAGATCATGATCAGCAATTCATGCCATGGCCTCCACGCTCTCCCGACTTAACCCCATGCGATTTCTATCTGTGGGGTTATGCGAAAGATTCCGTGTTTAAACCTCCTCTACCAAGAAACGTGCCAGAACTGCGAGCTCGCATCAACGGTGCTTTCGAACTCATTGATGGGAACATGCTGCGCCGAGTGTGGGAGGAACTTGATTATCGGCTTGACGTCTGCCGAATCACTAAAGGGGCACATATCGAACATTTGTGAATGCCTAAAAAAACTTTTTGAGTTTTTGTATGTGTGTGCAAAGCATTGTGAAAATATCTCAAATAATAAAGTTATTGTAGAGCTGTGAAATCGCTTCAATCATTTATAATAACCCTGTACTTAATCTAGCTCAAACTAACTTACGCTAGGAACAACACACACACACACACACACACACCCATGCCCGAGGGAGGACTCGAACCTCCGACGGGGTAGCCGCGCGGACCGTGACAGGGCGCCAGAGACCGCGCGGCTACCCCGCGCGGCTGCAACAATACAATCTATGTACTGTAAACACAAGGAATTGTATGGTTATCAGCATATTTTTCAGTTGGAAACATATTTTTTAAGCATTATTAAGTGTTTCAAAGCCATAACTACCACTACTAATACAGTAAGCAATAATATGAACTAAACACTGTGAAATATTTAATATTTGATTATTACGGTTGAAGAGAAAAACTTACCCTGAAGTGATTTCCCTTAAATGTTAGAAGGTCGCAGAACTACCAGTCACAATTACACTCCTGGAAATTGAAATAAGAACACCGTGAATTCATTGTCCCAGGAAGGGGAAACTTTATTGACACATTCCTGGGGTCAGATACATCACATGATCACACTGACAGAACCACAGGCACATAGACACAGGCAACAGAGCATGCACAATGTCGGCACTAGTACAGTTTATATCCACCTTTCGCAGCAATGCAGGCTGCTATTCTCCCATGGAGACGATCGTAGAGATGCTGGATGTAGTCCTGTGGAACGGCTTGCCATGCCATTTCCACCTGGCGCCTCAGTTGGACCAGCGTTCGTGCTGGACGTGCAGACCGCGTGAGAGGACGCTTCATCCAGTCCCAAACATGCTCAATGGGGGACAGATCCGGAGATCTTGCTGGCCAGGGTAGTTGACTTACACCTTCTAGAGCACGTTGGGTGGCACGGGATACATGCGGACGTGCATTGTCCTGTTGGAACAGCAAGTTCCCTTGCCGGTCTAGGAATGGTAGAACGATGGGTTCGACGACGGTTTGGATGTACCGTGCACTATTCAGTGTCCCCTCGACGATCACCAGTGGTGTACGGCCAGTGTAAGAGATCGCTCCCCACACCATGATGCCGGGTGTTGGCCCTGTGTGCCTCGGTCGTATGCAGTCCTGATTGTGGCGCTCACCTGCACGGCGCCAAACACGCATACGACCATCATTGGCACCAAGGCAGAAGCGACTCTCATCGCTGAAGACGACACGTCTCCATTCGTCCCTCCATTCACGCCTGTCGCGACACCACTGGAGGCGGGCTGCACGATGTTGGGGCGTGAGCGGAAGACGGCCTAACGGTGTACGGGACCGTGGCCCAGCTTCATGGAGACGGTTGCGAATGGTCCTCGCCGATACCCCAGGAGCAACAGTGTCCCTAATTTGCTGGGAAGTGGCGGTGCGGTCCCCTACGGCACTGCGTAGGATCCTACGGTCTTGGCGTGCATCCGTGCGTCGCTGCTGTCCGGTCCCAGGTCGACGGGCACGTGCACCTTCCGCCGACCAATGGCGACAACATCGATGTACTGTGGAGACCTCACGCCCCACGTGTTGAGCAATTCGGCGGTATGTCCACCCGGCCTCCCGCATGCCCACTATACGCCCTGGGTCAAAGTCCGTAAACTGCACATACGGTTCATGTCCACGCTGTCGCGGCATGCTACCAGTGTTAAAGACTGCGATGGAGCTCCGTATGCCACGGCAAACTGGCTGACACTGACGGCGGCGGTGCACAAATGCTGCGCAGCTAGCGCCATTCGACGGCCAACACCGCGGTTCCTGGTGTGTCCGCTGTGCCGTGCGTGTGATCATTGCTTGTACAGCCCTCTCGCAGTGTCCGGAGCAAGTATGGTGGGTCTGACACACCGGTGTCAATGTGTTCTTTTTTCCATTTCCAGGAGTGTATTTTATCTGCGATGTAATGTACTGAAAGATGTTTGCATCATACGTTTGTGTGTCACTAAGCATTAAGTAGAGCCGTATGGCTCACGCCATATATGCATTTTAGTATTTCAGTGCGCGAGGAGTAACAAGCAGCCCATCGATGTGCAATTATTAACTGTTTACCGTATGAATATTTCATTTAAATTTTGTGTGTTTATAATTGCTTTAAAGATATCATTTCATTTGCAACCTGAAACGGAATATTTTATCAATGCAATGTTTAATTTAATGGATTGTGAGTGCATGTATCAGTATTAATATGCTTGGTACCAATAAATTGTCATACATAAACTAACAATTTATTTCTGTGTTGTTGGTATATCTGTCCCTCCTAACTGCTGAAGGCAACTGATTATACTGTGTTACTAAATATGAAGTGAAACTAACTCTCCTTTTACTTGACATTTCATTAAATCACAGAAGATAACTATGAGATGAATTGTATCTGCACACCTATGTATAACGCGAAACTGACCGGTGGATGTCACGAGAGGGAAGGTTGGGTTGTTTGGAGGAAGAGACCAAACATCGAGATCATCGGTCTCATCGGATTATGGAAGAAGGGGAAAGGAAGTCGGCCGTGCCCTTTCAGAGGCCTGGAGCGATTTAGGTAAATCACGGAAAACCTATATCAGGATGGCCGGACGCGGGATTGAACCGTCGTCCTCCGCACAAGAGGCACACCCGCCAGTATAAAAGGAGGCAGAGAGTTTTCTGTTCTGAGTAGACAGGCTGTCGCAGCAGAATCGGTCGCACGGGAGAGCTCGGTGACTTCGATTATGCACTAGTCATTGGATGTTACCTGAGTAAAATCCATAAGGGACATTTCATCTTTTGTAAAGCTGCTCAAATTGACTGCTGGCTGATGTGACCGTGAAGTGGAAAAGCGAAAGAAGCAGTTAAAGCAAGATCAAGAGGCGTCATGT
Organism: Schistocerca piceifrons; assembly: GCF_021461385.2. Taxonomy (NCBI): domain Eukaryota; kingdom Metazoa; phylum Arthropoda; class Insecta; order Orthoptera; family Acrididae; genus Schistocerca; species Schistocerca piceifrons. Next base: position 530,451,083 of record NC_060141.1, on the reverse strand, counting down.
ACTGATAGACGTGGACCGTCGAGTATTGCAGACGTGGTTGTGAAAAAATTGCTTGAAATCAGCGGAAGAAATCAGTCGTGAGTTTCGAAGTACTAGCAGCAGTCCAGGTAGCACTCAAACTGGGCGTAAGAAGTTAAAAACAATGGAGTACAGTGGCCGAACACCTCCTTATGGGTCACATATTTCTATAGTCAGTACCAAGCGACGATTGATGTGGTGTAAAAAGCGACATCACTGTCTCATTTAGAGAGATGACTCACGATGGGCGCTGTGGAAGCCCGATGGAAGGGTTTAGGTTTGTCTAATGCCTTGAGAAGGTTACCTCCCATCATGGGTAGAGCCAACAGTGAAGTTATTCCCCTTAAGGAAACGCCAAATACGTAAGGGTATGAGCACATTTCACAGCAATGTGTCCTGCATACAGTTGAGATGCAGCTCAGAGAATATTATATCAGCATGACAACGCACCCATCATAAAGCAATATCTGGAAAGCTATTGTTTGTTGGCAACAAATTGTCTGAAATGGACTTACCTGTCCAGAGTTCTGAAGTGAACCGAATGAAACACCTTTGGGATGAGTTAGAACGACGACTTCGCTCTATATTTCAGCGTCCAACATCAATAACTTCTCTGGTGGGAAAAAGGCTGTAATTCTTCCACAGTTACACAGACACCTCACTGAAAATGTCGCCAGTTCAAACAGAAAGGCGAAACATGGACACATCCTAAATAATAGATGTTTGGAAACTTCTGATCACATAGTGTATTTCTTATCAATCTGTGCATCTCGTTTCACATTGTTACAGGAAATGGAAATTTGTGGTAAGGTAATATGGGACCAAAGTACTGAGGTCATCGGTCCCTAGGTTTACACACTACTTAATCTAACTTAAACTGACTTACGCTAAGGACAACACACACACACACACACACACACACACACACACACACACATACCAACACCCGAGGGAGGACTCGAACCTCCGACGGGGTAAGACGCGCGAACAGTGGCAACGCGCCCTAGACCACGCGGCTACCCAGCACGGCCGTTGTTACAGAAAAGCTGGATTTATTCTGCACATTTCTTCCACTTACAGCAGTTATTATCAAAATTTACAGGACATTACTCCTGAGTACCCGCAAATAATAGCTAGGTAACCCTCCTACCACCCGTACCATGATCAACGTTAGTGGGTAACCAAAATTTGGTAAGAAAAAGAACTTTCTGTGAACACTTATTTTTAAAATGACGAAATAAAAATGAAATTTTAGTATTTACAAGCATTTTATTAAACAGTAAACAGTCAAGGAGACAGTTGGTACTGCTTATTTCTAACAAACTTTTCTTTTATAGAATGATGACACAGTTCTCAGTTCATCATGAGTGTTACCTACAGCCCCTTCTCAGAGAGTAAAGGGCGTTGACGGTAAAAACGTATTAGAAAACATGCTTCCTATACAGCACTCCTCTGCCTAAACACTTTGCCCACTCCCTGCAACTAAGTTTAATTGTATGCACCGCACTTACCATTTGTAAATCACTTGATTGTTGGGTTAGTTACGTCCGAACTGGCAGATTTTGGAAGCCTGCCGGTGGCAAATGCTTTGTATCAGATCACTGACCCTAATAATAATAATAATAATAATAATAATAACACAGCGCAGACCTTACATCAGTGAAGTTGCCATTACATAGTTACTGCTTGTACTGTATGAACTATCTACATCCTAGAGAAAGCATGTTCTTGAGACGTTTAAGTGTATATGATGTACACATGTTAAGTGAGAAATCCGGGTCAGAGTGCTGGTCCAGCACAAATTTTCATATGTCACTGATAAATAGTACATCTGAAGTCAATTTAGATCACAGTTTAGTAATACTTAATGAGCCACTGCACAACGTCAGATAATGTCTGTTCTTTCAGAAATGCATGTATGTCTGAAGGAACACTGTATCACGTGAACTGTCATCACAGACATTGTGCAATAACATTCTAAGTAAACGTCTCAATTTTGCTGTCATAGTTGCATGTTACAAATTATTTGTATAATAGATGGATTATGTGAAGAATATGTTGTTCATGCATTCTTTCCACAAGCTCTAAACTCCACCGCACTGTATCGTGTGTAAATATTAGTATTTCAAAGTAATGTAATTATTGGTACTTATATAATCAGTTTTAAATTCATACAAAATAATGATGATAGTAACGATGTTTTAAAAAGGATTTACTTTAATTACCAAAATAAACTGTACCTTTATTTTTACCCCTTCGGAAATTACATTTTACCGGTCAGGGAGTGATTACACCCAGACTGTGAATCACTGACTTGTACAGTTCTTTAGCTTTAAAAAAGGAAGTCAGTGCACTTTTTACCTTTTAACGATTATGTACTACGAAAATGTCACTATCGGTCCGTTTGTTTATACGGATAGTGGAAGGATTATTGTAAGATATCCCAAATTTTGGTGCATTAGTCTATATCTAATTCATTGTTCTAGTACGAAATTATTCAGTCGATAGTGTTTATCAGATAACGCTACTGTATGTTACACGTAAAAAAATAAAATGTAGCGCTCTAGTAAGTTGTCTTCAACGCTGATTTGCAGTTACTCCTTTCGGCATATGATTCTTTTGTATTCTGTTCGTATAATCTACCTGGAATGCAAGAATGTGATTAGACCAATCCTTGAGAAATGGTCCAGTGGAAAGTCTGAAACCAACTGCTGTGCTGAACTGATACGTAAGTCATCTCCAGAACACAGAAGTGTAGTGCCGATGGATCATGTTTTCTCCTCAAACGCTACGTGAACCATGTCTTCACATGAGACAGGTAGTTTTATCCTTAGATCTTAACAAATTCTCTACGTAGCGGTGGTGCATAGGTTATAATTGACTACACAGCTGGCGTTCGACAACTGTGTTACATTTCTCGTCCCACAATTGTACTACCTAGTTCGTCAGTGTCAATAACTGATTCAAGTGACTTCCTTCAGTGTGGTCCATTCCCTGTTGCCACGCATCCTGTTATGTCACAAATGGAAATGCCGCTAAATAATGTTGGTCATCTCATGCTGCACGCTGATGCATATTGATGTTAGTAAAAACCGTCAGGATTATATTGAGATTTATTTATTACTCTCAACGAACGTCATCAGATGACGCTGACAACAACATTCGTAACAAATTCTCTCAGAACTGTGCCGATATCAGCAATCAAGAAGTATAATCGTCTTATTCATCAATGAAGGCACATTCTAGAACATGAAGAGCAGACAAGCAATAAGATGGTCAGCATGGATGGGTCCATCCTTCTAAAACTAGAACGGTTGGATACAAACCGAGGTGACAAAAGTCATGGGATACCTCCGAATATCGTGTTGGACCTCCTTTTGCCCAGCGTAGTGCAGCAACTCGACGTGAGATGAACTCAACAAGTCGCTGGAAGTCCCCTCCAGAAATATTCAACCATGCTGCCTCTATAGCTGTCCATAACTACGGAAGTGTTACCGGTACAGGATTTTGTGCACGAACTGACCTGTCGATTGTGTCCCATAAATGTGCGATGAGATTCGTGTCAGGCGAACCTGGTGGCCGTATAAATCGCTACAATTTTCCAGAACGCACTGTGACATGGTGCGTTTTGATCCATAAAAATTCCACCGTTGTTTGGTCACGAGCCCAGGGGAGGTGCTGCAGGTGATGTGCTGTTAGCAAAGGTACCAGCGTCTCTCGTGTGCTGCAACAGTCCATTAACGCCGAACATAGCCATTTCCAGTCAATGATCGCTCCAGTTGTACCAGAGGACCCAGTCCGTTCCAGGTAGACACAGCCCACATCAATATGGACCCACCATCAGTTGCACAGTGCCTTGTTGACATCTTGGGACCATCGCTTTGTGGCGCCTGCGCCAGGCTTGCACCCTAGTATTAGCTCTTACTCGCCTAGGGTTCAAACGATATAGTCACGAGCCCAGGGGAGGTGCTGCAGGTGATGTGCTGTTAGCAAAGATACCAGCATCGCTCGTCTGCTGCAACAGTCCATTAACGCCACATTTCGCCGCACTGTCCTAGCGGATACGTTCGTCCCACATTTGTTTCAGCGGTTATTTCACGTACTGTTTCTCGTCCGCTAATACTAAGAACTGTACGTAAACGCCGTGGCTCTCGGCCACTGCCTTGAGAGGTTGTTGTTGTTGTGATCTTCAGTCCTGAGACTGGTTTGATGCAGCTCTCCATGCTACTCTATCCTGTGCAACTTTCTTCATCTCCCAGGACTTACTGCAACCTACATCCTTCGGAATCTGCTTCGTGTATCCATCTCTTGGTCTCCCTCTACGATTTTTACCCTCCACGCTGCCCCCCAATGCTAAATTTGTGATCCCTTGGTGCCTCAAAACATATCCTACCAACCGGTCCCTTCTTCTAGTCAAGTTGTGCCACAAACTCCTCTTCTCTCCAATTCTATTCAATACCTCCTCATTAGTTATGTGATCTACCCGTCTAATCTTCAGCATTCTTCTGTAGCACCACATTTCGAAAGCTCCTATTGTCTTCTTGTCCAAACTATTTATCGTCCATGTTTCACTTCCATACATGGCTACACTCCATAAAAATACTTTCAGAAACGACTTCCTGACACTTAAATCAATATTCGATGTTAACAAATTTCTCTTCTTCAGAAACGCTTTCCTTGCATTGCCAGTCTACATTTTATATCCTCTCTACTTCGACCATCATCAGTTACTTTACTCCCTAAATAGCAAAGCTCCTTTACTACTTTAAGTGTCTCGTTTCCTAATCTAATTCCCGCAGCAACACCCGATTTAATTCGACTACATTCCATTATCCTCGTTTTGCTTTTGTTGACGTTCATCTTATATCCTTCTTTCAAGACACTGTCCATTCCGTTCAACTGCCCTTCCAAGTCCTTTGCTGTCTCTAACAGAATTACAATGTCATCGGCGAACCTCAAAGTTTTTATTTCTTCTCCTTGGATTTTAATACCTACTCCGAATTTTTCTTTTGTTTCCTTTACTGCTTGCTCAATATACAGATTGAATAACATCGGGGAGAGGCTAGAAACCTGTCTCACTCCCTTCTCAACCACTGCTTCCCTTTCATGTCCCTCGACTCTTATAACTGCCATCTGGTTTCTGTACATATTGTAAATAGCCTTTCGCTCCCTGTATTTTACCCCTGCCACCTTCAGAATTTGAAAGAGAGCATTCCAGTCAACATTGTCAAAAGCTTTCTCCAAGTCTACAAATGCTAGAAACGTAGGTTTGCCTTTTCTTAATCTTTTTTCTAAGATAAGTCGTAAGGTCAGTATTGCCTAACGCGTTCCAACATTTCTAAGGAATCCAAACTGATCTTCCCCGAGGTCGGCGTCCAGTTTTTCCATTCGTCTGTAAAGAATTTGCGTTAGTATTTTGCAGCTGTGACTTATTAAACTGATAGTTCGGTAATTTGCACATCTATCAACACCTGCTTTCTTTGGGATTGGAATTATTATACTCTTCTTGAAGTCTGAGGATATTTCGCCTGTCTCATACATCTTGCTCACCACATGAAATGCATGAAATTTGGTATTTTCGGCACACTCTTGACATTGTGCATGTGGTAATACTGAATTCCCTAACGATCTCTGAAGTGGGAGGTCCCATGCGTCTAGCTCCAACTACCAAACCGCGTTCCAGCTCTGTTAATCGCCATTGTGCCGCCATAATCAAGTCGAGAAATTTTTAAAGGGACTCACCTGACTACAAATGACAGCTCCGCCAATTCACTGTCCTTTTATACCTCGTCTACGCGATACTAACACATTCTGTATATGTGAATATCGCTGTCGCATGACTTTTGTCACCTGATTGTATTGTCTGCACTCAAATGGCGTACCATGTTAAAAGGACTCATTGATCGCTACGTTTCTATTGCACTGTCGACGGAGTGTCAGAGTGCTCGCAGTCTTCCAGAATGTGTCTTCTTGAGTCATGGCTGTTCTGTGAGACAGTTGACAATATTATGTAATGGCGCTCACTGGACGGAGCACATCATGACATAATAAATTTACCTTACTATAGCTGTCGTGATTCTTAACGTTAATTGAAATGCCTTGTTCATTCCAACAAGCATTAATTTCACCTCTTACTGTAAGTTCTTTCTTGAACTACCCTGTCAGCCCGTAATTTCACATTTGGTAATAGTTTGTCTTATAATGAGCTAATCACACAATTAGGAATCGTCTTCATACCCGTTGTGTCTGGTACATATCGAAGGACAAGCAGCTTGTAACACTACAAGAGAAGCAAAACGGCAGTTCCACTCACATAGCCCCTCAGTTACATACCACACTGCTAAGTGGGGCGTGCTTATGGTACCGACGTATTCGTTACCACAGTGCCAGTCTATAACTGTAAAGCAACACTTCTAAATAAAAAAATAAAAAAAAACTGAGTAAACAGAAAGTTGAAGTAAAGTAGTATGAGATGTGAGAGGGGGAAAACCTGTTAGGCTACGTGACCGCCACGCTGGCTCTATTAGAAGACGCCATCATGGATGCAACGCTTAGTTTTTAAATGAAAAGAGGGTCATGTGATCTGTCAAACATACAGAGAAGTACACGAGAAAAAGAATGATGTCTTTCATTTGAGCACACCTTTATTCGTTTTCAAGTTATGTCACATGTTTGCAAAACCAAGCAAATGCTGATGGTTATAACGGCTACAGAACGTGCTCAGTGCATTATCCAACAGGGTGTATACTTGTTATGTACCTCATTTATTTGTTATGGACTTTAACCAACACTTGTACGGGAATGCGATCACATGTATCCTGAGGTGAATAAAGTTTCTGATCTTCAATGCATACACAACAGCCTTCACATGTACATACAGATAGGAAGCTAAGAAATCAGAGGAACGGATCAGCCACTCCTCCGGACTAGTACGACTTATCCATTTCCGGGGATACCCGGACAGCTCATTACCGATGTACCGCGGACCCAGTGTCCTCCGATATGTGACGAGTTCTGAACTCTGGACCCTTGCTTAACAATCCACGAAAACGATAGATGTTGCTTCACCGGTAACCGTTCTCGATCACCCAGATTTCTGTCTGTCTGGGCCAGAGTGTGTTTGACTGACTGTCACAAGAAGTTTCACCACTGCACTGTGGGTAATGGTTGGCGTCGCCCTACGATAACATAAATGCTCATCTCTACTAATAAAAGGATGATTGCTGTGCTTTTGGTTTGCGTTTTTTCCTTTCATGCAACCTGCGAGGAAGAAAATTAAGCCGTAACCTCAGAATGAATAAAGCTATGCTCAAATGGAAGGCATTATTGTTTTTGTCATATAATGATCTAATATCTGATGTGTCGCATGAACCTCCTTCTGTTTGAGAATTAAGAGCTGCATCAAAGATGGCTTTCAAAATGGCTGCCATGTTGGTCACATTGCCTGATAGTTTTTCGTCTCTGTCATATTATACTCCTTTAATTTTCTCTTTACCCAGCTCTTTTTTGAGAAGCGTTGTTGCACACTTATGGACCACCCTGTAGTGTTCACGTCGATACGAAAATTAGAGTACTACTCTTCGATTACGTGACTTTACCGGAACTGTGAAGCAGTTACACGGCAGTCACAGTGTGCGATAGCAAATGACAGTATAATGCTCTAACGCAGGGGAGTCCATCCCTTTAGCTCACCTGGGCCACATTAGAAGAAGACAAGTATGAAAGAAACGCGACGGACCTGTGAGAGAATAGCGTCGTGGGACAGGAGTTTCTTATTGAAAGCCCGCATCTCGTGGTCGTGCGGTAGCGTTCTCGCTTCCCACGCCTGGGTTCCCGGGTTCGATTCCCGGCGGGGTCAGGGATTTTCTCTGCCTCGTGATGGCTGGGTGTTGTGTTATGTCCTTAGGTTAGTTAGGTTCAAGTCGTTCTAAGTTCTAGGGGACTGATGACCATAGATGTTAAGTCCCATAGTGCTCAGAGCCATTTGAACCATTTTTCTTATTGAAAACATTCATTGTATCATAACTTTAGGTAAACTTTTTTCTTTCTTTTTTCTTTTCATTTTTTTTCATTTTTGTTTAACGATCGTGTGGGAGACGCAGACTTCTTGGGCCGCATTGAAACTTGCTTTGGGCCGGATGCAACCCTCGAGTTGAACACCCCTGTTTTAAAGTGAAATTTCACAGCTGCAAATTACCTTCAGGCAGCGTACGTTTTGGAGAAAGATCGACAACAGATTTTCCTCGACAAACTACAACCAGACGCAGACGATTGTTATGAGTTACACAAAATCTACGACGTAAGAATACTCGTCAGGAGTAATAAGTCTTAGATTCTGAACCCAAACTCCCCTCAGTCATTTTCGTGGGCGTGACTTCATTGTAAATACGGGTGGTTCTAATGTGCTGTCTGTTGTTAACGACATGGCATACAAATCTCGAGGCGACCGGGCATATGTATTGTGACGAGAAGCTATGTGATGAAGAGGCTGACAACCGATTCTCTTGCGTCATATATGAAAATCAAACATAAGGCTTGGCGAAATAGTCGATTTCACTGAGACGGCCTGATGATGTGGGAAGGAATCGCCTTTAACAAAAATGCGGACACTCCTACTATCGACCCGATCATTCAGAGCTCAGTTGATGGATGGCGTGTCAATAAAGTGAGTCTATTGCTCATATGGAAGAGTCACTATGCTTCTTTGTCTTAAATTCTATCGAACGTCTGGTTCAGTAAAAGTAAACGTGGCAAAAAGAGCTGATCTTTTTTAAAAGTTCTCTATCTCGATTCCTAATCCTACCTCGTAAGGAATCCAGAATGACGGTCAGTACGTAAGAGTTGGCAGTAACAAGGGCTCGTATATTCACATTCCCTTTGGACAATTTTAATGACTCTCGGTGTGTCAGCAATCTTTCCTATAGCTGTTTTCGCGTGTTCGCACCACTTTAAATCGCTACGCCTTGATATTTAAGAGTAGTGTCGGCTTCCATTGATTGTGTATTAATGATGTGATCAAAAAATGCTTAGTACAGGCTGCTTACACACAAAAACCTCCAGGCTGCCTGTTTATTATTCGATGAATGTGACACGACAGAGACGCGAAATTCTCGCGGAATTAATTTTCTTTACGTATAAGACAACTGGAGTTAGCCAAATGTTACTATAACCGTTATACAGACGATTATGCTGATGCTGTGTGATAAGTCTGTGGCCTATACGAGTTTGTACTGGTGCTTTAAAATCTGTTCCAGCAAATAAAGCGGCCGATGAAGATGACTATAAAATTAACACGTCACGTCTCAAGAGACTAGGCACTTCTGCCTACTGTACATGGGTAAAAATTTTCTCATTTATTACAGCACATGAACCTAGTTTTTTCCTGACATTAACTTGTCCATTTATTTGAAGATACATTGTTCCTTCTCCCTGTAATGGCAGGAGGAGAGTTAATATAGCTGTACTGCATTACAGCCTGATCTGTGTGGTGCCATCTCCTTTACTTTATCTTTAGATTACGAGTTCTTCTTCCTCTGTGTCTAACTTACTGCTCAATAATATAGAGGACAGTTAGAGGGGGAATAACCCAGCAGTGGTCGAAACTTCTGCCCTCTGTTCTCTTACTGGCTGGAGAAGTTCGCTGTGATTACTCAAGCGGGATACACGTAAGAGGACGACGGTTCAGTAACCTCCCCAGAAGCTAACTGGAATCGACTGTGCCGTGTCTCTTAAGACGGTTGCTCTGTTAGATGGTTTTATTGACATGAGGTGGAGTACTCCCTGTGCAGCTTAGTTCCTTACGAACTTCTCTTAGTCGTGAAACCGCGAGGCGTATGTGTACCTGAGTAATTCACGCATTTATATCTCAGCGAGGTAAAGTGCATTCTGAGAGCTACAACGATGTATTTTCAAAGCACGTATTGCCTCGACGTCATTACAGCCCACACCGTGAACTCTACTTATTTGTAAAAGAAAAGGTGCCCAGCAACAACAATGAAAAATAATAACGGTTTCATTCAGTGTTTTGAGTACGCAAATACGCGCTTCCTAGTTACACATTCTTATTTCGCGAAAAGTAATATTGACTAATATACCTGTTTCAGCGCAAAGCGAATGATTAGGTCTCTCCTTCTCTCTCTCCCCCCCCCCCCTCCCCCAGCCTTACCCCCTTGTCTCACTCTCTCTCTCTATCTCTCTCTCTCTCCGTCTTACAAACACATTTATCCACAAGCGCTACACAGTGCTTTCATTACCACCATAAGAGAAAGCTTCGATGATTGTTATTCAACAATAATGCACACATTTCCTCTTCAAAATAACGCTACTGAAACCTGATGGTTGTCGAAGAGTTCGTTCTGCAACACTATTTACCAAAAATATTCTTTTCAGAGTATTGCATGAATCATTAATTTTGGAATATGTCAAATGTTTAGATCACTTAAAAAACGTCAGTCACCAAAGCTTGATAAATTTTCCTACAGTTCTTCGGCATGCACACTCCAGACTACGACGAAATCATTCGTGTGTTATGAGCTCAGCAGGCAAACCCGCTCCTACGTCTTCTTCGTGAGCGCCTCCGTAACAATACCTTGAAGTGCACTGCTGTCATCAAAATTTTTTCTGCTACATTAGCAGGTCTTGATTGCTATCCATTCCAGGCTGTATATCGATTCTTTCAAGACGTCCTGTCCCTGCTGCCACTCAGCACACCTTCCAGGATCTGAAATCTCCACCTCCCTCGTCTCCTCATCTCGTCCTTGTACTATCCTTGTTTTTATGAACTCCTACTTCTTTAATATACGCCCTCCTCACTTTCTTTTCCTTCCATTTCTTACACTGAATAATTTCCTCTGCTCTCCTCAGTATCTCCTTACATTTTCCATCCTTCTGTACCACACTTCCACTGCTCTGCCTCTCTTCTTTTTCCATGATTCAGCACCATACACGAGGTCTTTTTTCAAATCTTTGTCCATATTCCAGCAAAAAACTTCATATCTTATAAAACATCTATTTCACAACTACTATCCTGCTTTCAATTCCTGTGCTTCCAATCACTTTCTATTCTGTTTCCTAGGTGCTTAATGTTCTGCACGTGTGGTAATAATTCTCTCTTCAGCACTATCCTTACCCATTTATTTCCTCCTAGTGTCATTAGTCTTGTTTCCTTATATTTATTTTCATTCTATAGCTCTTTCTTTTAGCGAAAATCACCTACGCTGTTTCCTCCAACTGTTTTTCTCCCATTGCTGGAACGTCTGTATCGTCTGCAGAACTCAAAAACATTACGAGTATTATTATTATTGCACTTTTATCCTCTTGTCGTCTACTGGGCAGTGCTCAGTCGTAGTCACTAAGCACATGCTGAAAATGTAACACACAGATGTCAGCATTGTGTCACTTCTGTTTCTAATCCAGTCCAGTTAGTACCTTCTCCTGTTACTCACTGCTGCTTGATTTAAACATAACGAGGGGAAAGACAGAGGCTGTTTAGAACCCCATCACTGTATTAAATGGCGATCTTTGCCCAGATCATTATATTACAAACACTTACTGAATGATGTTTTACAAGACGACGTGGACCTGTTGAGAACCTAACAATTTTTCAGCGTATGTAAAAATAGTTTCTGTGTACTTATAAACATGCAACCTTTGGTAAAAGTGTACACAGAACCTACCTGACGGACGTCTTCACACAGTGGATAGAAACTGGTTTCGCTGTTGATGGTCGACGCGGAGCGGTGGAAGCTTCTCAGCTAACGACTGCATCGATCGGCTCACGGAAATCATCTTCGTGCAAATTGGTTCTTGATTGCTTTCCTAAGTAGCGAGCCAATGAATAAATTACCCAAATGCTCAGGACAGAGGACTACAAGGTTTGCACTATAGCGCCGCAGGCAAATGTATTTGTCCTCGAGATAAGTTAAACAAGAAATGTAGCTGTGATTTGAAATTCTTCTTCAATTAATTAAAAGATGTACGTAAATCGTAGCTAGGAAACGGATACAGATGAATGAGATTCAGAGGAAGTTTGCGTGTATTAAGTTACCATTTATACATAAAATTATGTACTGAAGATTTAACGCAATGTGTAGTAGGAGAAAAGAAACACCAAACAAAGGAAATAATTTAAACTATTTCACGTCGAGTAAACTTCTACAGCACCTACAGAATCTTAGTTTCACTTGCATACTCTCACTAATGGCTATCATTGCGAGTCAGATAAAACGAATTAACCTAAAATGGTGATGGAATATATAAACATCACCCTTATAAAGCGAGAAGTTTGCACAGTGTGAAGAAGTTCCCGCAGACATCGTTTTGTGACTTCTCCTGCTCTTATGCTTGTACAAAAAGAGAATAATCGTTCTTTGGGTGTATCGATCACATAGTGCAAACATAGAAGCCTTTTGTAAATAAACTAACTGGGATCCTGTAAAGTGTTTCAATGCCCAAGAACAAGATTATCTTACGTGGAGACATAAATTTAAACACAAATATCATGACTGGAACTAAGAGTAGTCAAATAAATATTCCAGTCAGTTTTGGCATGACACTGTTAATCAATAGCGCAACAGTGGTAACAAAAACCTCAGCATCACTAAGTGATCACATTGTTGCAGTTATGGGTCGTGAACACTAAATTATAGATATAAAATATCTCTCCCATAACTTTGTGGCAATTAATAAAAGTAACAGCTGCGCTGGATGAGCCCACCAGGCTAAAATTTCTATGAGATGTTATTAGGCTTATTTTGGACTAAATTGTATACGCGAAACAAAATAAATGAAAATCTCTCTAAGGTAAGTACAATATTTAAACCAGACTTAAGTCACTGCAAAAAATACCCACATCAATATCTACAACAACAACAACAGCAAGTATAAGGAAGTCCTCCCAGACCGTGAAATATTTTTGTTCGACGCGAAAGTCTCATAGTGAGTCAGGGTTTCTAATTTATTATCAAAGATAAAAAGGGGAACAGGAAGGTATTGTTCCTGCAGAAAATTCAGCAAATGACAAAACAATTTTCAAGTGTAGCAGAGAAACTACCAGAAATAATTTCCAAATTCATATGTTGTTCTAGTAATAAAATTATGTGACAAGTACAATGAGTTGTTACCATCTATGAAAATAGTACTAAAATTAAAAAATAGAAAGAAATTAGCGGGCATAGATGAAAGGTCAGTCTGTGTACTTAGTTAACTAGTCTTATGTATACCTACTCATATTTCGACGTAATAAATGATTTTTTCGGGTCACATAACTTTCCAGAGTATGTGAGGCAGAAAATAGTTGTGCCTCTACTAAAGAAAGGTGATGCATTAGATACAAAAAAAATTACAGGCCAATTTTCTCTCCTGTCTTAATTCTGAAAATAATTAACCCCATTATGGAAGACAGTATAACAAATTACTAGAATTAATATAACTTCATAGTGGAATGCAGTCGATTTCTGGAGTTTTAGAAGTACAGAATCAGCCATTACAGAGTTTACAAAAGAGATAATTGATGCAATAGACAAACATAAATGTGAAACCTCCTGGCAGCAGGAGAGCTTCTGCGAAGTTCGGAAGGTAGGGGACGAGATACTGGCAGAAGTAAAACTTTGAGGACGGGGCGTGAGTCGTTCTTGGGTAACTCAGATGGTAGAGCACTTGCCCGCAAAAGGCAAAGATCCCGAGTTCGAGTGTCAGTCCGGCACACAATTTTAATCTGCCAGGAGGTTCCATATCAGCGCACACTCCTCTGCAGAATGAAAATATCATCCAAGCATAAATGTGTCACAAGTGTATTTTGAGATTTCGTAAGGGCCTTTGATATTTTTAACAATCAAATTTTACTAACAACAGCACAATCACTGCGAGTAAGAGGAATTGCCAGTGACTGGTTCTGATCACATCTAAAAATAAGAGGCAGAGATAGCACACACTTCAAATAAAGTAAAATCTTAAGCTAAATATTTATCCGTTAATAAATATACTAACATTGAAATCTCTCAGGCAAGCATCTTAATATCAGTACTGGGTTTCATTTATGTCAGTGACTTCCCAGACAATGTTGACATGGGGAAAAAATGATTTTGCTTATGACAGCATTGTTGTAATCACAGGTAAAACGTCAGAACTCCTTGAATAGGAAGCAAATGAAACCTTGAAAGATGTTTACATTTGTTCATCATTCAGTAACACATTGAACATAGCAATCAGCATACATTTGTCCTTCAAGGGGGAACTAAAAGTGCAAAAATGTGGATGAAAATCCCATAGAATGTATAAGAAACATAAAATATTGAGAAATTAATACTGACTGTCACCTTAAGCCGAATGAACACACAAATACACTAACAAAGAAAATTACATCAGTATGCGATGTCCTTCAAAGCTTGCCATCAGTGTGTAACAGTTAATGCCTTATAGTTACACACTTTTCCTATTTGTAGTCGATCTTCAGCAAGGGAATCATTTCTTAGGGACCTCACACACAAAACATTTATACAGTCTTTAAGATACAAAAAGAGCTATTAGAATAACAACTGTACAGCTCTGTTTAAACTTCTGGGGATGCAAAATGCAGCGTGTGAGTACATTTATCAATTTGTCATAAACATCCAGAATAACATCAGCCGTTATCTGAAAAATAGCAGACTCACAGAAGAAGAGCTGCATTAAGTATACGTTTGTCAAGAGTTACCAAAAAAAACCAACACTCATCACTTGCTACAAGGGTATAAAATTGTACAATAAATTACACAAGGAGTTTAGAGACAACTAAAATCCGATTGTTTTATACTTTTGCTTCAAGCATACCCCTTAAATTATTCCCACTACTAAGGATTAGTTAGGTTACACAGAGTGGGAGATGTTAAGCAATTAACATTATTTATTAACAAACAATAGCCATCCTGTGGTAAACTCTCATACTTTAATGGTTCTTACTGTAAAATTCTGTGACCAGGTTATGTAATGGGACATTCTGAGTCTTTTCTGTCTTGTTGTGCTGAATGTCCCAGTCAATGTGATGAGATGCTGATTCAACTTTTTCATATGGGCGAAATAATTTCTGGTAAGATAGTATTACTGTATGCATAAATAAACTTTTTGTTTTTAAATTGTTTCCTTCATCAATTAAAATGTATATATCATATTTAGTAAATTCTCTATGTGTGGATAGACAACTAATTAACTAATACTTCTAATGAATCTCATAAAATTTCTGAAGGTGTGTACACAGACTATACATGAATATAAATTGGGGTGCAGGTGCATTTGTCTCAAACAACACCTTAATTACGAAAAAGAGAGAATTTCACATTTTAATTCATGGAAACAGTAATAAACGTAGCTCATTATAACTAAAGTGCCATCCAGCACTTGACCTAAAGACCGAATAATGTGCTTATAATTTTATTTCACTGAAATATTTCACTGAAAGACCTGAATCGAAACAAGGCCCCGGGAGGAGACAACATTCCATTAGAACTAATATCAGCCATGGGAGAGCCAGTCCTGACAAAACTCTACCATCTGGTGAGCAAAATGCATGAGACAGGCGAAATACCCTCAGACTTCAAGAGGAATATAATAATTCCAATTCCAAAGAAATCAGGTGTTGACAGATGTGAAAATTACCGAACTATCAGTTTAATAAGTCACAGCTGCAAAATACTAATGCGAATTCTTTACAGACGAATGGAAAAACTGGTAGAAGCCGACCTCGGGGAAGATCAGTTTGGATTCCGTAAATATGTTGGAACACGTGAGGCAATACTGACCCTATGGCTTATCTTAGAAGAAAGATAAAGGAAAGGCAAAGCTACGTTTCTAGCATTTGTAGACTTAGAGAAAGCTTTTGACGATGTTGACTGGAATACTCTCTTCCAAATTCTAAAGGTGGCAGGGGTACAATTCAGGGGGCGAAAGGCTATTTACAATTTGTACAGAAACCAAATGGCAGTTATAAGAGTCGAGGGGCATGAAAGGGAAGCAGTGGTTGGGAAGGGAGTGAGACAGGGTTCTAGCCTCTCCCCAATGTTATTCAATCTGTATATTGAGTCAGCAGTAAAGGAAACAAAAGAAAAATTCGGAGTAGGTATTAAAATCCGTGGAAAAGAAATAAAAACTTTGAGGTTTGCCGATGACATTGTAATCCTGTCAGAGACAGCAAAGGACTTGGAAGAGCAGTTGAACGGAATGGACAGTGTCCTGAAGGGAGGATATATGATGAACATCAACAAAAGCAAAACGAGGATAACGGAATGTAGTCGAATGAAGTCGGGTGATGCTGAGGGAATTAGATTAGGAAATGAGACACTTAAAGTAGTAAAGGAGTTTTGGTATTTGGGGAGCAAAATAACTGATGATGGTCGAAGTAGAGAATATATAAAATGTAGACTGGCAATGGCAAGGAAAGCGTTTCTGAAGAAGAGAAATTTGTTAACATCCAATATAGATTTAAGTGTCATTTCTGAAAGTATTTGTATGAAGTGTAGCCATGTATGGAAGTGAAACATTTACGATAAATAGTTCGGACAGGAGGAGTATAGAAGCTTTTGAAATGTGGTACTACAGAAGAATGCTGAAAATTAGATGGGTAGATCACATAACTAATGAGGAGGTATTGAACAGAATTTGGGAGAAGAGGAGTTTGTGGTACAACTTGACGAGAAGAAGGGACCGGTTGGTAAGACATGTTCTGAGGCATCAAGGGATCACAAATTTAGCATTGGAGGGTAGTGTGGAGGGTAAAAATCGTAGAGGGAGACCAAGAGATGAATACACTAAGCAGATTCAGAAGGATGTAGGTTGCAGTAGGTACTGGGAGATGAAGAAACTTGCACAGGATAGGGTTGCATGGAGAGCTGCATCAAACCAGTCTCAGGACTGAAAAGCACAACAACTACAAATTTTATTTTTAACAAATCGTTGTGCAATGTGCAACATACTCTCCACTAGAATATTAACATGGCATGAGTAATCAACGCACAATGGGACACGACATAAAATCAAAAACGTTTCTGAAGATCTTTTCTAAACCATACAATAAAAATTCTTTTGAACATGACGTTTTCATAATAAAAAATTCGTTTAACTACGTTCTCATTATTAGAAACCCATATCAAATTCTTTTAAGCATACTACCTCAGCTGAATCATACATTTACTTTGATTCCAGAATCGTGTTTCATATCTCGTCTCATTTCAGACTCTCCTGCTTGAGATAAGAGCCTGGGTAATTCAAAATTTAATTAAATTTCACGTTATTGTGAAAAAAGATACATACCTCACGCTTCACTTTTACTTTGTGTATTGTGTCCATCACAGCTGTTTTAAATTTTCACGTACATGTATTGTTTGTTGAGCTTAGGAATCTACAATTTCTTTGGTCTATTTCCACTCCTTTCTCGGAAATATACACGAGAGAAATAATTGGCTTTATGTCCTAGTCTTTGTGTCTATTGATGAAAAAGTCTTCGTTGGTTAACCTTATTATTGCATTTCAAATTGCTCTTCTGCTTGTGAAGTCGAAATTATTTATCGCTTTGAATTATCGATTATTTTGATTGGTAACATCCTTCAACTGATGTAATGTGAATATACAACAATTGAACTTTATTCGTCTTGTTTTCTTAGTTTCTTAGATTTTATCTGTGCATATTAAATTGTAGCAAAGGCATTTTCTTTTTCAATATCGAATATCTGGTAGAACATAACACTATATTTCCTCCTCTGCTCTATACATCGTAATTTCTTGTATTTACTGTATTTGGTATGTCGTTGGACTCGTTTTTCTATTTTTATCAATTTATGTTATTACTCATTTTCTTCTTCATGGCAGCTGTATTTTTCTTGTTCTTTTTGCGTTTTTAATATATATATATCCATTAAATCAAAAGACGATAGCAAGGCACTTTTTTCCTTATCATGATCAAACCTGAAAACACAGAAGGGCGAACTGTTTTCGGCAGTGGATTGAGCAACAAGATTCTTTTCTTGACATCTCATATGCAGTGTGCATGTGAACTGCAGACAATAAATCTTAAACGGTAAGAGACAGATAGCAGCTTTTAGAGTTGTTTAAAGTTAGCTTTGGTGAGTATTTTGCGAATGGGCCATTCGTGAGGCGTATATGGTAACTTCGCAGAACGTAACACCTTTGCCCATTACAGCACAGATTTTATTCTAGAAGATCAAACGAAGTCACTTTTTTAACCGACATTTTTGGTGTTGCTGAGTTGGTTCTTACAGAATTTAGTAATGAGCTATGCACCCGCTTCCCATTTACAGCAGGTATTAAGAAATCGTGTAATCGTATACACCAGATGTCACTAAGTAGCTGTTGAGAATCAGACTACCAGGTCATACGCAGTCCATCGTCGATGGCTGTGGACATGTACATGAGTTTCGTGTTCACGTTCCATTTCCACCGATCTTTATTTTTTAAATAATTCTTCGTTACTTTTACGGGTCCAAATTCTAACATAAGATTCTTAATTAGCTCCATTGCAACTGGAAAGAGCTTTAAACTCGTACTCACGTGTGACTTACGTGGGAGTGTGGATGTGTACTCAATACAATAGGAACCAAGTAACTGAATAATCACATATTTGGTGTCTTGAGGGAATCGAGGATGCCCTTCCTCACCCCCCCCCACCCCCTCACCAAAGATACTTTTATTTGAATTTGGGTTGATAAAATTAATTATTTTAAACAAATCGCAAAGCAGCTCAGATTTCGTGCAGGGTAGGACAAGATGGTTACATGGATTGAGGTAAAGCGCAGTCTGTTATAAAAGAAGGTGAATCGTCATTGTGAAATCAAGAAAGGAGGGGAGTGGACTGAACATGCCCACGGCCCTGGCCTGTCGATTACATAAGCAGGAATACAACAGGAGAAACTAGTGGAAGCGAGTGGTACTACCATAAATAGTTTACAATGAGCAAATATACGTCAAATATCTCAGTTTTCAATAAATATATGCTGTTCGTTAAGTATGGTCTCTACTGAATTATTCATATGTGCGTTATCTCCATCTGTTCACAAAAAGCTGTGTAACCTCCACTGGGATGGAGAGATAACTCACATCATATTTGGTAGTAATGTGTTATTAGAATCATGTTAGATCCTCAATTTACGGACATTTATTTTACCAGAATCACCATTAATGAATACGAGTAAAATTATAAGCCATACCTAACATTTCCTACAAATTTCATGATTCTATATATGGCCCTGTCTACTGAAAAATATTTTTCATTGCTCGTTTATAAAGGACGAATCCTGGAAAGGGCCAACACGCAGCTTGGTGTCAGATTCAATGATCTTGTCCTGAAACTTTAAATCTGTGAAAAAGTTCGAAGCTAGAAGATTTACGCAATAGGGAAGGCTAAATGCACCTTAAGAACATTTCTTCAGCCTGTGAAGCACAGTCTGGTGCCTGTACTATGTAGTTCATATTTTTTTTCTTTCCAAAGTAAGATTTCTCTTCTGTGTTCTTCCTTCTTAAGTCTATTATTTGTTACAAATTTCTTATTTCCAGCCAGTCTCCCTGACATACATAGGGCTACAGGTGTAACTAACTATAAACTTTCTGGTGTTTCGTAACGGCCATGATTGACAGTAAAGTTGTGAAGTTAAAGGACGCTCGAAAGCGATAAAATTTTGGCAGTCGTGTCAGAAACTTTCCCAAAAGAGCTCTTTAACACGTTTTTCCGTTCGGTACAAATTTTCCGCCTTATTTTAAACTGGTTTCCCGCTAAACTAGAGAAAATAATTATTAAAATAAAAAACATCTTAAAACGATAAGTTCTTAAAACGGATTAAGAAGTATAAACTAATTTCTCCTAGCTCCAAACAGATTTTTAACCCCATACAGATAGTCCTGAAAATTATTGGTTGTGAATGTTTAATAGCTAGGAGGGTACTGGTAAAACTTGAACCGGAAAGCATGGGGCACACGGAATACTTAATAGTGAGGAGTGTAGGGAGTAGCTGAGATTGAGAAAAACCACAAATATTTCATACCATTTGCAGCGCAATAAAATGTAAGTGACCTCAGTGAACTGTGCGTGCATCAGTTATCTGTTGCATGAGCTCTAAGTTTCTGTTTTCAAATCTTACAAATTTTGTTATAGCTATGAAAAATTCACAAGCAGAGGTTTTTCACGACAACCTGTATGGGTTAGGAATCTGTATTGGGCTCGGCAAAATTTTCTTATATTTTTTGTGCGTTTTAAAAGCGTATTATATTAAAAAGGCTTTATTTAAATTATTATTATCCAATGTATTGGCTCGAGCCTGTATCTCCCATATTGACTCTCAGTTTGAAAATATTGTCGACTATAATCGTGATATGCATTATTTATTATCGTAATACCCCCCATGAACCATGGACCTTGCCGTTGGTGGGGAGGCTTGCGTGCCTCAGCGATACAGATAGCCGTACGCTAGGTGCAACCACAACGGAGGGGTATCTGTTGAGAGGCCAGACAAATGTGTGGTTCCTGAAGAGGGGCAGCAGCCTTTTCAGTAGTTGCAGGGGCAACAGTCTGGATGATTGACTGATCTGGCCTTGTAACACTAACCAAAATGGCCTTGCTGTGCTGGTACTACGAACGGCTGAAAGCAAGGGGAAACTACAGCCGTAATTTTTCCCGAGGGCATGCAGCTTTAATGTATGATTAAATGATGATGGCGTCCTCTTGGGTAAAATATTCCGTAGGTAAAATAGTCCCTCATTTGGATCTCCGGGCGAGGACTACTCAAGAGGATGTCGTTATCAGGAGAAAGAAAACTGGCGTTCTACGGATCGGAGCGTGGAATGTCAGATCCCTTAATCGGGCAGGTAGGTTAGAAAATTTAAAAAGGGAAATGAATAGGTTAAAGTTAGATATAGTGGGAATTAGTGAAGTTCGGTGGCAGGAGGAACAAGACTTTTCGTAAGGTGAATACAGGGTTATAAATACAAAATCAAATAGGGGTAATGCAGGAGTAGGTTTAATAATGAATAAAACAATTGGAGTACGGGTAAGCTACTACAAACAGCATAGTGAACGCATTATTGTGGCCAAGATAGACACGAAGCCCACGCCTGCTACAGTAGTACAAGTTTATATGCCAATTAGCTCTGCAGATGACGAAGAAATTGATGAAATGTATGATGAGATAAAGCAAATTATTCAGGTGGTGAAGGGAGACGAAAATTTAATAATCATGAGTGACTGGAATTCGAGTGTAGGAAAAGGGAGAGAAGGAAACATAGTAGGTGAATATGGATTGGGGCTAAGAAATGAAAGAGGAAGCCGCCTGGTAGAATTTTGCACAGAGCACAACATAATCATAGCTAACACTTGGTTTAAGAATCATGAAAGAAGGTTGTATACATGGAAGAACCCTGGAGATACTAAAAGGTATCAGATATATTATATAATGGTACGACAGAGATTTAGGAACCAGGTTTTAAATTGTAAGACATTTCCAGGGGCAGATGTGGACTCTGACCACAATCCATTGGTTATGGCCTGTAGATTAAAACTGAAGAAACTGCAAAATGGTGGGAATTTAAGGAGATGGGACCTGGATAAACTGAAAGAACCAGAGGTTGTACAGAGTTTCAGGGAGAGCATAAGGGAACAATTGACAGGAATGGGGGAAAGAAATACAGTAGAAGAAGAACGGGTAGCTTTGAGGGATGAAGTAGCGGAGGCAGCCGAGGATCAAGTAGGTAAAAAGACGAGGGCTAGTAGAAATCCTTGGGTAACAGAAGAAATATTGAATTTAATTGATGAAAGGAGAAAATATAAAAATGCAGTAAATGAATCAGACAAAAACGAATACAATCGTCTCAAAAATGAGATCGACTGGAAGTACAAAATGGCTAAGCATTGATGGCTAGAGGACAAATGTAAGGATGTAAAGGCCTATCTCACTAGGGGTAAGATAGATACTGCCTACAGGAAAATTAAAGAGACCTTTGGAGATAAGAGAACGACTTGTATGATTATCAAGAGCTCCGATGGAAACCCAGTTTTAAGCAAAGAAGGGAAAGCAGAAAGGTGGAAAGAGTATATAGAGGGTCTATACAAGGGCGATGTACTTGAGGACAATATTATGGAAATGGAAGAGGATGTAGATGAAGATGAAATGGGAAATATGATACTGCGTAAAGAGTTTGACAGAGCACTGAAAGACGTGAGTCGAAACAAGGCCCCCGGAGTAGACAACATTCCATTGGAACTACTGACGGCCTTGGGAGAGCGTCCTGACAAAACTCTACCATCTGGTGAGCAAGATGTATGAAACAGGCGAAATACCCTCAGACTTCAAGAAGAATATAATAATTCCAATCCCAAAGGAAGCAGGTGTTGACAGATGTGAAATTACTGAATTATCAGTTTAATAAGTCACAGCTGCAAAATACTAACACGAATTCTTTACAGACGAATGGAAAAACTGGTAGAAGCCAACCTCGGGGAAGATCAGTTTGGATTCCGTAGAAACACTGGAACACGGGAGGCAGTACTGACCTTACGACTTATTTTAGAAGAAAGATTAAGGAAAGGCAAACCTACGTTTCTAGCATCTGTAGACTTAGAGAAAGCTTTTGACAATGTTGTCTGGAATACTCTCTTTCAAATTCTAAAGGTGGCAGGGGTAAAATACAGGGAGCGAAAGGCTATTTACAATTTGTACAGAAACCAGATGGCAGTTATAAGAGTCGAGGGACATGAAAGGGAAGCAGTGGTTGGGAAGGGAGTAAGACAGGGTTGTAGCCTCTCCCCGATGTTGTTCAATCTGTATATTGAGCAAGCAGTAAAGGAAACAAAAGAAAAATTCGGAGTAGGTATCAAAATTCATGGAGAAGAAATAAAAACTTTGAGGTTCGCCGATGTTATTGTAATTCTGTCAGAGACAGCAAAGGACTTGGAAGAACAATTGAACGGAATGGACAGTGTCTTGAAAGGAGGATATAAGATGAACATCAACAAAAGCAAAACAAGGATAATGGAATGTAGTCTAATTAAGTCGGGTGATACTGATGGAATTAGATTAGGAAATGAGACACTTAAAGTAGTAAAGGAGTTTTACTATTTGGGGAGCAAAATAACTGATGATGGTCGAAGTAGAGAGGATATAAAATGTAGACTGGCAATGCAAGGAAAGCGTTTCTGAAGAAGAGAAATTTGTTAACATCGAGTATAGATTTAAGTGTCAGGAAGTCGTTTCTGAAAGTATTTGTATGGAGTGTAGCCATGTATGGAAGTGAAACATGGACGATAAATAGTTTGGACAAGAAGAGAATAGAAGCTTTTGAAATGTGGTGCTACAGAAGAATGCTGAAGATTAGATGGGTAGATCACATAACTAATGAGGAAGTATTGAATAGGATTGGGGAGAAGAGAAGTTTGTGGCACAACATGACCAGAAGAAGGGATCGGTTGGTAGGACATGTTCTGAGGCATCAGGGGATCACCAATTTAGTATTGGAGGGCAGCGTGAAGGGTAAAAATCGTAGAGGGAGACCAAGAGATGAATACACTAAGCAGATTCAGAAGGATGTAGGTTGCAGTAGGTACTGGGAGATGAAAAAGCTTGCACAGGATAGAGTAGCATGGAGAGCTGCATCAAACCAGTCTCAGGACTGAAGACCACAACAAGAACAATACACCACAAATCCAATTCATGAATAACTTAACAGTAACAGTGCGATGCCAGCGGCATTGCCGAAGCTGTAATTTCGTTTCCCGTCGGATTACCGAAGTTAAACGAGGTCGCGCTTGGCCAGACGTTGCGTGGATGACCGAGTCTGCCGAGCGCTGTTGGCAAACGGGATGCACTGAGCCCTTGTGAGGCCGACTGAGGAGCTACTTGACTGAGAAGTAGTGATTTTGCTCACAAACACTGTAATGTGCGGATCACATGCCTCCGTATCCCGCATCCAGTGACTCCAATCGGTTTGTTATGGTATGATGATCGGTCGATAGTGTCTAGCCTTCGTAAGCCTGTTCGGACAGAGTTAACTTTGTAACGTTGTGATACTGTGACACTTCTTTGCGGCTGTCTGATGTATCCAAGTTATATTATCGTGATATCCATAATTTCGTTCCGTATAATATGAAAGCATTTAGCTACGTCAGACATTCAAGACAGTATTTTCGTACCTACGACGATTTAAAAATGGAAGTATTGAGTATATGTGCATCTTCCAGGAGAATCAATTATTCCTTTTTCTTCTTTTATTTAAGCAGAGGATTGTTGCAGGTTCTACTTGTACAATTAACAATTTAATGCCGACCGGCGTGGCCGAGCGGTTCTAGGCGCTACAGTCTGGAACCACGCGACCGCTGCGGTCCAGATTCGAATCCTGCCTCGGGCATGGGTGTTTGTGATGTCCTTAGGTTAGTTAGGTTTAAGTAGTTCTAAGTTCTAGGGGACTGATGACCACAGCAGTTAAGTCCCATAGTGCTCAGAGGCATTTGAACCATTTGAACAGTTTAAATTGTAATCAACAGCCACCATTAGATCCGGTGTCATGAGACTTCTTATGCTGCGACATCGTATTACCTACAGTTAAAGAAGGAATAAGAATTATTTCATCAGTTATGGCATGGTATTATACAGAAGGAGTCTTTGTAGTTCGTTATTGTAATTTACCTTCAGGCGCTATTCTCGTTCCCATTCTATGCAGCTGATTGAGTGACGAGCACCTAACTGTCAGCAGAGCTTTAGCGAGAGCTACTGACGGCCATTTGGGCGGTGCTGGTGCCACTGCTGTTCAAATTGTGCCGTGTTGTTGCAGGGAAACAGAGGATTTCAATTAACGCAGTTCCAGACTCGTCCTGAGTTTGCTCGATTCGGCGTCCTCGCAGCGAGCTGTCCACAAACAGGGCGGAACACGGCGCTAGCAGCTGCGCCTGCGCACCTCTGCCTGCTGCTACTCGCTGCTCCCTGAATGGGAGAAACACGACAGCTGCCGGCCACGCGATGTGCGGCGGGCGGCGGGCGGTCGAACGCTGGCGGGGCGGAAAGGGGCACAAGTCAGTGAGCGCAGCAGGGGCAACACGCCACCCCCAACGCCAGCCAGCTAGCAGCCGTAGCCAGCTACTGCAGCAGCTGCTATCCAGGCTAACGACTCCCTGAGGGCGCTGCTCCTGTCACACCTCAGATGGCTTTTCCAGTTACCATTACTCCAGGGGGAGCTTCGTCCACTGTCCCAAGACACGTCTTCAGCAGTCCAAGACATTGTCATTTGCTGTAATTCTGCGTTGTCACCACTGACCTCCTGTGACGTGATCATTGAGCGTTGGCTGTTCTTTAGCCAGACAGTTGGCACTATGTAATATATTGATTATTCCCTGCTACTGTAGTGTTGTCTTGAAGCTGCGAGAAAGGAGGACAGGCGCTCCAAGGCGCAGAAGCAGAGACGATGCTGAAGGCAGACGAAACTAGGAGAGATATTGTTGTTGTTTTTGTTGTTGTTGTGCTTTTCAGTCCTGAGGCTGGTTTGAGGCAGCTCTCCATGTTTCTCTATCCGGTGCAAGCTTCTTCATCTCCCAGTACCTACTGCAGACTACATCCTTCTGAATCTGCTTAGTGTATTCATCTCTTGGCCTCCTTCTCCAATTTTTACCCTCCACGCTGCCCTCCAGTACTAAATTGGTGATCCCTTGATGCCTCAGAACATGTCCTAGCAACCGTTCCCTCTATACTCGATGTTAACAAATTTCTCTTCTTCAGAAACGCTTTCCTTGCCATTGCCAGTCTACATTATATATCCTCTCTACTTCGAACATCATCAGTTATTTTGCTCCCCAAATAGTAAAACTCCTTTACTACCTTAAGTTTCTCAATTCCTAATCTAATTCCCTTAGCATCACCCGACTTAATTCGACTACATTCCATTATCCTCGTTTTGCTTTTGTTGACGTTCATCTTATACCCTCCTTTCAAGACACTGTCCATTCCGTTCAACTGCCCTTCCAAGTCCTTTGCTGTCTCTAACAGAATTACAATGTCATCGGCGAACCTCGAAGTTTTTATTTCTTCTCCATGGATTTTAATACCTACTCCGAATTTTTCTTTTGTTTCCTTTACTGCTTGCTCAATATACAGATTGAATAGCATCGGGGAGAGGCTAGAACCCTGTCTCACTCCCTTCCCAACCACTGCTTCCCTTTCATGCCCCTCGACTCTTCTAACTGCCATCTGGTTTCTGTACAAATTGCAAATTCGCTCCCTGTATTTTACCCCTGCCACCTTCAGAGTTTGAAAGAGAGTATTCCAGTCAACATTGTCAAAAGCTTTCTCTAAGTCTACAAATACTAGAGACGTAGGTTTGCCTTTCCTTAATCTTTCTTCTAAGATAAGCCGTAGGGTCAGTATTGCCTCACGTGTTCCAACATATTTACGGAATCCAAACCTATCTTCCCCGAGGTCGGCTTCTACCAGTTTTTCCATTCGTCTGTACACAATTCGCGTTAGTATTTTGCAGCTGTGACTTATCAAACTGATAATTCGGTAATTTTCACATCTGTCAACACCTGCTTTCATTGGGATTGGAATTATTATATTCTTCTTGAAGTCTGAGGGAATTTCAACTGTCTCATACATCTTGCTCACCATATGGTAGAGTTTTGTCAGGACTGTTACATGAAGTAAACCGTACGGAGAGAGCCCTGTGAAAATGCAGACGCCCCCAAGATGCGTTGCCAGGGCGCTAGTTACTCTTCAAGGGATTAACATGTAACTTCATATGTCGTCTAGACGCTGTGGTAGGTTGCCACCGTAGAACTTTGTAACCAAGAGGCACGTACTAGCGTATAAAGTCAGGTTGATACCAACACTGAGAACAGAAACGTCAGTAGGCTCACAAGGGTTAGAAAGATAGCGAAAACGCCAAAAACTGCTCACCTAGCAGTCCCTACTCCGGGGAGCTCAAGGGGTGGGGCTAAATGATGTACAATAATAATGTTGCAAGCCTTATTTGGCAGAGCAGTTACGTTTATCTTTCAGCCGAACAATGTTTATAACAATCACGGACTTAGTGCAACTGCATTAATATCCCCGCCTTAGGAGCAGTAGAGGGGACCTAACTAAACCGTGATTGGCAGGCGCCTGCTAGAGATCTGCGGGACTGGCTGGGTGGGTTTAAGTGGGAGAAACAGTGCCCCCACGCGAATGTTTAAAACCCCTAGATTCCGCACTTTGGCGGAGTTCTCAGTCAGTCGATCTGGGCGCCGAATCCGCGTCCGTCGACTCCAGCCTCGGTCCAACTCCGTGTAAGTCTGCTCTCCCACTTGGAGTGCCTCAGTGAACAGTGTTACATTCAGTCTCTTTAGTTTTGCAACCAAGATGTTGCCTTAAGATGCTGCTAGTGTTTGCTACTGTGGTTAGCATCCACTCCTGGCTTCTGTTGTAGAAGTGTTATTCATGCTTTTTCTAACCCTAGAACTAGCCTCCAGTGTATTAGTTGGCCCTGTCTGGAATTAACAACTATTTCAAAACCATGTTTGTCCAAGACTTTCCACAACGAGATCCCTACCAAGTCTCACCACCTGCATTTCTAGTAAATGCCTGTATCAGTGCTGGATCAGATAGAAGAAAACAATCAAATGCCTTCACTGTGAATTGTCCTTCTGCCTTCTGCTCTGTACCACTTGGGAGCGCAGACTGATCAGTAACCCCTTTTCTCCCTCTCCCACCTATGTCAGAACACGACAACTAGTGTCTGAAGAGAATAGACACCATAGCGTCATGATTATGCTGTAAATCCGAGTTCGAGTCCCAGTCCAGCACAAATTTTCACTTTTCACCGCTGAATTATTGCAGTACCCTTATACAGCTGACGTCAGTATTTCTCTTTCAACATGTACGAGCATATATAGGGCTGAGACTGCGGAATCATGACTGTGTGGTGTCTTTTCTTTCAGACATGTTCGAAAGAACGGAGATCGCACACACACGCGCCATTAAAAAAAGTTTTGCATCACCCCGATTCCCAGAACTCCTGCAATTGTTGTTCTGTGGATATTGCATCACAGACACAGTCCCTTTGACTGTTCGCAGATGTCACTAAACCCGCCCAAAGATGTAAACAATCATGAATGAGCAGCGCCTATTAGCCGGAGGGGGTCCGACTGCCAATCAAAGGAGGTACACGACTCGTGTTGTCTGTAGTTCAACCATTCCTAGACGGTCAATATCGCGGTTTGATCGCGTTCGCGTTGTTACTCTGTACCAGGAAGGGCTCTCAACAAGGGAAGTGTCCAGGCGTCTCGGAGTGAACCAAAGCGATGTTGTTCGGACATGGAGAAGGTACAGAGAGCCAGAAACTGTTGGTGACATTCCAAGCTCAGGCCACCCAAGGGGTACTACTGCAGGGGATGACCGCTACCTACGGATTATGTCTCGGGGGAACCCTGACAGCAACGCCACCGTGTTGCATAATGCTTTTCGTGCAGCCATCGAAATTAAGCGCCGTCGGGCTGTTTAGCACTTGTATGGATGACCATCTGGTCTTCCTAGCGCTGCTTACAAGCAGGGCGGACGCAGCCACTGTGAGATAAACTGAGGAGCTACTTCAATGTGAAGTAGCGGCTCAGATCTCGTAAACTGACTTACGGCTGCGAGAGTGGTGTGCTGACCACTTGCCCCTCCATATTCATATCCAATGGCGTCTATTGGCTGAGGATGACACGGCGGCCGATCAGCACCGTCGCGCCTATATGACCTGTTAGGACGGAGTAATATAATTACACTACTGGCCATTAAAATTGCTACACCAAGAACGTAGATGATAAACGGGTATTCATTGGACAAATATATTATACTAGAACCGACACGTGATTACATTTTCACACAATTTGGGCGCATATGTCGTGAGAAATCAGTACCCAGAACAACCACCTCTGGCCGTAATAACGGCCTTGATACGCCTGGGCATTGAGTCAAACAGAGCTTGGATGGCGTGTACAGGTACAGCTGCCCATGCAGCTTCCACACGTTACCACAGTTCATCAAGAGTAGTGATTGGTGTATCGTGACGAGCCAGTTGCTCGGCTACCGTTGACCAGAGGTTTTCAATTGGTGAGAGATCTGGAGAATGTGCTGGCCAGGGCAGCAGTCGAACATTTTCTGTATCCAGAAAGGTCCGTACAGGACCTGCAACATGAGGTCGTGCATTATCCTCCTGAAATGTAGGGTTTCGCAGGGATCGAATGAAGGGTAAAGCCACGGGTCGTAACACATCTGAAATCTAACGTCCACTGTTCAAAGTGCCGTCAATGCGAACAAGAGGTGACCGAGACGTGTAACCAATGGCACCCCATATCATCACGCCGGGTGATACGCCAGTATGCCGATGACGAATACAAGCTTCCAATGGGCGTTCACCGCGATGTCGCCAAACACGGATGCAACCATCATAATGGTGTAAACAGAACCTGGATTCATCCGAAAAAATGACGTTTTGCCGTTCGTGCACCCAGGTTCGTCGTTGAGTACACCATCGCAGGCGCAGCCATGGTCTCCGAGCTGATAGTCCATGCTGCTGCAAACGTCGTCCAACTGTTCGTGCAGATGGTTGTTGTCTTGCAAACGTTCCCATCTGTTGACTCAGGGATCGAGACGTGGCTGCACGATCCGTTACAACCATGCGGATTAGATGCCAGTCATCTCGACTGCTAGTGATACGAGGCCGTTGGGATCCAGAACGGATTTCTCTATTACCGTCCTGAACCCACCGATTCCATATTCTGCTAACAGTCATTGGATCTCGATAAACGCGAGCAGCAATGTCGCGATACGATAAACCGCAATGGTGATAGGCTACAATCCGACCTATATCAAAGTCGGAAACCGGGTGGTACGCATTTCTCCTCCTTACACAAGGCATCACAACAACGTTTCACCAGGCAACGCCGGTCAACTGCTGTTTGTGTATGATAAATCGGTTGGAAACTTTCCTCATGTCAGCACATTTAGGTGTCGCTACCGCCGCCAACCTTGTGTGAATGCTCTGAAAAGCTAATGATTTGCATATCACAGCATCTTCTTCCTGTCGGTTAAATTTCGCGTCTGTAGCACGTCACCTTCGTGGTGCAGCAACTTTAATGGCCAGTAGTGCAGTAATAACTAAGTACGAAAACATTTCACGTCTCAACGTGGATGCACCCTAAGTCTGACCCGTTGCGGGAATTATGGGAGATGCTGCGAGCAATAATGAAAATGATCGGGGGGCGCTACGGCAGTAGTGGGCGACAATTTGGGACTTTGGGTCGCATGTGAAGCGTGCTCATATGGCCAAAAGCTTAAAGCGACTACTCATGTAAAACGGGAAACCCGTCTTAGAGAGCCTCTGTGGCACAAATTTTCACCTGTCGGCAGTCAATTATTTTAATGTCCTCATGCAGCTGACATTCATAATTCTCTTTCATCTGTTGTTTTACTGTTTGCGAAAATCCTGGTTCCACCTGTTTAATATGGCGATCCGTCATTAATGAACGTATGACTGTTCCATAGGCAATTAAGATAATTGGATTTCTAATTAGACATAATGTATCCTGATACATCTCGGACATAATTCTTCTTGACACATAATTTAGAAGTTACATTCATAAATAAACATAGGAGAGTTAGAATAAACCGTTATTAGATTCTTAAAACAGATAAATTTTTTAGAATAGCATGTACATCGCAACAGTATGTTAATCACTAGAAAATAGGCTTCGGTACTAATATGCATTGCGTTCCAAAGTCACTGAACAGTTATATAATTTATGTAACGCAGTCTATATTTAGTAAGTGGAACAAGATTGAGGCCTACCAGAAATTTGCAGTACACATCATATTCTTTTATATTCAAATTCTCCCCTTTCTTTATTAAAACACTGATCAAGGATTTTTTTTTTAGTAACACTGCAAAGAAAACATTTCATGAAGAATTCTACATCTACATGATTACTCTGCAATTCACATTTAAGTGCTTGGCAGAGGGTTCATCGAACCACAATCATACTATCTCTCTACCATTCCACTCCCGAACTGCGCGCGGGCAAAACGAAGACCTAAACTTTTCTGTTCGAGCTCTGATTTCTCTTATTTTATTTTGATGATCATTCCTACCTATGTAGGTTGGGCTCAACAAAATATTTTCACATTCGGAAGAGAAAGTTGTTGACTGAAATTTCGTAAATAGATCTCGCCATGATGAAAAACGTCTTTGCTTTAATGACTTCCATCCCAATTCGCGTATCATATCTGCCACACTCTCTCCCCTATTACGTGATAATACAAAACGAGCTGCCCTTTTTTGCACCCTTTCGATGTCCTCCGTCAATCCCACCTGGTAAGGATCCCACACCGCGCAGCAATATTCTAACAGAGGACGAACGAGTGTAGTGTAAGCTGTCTCTTTAGTGGACTTGTTGCATCTTCTAAGTGTCCTGCCAATGAAACGCAACCTTTGGCTCGCCTTCCCCTCAATATTATTTATGTGGTCTTTCCGACCGAAGTTGTTCGTAATTTTAACGCCCGGGTACTTAGTTGAATTGACAGCCTTGGGAATTATACTATTTATCGAGTAATCGAATTCCAACGGATTTCTTTTGGAACTCACGTGGATCACCTCACACTTTTCGTTATTTAGCGTAAACTGCCACCTGCCACACCATGCAGCAATCTTTTCTAAATCGCTTTGCAACTGATACTGGTCTTCGGATGACCTTACTAGACAGTAAATTACAGCATCATCTGCGAACAACCTAAGAGAACTGCTCAGATTGTCGCCCAGGTCATTTATATAGATCAGGAACAGCAGAGGTCCCAGGACGCTTCCCTGGGGAACACCTGATATCACTTCAGTTTTATTCGATGATTTGCCGTCTATTACTACAAACTGCGACCTTCCTGACAGGAAATCCAGAATCCAGTCGCACAACTGAGACGATACCCCATAGGCCCGCAGCTTGATTAGAAGTCGCTTGTGAGGAACGGTGTCAAAAGTTTTCCGGAAATCTAGAAATACGGAATCAACTTGAGATCGAGCTTAGGAAAATCGGTAATCGAAATTCATCTCTTAATTACCAAATTTATATGGGGAACCAAAAGTCTTATTTAAAATTCTGTCTTGGATGCTCAGGAAATACATAAGTTATCTGCTTAGAGAAATGTGACACAATGTAAAAGCTACTCCTACGTGCTACAATGCTTTCATTTACTGTCGAAATAAGAAATTTGTTTCAAAACAGTGTTGGAACATTATAGTTAACAAGAGTAGTTCGCTTTCTTGAGCAGCAACATAGAGTGCTACAGCGATGTGTGAGAAGTGGTGCCCACGTTCGGAACACAGACGGTGGGACTGCCCACGCCATATGGTACTGAAATAAGGCAGGTTGTGAAGATGTGTGAGTAAGTACCGAGAGTGAATCTACCTTGGCGATTCTTAACGACGGGGACCCACCAACGTTTCGGCGCGAAACTAAGACCTTTCTTTATCAAATAGTAATTATTAAAGCCACATTGAGCACAATAAGTGCTAAGCCTGTCGTTAAAGCCATGCTACTGCCGTGCTACTCTGCAATGAACTATATCAGAAAACAAATGACAATTATTATTGTGACGACAACGACGAATAGTTGCGAAGCTATGCAACATCTCCTACGAACTGTTGCGTGCGGAACTCTCCAGCAGGCGTTAGGATACAGGCCAGATCTGTTCTGTTATCTGTGCCGCTTTTGCCCTCGATTTTCAGTATTTTTTGAAGTTATACGGATCACCATGTATTATTGCGAAATATTTTACGATGTTTGGTATTAAATGCACCATAATGGCTTGCCACAATATTTTTAATGTAGATTAGCTACACGCATTTCCACTTATGGCCTCACTGGTTGGCTGTTTGCATCTCCGAACGAATGCAATGAGCTACTCAGAACTGGTTCAAGGGACTACGTCGGCAATAGCATGAGACAGAACACGTACGGAGGAATTCTAATCGTCGATTCACTCAGTTGATTTAGGAAGGGTTAACTTAACTTATCCAGTCTCTAGAAGGATGGAACGACCAGTTATACTGGACATCACCTATACCAGTTTCTAAGAACTCGAGGCTATACTGAGAAATATTTATGAAGATTTAGTACCACGGGGGATATTGAAAAGAGTACCTGGAGTACTCTGATACACATGCGTACACACGGAATGTTTACTATCCAGATTATGGAAGACTTCTTCATTGTAACCAGTCAGCTTTCCAAGAGGAATGATTCCTTTGCGTAGTATAGGGGGTCGTGGTGGGAATTCTATTGCAGCACGACGTCCAAGCACCCTTATTTTGAGACAGCAATCAAGGTACGTCCTAGAACCTAATGCATATTGCGCATGAGCTGGATCACACTGGAAGTGGAGCTGATCATAGTTGTCATATGCATGACGATTCCTGATGTACCCTCTTGAACTAGAGGCTAGTATTTCCGTCCAGTGAAACAGAGATGGCCTTGTAACAATGGTATTGGAACACACGTTACAAAGACAGTACAGTTGAAAGGAATATAATGAAATTGAAAGTAATTAGAGTCACTTAAAGACTTGAAATCTCAAGAGATTGGTAGCGAGCGATGATCTGATCTGGGGAGGAATAAATGCGTAGCGCTAAGTGATTACCCGATTTGAAACGCGACAGAGAGCAGCCACTCCGTCACTTACGGGCACTATTTTCTTAGTCAAGGTTCAAATGATTCAAATGGCTCTAAGCACTATGGGACTTAACATCTGAGGTCATCAGTCCCCTAGACTTAGAACTACTTAAACATAAGGACATTACGCACATCCATGCCCCAGGCAGGATTCGAACCTGCGACCTTAGCAGCAGCGCGGTTGCGGACTGAAGCGCCTTGAGCAGCTCGGCCACAGCTACCGGCTCTTAGTCAAGGGAGAGATTTTTCCCTTTTTTTGTACTGCTGTTTTTAATATACAAATGAATCTTGATTGATGTTTGAAGAAGTAACAATTTTCCTCCAACAAAATGTTTTCTATTAACTGCGTATTTATTTTCAGTTGTAACTAGTTTTGGGGCTATGAATAAGAGTCATTTTGCCGCGAAAAGCAACTTCAATCTGGGCCCTGATAGCAGCAATATCAGGAGCGTTAGGAACAGAGATGAAGCTACCAGTCTGACGCTTCTGCAGAGGCTGCCAAACGATTTGACTCCAGAGGTACTGCAGAAGTAAGTGTACGACGACTATTTTCACGTACGCACTTGTTTAAGTACGTTCATTTCGTATGTAGCTGCAGTCTGATGGATTTCTTTTGTTGCAGCCAGATGTAGGCAGTCACCCCTAAAAAAGGCATTTCCTTCTCTCTCTCTCTTTCTCTCTCTGTAAGTATTAACAATAATATGTTTATCTAATGTAATATTTTTTTCACTTCCCTAAAGAATTTTTCAACATTGTTGTGTCTGTGTAAATGGGCGAAGTCTAGTCAGGCCTTATGACTGTGCATTCCCAGAGTGCGTTCACTCCACGACCTATGACTGAAGCTGACGCAATGCCCAGTCCATCTGCGTCGAAGATTCAACTGAATGGCCCGACGCCGTTCTCCAGCGTGAGCTCATGGCGAATGATGCCGATCGCCGAGAGAGAAACACGTAAGCAGTAGTATTTCATTTTCTCTTCTATAATCATTTTTACAGATTTGAATACATCGCTTATGAGATTTAATTTTTTTGTTTCTAAGCACGCTCGATGATAATATGGTTACAAGGGAATGGACTGACGACCCACCCTCTGACATCCAACGCCGTTTTGCAACGTGAGTTCGTGGGGAATCACATTAACCGTCGAGGGACAGACATGTGAATAGTAACTCTTCATTTTTCTTTTCTACTAATTTTTCGGTCACATTCAATCATTGCCAATAAGATAATTGATAATAACATAGTAATGTGTGAGAAGGGTGTAGAGCCCCACCACTGAGATAGAAAAAATCTTAGAAAATATTATTGTAACTTCTACGATCATGATGCAAGATTCATTTCTATATTATCAACAGTAGTGTAAAGAAACAAAAAAGAGGAAAATCTCTCTACCTTTTGACTGAGAAATTAATGCCGTTAACTGAAGGAGTGGTTGCAGGCTTTCGCCTTTCAAATCTGGTAATCACCTAGCGCCATGCATTTCTTCTCCTTGGATCAGCTCGTCGCTCGCTTGCTCTCTCTTGAGATTCCAAGCCTTTAAGTGATTCTCATTACTTTCAGTTCCAATAGTTCCTTTTAGCTATACTGTAGTTTTACCGTGTGTTCCCATACCATTATTACAAAGCCATTGATGTTTCACTGGATGCAAATACTACTTCAAGAGGTTACATCAAGAATCGTATCGCATATGAACAACTATGTTCAGCTCTGTTTTCAGTGTGGTGCACCTCATGCGCAGCATCCATTAGCTTGTAAGACGTAAATAGATGACAGAGGGATAGAAAAACAATTAAAATCGCTCAGAAGAGGAAACGCCGCTGAACCTGATGGGACACCAGTTCGATTTTACACAGAGTACGCGAAAGAACTTGCCCCCCTTCTTGGAGCGGTGTACCGTAGGTCTCTAGAAGAGCGTAGAGTTCCAAAGGGACGTCGAACTGATGTGCAGAACTATATACCTATTTCTCTAACGTTGATCAGTTCTAGAGCTTTGGAACACGTTTATGTTCGAGTATAATGACTTTTCTGGAGACTAGAAATCTACTCTGTAGGAATCAGCATGGGTTTCGAAAAAGACGATCGTGTGAAACCCAGCTCGCGCCATTCGTCCACGAGACTCAGAGGCCCATAGACACAGGTTCCCAGATAGATACCGTGTTTCTTGACTTCCGCAAGGCGTTCGATACAGTTCCCCACAGTCGTTTAATGAACAAAGTAAGAGCATATGGACTATCAGACCAATTGTGTGATTGGATTGAACAGTTCCTAAATTAGAGAACGCAGAATGTCATTCTCAATGGAGAGAAGTCTTCCGAAGTAAGAGTGATTTCAGGTGTGCCGCAGGGGAGTGTCGTAGGACCGTTGCTATTCACGATATACATAACTGAGCTTGTAGACAACATCAGAAGTTCACTGAGGCTTTTTGCGGATGATGCTGTAGTATATCGAGAGGTTGTAACAATGGAAAATTGTATTGAAATGCAGGAGGATCTGCAACGAATTGACGCTTGGTGCAGGGAATGGCAATTGAATCTCACTGTAGACAAGTGTAATGTGCTGCGAATACATAGAAAGAAAGATCCTTTATCATTTAGCTACAATATAGCAGGTCAGCAACTGGAAGCAGTTAATTCCATAAATTATCTGGGAGTAGGCATTAGGAGTTATTTAAAATGGAATGATCATGATAAAGTTGATCGTCGGTAAAGCAGATACCAGACTGAGATTCATTGGAAGAATCCTAAAAAAATGCAATCCAAAAACAAAGGAAGTGGGTTTCAGTACATTTGTTCGCCCACTGCTTGAATATTGCTTACCAGTGTGGGATCCGTACCAGATAGGGTTGATAGAAGAGATAGGGAAGATCCAACGGAGAGCAGCGCGCTTCGTTGCAGGTTCGTTTAGTAATCGCGAAAGCGTTACGGTGATGATAAACTCCAGTGGAAGACTCTGCAGGAGAGACGCTCACTAGCGCGGTACGGGCTTTTGTTGAAGACCATACCTTCACCGAGGAGTAAAGCAGTATATTTCTCCCTCCTACGTATATCTCGCGAAGAGACCATGAGGATAAAATCAGAGAGATTAGAGCCCACACAGAGGCATAGCGACAATCTTTCTTTCCACGAACAATACGAGACTGGAATAGAAAGGAGAACCGAGAGAGGTGCACAAAGTACCCTCCGCCACACACCGTCAGATGGCTTGCGGAGTATGGATGTAGATGTAGATGTAGATGTAGACGTGAGTTGACAACGTTTTTAAAAGAAGGGTGCTTGGACGTCGTGCTGCAATAGAATTCGCACCACTATCCCCGATACCACTCATAATAATTCTTCTCTTGAGGAGCTGACTGGTTACAATCAGGACGCCTTCCACAAAACTGGATAGCAAACATTTAGCGTTTATGCATGTGTGTCAGAGTGTTCCAGGTATACTTTGCAATATCTTCCATGGTACTAATTCTTCGTAGATATTTCTCATTATAACCACGAATCCTTAGAAAGTGGTATAGGTGATGTCCAGTACAATTGGTCGATCCATCCTTAATTAAGTTAACCCTTATTGAATCAACTTAGTGAATTGACGTTTAAAGTTTCTCCCTACTTGCTCTTGCTGACTTAGCCTCTCGAAGCAGTTCTGAGTAGCGCATTGGATTCGTTCGGAGATGCAGACAGCCCAAATGTGAAGCTATGAATGGAATCGCGGTAGGTAATCTACTGTAAATATATTTATGCAAGCCATTACGGTGCATTTAACACCAGACACCGTAAAATAAATCGCAGTGATACATGATGGCACAGATGACTTCAAAACGTATGGAATTCAAGGGCATTGGTGCCACAGAGAACAGATCTGGACTGTGTCTTAATCACTACTGAAGAGATTGGTGCGCAACAGTTCTTTAGGACATGTTGTATGGCTTCGAAACTATTCGTTCGTTGGCGTTAGAATAATAATTGCCATTTGTTTTATGATATAGTTTACTACACAGCAGCACTGCTGTAGGGTAGCTGTAATGACAGGAGCCCGCTAGCATTTATAATACTCAAAGTGACTTTGAAATACTGTCGGATGTCTTTCCTACGTACGTCAAAACCAGTTATCTTTTGTTTTTGTTGCTCTTGAGAATTATGTGGCCTCCAGTTATCTGCTTCATTTCCTTATTTATTATTAAAAATTTTCATATAAGCCAACCATTTATGTCTAATTTATACAGCCACTTGTTTTAAAACAATCAGCACTCTAAAACATTCAGCTCTCTTTCATCATCATGCTGGTGGAGCGATCATCTTAATAAGCTATACTCAGCTGCATTAAAATACGCTCAGTTGAGTCGTCGAGGGTAAGTCGACCACTCACTGATAACAACATCTGTGCATACAGATTTCCTAAATATGCTAAATATGTTTCCGTCTTCCTTTTTTATTGTGTAAATGAAGAAGGTGATACAGCTGTCTTCCTCAAATTCTGTTGTGAATATGATCTTCGGGTGTTGTGCAGTTAGTTTCTGTGCTTTGGTTTCAGTTTCCTGTAGATTACTTGTTGTTGTTGTTGTTGTTGTTGTGGTCTTCAGTCCTGAGACTGGTTTGATGCAGCTCTCCATGCTACTCTATCCTGTGCAAGCGTTTTCATCTCCCAGTACCTACTGCAACCTACATCCTTCTGAATCTGCATAGTGTATTCATCTCTTGGTCTCCCTCTACGATTTTTACCCTCCACGCTGCCCTCCAGTACTAAATTGGTGATCCCTTGATGCCTCAGAACATGTCCTACCAACCGATCCCTTCTTCTGGTCAAGTTGTGCCACAAACTTCTCTTCTCCCCAATCCTATTCAATACTTCCTCATTAGTTATGTGATCTACCCATCTAATCTTCAGCATTCTTCTGTAGCACCACATTTCAAAAGCTTCTATTCGCTTCTTGTCCAAACTATTTATCGTCCATGTTTCATTTCCATACATGGCTACACTCCATACAAATACTTTCAGAAACGACTTCCTGACACTTAAATCTATACTCGAAGGTAATAAGTTTCTCTTCTTCAGAAACGCTTTCCTTGCCATTGCCAGTCTACATTTTATATCCTCTCTACTTCGACCATCATCAATTATTTTGCTCCCAAAATATCAAAACTCCTTTACTACTTTAAGTGTCTCATTTCCTAATCTAATTCCATCAGCATCACCCGACTTAATTAGACTACATTCCATTATCCTTGTTTTGCTTTTGTTGATGTTCATCTTATATCCTCCTTTCAACACAATGTCCATTCCATTCAACTGTTCTTCCAAGTCCTTTGCTGTCTCTGACAGGATTACAATGTCATCGGCGAACCTCAAAGTTTTTATTTCTTCTCCATGAATTTTAATACCTACTCCGAATTTTTCTTTTGTTTCCTTTACTGCTTGCTCAATATACAGATTGAAAAACATCGGGGAGACGCTACAGCCCTGTCTTACTCCCTTCCCAACCACTGCTTCCCTTTCATGTCCCTCGACTCTTATAACTGCCATCTGGTTTCTGTATAAATTGTAAATAGCCTTTCGCTCCCTGTATTTTACCCCTGCCACCTTTAGAATTTGAAAGAGAGCATTCCAGTCAACATTGTCAAAAGCTTTCTCTAAGTCTACAAATGCTAGAAACGTAGGTCTTCCTTTCCTTAATCTTTCTTCTAAGATAGGTCGTAAGGTCAGTATTGCCTCACGTGTTCCAGTGTTTCTACGGAATCCAAACTGATCTTCCCCAAGGTTGGCTTCTACTAGTTTTTCCATTCGTCTCTAAATAATTCGTGTTAGTATTTTGCAGCTGTGACTTATTAAACTGATAGTTCGGTAATTTTCACATCTGTCAACACCTGCTTCCTTTGGGATTGGAATTATTATATTCTTCTTGAAGTCTGAGGGTATTTCGCCTGTTTCATACATCTTGCTCACCAGATGGTAGAGTTTTGTCAGGACGCTCTCCCAAGGCCGTCAGTAGTTCCAATGGAATGTTGTCTACTCCGGGGGCCTTGTTTCGACTCACGTCTTTCAGTGCTCTGTCAAACTCTTCACGCAGTACCATATCTCCCATTTCATCTTCATCTACATCCTCTTCCATTTCCATAATATTGTCCTCAAGTACATCGTTCTTGTATAGACCCTCTATATACTCCTTCCACCTTTCTGCTTTCCCTTCTTTGCTTAGAACTGGGTTTCCATCGGAGCTCTTGATATTCATACAAGTCGTTCTCTTATCTCCAAAGGTCTCTTTAATTTTCCTGTAGGCAGTATCTATCTTACGCCTAGTGAGATAGGCCTCTACATCCTTACATTTGTCCTCTAGCCATCCCTGCTTAGCCATTTTGCACTTCCTGTCGATCTCATTTTTGAGACGTTTGCATTCGTTTTTGCCTGCTTCATTTACTGCATTTTTATATTTTCTCCTTTCATCAACTTCTACTAGCCCTCGTCTTTTTACCTACTTGATCCTCTGCTGCCTTCGCTACTTCACCCCTCAAAGCTACCCATTCTTCTTCTACTGTATTTCTTTCCCCCATTCCTGTCAATTGTTCCCTTATGCTCTCCCTGAAACTCTGTACAACCTCTGGTTCTTTCGGTTTATCCAGGTCCCATCTCCTTAAATTCCCACCTTTTTGCAGTTTCTTCAGTTTTAATCTACAGGTCATAACCAATAGATTGTGGTGAGAGTCCACATCTGCCCCTGGAAATGTCTTACAATTTAAAACCTGGTTCCTAAATCTCTGTCGTACCATTATATAATCTGTCTGATACCTTTTAGTATCTCCAGGGTTCTTCCATGTATACAACCTTCTTTCATGATTCTTAAACCAAGTGTTAGCTATGATTATGTTGTGCTCTGTGCAAAATTCTACCAGGCGGCTTCCTCTTTCATTTCTTAGCCCCAATCCATATTCACCTACTATGTTTCCTTTTCTCCCTTTTTCTACACTCGAATTCCAGTCACCCATGACTATTAAATTATCGTCTCCCTTCACAATCTGAATAATTTCTTTTATTTCATCATACATTTCTTCAATTTCTTCGTGATCTGCAGAGCTAGTTGGCATATAAACTTGTACTACTGTAGTAGGTGTGGGCTTCGTATCTATCTTGGCCACAATAATGCGTTCACTATGCTGTTTGTAGTCGCTTACCCGCTTTCCTATTTTCCTATTCATTATTAAACCTACTCCTGCATTACCCCTATTTGATTTTGTGTTTATAACCCTGTAGTCACCTGACCAGAAGTCTTGTTCCTCCTGCCACCGAACTTCACTAATTCCCACTATATCTAACTTCAACCTATCCATTTCCCTTTTTAAATTTTCTAACCTACCTGCCCGATTAAGGGATCTGACATTCCACGCTCCGATCCGTTGAACGCCAGTTTTCTTTCTCCTGATAACGACATCCTCTTGAGTAGTCCCCGCCTGGAGATCCGAATGGGGGACTATTTTATCTCCGGAATATTCTACCCAAGAGGACGCCATCATCATTTAATCATACAGTAAAGCTGCATGCCCTCGGGAAAAATTACGGCTGTAGTTTCCCCTTGCTTTCAGCCGTTCGCAGTAGCAGCACAGCAAGGCCGTTTTGTTTAGTGTTACAAGGCCAGATCAGTCAATCATCCAGATTGTTGCCCTTGCAACTACTGAAAAGGCTGCTGCCCCTCTTCAGGAACCACACGTTTGTCTGGCCTCTCAACAGATACCCCTCCATTGTGGTTGCACCTACGGTACGGCTATCTGTATCGCTGAGGCACGCAAGCCTCCCCACCAACGGCAAGGTCCATGGTTCATGGGGGGGAGATTACTTGTAAAATACGATTTTCTTTTTAATATCAGGACTTTTATCAAGTAATTTATTTTCCAAAGCCCCAGCCAAAGTGTTACCCATTCCAATCCATCCTTCTGTCGACAGTTTTTTTCCATTAAACGTGGATTACAAGAAAATTTTCGCCAGAGTGGAATGGCAGAAGCTCTGGTCTATCCTCATTGCGATGGTACTCAGAGACACCTGGTGTATCTGATCCGCAACTGTACTTTTCTAACATAGCAGCTGTAAGAATAAATACATCTTCTACTTCTGCTGGCGTGAGTCAAGATTGCATTCCACTATTGTTCAATGCATATAGTGAGCACATTATGAGGAAAGTTCTTGAAGACTGGTATGATGGCATCGTTGTAGGTGTCAGAAAAATTAACAATCTCAAGAATGCAGATGACTCTCTGATAACTGACTCCAACAGACGAAAATGAACTAGAAATCATCATGCGGGATGTCCAAATGAAGCAGAGAATATACTCTTGAAATCAACAACTCAGAAACCAAAGTGCTGATTGTAGATCTCTCTAATGTCAACAGACCTTACACCACAATAATTATTGGCTACGAGGTCGTCAGTAACTCCGAATATTTAGGATCTGTTGTCAGTATTTAGGATCTGTTGTTAATGATACTAGTTACTGTGAATCTGAGATTCGTAGGTGCAATCAGATTGCGAGGAATTCAACGGAAAACATGCTCGCATCTGGAAGTACACTTCCTTCATTGTCAAGAGAAAGCTGACATTCGTCTGAAACCCAGTCTTCCCTACCGTCACCTACATAGCAAAAACTTGGACGGTGGAGACGGCTGGCTGTCGCAGGAGTGATGCTTCGGAAATGTGGTGCCATAGAAGATTACTTCGAATACCTTGTTCAGCATATCGAACTAATGAGTCGATACTGAGGCATCACAAGAAGAATGTAAACTCTTGTCAACCAAAATTGCCAGCCGATGTGGCCGAGTGGTTCTAGGCGCTTTAGTCCGGAACCACGCTGCTGCTACGGTCGCAGGTTCGAATCCTGCCTCGGGCATGGATGTGTGTGATGTCCTTAGGTTAGTTAGGTTTAAGTAGCTCTAAGTCTAGGGGACTGATAACCTCAGATGTTAGGTCCCATAGTGCTTAGAGCCATTCAACCAAAATTAGTTGAAATATTCCGGTCACAGTGTCAGGAGGCAAGAGACAGTGGAAGGAACAACCAAAGATGGAAAATTCGACGTCCCAAGATCTAGAGAAAGCGCACCATTGCGGTGAATACACGAGATGGACTTACCGCAAGCAAGTCGCTATGTTGCTTGAAGACAGATGGTCGTGAGGCTTCCTCGTTTGGCCACTACACTCTTGCATAGCGTTAAATAAAAGAGACAAAGAGTGAAGTAACTGAATGACAAAACTAGTTTCAACATTTCCTCTAGTCCAGTCAGTTCTCCTAGTGCTAGTTTTATCTTTGAGGACATTATTTTTGATGGTTCAATGATTTCTACCTCACCACATACAAAAAAGTAGTACGAGAAACGAATGAACTAGTGGAAAGGTCGGAACCTTGGCCGATATTTTCATTAATAGTACAGAAAATAAACTCTTTGATGCAAATCTGTCATGCCTTAGGTCTACGTG
Organism: Schistocerca piceifrons; assembly: GCF_021461385.2. Classification (NCBI taxonomy): domain Eukaryota; kingdom Metazoa; phylum Arthropoda; class Insecta; order Orthoptera; family Acrididae; genus Schistocerca; species Schistocerca piceifrons. Next base: position 530,407,933 of record NC_060141.1, on the reverse strand, counting down.
TATCTGACCAGAAGCTCGTTTTTATCTATATAACGAAAAATTAGGAGAAGAATTCAGCTACATAGGAATACAGGCAGGGTATCTAATCACTCGTGAAAAAAAGTATAATTAAAAGCAGCAAGACTATTAGTGGCATATCGAAGGCCACTGCAGTAGGTGGAAAAATTAGGTAATCTACATAGCGTGGAAAGAGATTGGTTCATAAGAATTTTCGAGTAGTGTTCCCTTCGGTGTCTACTTCTCTTGAGTGCCATACCTCATTTTGAATGTAGAGCAGTTATCGGCGGTCCTGAAAGCAAAATGCGAGTCGAAGTATTTTTTTAAGTACGTGTTTAAATGGGATAACCCGCTTGAGATCGAGTTAAAGGATTATGGTGTACAGCTAAGATGCAATGGATGCCAAATCGAAATTTACTCGTCAAAAATTAGCCTGTTTCAGTTAGACTTAGTGTGCAATCACTGACAAGACATTTAGCAATATTTTAATGTCCTTATCAACAACGATGATTGTGATTTCTTTCGATAACTACTAAACAAGAAAAAGGCAATGTATCTTACGAAGCGGGGTAAATGCAACATCACTGTAGTAATTTGTCGTAAGGAATGAATAAAATCCTTAGTATTTTCACTGATATATATATATATATATATATATATATATATATATATATATATATATATATATATATATTGTTGACAGTGATTTTACAAAGAAATTTCATTCATGAGTTCTGGAGGGCTTTAAGAAGACTAATTTTTCTTTTCGTTAAGCGCGAAAAATGTGCAGTCTGAAAGCGCACCAAACTGAGAAGTGTATCGGGCTAAATGTGAAAAATAGAAAAGGCCCAAATTCTAGAATAAATGTCATTTTTATTTCGAAATATGAAACATATAAGTAACACGTCATTAAAAGCAATTTACAACTTGTTACTGCTATAAAAATTTTTCCTATCATCACAGAAACCGTAGAACGAAATTGAGAGGTACAAGAAAATAACTGGACCACGGAGGTAGTCGAACTTATTGAATTTGCACCGCTTCTTTTGTCGAGTCACTTGTTTTTCTTATTTTTCGTCGATAAATCTATCACTGAATATACAGGGTGATTCAAAAAGAATACCACAACTTTAAAAATGTGTATTTAATGAAAGAAACATAATATAGCCTTCTGTTATACATCATTACAAAGAGTATTTAAAAAGGTTTTTTTTTCACTCAAAAACAAGTTCAGAGATGTTCAATATGGCCCCCTCCAGACACACGAGCAATATCAACCCGATACTCCAACTCGTTCCACACTCTCTGTAGCATATCAGGCGTAACAGTTTGGATAGCTGCTGTTATTTCTTGTTTCAAATCATCAATGGTGGCTGGGAGAGGTGGCCGAAACACCATATCCTTAACATAACCCCATAAGAAAAAATCGCAGGGGGTAAGATCAGGGCTTCTTGGAGGCCAGTGATGAAGTGCTCTGTCACGGGCTGCCTGGCGGCCGATCCATCGCCTCGGGTAGTTGACGTTCAGGTAGTTCATACAGATAAGTGCCAATGTGGTGGCGCTCCATCCTGCTGAAATATGAATTGTTGTGCTTCTTGTTCGAGCTGAGGGAACAGCCAAATCTCTAACATCTCCAGATACTGTAGTCCAGTTACAGTAGCACCTTCGAAGAAAAAGGGACCAAAAACTTTATTGGCTGAAATGGCGCAGAAAACGTTCGCCTTAGGCGAGTCACGTTCATACTGAGTTGTTTCCCGCGGATTCTCAGTGCCCCATATACAGACATTGTTACGGTTGACTTTCCCGTTAGTGTGGAAAGTTGCTTCATCACTAAACACAATCTTTGAAACGAAAGATTCATCTGTTTCCATTTGAGCAAGGATAAAATCACAGAAATCGATTCTTTTAATCTTATCAGCTGCAGACAGTGCTTGAACCGATAAGGTTGCATAACTAACCTTTTTCGTAGGACTCTCCATACACTTGATTGTGGAATTTGCAGCTCTCTGCTAGCTCGGCGAGTCGATCTTCCTGGTCTGCGAACAAATGCTTGCTGGATGCGTGCTACATTTTCATCACTCGTTCTCGGCCGTCCAAATCTTTTCCCTTTGCACAAACACCCATTCTCTGTAAACTGTTTAACCAACGTTTAATACACCACCTATCAGGAGGTTTAACACCATACTTCGTTCGAAATGCACGCTGAACAACTGTCGTCGATTCACTTCTGCCGTACTCAATAACACAAAAAGCTTTCTGTTGAGCGGTCTCCATCTTAGCATCAACTGACGCTGACGCCTAATCAACAGCGCCTCAAGCGAACAAATGTACAACTAAATTAAACTTTATAGCTCCCTTAATTCGCCGACAGATAGTGCTTAGCTCTGCCTTTTGTCGTTGCAGAGTTTGAAATTCCTAAAGTTGTGGTATTCTTTTTGAATCACCCTGTATTACCGGTGATGTGTTGATGAATTTCTTGGTCATTTGGTAGGTTAGGAGCTCGACTTTCAGGACAGGACAGTGATTTTCTGTGCTCTGAACCGGACATACAGTTCATACTGGACTTGGAACAAGGACGATACATCAATTATTTGCATTTCAGAAGTGCACGCACTGGAAAGGGCCGTACCTTTGTTACTTTAGCAAACAAACGCAAACAGTGTTATTAATGCACGTGCCTGCCGGCTGCTGCAATGCAAGAAACGTTTGTTCAGTTCACTAGCTCGTCTGTGACACTACAGGCCAATGAAAGAAAAAAGAAAAGATTATTAGCGGGTCGAGATTGAATATGGTAACGTGGAAAAAAGAAAACTTACGGATATGGCGGAAAATTAGAGGGCAAAAGAAATTCTCGTGGTTATGTTAACCAACAATCAATATGAGGAGATTGTGGAAAACTTAAGTATAACGAATGCAGGGGTTTTTTGCTAATCACTGAACATGTTTTTGCTAAATCGAGCGTGGTGTATTTCCAGGCTAAAGCAGTACGAGGTCACGGTGTGCAAAGAAAATTAGGAAACCGGAAGTACTAGATATAGAGCAATGTAATATACGGTGGTAGCCCAGAAAGCAATGCACAACATTTTTTTTTCTTCAACAGTTGTGTATCAAGAAATATTGCTGGCTTTTTCCACAAATGTCGGATTTGCCACGTCTTTCATAATGTCCTCACCTGATGCTGTTTCGGCCCGTACACGTGGGGCTCATAACCTCTGTTCTTGTACAAGTAACAATATGAGCTAAAATTTCATATTATTTTGCATGTTAAACCTTAATTTGTTCGGTTGTATTCTTTAAATGTGGCAATAATCCATGATAGTTCACTTACCTCCACAGTTTTTTCTTCTGTCCTATCAATAGCACACATCAAAAAAAGTTTTGCATCAACCCGGTTCCCAGAACTCCTTACTATGGACGTTGACTGTGGATATTGTATCACAGACAGAGTCCCTTCGACTGTCCAGAGATGTTATTAAACCTGCCCAGATATGTAAACAACCATGCATGAGCAGCGCCTATTAGATGGAGGAGGTCCGACAGACGAGCAGTTCTAGTCATTCCACCAGGATGGAGGTACACAGCTCGTGTTGCCTGTAGTCCAACCATGCCTAGACGATCAATACCGCGGTTCGATCGCGTCCGCATTGTTACTTTGTGCCCGGAAGGGCTCTCAACAAGGTTAGTGTCCAGGCGTCTCGGAGTGAACCAAGGTGATGTTTTTCGAACATGGAGGAGATACAGAGAGACAGGAACTGTCGATGACATGCCTCGCTCAGGCCGCCAGAGGGCTACTACTGCATTGAATGACCGCTACCTACGGATTATGGTTCAGTTGAACCTTGACAGCAACACCAACATGTTTAATAATACTTTTCATGCAGTCACGGGACGTCGTGTTACGACTCAAACTATGCTCAATTGGCTGCATGATGCGCAACTTCACTCCCGACGTCCATGCCGAAGTCCATCTTTGCAACCACGTGACCATGCAGCACGCTACAGATGGGCGCAGCAAAATGCCGAATGGGCCGCTCTGGACTGGCATCACGTGCTCTTCACCGATGAGTGTCGCATATGCCTTCAACCAGACAATTGTCGGAGACGTGTTTGGGGACAACCCGGTCAGGTTAAACGCGTTAGACGCACTGTCCAGCGAATGCAGCAAGGAGGAGGTTCCCTGCTGCTTTAGGGTGGCATGTGGGGCCGACGTACGCCGCTGGTGGTTATGGAAGGCGCCATAATGGCTGTACGATACGTGAATGTTATCCAACAACCGATAGTGCAACCATATAGGCAGCATATTGGCGAGGCATTCGTCTTCATGGACGACAATTCGCGCTCCCATCGTGCACATCTTGTGAATGACTTCCTCCAGAATAACGACATCGCTCGACTAGTGTGGCCAGCTTGTTCTCCAGACATGAACCCCATAAGGATAGACTGAAAAGGGTTCTTTATGGACAACGTGACGCACCAACCACTCTGAGGGATCTACCCCGAATCGCCGTTGGGGCGTGGGACAATCTGGACCAACAGTGCCTTGACGAACTTGTGGATAGTATGCCACGACGAATACAGGCATGCATCAATGCAAGAGGACGTGCCACTAGGTACTAGAGGTACCGATGTATACAGGAATCTGGACCACCATCTCTGAAAGTTTCGCTGTATGTTATTACAACATGCAATGTGTGGTTTTCATGAGCAATACAAAGGGCCGAAATGATGTTTATGTTGATCTCTATTTCAGTTGTCTGTACAGATTCCAGAACTCTCAGAAGAGAGGTGATGCAGAACTTATTTTGATGTGTGTATAACAGAAAACAATGGGGCGACATAGAGGCACTGGCACACACTGAAGGCAAAACGACCTTGACTCTGTGAGGAACCAGCGCACAGTTGCAACATTTCTTATTTCAGGCGCATTGGCCTTATGAGCGGAATAGCCACCATCTAACCAATGGATATGTCAAGAAAGTATGTAACGTCTGTTTCGTATGGTTTTGTTGCACTGAAACGTGGTTTTGTATTTTATTCCAGATAAACATATGATTTTATGTTATGTGTTCTTCTAATTCGCATATTTATTTACACATTTAACGAGTTTTTTTCCTCTTTCTTGTTTTCCACTCTCTGCAGTTCCATTTCGTAACAGAGGGTACTTTTTCGACATCTGGCGGGCAGTACGGCGTTCTCTACCTTGGTTCCTGACGAGACTTTAAATCCTACTCTTCCTTCCTCCTTTGGTCGCATAGGCACTCTCAGCACGCTGATCTTTATATTCCACGACAAAGCTTGTATTTTGTGAAGATAATTTTGGTTCAGTCCACAGTTATGTGAGTGTTGTATTTCACGTGTGTTTTATTGTCAGGGGATATGTTTTCCCTTGTAGTCTTTGGTGTGTGGCTGTGTCTTTTTAGATCTGATGATAATATGTCAACAGCGATACCGGTAACCGTTTTTCAGTTTCTGCTATTAAGCCAATTGATCGTTACATTTGTTTTCATTACCCGATTCGTTATTTGCTCTTACGTAAATGCAGTTTATATTGGAAGCTTTCAAATCATTTATTTTTACGCGAGGTATAAGCCGCTGTCGAGGTGCACTCTGAGCACAGGTTTCGTCTGCTGGGAGTACCAGTCTTTGGCCGCATACAGTGCACTCTGGAGGCAGTAACTTGCAACATCCACGTGATAAATTATTGGCTACAGTGCGACGAGAGGAAATTATGTCTCAACAGTTATAAACATTATCTATTCGACGTATGAAAAAACAGTGAAAACTTATAAATATTAATTATTTATACAATATTCTATGATATAATTGCACATATCGATGCATACAAAGACAATGATAATTGTAAATTGCTTTTATGATCTGCGTTTGTCTTCCCTTTTTTTTTTACCTTTTGTTGGTTGGTTTTTGTAAGTTGCGGACGCATATCAAACTGAGGTCTGTTAAGAAATTGTAATTATTTGTTAATTACTACTTGAAAATAGAGTTCATTATTCTTATAAATATGAGTGAATAATTATTTGTAGCTTTAATTCCTCTCTCAGTAAGCATTATCTGTGTTAATTATTTCTTTCCGCTGCAACAAGCGCAGCCATTGATGATAGCGATTTGTATCGCGTTTTTGTCTGTGTTTTCCTTAGAAACAAATCAAATGTTTGCTTGTTGAGGTCTAAATATTGCACAATATAAAAGTATAGTTTATAGCGCTTAATAAACATTTTACATATTTACTTATTTGCTCTAACAATAGAAAGTCTCTATCAATTGTCTGCCGCCATCTTAACAATTACCACAGCGGCAAATTCAAATTACGCAACTCTGCAGATATAAATGCTGAACGTAATACAAATGTGTAAAAATAAATGTGCACCGGTTGTCCCGAACTCATTTTAATGAAAATAATTCGAATCAGATTGGTTCTTTAAAAACAGTGCTCATAGCACGATCGTTATAACGAACTTTTCTAGCTGATGTATGGAGCCGAAATTAATTATGCACGAGTTGAGAAGAATATTGTTTCACGTAATATACGTCAGTGCTGTGCGCGGCTGATATTCGGTGGTTTTAATGATCATTTTGCTGAAGATAACTGCTTCCATCTTAGTCAATAGTTGTATTGAATCTGTTGTATGAACTGTGATTTAGTGACACTTACACAACTTACAGACAATACTTTAACGCGACGTTAACTTGGGGTTCTTTAGCAACTTGATCAAATCTTTAGCCGGGAGAAAAATTACACTCCTGGAAATTGAAATAAGAACACCGTGAATTCATTGTCCCAGGAAGGGGAAACTTTATTGACACATTCCTGGGGTCAGATACATCACATGATCACACTGACAGAACCACAGGCACATAGACACAGGCAACCGAGCATGCACAATGTCGGCACTAGTACAGTGTATATCCACCTTTCGCAGCAATGCAGGCTGCTATTCTCCCATGGAGACGATCGTAGAGATGCTGGATGTAGTCCTGTGGAACGGCTTGCCATGCCATTTCCACCTGGCGCCTCAGTTGGACCAGCGTTCGTGCTGGACGTGCAGACCGCGTGAGAGGACGCTTCATCCAGTCCCAAACATGCTCAATGGGGGACAGATCCGGAGATCTTGCTGGCCGGGGTAGTTGACTTACACCTTCTAGAGCACGTTGGGTGGCACGGGATACATGCGGACGTGCATTGTCCTGTTGGAACAGCAAGTTCCCTTGCCGGTATAGGAATGGTAGAACGATGGGTTCGATGACGGTTTGGATGTACCGTGCACTATTCAGTGTCCCCTCGACGATCACCAGTGGTGTACGGCCAGTGTAGGACATCGCTCCCCACACCATGATGCCGGGTGTTGGCCCTGTGTGCCTCGGTCGTATGCAGTCCTGATTGTGGCGCTCACCTGCACGGCGCCAAACACGCATACGACCATCATTGGCACCAAGGCAGAAGCGACTCTCATCGCTGAAGACGACACGTCTCCATTCGTCCCTCCATTCACGCCTGTCGCGACACCACTGGAGGCGGGCTGCACGATGTTGGGGCGTGAGCGGAAGACGGCCTAACGGTGTGCGGGACCGTAGCCCAGCTTCATGGAGACGGTTGCGAATGGTCCTCGCCGATACCCCAGGAGCAACAGTGTCCCTAATTTGCTGGGAAGTGGCGGTGCGGTCCCCTACGGCACTGCGTAGGATCCTACGGTCTTGGCGTGCATCCGTGCGTCGCTGCGGTCCGGTCCCAGGTCGACGGGCACGTGCACCTTCCGCCGACCACTGGCGGCAACATCGATGTACTGTGGAGACCTCACGCCCCACATGTTGAGCAATTCGGCGGTACGTCCACCCGGCCTCCCGCATGCCCACTATACGCCCTCGCTCAAAGTCCGTCAACTGCACATACGGTTCACGTCCACGCTGTCGCGGCATGCTACCAGTGTTAAAGACTGCGATGGAGCTCCGTATGCCACGGCAAACTGGCTGACACTGACGGCGGCGGTGTACAAATGCTGCGCAGCTAGCGCCATTCGACGGCCAACACCGCGGTTCCTGGTGTGTCCGCTGTGCCGTGCGTGTGATCATTGCTTGTACAGCCCTCTCGCAGTGTCCGGAGCAAGTATGGTGGGTCTGACACACCGGTGTCAATGTGTTCTTTTTTCCATTTCCAGGAGTGTATTTAGTAATTACTCAATGTAATAAAGTGAGATTATCATTTCCATTTACAAATTAGTTAAATATCAAACCACTGAATAACCCAGCGAACGCCACAAGCTGACTGACCAATCGTGGGTGGTTGAAATTTGACTTGGCGTGTCCATGTGGACTGAGCACAAAGCATTCTGCTGCTAGTCTCAGTGCGTGGGCGCTGCGCGCACTTTTCATGCTTGTATTGGTTCAAATTATACGAGTTTTTCCAAAGTTTCATTTCGATGGTCACTTCCACGCTGCGGTGGGAGTGGAACTGCCTAGCGTGCATTGCCGTAGTATTCTAATAGCATAATTTTCAGCTTAATACTGGTAGATGAGCTTTCTTCGTGGTTCATGTTACATCCGTTGTTCAAAGAGAGAGACTTCGTTCCATGTTCAAAGTTCAATAACGGTCTTCCACTAATTCATCCTGAATGCAGTTGACTTCTCACGTTCCTGTCCCATTTGCTTACTGCTACTACGGGCATTAGAGGTTATATGGGATTAGTTTCGTTCGAATAATGATGATTTTTTTGTAATAGTGTTCCACATGGTCCCATGGAGAACATCTTTCAGCACTACTGTGTTTTTTTCTCGAATAATAATAATAATTACAACTCCTCTTCAGTTATTTCTCACTAGCCGACAAACCTTTCATCCCTGGGTATTGACTTTGCCAATTTCCTATTAGAAACGAAAACAAAAACTGAACTGTGTTCGTTGTGAAGCAGCGAAAAAATTTCTTTTCCATGTATTCGTGAAAACACCTTTGATATTACGAAACACTCGAACAAAGAAACATGCATTATTAAGTATGTAAAAGTAGAGTATGAAACATGTTCTCATGCAGTTTTTGTAGACTGGACGTAGCAGCTGTGCGCGTCTACAACACGGTTTTGTAAACGTCTCTATGGCAACGCCTCTTTGTCGGTCTATAGATAGCTATCGTTCTCGCCTACAACCGTTTGCGGTTCACAAATTGAAAGGCCTCTATGACAACGCCTCTTCATAGCTCCATTGACTGCTATCCTTTTCGTCTACAGCCGTTTCAGCTTCGCAGGGCCGGCCGAGGTGGCCGAGCGGTTCTAGGCGCTACAGTCTGGAACCGCGCGACCACTACGGTCGCAGGTTCGAATCCTGCCTCGGGCATGGATGTGTGTGATGTCCTTAGGTTAGTTAGGTTTACGTAGTTCTAAGTTCTAGGGGAATGATGATCTGAGAAGTTAAGTTCCATAGTGCTTAGAGCCATTTAAACCATTTGAACCAGCTTCGCAGCTGAAAACTGCCAAAAGCGCTATCAGATGTCAGAGAATTCCTTAAGTGGACTCGACTGTAGGAGTGTCTTAGGAAAATAAGTAAATAAAAGATGTTCACTGCTCCTCTACTCCTCGTTCCCTACGTTATCCTTGATTCCTGGACGGTAGGAACAGGACATGGTGGCCAGGTCTAGGGTTGCAGCCTCACCTCACTTTGCCACACACCTCCGTTTGTGCGCCGGGAAAGTTCCTATACATAAAAGTGGTCAAAAAAGGAGGCAGCGCCTTTGATTACTAACCAAAGCATCCTCGGTCCCCGTTTCGAAACACGCCACCTCATACATTTTTATTAATAATCAGCATTGCCGGCCGATGACGTCCGGCGTAAGAAGTCACTCTCATTCTGCCAACATCCTTGTCAAAGACGGCGAAGAGCGCACAGAGGTTCAGGGCACTGTCTTGTCCTTGGGGCGGGAAACTGCCACTAAAGGCGGAATAATCACCAATGATCAACGGCATGAGGATGCAGAAGGCAATGGAAACCACTACATTAAAGACACATAATGTGTATCCACAGGACGTATGGCCTGTAGCTGAATAAGAAGTGTCATGGTGATCTCTCCATTGACATAACATTCGGGACTAGTCCACCACTCGGATCTCAGGGAAGGGGACTACCAAAGGGGACGTGACCATGAGATAAAGATCGAATAACCAACGAAATGATAACGTTCTGTGAGTCGGGGCGTGGTATGTCAGAAGATTGAACGTTGTGTGGAAGCTAGATAGTGTCAAAAGAGAAATAAAAAGGTTCAGTCTAGATATAATGGTGTCAGTGAAATGAAATGGAAAGATCACAAAGATTTCTGGTCAATTAAGAGTGTCATAATGTCAACAGCAGCAGAAAGTGGTATAACACGAGTAGAATTTATTATGAATAGGAAGCTAGGGCAAAGAGTGCGTTACAGTGAACAGTTAGGTGATAGGGCTGTTCTCATCAAAAGCGTCAGCAAACCAACACCGACAACGGTGATTCAGGTATACACGACGACGTCACAAACTGAAGATGAAGAGACACAGGAGGTAGATGAGAATATGGAACCGGTAGTTCAGTACGTAAAGAGAGATTAAAATCTAATAGTCTTGGGAGACTGGAATGTCGCTGTATGGGCAACAGCGGAATAATAAGTTACGGGAGAATACGGGTTTGGTATTACTAGGAGTGAGAGAGGAGAAAAACTAATTGAGTTCTGCAATAAATTTCTTTTTGTAATAGCGAATACTCTGCTCAAGAATGACAAGAGAAGGGGTACGCTTGGATAGGTCTCGAAGTACGAAGGAATTTCAGTTACATAACATCATAGTCAGATAGAGATTCCCAAATCAAATACTGTATTGTAGGGCGTACCCAGGAGCAGATATATACTCAGATCACAACGTGATAGTGATCAAGAGTAGACTAAAGCTTAAGAGATTAGTCAGGACAAATCAGTACGCAAAGATGTGGGATACGGAAGTATTACGGAATGAGGAGATACACTTTAAGTTCTCTAAGGCTACAGATAATGCGTGAAGGAATAGCTCAGTAGGCATTTCAGTTGAAGAGGAATGGATATCTTTAAAAATGGCAATCACGGAATTTGACAAGAAAAACATTGGTACAAAGAAGATAACTGCGGAGAAATCAGGGGTGACAGAACAAATACTTCAATTGATCGATGAAAGAAAGCAGTACGAGAACGTTCAGAGAAATTTAGGAATGCAGAAATACTAGTCGCTGGTGAGTGAAATTAGTAGAAAGCGCAGGGAAGTTAAGACGAAATGACTGCACAAAAAATGTGAAGAAATTGGAAAAGAAATAATTGTAGGAGTGACTCAGCACATTGAAAAAGTCAAAATGACCTTCATTGAAAATAAAAGCAAGGCTGGTAACATTAAGACTGCAATGGGAATTCTATTGTTAAATGCAGAGGAGAGAGCGCATAGATGGAAGGAGTACATCGAAGGCCTCTGTGAGGTGGGAGATTTGCCTTATGTAGGAGAGATAGGTGATTCAGTGTTAGAATCAGAATTTAAAAGAGCTTTGGAAGACTTATCACAAAATAATGCAGAGGGGATAAATCAAATTCCATAAGAATTTCTAAAATCGTTGGGGGAAGTGACAAAAAAAGTCTACTCAAGTTGGTCTGTAGAATGTATGAGCCTGTCAAGATACAAGTTGACTTTCTGAAAAATATCAGCCGCATAGTTCCGAAGAGAGCAAGAGATGACAAGTGACAATCAGTTTGGGTTTAGGAAAGGTAAAGGTACCAGAGAGGCAGTTCTGACGTTGCGGTTGATAATGAAAGTAAGACTAAATAAAAATAGACTCTTCAAAGTATATGTCGACCTGGAAAAAGCGTTCGACAGGGCAAATGATATAAGATGTTCGAAATTCTGAGAAAAATAACTGCAAGCTATAGGGATGCCCGAGTAATACAACAAACACAAGAGCCAAGAGGGAATAATAAGAATGGGAGACCAAAACGAAGTACTTGGTTTAGGAATCGTGTAAGACAGAGAAGTAATTTTCGCCCCTACTGTTCAGTCGAACGAGCAATGATGAAAATGAAAGAATTGTTCAAGAGTGGAATTAAAATTCAGAGCGAAAGTGGTGACATTGCTATTGAAGAAGAATTACATGATATGCTCAATGGAATGAACTGACTAATGAGTACAGACTATGATTTGAGAGTAATACAAAGAGATACGAAAATAATGAGAAGTAGCAAGTATGAGAACAGCGGGAAACTTAACACCAGGATTTATGTTCCGAAGTAGATTAAGCACGGAATGCGCCTACCTAGACAGCAAAATTACAAATGTTGAACGGAGCAGACTAACAGTGGCAAAACGGGCATTCCATGCCAAGAGAAGTTTTCTAGTGTCAAACATAGGTCTTAATTTCTACAAGAAATTTCTGAGAACGTGCCTTTGGAGCACAGCGCGGTATGATAGTGAAACATGGATTGTAGGAAAACGAAATCAGAAGAGAATCGAAGCATTTGAGGTGTGGTGCTACACACAAATGTTGAAAATTAGGTGAACTGTTAAGATATCTGTTAAGACATCATGGAATAAATTCCGAGGTACTAATGGGAGATGTAGAAGGTTAAAAATGTGGAGGGAGGCAGAGATCTGAATACATCTAGCAAACAATTAATGACGTGGGTTGCAATTGCTACTCTGAGGTGAAGAGGTCGGCATAGGTGAGGAATTCGAGGCGGGTTGCATCAAACCAGTTAGAAGTCTGATGAGTTAAAAAAACCTGATCGCTTATTTTAAATAATAACTATTTACATACTTTGATTCTCTTTTATGCTGTTGTTTGATCTGTTTTAAAGATCTAAAACCTATTTATATTCTACCATGTAAAATTAATGGGTCACTTCTTGCTCTGCAGTCATGGACTGTGCAGCTGGTCCCGACGGAGGTTCGAGTTCTCCCGTGGGCATGAGTGTGTGTGTTTTTCCTTAGGATAATTTAGGTTAAGTAGTGTGTAAGCTTAGGAACTGATGACCTTAGCAGTTAAGTCCCATAAGATTTCACACACATTTGACATACTTTTTGCCTCTTGCTCCTAATGCCTAATGTAAATACTGGGCAAATACTCGTTTCTGATCAATGTTTTCAGTGCGAATTCTCGTAATTGATAAACTCTGCGCTGTAATTTAAACCATTTTGCACTAATAGTGTTTCTAAAACAAATCCTTGTAAGAGGTCTAACCAGCATTTTGCCATATTTGAAAAATTCTTTGATATTGTCCCTTTTTGGCGCCTCTAAATTGTATTGACTTACTGGTACTTCAGAATTAACTGCACTAATCTGCTTTTGATTTCTTTTGCCAATAATTACTTGACATTCTTCCTTATTGCCACCTCTGTAATTTCATTGCTTTAATGATGGAGCTCAGGTTATTTACGTGTTCTTGATGAGAGTAGATTCCACTGAAATGAAATTATTTAATTTTTCTGCCGAATTTGGGCTGCCCAGGGTCCCGCATCCTTCACCGTTTCAGCAACAGCAGTATCGGGGTGAGGGGTTTAGTTGCACAACTGGTAGTGAACAAGTGGTCTTTTCTGTAACTATTTTGTTCATTGTTTAACTATAGTGTTCCTTGTTTTTACAGAGTATACGCCATCTGGTTGCTTATTTATACCAAGATAAATTGCATTTGATGATAAATGTAGCATTTCTTTGAAGGCCATCAAAGATAATGAACGATACTTGTGCAGCGTATTTCACTAATGTGATGCCCTTAGTGAAGATTGGCATCACGGGGACAAACAAGCTGTCCTTTTGACTTCTGCTTTTTTGCTGTTTTCCTTTTTCGGTTGCGACACAATCTACTCAATGAATGAAGCCCATTTTCCTGAAGATGCGAAACAAATGAGTGAGTAAAAAAAAGTCTAGGCCAGGAAAACGTAGATCAAAGGAATGCGAGCATGTGTAGAGAGAGGGCGTGTGTCTCCGCGGGACGGTGGCCGGAGGTTAATCGAAGCGTCAGCGGCTCGGCTGCGCTCGAGGCCGGCGCAACGCCGAGCTTCCTGGTAGCTCTTTGTTCGGCGGAAGTCGGGAAAGACGCCGCACAGAGGAACCGGCATCAAAGGCACATCACACGCAAGCCGCCCCCTCTTCCCCCGCCGGAAATTGCCAGCCGTGGGGCCGAGGTATCGCGTTAACCAAACCACACAACAGTACAAACGCCAGAGGTAAGCTTTCCAGGAAATCAGAAGAGCTACGAAACGACGAAACTCACCGTTACTGAATTATACGACGACAAGGTGATTAATGGCCAAATAATGACGCCAGCTTCTGTTTTATTTAGGAGACAACACTGGTCTACATGGATACTCTACAAACCACATTTAAGTGCCTGGCAGAGGGTTCATCGAATATATAATACATCAAATAAGTAGAGGAAACAGAGTGAAGAAGCATCACCGTTTGTGAGTAACGGCCACATTTCTCTTCGTGACTGATTTAATTGTACTTCCTTTGTCACAGTGGAATTTGGCAAACTCATCTCACAGCAGCTATTGCGACAGAATTCCGAAACGGAGTGCCTCACTAAACAAGTAATTGACAATCACAGAGCTCAATCGTCGTCGTCGTCGGCTGATACTCGTATCCGAATTTTCATTTCTCTCCTGAGATTTCCTTTGTCACGGTTCAGGCGTGGAAGTGTCGTTGATGGCTTAGCAATGTGTACAGTGTTAGGTCTTTATTCAGGAAGACACGCTTTGTAAGACGTCCAAATGCTACATGGGCAGCACGTAATCTATTCTCCACAACTTTTCCAGGTGAGCAGTTAGATGACAGTATGCTTCCCAGGTAGAGGAAATGGTCCACTTGTTCCAAGGGTGTATCATAAATGGATATGCTCAATAGCTAACGAAAAATCCCATAGTGTCGGTTTGCAGTAAGGTAAAAGAAGAAATTTCATAGTTATTTTTATACTGGGAAGCTCTTGTATCGCTAGCTGTCGATAACTATTAAAAAATTACGGTCACTGAAGTGAAATAAATAAAAAAGGGACGTATAAGTATTCATATATCGCCATAGATAAGAAAGTTCCGTGTGTTTAATAACTGGCAAAACACTCTCCTTGTGTGCTATCATTCGCCAAACTTTCGTTTCGATGTCTCGAGCAGTTTACGAGATATGAGAGATGTTGCGAGTATTTCGTTCTCGCGGGCGTGAGATCGGAAGTGAGTGCACTACGTAGGATCCATTTTCTCGAGATCGGAGGCAGATAGAGACATCCTCCCAAGTCTAAACAAAAATTCAACATGTTAGCTAAATCTCATACGCAGCAACATATGGTGTAATACGCACCAAACGCAAAATCATAGTGACTCCTAATTTTCGTTCCAAACTTTTTGAGTTTTGCGTAGTGTCTTACTAAAATGTGTACATCACAATAATAATGGTTATTAGCGAGATGATGGGCACTTCGCCAAGAAGCTGACATATAACGCTACAAGTAAGGCAAAAATCAAATATTTTTAGTGAACAGTTTCTGTAAAATCGTTTGAGAAAGATAACAGGTTGCGCGCACTTCGGTTCTGTCCGCGCGGAGCGTCGCCAGTCGGTCGTGCGAAGTATGCGTATGCGTGGCATTATGCGCTGGGCCCGCGCGGCTTGTGCGTAACATGCGTGTCGCGTTGTAGTGTCGTGTCACGTCACACGTGCTACACGCGTCTCAATTTGCGCCTAGCCTTACGCCTCGCCTGGGCCCGTCAAAACCGACATTGGACTGTTGATGACTGGAAACATGTTGGCTGGTCAGACGAGTCTCGTATCACATTGTATCGATTGGATGGACGTGTACTGGTATGGAGACAACCTCATGAATGCATGGAGCCTGCATGTCAGCAGGGGACTGTTCAAGCTGGGGGATATTCTGTGATGGTGTGGGGAGTGTGCAGCTGGAATGATATTGGACCCTTGGTACATCTAGATACGACTCTGACAGGTGAAACGTACGTAAGCATCCTGCCTGATCACCTGCATCCATTCATGTCCATTGTGCTTTCCAATGGATTTCGGAAATTCCAGCAGGACAATGCGACACGCCACACGTCCAGAGCTTAAACACTTCCGCTGGACACCAAACTCCCCAGACATCAACATTATTGAGCATATTATCTGGAATGCCGTGCAATGTGATGATCGGAAGAGATGTACCTCACCTACCATCCCCCTTGCACTCTTTGAGATTTATGAGCAGCCCTGCAGGATTCACTGTGTCAGCTCCCTCCAGCACTCTTTCAGACATTAGTCAGTCCGTGCAGCGTTATGCTGCAGCACTTCTGTGTGCTCGCTGGGACCCTACACGATATTAGGCAGGTGTACCAGTTTCATGGCTCTTCAGTGTATAAGCGCCGAAGTGTGCCACTAAGCTACTCTTTCGGCGGCAAACGTGACTTTGTGCGCTGACGGACCATAGGTGGAACGTCTCGCAATGTTGTTTGTTATTCAGTGAATGCGACTGATAATCACGATTGCCAGATAGAGCTAGCTGCTGTGTAGAAAGGCCTTATCTCCCATGAATACGATGTTGTATTCCCTCGGTGTAGGACAGTTTCGGACACAGGTTTATATCTGCACTTTATTTTTCTCCCGTGCACTGGAAAGCGTTAGAGATATCAGAGGGAGAAAAATAAACTGCAGTTGGAAACCTGTGACTGAAACCGCCATCCACCGAGGCGACGGAGTATCTATTTCACAGCAAGCAAAGCGTTTCTAGGCAGCAGCTAGCTCCATCTCCTCCACTGCTGATCGTGGCAATCAGTAGCGATTACTGAGCGACAAACAACGTTGCGAGACTTACCGCCTAAGATCCATCAGCATGCAAAGTCACGTTTACTGCCGAAGCAGTGGCTTAGTGGCAAGCGCCGTCCCTATAACTTCGACCGTCTGTAACGTCATTGGATGACATTTCTGGGCACGGGTTCCTATCCTCGATGTGCTGCTCAAGACACCCTTTATAATTCTGCCAAGTTTTTCACAACGTTCCTGGGACTTATGTACAATGTATCAGTTATTGTGCCTAAAATTAACACAACTGAAATCAGTATGATCATAAAAGGAAGGCTTTCACGGCGGGTGTTCTCATCACGTAACACTTCCGGACGGAGATGCCCTGGTCCATACATAAGACTCTCCCCTGACGTTTCGCCTTCGACTGCGGAAGGCACCCTCCGAGGACAATCGCCGATTGTCCTCGGGGGATGCCTTCCGCTATTGAAGGCGATACGTCAGGGGAGAGTCTTATGTATGGACCACGGCATCTCAGCCCAGAAGTGTTAAGTGATGAAGATCAGTGTGTTTGACACCCAAATTTTCGAAATGTCCTTCGGCACCATTTCTTGAAAGTATTGGTTCTCTATTTTGTTCTAATTAATGTTCATCAAGAGATTTGTTTTAGAGTGCTGTACGATGGCTTTTAAGCATTTACAGTTTTTACAGGGCTCGATGCCATATAGTTTGAGATCACTAACTGCGTTGCCGACTGTGCCTGTTTTCTAGCAACCATTGCTCGACGTATGCTCTGTAGATGAGGATAACGAACAGGATGAGCAGAAATCTGCAGCTGTTTGCTGACGATGCTGTGGCGTATGGGAATGTGTTGTCTTTGAGCGACTGTAGGAGGATACAAGAAGATTTTGACAATATTTCTAGATGGTGCATGAACAGAAGCTTGTTCTAAAATGCAAGCAGATACAAATGAGTAGAAATAAGTATCCCTTAATGTTCGAATGCACACATTCAGGTCGATTAAATATCTAGACGTATTGCTGTAAAGTGATATGAAATGGAATGAACATGTAAGATTTGTGGTAGGGAAGGTGAGTGGTCGGCTTTGGTTGATAGGGAGAATTCTAGGGAAGTTTGGGCCGTCTGTAAAGGAGATCCTATATGAAGCGCTAGTATCAACAATTTTTGAATACTTTTCCTGCATTTGGGGTCCCAATTGGCTGGACTTTGAAGCTATACAGAGGCGGGCTGCTGTACTTACTAGCGGTATTAAGGAGATTTGAAATTAATTCTGTATGGATCGCAAAGGCATATTTATTACAAGAAACCTCTGGAGCAAAGACGTTTTTTTCTCGTACACTATTGAGGAATTGCAGAGACCAGCACTTCCAGCTGACTGTAGAACGGTTCTGGTGCCTCCAATGTATATTTCACGTAACGACCAAGTAGACAAGATAAGAAATATTAGTGTTCATGTGGAGTCAAAATGGTTCAAATAGCTCTGAGCACTGTGGGACTTATCATGTGAGGTCATCAGTCCCCTAGAACTAAGTACCTAACTAACCTAAGGACATCACACACATCCATGCCCGAGGCAGGATTCGAGCCTGCGACCATAGCGGTCGAGCGGTTCCAGACTGAAGCGGCTAGAACCACTCGGCCACAGAGGCCGGTTCGTGTAGAGTCATATAGAGAGCTGTTGTTCCCTTGCTCTATTTGCGAGTGGAATAGGAAAGACACTGAGTAGTAGTGGTACAAGGTAACCTCCGCAATGACCGTACTACGACCTGCAGTATATACGTAGAGGTCTAGAAGTTGTAGTCGACTTGAATTGGCCCACTGACCTTGACCCAGTCGGCTTCTTTGAATGCTTAGGTTCTCAGAATGATGTTTTTATGAAGATATGAATGATTTGTAGTTGTGTATCGCATACTGTTTGAGGTAGTCATGTACAGCAAATAATAAGTAAATATCTGCCACGTTATTCCACAAGAGCTTATGCACTGAAAATTGTAACACGTCAGGTAACTTAATATTATGCTCAGCGAACGCATACTGAAGTGCCGGCAGGAGCTTCATCGTGTGAGCTTTTAGTGTCCAACTTCGTGAAGCACTGGTATTATCCGTATGGTTGTGCTGCCTTTATAAGACTAAATGATGGTCATCTTGCCACGTTCATCAACTTGCTCCGATCTCCTTTATGATTGACCTTAGTCTTGCGTCAGAGAAACACATCAGCATCAGTAAATACTTTATCATAAATAATCTGACTACATCTATCAATAAAGACAACCTCGATACTTTTCCAAGCACAATAATCTTCATATTTAGGGTACCATGTTGCTCTTCTCGAACATTTTTGATATTTTGGACTCTTGTAAAAAATGTAATTGATCCTTCTTAGATATATACGCTAGGCTACATGTCGGGCCCACCTCCCTTTCAATATTATTACGCTCATAACTACTTGTTTTACTCCCGTCTTCTTCCTAATCCCGTTTTTGATGTCCAGCCTCCTCTAATTATTCCCATCACACATTTCTATTTCTCGATGAGCAGTGCTCAGTTTTGGCGTAATTTTCACACTAAGTGTCAATGTCTCACAAACAAGGCAGTTCAGATGTATTCTGTCAACACGTTACGGTTTTAAGTATGTGGTAACAGCCTATGTTATACAGACTGTCCCAGCTATCTTGTCTACCCAAAATATCTCTGGAATAATAACAGCTATTGGAAAACGACTTTCACCGGTATCAATGTAGGGCTGGGGCCCATGAATGTACATATTTGGAAACATTCTAAAACGAAAGCATATGTGTTTTTTAACACAAACTTATGTTTTTTTTAAATGGACCTCCTATATTTTTTCTTCAGCAATCCAGAGCATGACAAAGTACATACACAATGGCGTTGATTGCATCGCAATATTCCCATTACATCCCGAGATATTAAGACGCGAAGTTGACGCTTGAAACACCCGACATGAGCTGCTAGCGCACGTCCTGAGGCTCAGGCGTGAACCCCATGCTGCCCGTAATCGCGATGTGATTGACATGTGTAATCACACCTCCATACTTATCAAGAGGTCCGAAACGAATAATACGGTCTGCTGCCATCAACTCTCATAAGCACATAATGGTTTCCCTCTTGCACGTTTTACGTATCTACGTACACAATATGAACCAGTACCGATCGGTGCACACCTGTCAGGTTGTCTTATTTATCCTGCACACCCAAAATAAGGTTTATCTAATGCGTTATATGACCCATTGTGCCTGTCGCGCAGGGCCTGGCTCTACCTAGTCAAGTAGTTCCCACGACTGCCGTCCGCAGCTCGTGGTCGTGTGGTAGCGTTCTCGCTTCCCACGCCCGGGTTCCCGGGTTCGATTCCCGGCGGGTTCAGGGATTTTATGTGCCTCGTGATGAGTGGGTGTTGTATGATGTCCTTAAGTTAGTTAGCTTTAAGTAGTTCGAAGTTCTAGGGGACTGGTCACCATAGATGTTAAGTCCCATAGTGCTCAGAGCCATGTGCTTTGTCATGCTATGGATTGCTGAAGAAAAAATATAGGAGGTCCATTTAAAAAAAAAAACATAAGTTTGTGTTAAAAAACACATATGCTTTCGTTTCCCTACATTGATACCGGTGAAAGTCGTTTTCCAATAGCTGTTATTGTTCCACTGATATTTAGGGTGGACAAGATAGCTGGGAAACCCTGTATAGGGAATGATTTCGGTAATATAGCATATTCTTAGTTGACAAATTGTTGAAATATACATATATTTCTAGTTATATGAAGTCAAATGAAGTTGTAGCAACGATATAAGGATCATAGAAACAATGATAAACTTAAGAGTGACGATAGAGGGCCCCTTGAGGAAAAGTAAATTTAGGAATTCGAACCCATTCTGACGTAACAGATTATTCCCGATTATTAATACTCGTAGTGGTGTACGCCATCTTAGAACGTGTCTTGTCCTGCATCGCAGAGGGAGTTTTGCTCTTTTTTGTACTAGGCATGTGAACAGCTGACGTAGTGCGCTTAGCACTGTGTCAGCTTAGTGCACAATCCAACCGTATGCCGACACTGTCTGTGAATCTAAAGATGTATTGTTAATTATATTATTCTATCCATTTTGGTAGGAGAACACCACATCAGTTTTTGTAAAGTACTCTGTAGGAAATACCACAACCAGCCACTTGCAGTTTGTATGTTTCCTTCAGTCTAAACTCTATTATTAATTCTCATCCAATTTATTTCATATTTCATATACGGTTTAGTGGCTGCTAATAAAATTACACAGTCGAAATTTCGTACCATTACATATGATTTTTCAGCAATATAAAATTCTATTTAAAATCCGTAATATGTTTGCTTCTATTACGAAACGGAACGGAGTTAGGGATTATAATACAATGAAGCGCAAAGGAAACTAGTATAGGCATGCGTATTCAGATACAAAGACATATAAACAGGCAGAATACGGCGCTGCGGTCGGCAACGCCTATACAAGAGAAGTGTTAGCGGCAGCTGCTAGATCAGTTACTGCTGCTAAAATGGCAGGTTATCAAGATTTAAGTGAGCCTGAACGTGTAGTTATAGTCGGCGCACGAGTCATGAAGTGGGATCTTCCCATAGGAGTGTGCCATGAATATCAGTAATCCGGTAAAACATCAAATATACGACATCACTACGGCCGCAAAGAGATCCTGCAAGAATGGGAGCTACGACGACTGAAGAGAGTCGTTCAGCGTGACAGAAATGCAACCCCTTTGCAAATTGCTGCAGATTTCACTGCTGGACCATCAACAAGTGTCAGCGTGTTAACCATTCAAAGAAACATCATCGATATGGGCTTTCGGAGCCGAAGGCCCACTCGTGTGACTCCGTTGTGGAGCTTCAGGCCTGTCAACACCAACATTGGACTGTTGATGACTGGAAACATGTTGCCTGATCCGACGAGTCTCGTTTCAAATTGTCTTGAGCGGATGGACGTGTACGAGTATTGAGCGTGTTGGTGCCATTAGTAGGTTGGCATTGTGTGATAGGGGTGGTGGTGCCTCCTTTTCTTCTTGTGTTTACTGGCGCCACTGCGTTTGCTAGCGTTGTCTGTCCGCAAGTGGCAGCAACATCGGTTATCGATATCTAGTATGGTGGTACTATCTTTGGAGGTAAGTCAAGTGTTTTCCGGGTTGGAGTGTGTCGAGGAGTTCGTTTGGGAAACAGTGAGGTCCGACTGTGCTAGGACATGCTGGGACCGCTGGCAGCACGCAGGCACTGCCAGATCGAGGGGTCGTAGGTGCGAGGGACACAACCTCGTTGTCCACCGGACGCAGCACGTTTGAGCTGAGTGACCATTAACCCAGTAGTGAAACCTCCACTATTTTGAGATCACGTCGTTTGTTTGCGCGATGCTGCTCGCAGGGTTACTGAGACGAAGAGCAAAGAGTGGAGTGACTGGAGGTGGCGAAATTAACTATCCGTCCTCCATTTCTTATTATTAATCATTGAATTCCTTTTGTTATTAGTGGTGAGGTTCAACCAACCGTATTTTTCTGCCTAGTGGCCGCTAACGCCTCAGTTACCGGCCCTGGAGGCAAGCGTATTTTGGCGGCAGTGTACCTTTCCTCGCCTTGCTGCTGCTGTCCGGTAAGGCGTTTAGTTCGATAGCCTCCTTGATTGTGGTTTGGATATGTTGTTTCCTTTGGACTATGTAAGGTGTCAGGCAAATCCAACACCTTCCATGAAAACCCTGACGTGATAAGCAAATCCAGTAGTAAGTCACATAGCTCCGAATAAATCGTGACATTAAATTAACCAAAGTAATACGAGTAAGGAGTGAGCAAATGGAATACCGCAGACTAACACAAGAATGCCTAAATGCATGTCATACCTTCCCACCGTGAGACAGACTCAGTTCCGAGGGGAGAAACGAGAACAGAAGCCGAGAGCAGAACCCTGTTAAGCGAGAAGGCCCTACGATAAGGGACGGACACCCACGTCGCCAGCTAACCGCTACGACCACACCACCCGCAAGTTTTTAGCGTGAGACTTTTTCGCGTCTCTGTTACGTTAGGACCACCCCCCAGCCCATGTTAAAAGCTAGAGCCCTCCAGAAGAACACTATAGATCTTACGATAACACAAAAAGGGCCACGCCACCAGCAAGTTTTTGCGTGAGACTTTTTCGCGTCTCTGTTATGTTAGGACCACCCCCCAGCCTATGTTAAAAGATAGAGCCCTCCACAAGAACAGTATAGATCTTACGATAACACTAAAGGACCACACCAGCTGCAAGTTTTAGCATGAGACTTTTTCGCGTGTCTGTTACATTGCAAACTTTAAAAACATTGCCCCACAACGGAAAGTATAACGTTTCTCATTGGATAGACAGAATTTTTGTAGGCGGAGCTTAAGGTTAACATTGAGATCCTGATTGGTCAGATGAAAACATAGCCAGATAGTTTTTTTTTTAAACCAACTTCGGTAAATTGTAGTAAGGAGAAGTTAGAGGAGAGTTGCTTCCGAGAGGGCGAGCTGGACGGAGCTGCGCCGGCCGCCGCCCCTGACGAACACCGACAAGGTAATGAATGCACGCGATGCCGCATTTTTGAGCGCATAAGGCTTCACTCAGAACTGCAGAAGTCTCATCTGTTACATCCCCTTTTTGCGTAATACTAGTGTCGATCGTCAATTAAAGCTCATGGTGTTCACATTTGCCACTTGAAGTAAAAATCTGAAACGCGATGATTTTTCTGTTATATAGTTATTGAGAAGCCACGTCAGCCACTGTAATTTACGACAAGTTCGATAAGTAATTAAAGATAATTGAGGGTCACTGTAGGCAATTTTCATAGTTGTCTCTTTTGTGAAACTTAATTTAAACCTAGATTATAGATGTGATATGGCATAGGTCATCCTTCAATCCATTGTAGATCTTGGAAACCCAATCAGGGAATATTCGTTCACATTTTTGTTGAACGCAGTCGGTTTTTACCATCCTGTATTAAAACGTTTCCTTTTAGCAATAGTGCATTTATAAACAATGTTTTGTGAGTAGAATAAAATTTCCAATGGTAAACTTAACTGCTTTTTCGACGTTATTTTACCAGCTAACTAAAAATAGGAAAGCCTTGAACCCCTTCCACTAAATTTAGTTAGTATTAAGATTCTTTTACAGGGAGTGCAGTGGAGCTGACGCTGAAATCATTAAGTATTTGGTTATATCTTCGCTAGTCTCACTGAACTCTTCTGAATTCTACATGTCTTGTGTGGTCTGGCGTCTCCTTACCAGCAACAGGTCCCAGGTTCAAACTAGTCAATTCCCTAAAAAACACGCTCAGAGCGTCGTTGCGCGAAACTGGTATGGAGACACGATATACACTCCTGGAAATTGAAATAAGAACACCGTGAATTCATTGTCCCAGGAAGGGGAAACTTTATTGACATTCCTGGGGTCAGATACATCACATGATCACACTGACAGAACCACAGGCACATAGACACAGGCAACAGAGCATGCATAATGTCGGCACTAGTACAGTGTATATCCACCTTTCGCAGCAATGCAGGCTGCTATTCTCCCATGGAGACGATCGTAGAGATGCTGGATGTAGTCCTGTGGAACGGCTTGCCATGCCATTTCCACCTGGCGCCTCAGTTGGACCAGCGTTCGTGCTGGACGTGCAGACCGCGTGAGACGACGCTTCATCCAGTCCCAAACGTGCTCAATGGGGGACAGATCCGGAGATCTTGCTGGCCAGGGTAATTGACTTACACCTTCTAGAGCACATTGGGTGGCACGGGATACATGCGGACGTGCATTGTCCTGTTGGAACAGCAAGTTCCCTTGCCGGTCTAGGAATGGTAGAACGATGGGTTCGATGACGGTTTGGATGTACCGTGCACTATTCAGTGTCCCCTCGACGATCACCAGTGGTGTACGGCCAGTGTAGGAGATCGCTCCCCACACCATGATGCCGGGTGTTGGCCCTGTGTGCCTCGGTCGTATGCAGTCCTGATTGTGGCGCTCACCTGCACGGCGCCAAACACGCATACGACCATCATTGGCACCAAGGCAGAAGCGACTCTCATCGCTGAAGACGACACGTCTCCATTCGTCCTTCCATTCACGCCTGTCGCGACACCACTGGAGGCGGGCTGCACGATGTTGGGGCGTGAGCGGAAGACGGCCTAATGGTGTGCGGGACCGTAGCCCAGCTTCATGGAGACGGTTGCGAATGGTCCTCGCCGATACCCCAGGAGCAACAGTGTCCCTAATTTGCTGGGAAGTGGCGGTGCGGTCCCCTACGGCACTGCGTAGGATCCTACGGTCTTGGCGTGCATCCGTGCGTCGCTGCGGTCCGGTCCCAGGTCGACGGGCACGTGCACCTTCCGCCGACCACTGGCGGCAACATCGATGTACTGTGGAGACCTCACGCCCCACGTGTTGAGCAATTCGGCGGTACGTCCACCCGGCCTCCCGCATGCCCACTATACGCCCTCGCTCAAAGTCCGTCAACTGCACATACGGTTCACGTCCACGCTGTCGCGGCATGCTACCAGTGTTAAAGACTGCGATGGAGCTCCGTATGCCACGGCAAACTGGCTGACACTGACGGCGGCGGTGCACAAATGCTGCGCAGCTAGCGCCATTCGACGGCCAACACCGCGGTTCCTGGTGTGTCCGCTGTGCCGTGCGTGTGATCATAGCTTGTACAGCCCTCTCGCAGTGTCCGGAGCAAGTATGGTGGGTCTGACACACCGGTGTCAATGTGTTCTTTTTTCCATTTCCAGGAGTGTAGAACAAACAAACACCATGCAGATTGTTTAGAAAATGGCGACCCTGCCAGGATGGTAAAATACCATGATTGGAGGTCGACCACATGCCTAACTAGGTCAGAAAAATATCCTGTTGAAAAATTTTCGTTAGAAAAAAAATTTTTTGAACATTATAAATAGTCGAAAACAGTAGCTGCACCGATA
Source organism: Schistocerca piceifrons (assembly GCF_021461385.2). Classification (NCBI taxonomy): domain Eukaryota; kingdom Metazoa; phylum Arthropoda; class Insecta; order Orthoptera; family Acrididae; genus Schistocerca; species Schistocerca piceifrons. The sequence continues at coordinate 530,382,204 of NC_060141.1, read as the reverse complement.
GATAGTAATCAAGTATTCAATAGATAGACATTCTGGCAGAGACAACAGCATAATTAAGTTATGAATTTTAAATATTGTTAGAATTAAGTTTTCTCCTCAATGCAAGCGCACAGGTGGCTGATACATCGTTGACAAGTTGGTTCTGACCCAACAAGTAAGTGAATGGATTGTCAGGCTTGGTAGTGTCAAGTCGTGTTAACAAAAAGTTTATGAAACGCGTGAGATCGTATGAGCGCATGTTGACTCGATGTAGGGCGCGTGAATTGCTTTTAAAACAAAAAATAAGGTATTCGGAAAGTATAGCAATGGCAGATCGAGACCTTGACCGAATTGAGGTAGAGACCCAGCATGAAAATGGACAGAGAATAGAGGGCAGTACAACAGACGATGCAGTATCGCGAGAAATAGGACATATAACGCACCATAACGGGGACAATGTACGTCAAGGCACAGAAAACCTAGGTCAGCATACGACAGAGGAGCAGGAAAGTAGAAAGACAGTCGATGAGGATTCTAACTTGCGTCTTGAATACGTAGAGCCCATAGTACAAGTAATCAGAGCTCCCTCACCACAGAGTACAAGGAATGCGAGCAGAAACGTGTCACAGCACAGTTCAATGCAATCGGTAGCGAACCAACACTTGGGCGAAAACATAGAGCGTAGGACGTCGGAAGAAAACGCAATAGGACCCACCAACCTGGCAGAATTATTACAATTAATGACGGAAACCATGACAAGACAAAATAAAGAAATTGCGAAACAAATTAAAATTCAGAATGCAGAAATGACGAAACAAAGTGCAGAAACGACGAAACAAATTGCAGAAACCACGAGACAAATGTGTGAGATTAAAGAACAAAACAAAAAAAATCAGTTACACCTAAGTCATATTGAAGACGAGGCAAAAGAATCTCGAGAAGTGATAGGAAACTTAATAACAGGTCACAATCAATTGAGAACAGACATTGACAAGGTACAAGCGGACGTACAAACATTGCGTAATGACATTCAGGACGAGATCAAAACATTACGTAACAACACCCAGGGAGAAGTCAAGAAACTAGAGAAACAGATAAACGAAATTACTAGACAAGCAGCAGGTACAGCGCGTGAAATTGTTGAAAACAGTGTGTTACACAAACGTATCACGAAAGCAGCCCTGAAAAGATATGATAACCGCATAGTCAAAATAGAAGCGCAAACGAAGCGACAGTTTCAGAAATTGCGAACAAGCACAGAGTCTGCAACCACATCCGTATCTGTAACAGCACCGGAAAAACAAGAAATTAACGAAGATATTACACATTTGCGATTCCAATCACAGGCGGAAAGTAACATACGTGAAATCAGACAGCCTGCACAGCAACAAACACGTTTCGAAATTCTTGATGAACAAACGTCATGACAAACACATGCGGAACCACAAATGTATGTTTCAAGATGGTTTGGATCGTGCAATGAAGCAGCAAGGTTAGCCAGACAAGATACCGAACCAATACCTGACAATGGAAAGCCGGGTTGCGAAGAGTACAGTGCAATGCATTCAGCTACACGTTCACAACCGATGGAAGAAAATTTTTGCGTACCACTCCAACGATACTACACAAGGGTAGGCGAAAGTTACAGTGGACAATATCCAATGGATCTACCACAACCGGAAAGAACGACGGTAGAAATGATCAGAAACAAAAGTGGGGAAGAATCGCGAATTTCATATGGAAGTATGACGAAGTACGACAACGATCATTTCCTCACAGTCAGAAAATTTCAACACTTTCGAGAAGGAAACTCATTACATCCACGAACTTTTATTGATCAATTCCGAGTAGGATTACCAGAACACTGGACGCTAGCACACAAATTAGACTTTATATGTGCACACATGTCAGGAACAGTCGCAGAAACCATGCAGAATGTTGCAGCGACATGCCGATCGTACGAAGATTTCAGAGAGAAGTTTCTCTCACGATATTGGTCCAGCGAAGCACAGAACAGAGTGAAGTACGAATTATTACAGAACCCATATTTTGAAAATTCAGGAGAGAAGAGTCCCGTGAAATTTTTCAAATTAATGGCAAAGAAAGATCAATGCTTAGATGTACCATACAGTGATGGAGAGCTGATTAAATTATGCGCGATGAAGCTTCCATTGAAATACCAGCAATCATTAGTAGGTCGCGGAAACAATGACGTCGAAGCATTTAAAGGTATTCTAAGGGAACTAGAGTTCATATTTTCGGAAGATGACGCAAGAAAAAGACGATGCGCACGTGAAAACGAAAGCAAAAAGCAGTGGAATCCACAAGACACAGTACGAAGAAACTATAATTACGAACCATGTGATAACTTCGCACCAAGAAACGACAATAGATTTCAACAAAGAACCGGTTATGGATTTAGAAGAGAATATGGCAATAACTATAATTCACCCAGGAACGGTAACAACTATTACAGAGGGAATAACGACAACCGGAACGGGTACTGGAGAACCAATAGACCGACAAATTATCGACAAAGAAACCACTATCAACAAGCTGAACAAGAAAAGAGAATAAAGATAGAAGAGGTGGAGGTGAGACCACCAACCCCGATAAACGTTCGAATTGACAGCTAAGCGCCCATGCCAAAGAGAATGACGCACCTTGAACAGAGAAGTAAAAATCTCATCACGAGAAGAGAGGAAGGAGGAAACAAATCCGCAGGGACCAGATGAAAACGAAGACAAGAAAATAACAATATCGTGTTGGGACGAAATTAATTGGGAGAATACTGACGAGGAAGATGAATTACCAGAGGCATGCACAACGAATGTAGGAGGAAAGGACGAAGTAATGAGTATTGCACAGCTGTTTGAGATGGAAACTAGGGAAAGCGAATTCAATGAGGATAATGCGCAGTCGACAGAAGTTGAAATTAAGTTACGAGTGGACACACAACCCAACGTATATAATGAAGGAAGTTATGAAGCGATAATCAGAGCATTTAGATGCGATTATGTGGAAGTAGCGACGAAGAAGGAGAAGATAGACGAGGATGACGAAAAAGTAGAGGATGTTGAAGAAAGCGTAAATGAAGGAAGAAATAAAGAAGAGGAAATAGAGAGAAGTAGCAGTCGAAGCTTATCCTATAGGAAGTTCGAATTCACAAGGGAAATTTCTAAAAAGACTCATGTATGATTCAGTGGAGGATTGGTTGATGCAAGAAGAAGAAGAACAGAACCAACCCTTTCAAATTCAACCAATTGTGAAGGCCATCGTAAAGCATATCCCAGTCAATATTGTAATTGATAGCGGAAGTGAACTGACTGCGATCTCAGAAAATTTATTCATGCAGTATAATGACAGTGAGGAATTGCCAGTTCTAAAAACACGTAAGATTAAAGTAAGAGGTCCTATTAGAAACAATGCTGCGGAAGTTACGAGACAAACAAGGTTAACTCTTTCGTGCCAAGGTCAAAAGATCGAAGCCAACTTCGTGATTATACCTAAACTAACTGTAGATTTGATTATAGGTGCAGATTTTTTAAATGAGAGACGAGCGATAACAGATATGGGGAAAGGTGGCGTAACATTCGGGAATGTCACACTTCTCTTTGAGCAAAAGCTAAAATTAGAAGAAATACCAGTCATAAACAAACAATTAAGAGTGATGCGAGATAAAGAGGATGAAGAATTAGAATGGTATGCACAAAAGGGGGAATCGCCTCAACTCATGTTAGAAGTCCATAAAGAAATCGACGAAAAATTGCAAGAAGTTCAAGGTATTTCGGAATACAGTAAAAGAGAATAAGAGGGTATTTTACGAGATAAAGCAGAGGTATTTTTACCTAAGACTGGCAGTATTAAACACTTTCAGTACAAGTTTGAAGTAAAACAGCACAAACCATTTAGAGTGCCACCCTATACAATCCCATTAAGCTACAGGAATAAAGTATTCCAGGAGATATCTAAAATGTTAGATGACAATATTATTGAACCAGCTATCTCCACTTATAACAGCCCGCTCCATATTGTACAAAAACGAGATGGGAGCATCAGGTTAGTGCTTGATTCCCGACAGATCAACACAATCATAATCACTGAGACAGATCGCCCAGAAAAATTAGAGGAATTGATACAAAACTTCCACGGTGCTAAGATATTTTCATCAATTGACTTATGGAGTAGTTTCTGGCAAATAGAATTCGCCCCAGAATGTAGAAAATTTACAGCATTTATCGTATTCGGTAGATGTTACCAGTTTAAACGATTGCCATTTGGTTTAAACATATCATCCGCAGCGTTTATTAGGGGATTTAATACTATACTCAGTCCTGAAGTTTTACAAAAAATTACGTGTTATGTTGATGATGTGATTATAGCACAACCCTCTTGGGAACATCACAACGACACATTAAATCAGTTTTTACAGATCATGAAAGAGCATGGGGTCACAGTAAATGTAACAAAATCCAAATTTAGAAGGCGAGAGGTCAAATTTCTAGGACACATAATTTCCGAGAAAGGGGTAATGCCCGACCCAGAAAAACTAACGGCACTCAAAGAATTCTGTACTCCATATAATAAGAAAACTCTCAGAGGATTTCTAGGTCTCATCGGATTCTATAAAAAATTTATTTGGATCGACTCTCTCGCAACACCACGCCTTTGTGCATTGACTGGAAAAAACACGCAAAGGGTATGGGATCAACAAGCCAATGAAGAATTTTTAAAAGTGAAAAACGCACTAACAACAGCACCGATTTTGGCACATCCTGATCTAACACAAAATTTTGTATGGCCACTGATAGCACGAAAACAGGTTTAGGAGTTGTTTTATTCCAAGAATACGAACAGGCAGGGCTAAGATCATATAGAACAATTGCATTTGCCAGTCGGGTACTCACAAAAAGCGAGAAAAACTATTCAGTCACGGAGCTGGAAGCATTGGCCATTGTATGGGGCTTCCAACGTTTTCGATACTTCCTATTCGGAAGAAAAACAAAAGTATACACTGACCACAAAGTATTAGAATTTCTGTTATCCGCCAAACTAACTCATGGGAGGTTAGCCAGATGGATGTTAATACTACAAGAATTTGAATTCACTATTACACACATACCAGGACCAGCGAATGTATTAGCTGATGCTTTATCACGATGTCCACAGGGAGCATCCAATAACATAGGTTTGGAAGCAGCAGAAGACCAGTTTACAATGCACTATATGAAACAAGTACCTTTCGAAAACTACATTACGACAGCATTGAAAAACATAGGCAAAGAACAGGACAAGGATCCCGAAATACTATGAATCAAACACAAGTGGAGAAGTAAGGATTTTCCAGACATTCGACAGCACTATCTCGTAAAAAACAATGTTTTATTTTTTAGACGAAATGAATGGTTAATTTACATCCCAGATTAACTAATTAATAAGTACGTATGGTATACACATTTAAGTAATGGCCACTTTGGACCAAAGATTGCTTTTTAAAAATACAACAAACAAGCAATTTTCCTAATATGGAATGACGAATTAGAACAGTATTAGTCAAATGCAAAAAATGCATGAGGGCTAAACACGTCACTTTCCAAACCAAACCACCTATGTTTCCAATAATCCCTAAAAGAATAAAACAAATAGCTGGAACAGATTTGATGGTGCCCCTCCCATGCACAAAAAATGGATATATTTTCATATTTGTCGTTTTGGAACTTACTTCTAAATATGTTACCTTGACACCATTAAAATGGGCAACATGTCTTACTATAAGTAAAGCATTAAGACAAGATTTTCTCAGACAAGTAGGTCGAGTGGAACAAATAATTTCGGATAATGGCCCACAATACAAATCAGTGCAATGGCAGAACATGTTAAAACAACACAAAATAAAACTCATCTACATATCTAAGTACAAACCTAGCGTAAATCCAGCAGAACGATCTATGAAGGACATAGGCACTTTATGTCGATTATATGCAGGCAAAAGTCACAACACTTGGGATGTATACCTTAAAGATTTTCAAGAAGTAATAAATGAAATGCCAGATAGCACTACATTACTACCTCCAGTTACTGTACTTAAAAATATCGAACCCCCAAACATAACCAGAGAAAATGTTAGATTTCCTATTGTACCACGCAGACAGCACAAACAAGTCATAGCAACAGCACTCTCCAACATCAGAAAGGCAGGAATTAAAAGAAAACAAAGAGGAGATAGAACAGCAATTAAAAGAACATTCTCAGTAGGCCAGAAAGTATTTGTAAAAACACACCATCTCTCCAGCAAACAGAAACACAAAATACATAAGTTTTTCGCTGCATACAAAGGACCTGTCATAATTAGCCAAATTGCTCATGATAATGCTGTGGAACTAATGAACCCAAAAACAGGCAAAACCTTAGGACTTCACTATGTGAGCCATATCAAAAAGTATGAAGATTAATTTTATTACTGGTAAATAATCAGCACAATATTTCAAGATTATGTTGCAGATAAGATCGTCAGGAGAAAGAAGAATGAAGAGAGAGGAAGGTGGAAAAAAAAGTAGTTTCAATAATAACATCAATAGTACCATAGATTAAGGTGAAGGGATAAAGCATAGATAGTCTAACAGCATGAAATACTAAAATGCTATACACCACGGCACTACTAAAAATAAAAAATGAATTTGAGGTTTCTTGTATAAGTTAAGACTCAAAATATCTTAGAATTGTAACACGGAAAGGGCGCCAAAATTTGTAATGCTTTTTAAGAAGGCGTAAAACAATGTAGGTACTAGACATTTGTAAGATGATTATAAGTAAAACTTTTTGTAAGAACCATTGTAAAAACTCCAGCAAGGACAAGATGCAACGACCCACAAGTTGCAACGCGAGAAGTATCAAGAAAGAAAAGGACATAATTAGCAAGACACGATTCCTACAAGGCAGAAGCATCCAGAGAAGGGAAAGGACAGCGAGACCAACAGAAGGCCTTTGTAACTGAAGTGGGCAATAAATCTAACCGCTAGACGGAACCCTGCTGGAACAAACACGGAGCCACACAGTGATGGAGCCCTGCAGAGACGGGACGCCAAACGCTGAATGCCGGAAGGGTCTCCAAGCACCCCCACTCAGCAGAATGAGCAAAAAATGGCCCGATGAGAAGACCGTTTGGGCAAGCCACCACTGGCAAAAAATATGTGTGAAAGTCACACTACCGCTACTAAACAGCACGCTGATGCACGAAACTGAAGAAAACGTCCACAAAGTAAAAATGACACGCCCAAACAATTTATCAAACTGTCACTAAGAGGAGAACTTCAAAGCGACTGGTCATCAATAAATATTTCCATATCCTTCCCAGAGAAGAACCAAGAAGCAAGTAAGAAGCAGAGAAAAAGCAGGAAGAACAAAAGTTGAATATTCACAAGATTGAGACCAAGAAAGAAGATGGGTGAAGAATAGACGAAATACCTTCCCAAATCGCTATCCTATTGTAAACTAGTCGTCTGCGAAGTATTACAACGAAAAACGACCGCTTGCAGCGACACATAACGATGACTTTCACGCATACAAAGCCAGTAAACCACGAGATTCTGCACTCACAGCTCCATTCCATTATGGGACCTCCACAACAGCAACACACACTTGCAAAGCCAACAAGGAACGACGAACGAAGCTGTACATCAAATACTTTCCCACATCCATCTCGCTCAAGTCCATCACCTTCGTGCAAAAACATTCGCCAACCTCATGCTTAAACATTTATAGGATTGTGTGAACATGTGAAATCAAATTATGTGATGTAGGAATTGTGCAAAAGAAATTTTTGAAAAACTAAATAAGTTAAGCACACCAGACAGCTAATAAACTACAAAATAACAGTCATTGACTATGGACTTAAGTAAAAAATAGACTATCGATAAAAATAAGTCATTAGTTCTGAAATGGACAGTATATAAAGAACAAAAGTAAGGCATAATAAACACTAAAACCATATGTCACTTATTTTCTCCTCATAAAAATAAAAGAATAACTATATTTTACTTATTTTCTCCTTATAAAAACAAAGAATAAAAAATTATCTTTTTTGATGCTTTCCCTTTTTCTTAACATTTGTACCATTTGTTAGGATAATATCTCAATACTTGTGTATGTATATTTCTTTGTCAAAGCAATTCTTGTAAATAATTCTTATTTGTTAGTGTAACAATGTTGAAATGAGTGTCTAGACACAAGAACATTTTACTTGTAGATGATATTTAGAAAATTTGTTAGGAATAGATTTTACTTAATTACTACATTTATAAAAAAATATATTTCTAAGAATATCGATGTGAAAGACTCCTCACGTTCGATAACAACTTCTTAAAAAACAAACTTCACACTTAAATAAATAAAGAAAATAATTAAAAATTAATAATAGCATTAAAATATTCTTCTCTTGTCATTTTTAAGAATAGTGTGGAAGAATATAAAAATATAAATTAGTAATACAAACTAGCATAGAACCAGAATAACGTGGCTGAACAGTAGGCAACAAAATTTAGATGAAGCAATAATTTTTGACTGACTTAGACAACGATTCAATCATTGCCTAACTTCAGCGCAAAAATTAAGTTCGAAGGGTGGTGATATGTAAGGTATCAGGCTAATCCAACACCTTCCATGAAAACCCTGACATGATAAGCAAATCCAGTAGTGCATCACATAGCTCCGAATAAATCGTGACATTAAATTAACCAAAGTAATACGAGTAAGGAGTGAGCAAATGGAATACCACAGACTAACACAAAAATGCCTAAATGAATGTCATACCTTCCCCCCACCGTGAGACAGACGCAGTTCCGAGGGGAGAAACGAGAACAGAAGCCGAGAGCAGAACCCTGTTAAGCGAGAAGGCCCTACGATAAGGGACGCACACCCACGTCGTCAGCTAACCACTACGGCCATACCACCCGCAAGTTTTTAGCGTGAGACTTTTTCGCGTCTCTGTTATGTTAGGACCACCCCCCATCCCATGTTAAAAGCTAGAGCCCTTCGCAAGGACAGTATAGATCTTACGATAACACTAAAGGACCACACCAACTGCAAGTTTTAGCGTGAGACTTTTTCGCGTCTCTGTTACGTTGCAGACTTTAAAATCATTGCCCCACCATGAAAAGTATAACGTTTCTCATTGGATAGACAGAATTTTTGTAGGCGGAGCTTAAGGTTAACATTGAGACCCTGATTGATCTGATGAAAACACAGCCAGATAGTTTTTTTTTAAAGCAACTTCGGTAAATTGTAGTAAGGAGAAGTTAGAGGAGAGCTGCTTCCGAGAGGGCGAGCTGGACGGAGCTGCGCCGGCCGCCGCCCCCTGACGAACACCGACAAGGTAATGAATGCACGCAATGCCGCATTTTTGAGCGCATAAGGCTTCACTCAGAACTGCAGAAGTCTCATCTGTTACATCCCCTTTACGTAATACTAGTGTCGATCGTCGATTATAGCTCATGGTGTTCTGAATTCTACATGTCATGTGTGGTCTGGCGTCTCCTTACCAGCAACAGTTCCCAGGTTCAAACTAGTCAATTCCCTAAAAACACGCTCAGTGCGTCGTTGCGCAAAAGTGGTAGGGAAACACGATATAGAACAACAGACACCACGCCGAATGTTTGGAACTACATTGGTCTTAGTGGTTCCTTCTGCTTCTGGATGTTCTAAACACCGGATTCTGAAGACTCAGTGCTGTCCTTCCACTGGTTCCGCCTTACCTGGGTTATTTCTTCATTGTATTGATTATCAGACGTTAAGTAGATTTTGGGAGAGTGTTGGTCTGCATTTAAACTGTCACTAGTTTGAGTTGCCATCCGGTTAAATGAATACAACTCTTGGCTACCTGTCCCATCATTTACGTTGGTTTGGTCAGATTGTGATCATTATTTTTTTTTATATTTTAATTTTGAATTATTACTGCTTGGGCCTTCGGCCGACAAAGAATTTCAAATTCTTGTTAATAAGGCCTTCAGCCGTGAGTGTAACTTGTCTTAAGAAATTTTAATTAGACAAAATAGCTTAACACTGAAATTTTGATGATCGTTCCTTAAATATCTCTCGAAGAAGTTTAATTGCTTCTCAAAAATTTGCTATCCAGGCCTTCAGCCGTCCAAATTGTTTTTTGATTTATTACTATTGGGGCCTTCAGCTGACAGATAATTTGAATTTCTTGTCAATAAAGCCTTCAGCCTTGAATGCAATTGATCTTAAGAATTTTTAATTAGATATTGCCTTTTAATAGTGAAATTTTTAAGATTGTCCTTCTTTAAAATATTTTAGTATCTCTTGGAAATGTTTAACTGGTTCCTAAGAATTTGCTATCCAGGCCTGCAGCCGTCAAGTAGTTTTTTTTTTTTAATTTGAGTTATTACTATTGTGGCCTTCAGCTGACAAATAATTTGAAATCTGGTCAATAAGGCCTTCAGCCGTGAGTCAACTTGCTTAAGAATTTTTTAATTAGACATTGTGTATTAACAGTCAAATTTAACAATTGTTCCTTACTACAACTTTATTTGCAACTGTTTCCAAATACAGTGTATGTGATTAAAAAAAACTGAGCAACCAACGATAACTGATTATGGCCCCATCCACACCGAATCCAGCCTTTCCGTAAGTCCAGATTTCAGGTATGGAGACAACCTCACGAATCCATGGACCATGCTTGTCAGCAGGGAACTATTGAAGCTAGTGGAGGCTCTGTAATGGTGTGGGGCGTGTGCAGTTGGAGACTTACGGAACCCCTGATACGTCTAGATACGACTCTGACAGGTGACACATACGTAAGTATCCTGCTTGATCACCTACATCCTTTCATGTCCATCGTGCGCTCTGACGGACTTGCACAATTCCAGCAGGACAGTGCGACACTCCAAACATCCAGAATTGCTACATTATGGCTCCAATAACACTCTTCTGAGTTTAAGTACCTCCACTGTCCACCAAACTCCCCAAACATGAACATTATTGAGCATATCTGAGATGCCTTGCAATGTGCTGTTCGGAAAATATCTCCATACCCTTGCACTCCACGGATTTATGGACACCTGTGCAGGATTCATGTTGCCAATTCGCTCCAGCACTACGTCAGACATTAGTCGAGTCCATGCGACATCGTGTTGTGGCACTTCTGCGTGCTCGTGGGGGCCCTAAACGATATTAGGCAGTTGTACCGGTTTCTTTGGCTCTTCAGGATATATCTCCGTATACTTCATCTGAAGTTATACTTTTAATATTACTTTACAGGTACTGCTTATCGAGAATCTTTTTCATTACTGATTTTTACTGTGTTAACTTGCTGACATAACAGAATGATTTCAGAATTATTATTTCATTAAATTTTGTTGTCTGTGTGTTTTGGAAAGAGCGAGGAAAGTGTGTGGGGGAGAGTGGGGACGTACGTGAGTGTGGATGTTTACGTTGTTGGAAATTGTATACAAATATACATGGGAAAATTTTGTGCAGTATTGAGGTACATGTTACGTGTGTCCCGAGTGAACTCTCGTATAAATGCAGCCACAATAACTGTTACTAGTAAACTGGTTAATATTTAAATTATGGGGGTAATTTTGACTTGGTTAGGAGTAATTTGTTAATATTTTATTTATAGGGATAATGTTGAGGTTGATTTGTGTTTTGTTTAGAATTGGTGTAGTAAATTTAATTTTTTGTAGTTTCAGTAAAGATATTGTTTGACTTGGGGATTATTCTTAGTGTTTGAGAGCAGGAGCTTTTCTCATTGACCGATCAGTTTATCAGACAACGTGAATTAAGCATTTTCCGCGCATAGAGTATGGCTTTGTGCTTATAGTGCGTGGAGGAGTCGCTCGGTAGCCGTGTTACATGTTTGAGCAGTTTGGCAGCTGTTTGCGTACAAAATCTCTGATCGGTAGGCAAATAAATGTAGCGTGTTGCGTAATCTGTATGAAACATTATGGCCAGTAGTTCTTTTCAAGAAGCCCACTGAACGATTCGGTGCAGTAACTCGCTTTTAGCTATGCGTCAGTAATGATCGTGGAATATATTCGGGTTGAATGTGGCTTTTTAGCATATGTAAATCTATAGCAGAGCAGTGTTAAACTGAACTTGCATTGATAATAGATTCCAGTAATACTAGAGAACTTGGTAGCCATTTATTTTGTTTGAGCGGCATTACATTAGAATTACTTGAGGCATAAACCTTTTTATGTAAGTATATAAAATCCCAAACGCCTAATAGTTTCTTAGATATTCGCAGCGTCGAGTTTTAGTTATGCAGCCTTTTTTTGCTAGATACTAGACGGCGATTCTTCAGCGCTGGCTACCATCGACTAAATTAGTATCTAGTCTTGGAGAGTGAAGGGGATGGACTTCAAAAAGTCTATCGAGCTAGGTAGACTGAATTATTTGCGCCGACATTAAAACAAGAACGTTATTTGACCGAACTATTATCAGGAGTGAGTGTTAGAGAGCAGGAAGACGACCCCGCCCCACAGCAGTACTTTCCAGAAATCTACAGACGCTTCAGAATGTCGGCATTATAATGGAAAACACCTGCCGTCAGCTCACTCCGTCGACATCGAACGTGAGTTTGTGTTTAGCCACAGCGGAACATAGTGGACGTGCCTGCAGCAGCAACAGTACTGTTTGTACACAGGATTTAGTTCTGTTTTTGTTGTCAAGTGCTTCTGCGACGATATGATTTGTACCTGTGTATCAGTGTCGTCTAATGAATACTAAGATATTCTAAAATATGCCTTGTGTGAGCTAGCTATGGAGAGTAGTACAAGATTAGATAGTCTAGCAGCATTTCTTAAACTGGATCCTGTAACTGCCTGGGCGAGAGTTATCTCCCGTGTGGTATACACCAACATTGACTAAAGCAGTATGGGGACAGAACCCGTGATCTAGGGGTCAGTCCGGCTTTAGCACCCGCGCACTGCGGACGTTGCTGAGTGTTTCTACCCGCGGAGCGGGCTCACTCAATGTTGTTTACTTTCAGCGGCCTTCACTCACGTACTCTTACATATACTATAGCCATGGCCAACTGTTTTCGGAAATCCACACTAAAGTTCTCTTTCAGTAATGGTTACAACCTAGCAAAGGCTTTGGAAGTGAAATTCTTCCTTCGTAACAAAGCTAAAATCACAGCTTCCGACAGTCTGGGCATCAAGCAACACGGAGTACGTCAAAGTCGTCTATGAAGCGGCGTGCGAACGAATTCTTCGTGACACAAACGTGGACTACGCTTTTTCCACGCTGACGGCAATGTCGGCTTTGTCACTGACGGCCGCGAAGTCTTGGGCATGCCCAGCATACTAGTTTTTGAATTACCATTCGAGCTCCCAACGGAAGACGTTATCGCGGCTTTCCGCCGCAACGGCATTGTACATGGTCATGTTGTCGAGCGCTGGGCGCAGTTCCATTTATACCCCTTTATTACCGGTGTGCGACAGATCTCCATTGTCACATGCCGTGTTATACACAGATCAGCTGGTGCCACGTGGTCGTTATACATGACGGCCAACCCAAGACCTGATCTGGGTGCGGCAAACAAGGTCACCTCAGGTCTGAGTGTCTTCAGCGTCGCATCAACCAACTGCCAGCCAATACCGACGCGCCTCCAACTACGTCGACGGTTTTACCGATTATCTGCGCAATAGCACACTCTTCTTCCACCACTGAACCGTCGTCAGACAGACGACGTAACAGTGTCCCTTCGGGCTGCCATAGATAACGACGAGTCGACCCTTCTCGCTCATAATATGATGCTACTTCGGCACCACTACCAAAATTGACGATGATGGTGACGTCACAACGCTCATTGTCCCGACAACAGCCTTGATCCTGGACTGGCACGACTCCCGCCCACCTTGCGACGCACAGGGACAGACACGTAACAACGATCATGTATACGGCGGAAGAGCAGGCTCCATACGCCCTCCGCCCCCCAATCTTAAAAGGCCGACAGTCCTGACGATGCCATGGAGAACTTACATGACGAAAAAAATGACAACAACGAGACACTGGACCAGGAGGTGCCGGTACCTACTCCGCAAGCTCGCCCAGATGCACCTCCACTAATGGACTCCATCGTTACGACTGCCGCCAAGACGTCTTCTGCTCCTACTGCCGATGTGGAACGTATGGACGCTACAACGACGGTGCCCTCGACGACGTGAAGTGGGATATGGACCATAGCACAAACCACTCTCTGGGGACGGAGTTACACTAGACGGAGACCTAGTTACGCCGACGGCAACGCCATGAGGTGGCGTGTGGCGCGACTCACTGCTTCCTTGCCCCTCGTCACCCCCCCCCCTCCTCCTCCTCCGATCCCACCCCAAGCCACGATGATGGGGTTCCACCACACGGCAGGGCTCAACTCCAAATATACCGAACAGCAACGATTAATAGTAACAACATTAGCTCCGGAGTGAAAATTCAATGGATGTGAGAGATGATATAGGCATCGGACGTCGACATCGCACTAGATGTACACACATTTGGCCACATTTCCGGACGTCGCTGGGTGTACCACTTACCCTTCCACTGGTGACCACCTTGGACGTGGCATAGGCATCTATGCCCGTGAGGTCATCCAGGTGGCTGACGTCACATGCCTTCCGTCCGCCAGAGGCGTGGTGATTATCGTCATGGAGACGTGTATCGTCAATATTTATGCCAAGTCAGGCCACACCCGCACACGTGACAGGGCACGCTTCCACTCAGAAGACATCCCCCATTTACGTCTTTGGCGCTGTACCATTATTTGCTTGGGGGTGATTTTAATAGTGTCCTGCGTCGTAAGGATGAAATGCTCATACAACACCTGTCAAGAACTGCGTCTTGTCTTCCATGATCTGTTGCTCCGCAAAACTGGAGAAGTTCGGCACGGGGACACACTTGGACATACTTTCCAGACTAGTCACTCCATGAGCCTCCTTGACGGGATTTACGTCTCTCGGGAACTCAAAACGGAAGTAGAATCCGTTATGCATTGGAAAGTAATGGAGAGAGTTAGCTGCTGAGAACAGTTCAGTAAATGGTTGCTCTCATCAGTTTCGTTAGCAAACCCACGCCGACAACGGTAGTTCAGGCATACACGCCGAAGTCGCAAGCAGAGGATGAAGAGGTAGAGTAAGTATATGAGGATATTGAATGGGTAATTCAGTATGTAAAGTGGGATGAAAATCTAATCATCACGTGTGACTGAAACTCAAATGTCGGGGAGGGAACAGATCAAAAGGTTACGAGAGGATATTATTTAGTCACTAGGAATGAGAGAGAAGCAAGACTAATTGAGTTCTGCAATAAATTTCAGATTGTGGTAGGGAATACTGTGTTCAAGAATCATAAAGGAGGAGGTATAATTCGAAAATACAAGGAGAAACAGGAAGATTACGTCCTGGGCTGATAGAGATTCGGAAATCAGATATTGTAGCACATATCCAGAAGATATACAGACCCAGATCACAAACTACTAATAATGAAGAGTACACTGGATTCAATAGTACAGAAGAGTCTGTGTGGAAGAAAATGATATACTATAGTACTAGGGAATGATGAGAGACGTTTGAAGTACGATTAGGATGCGGATAGTGTGATAAGCAGGTCAGCTGAAAAGGAGGGGATTTCTTAATAAAGGGCAATCACAGATGCTGGAAGTGAGACACAGGCCAAAGACGTAACTGCGAAGAAACCTTGGATAATGGAAAGAATACTTCCACTGGTCGACGAAAGACTGAAAAGCTGTCTCGGAAAAACAAGAATAGAACTTAGGAACGAAATAAATAGGAAGCGAGGGGTAAACGGGGAAGAATTCTGAAAAGAAAACATCGTCGGAAGGGCTGACTTAGCATATATAAAGATCAAAATAGCATTCGGTAAAATTAGAGACATGGATGGTAAAATGAAGAATGCAACAGGAATTTTCCAGAGGAAAATGCGGATAGATGGAAAGAGTACATTGGAGGGCTATGAGGGGAAGACTTCTGATGATACAAGAAGGAGTCGATAAGGAAGACTTAGGGGAACCAGCATTAGAGTCAGAATTTAAAAGACCTTTGGAGACCTTGAGACCAAATAAAGCAGAAGGAAGAGACAATATTTCACTGGAATTCCTAAACTGATTGGAAGACGACTAATCACGTTGGTGTATAGAATCTACGATACAGTATACGTACCGTCAGACTTTTGGAAAAATATCAACAGCACAGTTCTGAACATAGAAAGCGCCGATATGTGCTATAATTATCTCACAATTAGCTTATCTGTTCATGCAACGAAGCTACTGACAATAATTTGATACAGGAGGATGGAAAAGAAAATTGAGTATTTGTTGAATGGTAATCAGTTGTCTGTAGGAAAGGTAAAGGCTCGAGAGTGGCGGTTCTGACGTTGGAAATGAGCGCTTGGCGTCATTGGTCGGGAGGCCTCCTGCGGGGCAGGCCCAGCCGCCTTGGTGCAGGTCTTATTACATTCGACGCCACATTGGGCGACCTGCGCGCCGGATGGGGATGAAATGATGATGAAGACAGTACAACACCCAGTCCCAGAGCGGAGAAAATCTCCGACCCAGCCGGGAATCGAACCCTGGCCCGTCACGCTGACCACTTTTTTATTTTGTTCGCTTTTGTTCGTTGCTCTGCTCGGGGCGGACGTCGTAAGACATCCGTTTAAGTTCGTTGTTGATCGATTAACTCGTTTTTTTTTATTACAGTAGGCAGCTAACTGTCTGACCGAACACGCTGAGCTACCGTGCCGGCTCACCGCTCAGCTATCGGGCCGGACGGTTCTGACGTTGCATTTGACAATGGAAGCAAGAAACATAGCCCGCCCGGTTAGCTGTGCGGTCTACGCACGGCTTTCCTGACGGAAGGAGCGCCTGGTCCCCGGCACGAATCCACCCGGCGGGCTTGTATCGAGGTCCGGCGAGCCGGCCAGACTGTGGATGGTTTTTAGACGGTTTTCCATCAGCCTTGGTGAATGCTGGCTGGTTCCCCTTACTCCACCTCAGCTACACTGTGTTGGCCATTGCTGTGCAAACAAGTTCTCCACCTACGCGTACAACACTATTACTCTACCGCGCAAACATAGGGCTTACACTCGTCTGGTGTGAGGTGAGACGTTACCTGAGCGGGGGGGGGGGGGGGGGGGGGGGAGGGTTCTCCACCGGAGGCCGAACCGCGCAATAACCCTTAACCCTGAAAGAGTGGTTACGTGTGGGGTGGCGGAGGGGTGGAATGCGGTAAGTCACTGTGTGGTTGTGGACCACTGCGGCTGCGGCGGGGACGGAGCCTCTCCATCGTTTCTATGCCCCCGGTTAACGTTCAATACAATACAAAGAAACGTAGGCACGCTCGTAAAATCTGTCGACCTATAATACATATTCGACAATGCAAGATGTTCCGAATTCTGAGAAAAAGTTGCAGGGAAAGGCAGGTAGTTTTAGTTTACAGACTGTACCAGAATCAAGAAGGAACAATAAGGCTGGATGACAAAGAAAGAAGTGCTCTGATTAAAAAGGGTGTAGAAAGTGGATGCAATCTTTCGCCCCAACAATGCAGCATATGCATCGAAGAAGCTATGGCGGAAATAAAAAAAAGGTTCAAGAGTGGGATTAATATTTGAGGTGAAAAGATATGAATGGTATGATTCACTGATTACACTGCTATTGAAAGTGAAGAAGAATTAAAGGATCTATTGCATGGAATGGACTGCCTAATGAGTACAGACTGTGGACTGAGAGTAAGCCGGAAAGAGACAAAAGTAATGAGAAAAATCAGACATAAGAATAACACGAAACTTAACGCCCACGACGGCCGAAGCGAGGACATAAAACACACACCAGCACAAACGAAGAGTGAATTCTCGACCAAGAGCAGTCTGTTCGTATCACCAACAGAGAGTTTAATTTGAGTAAGACTGTATGTCTGGAGCACACCATTGTATGGTAGCGAATCATGGACAATGCTATTGCCGGTACACAAGACAATCAGAGCGTCTGAACTGTGGTGCTACATGAGAAAGTTGAAAATTAGGTTGACTGATGAGATATGGACTGGGGGTTCTCCGCAGAATCATCGAAGAGAGAAGCATATGGAAAACACTGAAGAAAAGAAGAGACAGGATGATAGGGCATGTGATGAGACGCCATGGAATAGCCTAAATGATACTAGAGGGTGAAAACCGTGCAGGAATACGAAGACTGGAAGATATCCACCAAGTAATTGTGAGGTAGAATACTAATAATTCAGTGAATATTAATGCTAGAAAGATTAGTGGTAAATCATAGACTAATCTGCTAGGAAGACCAGTAATGTACACAACTACGAAATCAATGACACTGAAGTTGGAGAATCAGCATCGTTTTACTTTCAGTGTTGCACACAATTTGTAGTGATCACCTTGTTCGTAATAAACTTCTGGAAATATTCTGTTAAACCTGATGCATCAGCGTGGCTGACGAAACTAAAGCAAGTAAATATCACTGAGAACTATCTTTATAAAACGAAAGTGTTTTTGTGAGAGACACTCGAGTTACAATCCGTGAACAAAGATTCAGTATATTTCTGATTTCCTGCAACCATTCCAGGAAAATATAAGAAGTACAATAATTTAGCCAGTGCTTGTGTCTTTATTCTTAGAACGAAGCATTAACTCTGCACTGTACTTCGCACTGGACTGAATCTTAGAAACGTATTAGAACTATGCTTTTAAGAGATGATGTATGTTTGTACACTGTTCGCTTGCAGTTTCTAACTCTTGTGGTTGTACTCTTAAGTTCTAAGTGTAGCGAGCGAGAGGACTTTTTTCCACTAAATTTTTAAAACAGAAACAAGTAGTGTGATACAGACATCACCATCATTGTAATTAATGGCAAGATATACCATTATTTCCTTTCACTGCGGAGCATTTCAGGCTGAGAAGCGTGTCGCATTACTGAGAAGCCAAAGGCTACATGCATATGCGTCCGCTCAATGTGATGATTACGCTGCGGTGTATCGGAACGACCTGCCTGTCACGAAGAAAGAGACGGATGGGCGCACCAGAATACAGTTTCTATACTCCCAACAGTGAACGGGATATACTGGAAATGTACAATACTACACTAGATGCCGCTGCAAGTGGCAAAACTGAGCGAGATAACTCAAAAAATCTGTTGATCAGCAGACGACTCCATACACGTACAACATTTCTTCTGTATGTACTGAGAGGGCGTTCAATAAGCAATGCAACGCATTCTTTTCCTCTGCCAGTTTCAGTCGAAAAAATGCGAAATTTTTTGTGGGGCATCGTGGAATATACGCCCTATGGTTTCACGAAGTTCCTATATACGTAGATTTCAAAATGGCGTCTGTAACGGAGGTGAGTTTCAAAGGAGAGAGCTGTCACTGAGTTTTTTTTGGTTGAAAACCAGAGCATAGCAGATATTTACAGGCGCTTGCAGAATGTCTACGGAGGCAACAAAAGCATGGTGAGTCGTTGGGCTGGTCATCTATCATCACTGCAACAAGGTCGCGCAAACCTCTCCGAACTCCAGCGCGCCAGCCGACCGCACAAGTCGCCACTCCTGTAATGTTAGAATGTGCGGACGCTCTCATTCGAGGTGACCGACGGATCACAATGAAACACTTCGCTGCTCAACTGGACGTCTCTGTTGGTAGTGCTGACACACTCGTCCGCCAGTTGTGGTACTCAAAGTTGTGTGCCCGCTGGGATTCTCGCCGCCTAGGAGAAGATCATATAGAGCAACGACGGAATTGCTGATTTGCTTGCGCGTTACGAGGCTGAGCGTGACAATTTCTAGCTGAAGATCGTCACTGACAGTGAAACAATAATTCTTCACTTCGACCCTGAGACAAAAACGGTAGTCCATGGAGTGGCCCCACTCCATGGCCCCTCACCACCTCTCCACCGAAGAAAAAATTCAAAGCCGCATCCTCGGTCGGTAAAGTCTTAGTGAAGGGCCTCTGGGAACCTAAAGGGGTTGTTCTGTTTGATGTTCTCCCTCATGGATCAAAGACAAACTCTGAAATTTACTGTGCTGCCTTAAGGAAATTGATGTAGATGCTTCAGTTTGTTCGGCGCTACAAAAACGCAAACGAACTTCTCAGTGACAACGCAAGGCCGCGCATCCGATAGACATAATTGTACTGTTCTTTCTCATCCACCCTACAGCCCGTACCTCGCACCTTCCGACTTCTGTCTGTGTGGTTCAATGAAGGGTGCACTCCGCGGGAAGCAGACGTGGATCATGTGGAGGTTAGTGATGCAGCAACTCGACGAACAGTGATACCATGGTGGCATATGGGCCCTCCCAGTACGTTGACAAAAGGCCGTCGCAATAAGGAAACATGTCCCTCGATATAAACCTGTCTCTCACTGTGTCCTTATGAGTTTAAGTGCAGCTTTCCGTACCTATAACGATTTCAGCTTCGGTGCTTTCTATCAGCGCTTGAAGTTCCGGCACTTTACCAACGCAGCTTCGACAGTTTACAATTACAATACCGATTGCTGCTTGGTCCCCGCATGTCCTGACTTTGCCCCGCACCCTTTGAGGCTGTTGCCCTTTCTGAACCTGCCCTAGGCCATCTAACCTAAAAAACCGCCCAGTCCACGCCACACAACGCCTGCTACCCGTGTAGCCGCCTGCTGGGTGTAGTGGACTCCTGACCTATCCAGCGGAACCCGAAACCCCACCACCCTATGGCGCAAGTCGAGGAATCTGCAGCCCACACGGTCGCAGAGCCGTCTGAGCCTCTGATACAGACTCTGTACGAAAGTTCTGCAGTCAGTCACCAAAGCAGATAGCCGCCGGAAGCCAGAGAGGATTCCTCCGATCCATAGCGACACACATCATTGGTGCCGACGTGAGCGACCACCTGCAGATGGGTGCACCCTGTACCCTTCATGGCATCCAGAAGGGCCCTTTCCACATCTGTAATGACTCCCCCCCCCCCCCCCCCCCCCCCGGTATGCACACAGAGTGCAAATTGGTTTTCTTCCCTTCCCTTGCAGCCATATCCCAAAGGGGCCCCATTACGCGCCTGACGTGTTGGAGCTCCCAACTACCAGTAAGCCCTCCCTCTGCGACTACCCGGATCTTGCAAAATGGTTCAAATGGCTCTGAACACTATGGGACTCAACAGCTATGGTCATCAGTCCCCTATAACTTAGAACTACTTAAACCTAACTAACCTAAGGACATCACACAACACCCAGTCATCACGAGGCAGAGAAACCGGATCTTGCAGACTGAGGGGAAACCTCTGGAACAGGACAAGCAGCCATGTCCGGCCGAAAATCGGTATCAGCTGGAGACAGAGCCTGAAACCGGTTTGTCAGACAAACTGGAGAGTCCTTCCGTTCAGCCCTCCGGAATGTCTTTTGCCTCCTGCTACACCTCGAGACGACCTCCCACTCTACCACGGGTAGCCACAGCCACAGCCGTAGTCCGATCGACGGATGCGTGGGACGAGCTGGCCGTCCCCGACAAACCCCCGTCCAGACACCCACAGTGATGCCCATTGGCAACAGCCTCAAGCTGTGTGACCAAAGCCAACACTGTCTGAAGCTGGGAGCGAAAGGATACCAACTCAGCCCGCATCCAAACACAGCAGTTGCAGTCCCTATCCACGCTAAAAACTGTTGTGCAAAGAATGTCTGAACTAATCTACAGAGAGCACAAACAATTCGACACAAAATTTAAACGGTTATTAAAATACAAGATTGCCTAGTAAATGCAGTAACGCTGCTACTTGCGCACTGCTGACACACTGCTCGTCGGCAAAAGGAGACTACGCGATTTTACACTATTCAGGTACTAAAACGCGATCCTACAACTCTCAAATACTATAGTACGCCCGAAATTTGTGAATTAAACTATGCAAGTACCCAAAAATACGCAAAGAAATTAAGAATTAAACTATGTAACAAATAAGTGAGCTAAGAGTGTACGACTCGCTGCTGGAAGCTGCTTCTCCAACGGCGGCAGGGAGTCTTACGTGGAGATTTCAATTTACCAGATATAGACTGGGACACTCAGATGTTTAGGATGGGTGGTAGGGACAGAGCACCGAGTGAAATTATACTGAGTGTACTATCCGAAAATTACCTCGAGCAATTAAACAGAGAACCGGCTCGTGGAGATAACATCTTGGACCTACTGATAACAAACAGACCCAAACTTTTCGACTCCGTAAGCGTAGAACAGGGAAGCAGTGATCATAAGGCCGTTGCAGCAACCCTGAATATGGAAGTAAACAGGAATATAAAAAAAGGGAGGAAGGTTTATCTGTTTAGCAAGAGTAATAGGAGGCAGATTTCAGACTACCTAATAGATCAAAACGAAAATTTCTGTTCCGACATTGACAATGTTGAGTGTTTATGGAAAAACTTCAAGGCAAATGTAAAATGCGTGTTAGACAGGTACGTGCCGAGTAAAACTGTGAGGGGCGGGAAAAACCCACCATGGTTCAACAACAAAGTTAGGAAACTACTGCGAAAGCAAAGAGAGCTTCACTGCAAGTTTAAACGCAATCAAAACCTTTCAGACAAACAGAAGCTAAACGATGTCAAAGTTAGCGTAAGGAGGGCTATGCGTTAAGCGTTCAGTGAATTCGCAAGTAAAATTCAATGTACCGACTTCACATAAAGTCCTAGGAAGTTCTGGTCTTATGTTAAATCAGTAAATGGATCGAAACAGCATATCCAGACACTCAGAGATGATGATGGCATTGAAACAGAGGATGACACGCGTAAAGTTGAAATACTAAACACCATTTTCAAAAGCTGTTTCACAGAGGAAGACCGCACTGCGGTTCCTTCTCTAAATCCTCGCACAAACGAAAAAATGGCTGACATCGAAATAAGTGTCCAAGGAATAGAAAGCAACTGAAATCATTCAACAGTCCACTGGACTTGACGGGATACCAATTCGATTCTACACAGAGTATGTGAAAGAATTTGCTCCCCCTCTAACAGCCGTGTATCGCAAGTCTCTAGAGGAACGGAAGCTTCCAAATGATTGGAAAAGAGCACAGGTAGTCTTAGTTTTCAAGAAGGGACGTCGAGCAGATGCGCAAAACTATTGGCCTATATCTCTGACATCGATCTGTTATAGAACTTTAGAACATGTTATTTGCTCGCGTATCATGTCATTTCTGGAAACCCAGAATCTGCTCAGTAAGAATCAACATGGATTCCGGAAACAGCGATCGTGTGAGACCCAACTCGCTTTATTTGTTCATGAACCCAGAAAATATTGGATGCAGGCTCCCAGGTAGATGCTATTTTCCTTGACTTCCGGAAGGCGTTCGATACAGTTCCGCACTGTCGGCTGATAAAGTAAGAGCCTACGGAATATCAGACCAGCTGTGTGGCTGGATTGAAGAGTTTTTAGCAAACAGAACACAGCATGTTGTTCTCAATGGAGAGACGTCTACAGACGTTAAAGTAGCCTCTGGCGTGCCACAGGGGAGTGTTATGGGACCATTGCTTTTCATAATATATGTAAATGACCTAGTAGATAGTGTCGGAAGTTCCATGCGGCTTTTCGCGGATGATGCTGTGGTATACAGAGAAGTTGCAGCATTAGAAAATTGTAGCGAAATACAGGAAGATCTGCAGCGGATAGGCACTTGGTGCAGGGAGTGGCAACTGACCCTTAACATAGACAAAGGTAATGTATTGCGAATACATAGAAATAAGGATCCTTTATTGTATGATTACATGATAGCGGAACAAACACTGGTAGCAGTTACTTCTGTAAAATATTTGGGAGTATGCGTACAGAATGATTTGAAGTGGAATGATCATATAACATTAACTGTTGTTAAGGCGGGTGCCAGGTTGAGATTCATTGGGAGAGTCCTTAGAAAATGTAGTCCATCAGCAAAGGAGGTGGCTTACAAAACACTCGTTCGACATATACTTGAGTATTGCTCAACAGTGTGGGATACGTACCAGGTCGGGTTGACAGAGGAGATAGAGAAGATGCAAAGAAGAGCGGCGCATTTCATCACAGGGTTATTTGGTAAGCGTGATAGCGCTACGGAGATGTTCAGCAAACTCAAGTGGCAGACTCTGCAAGAGAGGCGCTCTGCATCGCGGTGTAACTTGCTTTCCAGGTTTCGAGAGGGTGCGTTTCTGGATGAGGTATCGAATATATTGCTTCCCCCTACTTATACCTCCCGAGGAGATCACGAAAGTAAAATTAGAGAGATTCGAGCGCGCACGGAGGCTTTCTGGCAGTCGTTCTTCCCGCGAACCATACGCGACTGGAACAGGAAAGGGAGGTAATGACAATGGCACGTAAAGTGCCCTGCGCCACACACCATTGGGTGGCTTGCGGAGTATAAATGTAGATGTAGATGTAGATTTCGACTAACAGGATGAAACACAGCTCTTTTATTCTTCCAGTCATTAATGTAGCATCAGTGTCCGAATACATAGAATCATTTCTCTAAATATGCAACATAGAATATCACCGTTGAGCAGCAGTAACAGGTCTGAAAAAAGATTTGCAATAAATGTTACATTTGACAAAAGTTTCAAGTAATTATCGTCGAAAATTTATCGCAAAAGTGGTTCTTGTGTCTGAATTTTGTACTCCAACTTTTATTTAGATAGGAATAACTAAAAGTTCTCAATATTTTATTATTATTAATAATGCCATAACTGACATTGATTGGACTAGACCTTTTGAAACAAAGTAAGAAACTGGTAATTAGTGAAATATTTAAGTCTGAAGAACGTACTGTTGTAAGCAGACATTTTGAAAGTCTGCCAGAGTTCGAAATTTGCTAGGGAAGGTGGCTGAAGAGATGAGGTGTAAACGGATACAAACATAAATAGTTTTCCCCGCTAATCGGCGACCTACAACTAAGGAATAAGGTCCTAAGATTAATAAGTTTTGTACAAAGGAATCTATATAGGTAAAATATGGGCGCTGTAAACAATGTTACTTTAGTTAATGGATGCACTGGGTTTATGATGCTAAAGAACTATGTTGTGTGGACGGATAAAGTAAGAAAACGACTGGAGTGAGCAGGATCAGGAAAAGAAATCACTGTAAAGCTCCTGAGAGATCGAGGGACAGTCAGATGCACGAATACCTAGAAATTATGTCTAACGTAGCGGAGTGCAAGGGAGTAAAGAGAAAACCAAATAAATGTATCCTTCTTCCTATCATTCCCTGTGTTGTAGCAGATTTGCTTGTGGTGGCATTCTATCAGTCTAATTATTTAAGTCATGTGAAAAGAATAAGCTTTCTGTTTTTGCCCTTGATTACTTACAATATCACATCTGGGATTCGTAAAGGTGGAATTCCTTCGATATTAGTTTGCTCAAAATAAATCCGAGACAGAAATCGTGGAAAAGAAGATGGCATGTTATTACGAAAAGCATTTGCTCACAAATATAAATGTAGGAAAAAAAACTAGTTGCGGGTAACTTTGAGATATCTTCAGAACAACAGTACATAAATTTGTGTTATTGTAGGAGAAAATTTTTGTAAGGCAGTATTTTAAAGATAACTGACAGCCAAACTCTCAAATGTATGGAAATATATGTAGTAATAAATGATCAATTACAGTCACAATGGAAGCAGTGACTTTGTACTATACGCTATATTAGTGCTACAAACGTAATAAGCTGCCGCATATAATATTGTAGATATACAGCACAGTTTGAAAATGTAATCTTGGTACAGCTATGTAACGAATGTATCACTGTGATGTCCGACGATGAAGGTTAGACGATGATGTGCTGCACAGTAGGAGGCATTCAAGGCACAT
The DNA here is from genome assembly GCF_021461385.2 of Schistocerca piceifrons. Taxonomy (NCBI): domain Eukaryota; kingdom Metazoa; phylum Arthropoda; class Insecta; order Orthoptera; family Acrididae; genus Schistocerca; species Schistocerca piceifrons. The sequence goes on along the minus strand of NC_060141.1, from coordinate 530,356,417 downwards.
ACACCGCCAGCGGCATTAGGCTGATTGCGAGAGCCCGCTGTATTTTTATGTCTAAAGTGGAGGCTCCGCTAGCATTAATGTATTTCTTATTAAGGAGAAACACCTTACATCGCTGTTGCAATGCTCACACCCTTTTCCATCGACCACTGGTGCGCAAATAAATGGATCTTACGCGGTGATTATCACACCGTTGTTAAAAGCACCATGGGGCTAGAGCTTTTGGTACAAAACAGAGAATTATAGGTACTTAAATACAACTATCTTGTATGGGGGGAAAACCGCAGCCGTAAATAGGTATCTAGAATCATAACCGGTTGTCTGCTCTTGCAAACGATTTATGTAACGACAGTTTTCGTAGCTTAGAAGCCACGTCATCAGGTTATATCCGTTCAGTTAATAAAGGCGTTCACTACAATTGTGCTCTAAATATAGTTACAGTCAATAATGCTCTAGCACATCGTACTGCACCTTCAGCAGTAGTTTGAGCAGCAATTGACACCACAGTGACACATCTGTCACAAATTGCTTACTGCAAGGACAGCTCCGAGTCAGATTCCCTGTGGTGTGCATTCTGCTGACCCCAAATGACCACCATTTACGACTTCAGTGGTGTCAAGCGAGAGCTCTGTGGAGAGGGTGAGTGGGGAGATTTGTTGTGTTTTATAATGAAAAAAAAATGGTTCGAATGGCTCTGAGCACTATGGGATTTAACATCTGAGGTCATAAGTCCCCTAAAACTTAGAACTACTTAAAACTAACTAATCTAAGGACATCACACACATCCATGCCCGAGGCAGGATTCGAACCTGTGACCGTAGCGGTCGCGCGGTCCCAGACTATAGCGCCTAGAACCGCTCGGCCACAACGGCCGGTTTCTGACGAAAGCTTGTTCGGCCTCTCTGCCATTGATGATCGTATGTTGCTTAGAAGGAGCCAGTTGAGGGCCTACAACCAATGTGTCTGCGTGCTAGTCGCACTGGACCTCCACCTGGAGTTAGGGTCTGGGGTCCGATTTCGTATTACAGTGGAGCACTCCCGTGGTTATCCTGCGCATCTTGACTACAAATCTGTACGTCAGTCTGGTGATTAGAGCAGCCTTGCGGCCATTCATCAACTGCATTTCAGGGGGTGTTTTCCAACAGGATGACGCTTGCCCACATGCCGCTGTTGTAACCCAACATCCTCCACAGAGTGTCGACGTGTTGCTCAGCCTGCTCAATCACCAGATCTGTCTCCAATCGAGCACATTTGGGCCACTATCTGACGACATCCACAAACAGCATTAACTGCCCCTGTAATGACCGACCGTGTGCAGAAGGCATGGAACACCATCCCACAAACTGACATCCGGTACCCGTACAGCGCAACTCATGCACATTCGCATGCTTGCATACAACATTCTGGTTCTTACACTGGTTACTAATGTACCAGTATTTGACATTTTTAATGTCTTATCTTGCGCTCACATTAAACTGTGATCTGGTGGTGTTAATCGCTTAAGTGTGTTACCTAGAAAACTGTATTGCCAAAATTTTATTACTGATACTAATTATATTTTGCTGTTGCGATACTTTTTTCCGTCAGTATATAAGGATTACCACTGTTCCTGTGAACTTGCACATCCTTTTCAAACAGATCTTTTTCATTTCGCAGTATTCTTAGCTGATGCAGTCTTCTTAAATTTCCCTTTCCCAGAATTCGCTGTATCCGAAAACATCTGTTTTGTACAACTATGAATTCTCTTTAAATCTGAAGCTATCATTGTTGTTATTATTGTCATACTATTGTGACTAGTATTAGTATCAATACTATTAGTGGCAACAGCTGCTGTAGTAGAATTATTGCCAGTGTGAACTTTGCTACTTCATAGTCAGCATAATTTACTCACATTTCCACTTCATACATTCGTTTTAATACTATTAGTCTTATTAAATTGTTATTCCTTAGGTATCTGCCATGTAGAAAAGGAACTTTATGTGTGAAACCCTGTTCTGAGGGAGGAGAGGGCCTGATGGAGCTGATTGTATGAGGTCAAATAAATAAAATAAATATTGTATGACACCGTCGACCTGCCACCTGCAGATCACTTGCCGCTACTACTATCGATTGTAAAATGGCGGAAGCAAAGACGTAGATCTAATATGAAGTCCCTTGTGATTAGACACCCTATAAAGCATACATCAGTACTGCACGCACAGGGAACTCTTTAACGTAGAGTCGAGTGCCAAAAGGAAAAAGCAATTCCGCTTTTCGCTGCCGCAGCTTTGTGTCGTAGCAGTGACCAATACGAAAAGAAAACGATCGTTATAGGTGAAAAAATGGATGAGCGGATAGGGTAAGAGGAGAAGCTTGACATCTTTTCGAAAATAACTTGTTTTGGAGGACGTATCATTTAAACGAAACAGGAACGACATAGTTCATTAAATGTAAATGAAGAGCTATTTATTTACTGCAAATGATGTGTGTGTTCAATAAATGAAGTCTGTTTAGAAACCAACGTAAATCTCCTCAAAGTCAATACGACTGCTCTTTTAGGCCTCAATGTCATGTACTATGTATACTGGTAGTACAGTTAGTAAGAGAGTTTCTCCTTTTTTTAAATTTCTTCCAATGTTGTGGCGGCCTCTAGTCTCCACATACAGCAAATTTAGCTTTTTTCTATGTCATGGTTGCTCCTCTTGCTACAGTATTTATTGTTGATGACAAACTGTTGTAGTTCATATCGTTCAATTAAAACACTCGTTCGTTGCACCAAGTCACCATATTCTGCCTTCTTTCCTCTTCTAAATCAATCTGACCACGCAGCTCAGAAGCTGAGAAATACACAGGTGTAGACAGCTTGAAACCAGACGTGTGCATGGTCGATTCGACTTCTAGTGTCAACATTCGTGTAACAACGTATTTAGTTCCACCGATGGATGAAAACTTGCCTTCTTTTCCGTGCAACAGCAAGGTGAGGGTAGTGAATCAGGCAGTCTACAAAACTACATGGATGCTTGTTGTGCGCTGAATGGTACGAGTAAATAGATACTAAAACGTGAGTAGACGAGAGATCACATCCAACTAGGAAGAAACCAGCCGGCCGCAGTGGCCGAGCGGTTCTAGGCGCTTCAGTCCGGGACCGCGCTGCTGTTACGGTCGCAGATTCGAATCCTGCCTCGAGCATGGATGTGTGTGTGTGTGTGTGTGTGTTTGTTACGTTAAGTAGTTCTATGTCTATGGGACTGATGACCTCAGACGTTAAGTCCCATAGTGCTTAGAGACATTTGAACCATCTGAAGAAATCAAAATCGATCGCAACAATCTCCATCTGTAGTGTTTCCACGCAACATCCGAAGCAGCTTACTATTCTATGTCCGCATCAGTCACTAACCTCAATGCACATCGATTTTGGAGCACTGTCTACTTATTATGCTACAGATGAAGTATATTCCGCTGCTGTAATCGCAGTGGATAACCACACAGCACGAAATTCCAGTTCCCGTAAGAGCATAAGAGACCGCGAACAACGACGGGCCTGGGATTGCTTGGAATGTCATTCCTACTCCTTGAATTTGAGAGACTGATATCTTTCTTTTATTTAAGTGACCACTACTTGGGAAGCTCTTTGCAGGTATTCAAACATCTTTGCAACCAAGTCGTTGAATCGTATAACCTCATCACGCACATGACTTTATTTTCGGGAAAGAAGGGGTGCCATCGTGAGTGTGTACAGATTTGGAAGTGTAGATGCGCTGACTGAACAGTAACGTAAAAGTTCAAATTACGATACCAGGAACATACTAGGTTAGTGCTTAAAGTCATCATCCAGATCTAGAAATATATGTGAATTACGTACAAAAAATCTTTAATCACATTATGTAATTTCATTATATAACAAAGCACAACTTTTACATATTACAACATACGGAATTTAATGGAGTATTGTTCAGAATACGTATATTAGAAGTTGAGCATAATTTTTTGTATGGGAAAGTCTTAACTAGTCACAGAAAAAGTTCCACTTCCGTATGAACAAGCCACTGATTTTATATCTTACGTCAGGACTTACTTAAATATTCATTTGATACGAGGATTCACGCAGAATTAAACAATGCCATTCAGAAGTTTCTGAAGCTTCTGTGACACATGCCATGAGGATCAACAGTGTTCGATTTCTTCACTGTTTCTTTCATTGAGATTACAGCACAAAGTGTCTTATACAAATCAGGTAGCTAAGTTATGTAGTATAAAATATTTTCACCACAGCTTCTGTTTCTCCCTCGCTCCCTCCCTCTCTCTCTCTCTCTCTCTCTCTCTCTTTCTCTCTCTCTCTCTCTCTCTCTCTCTCTCTCCACTGTAAGTTCACGAGCGACAACAGCAAACAAGAGAAATGTAATCTCGGCTTAGTTGCTCGAGCGAAGAACGCCGGCCATGGCACATTGGGCTGGAGCTGGGGGGGGGGGGGGGGGGGGGGGAGGGAGACATATATCCAGAAAGTTGGCCCTTCAGATTCCAGAAAAGATAAAGTATTTCATCCCTCGAAGGAGGCGTTACAGAATGGGTATCACTCTCCCGCCACTCCCCCTCCCCCACACCCACTCCCCACCCGCTGCACCCTCTGGAGGAAGGAGATTTTACAACACCAAAGAAACTCTGGGAAAAGGTTATGGTGATAAATAACGAATCCTAAATTAAACGCTATTAAAATTATGAGCGATCGCAATTAATAGGAGTTTGAAAAATGAAAAGAAATTTTTAGGGGAAAGATATATATTATAACAATAGATTATAAGTCATTATTTGCACCAAGGGGACGTGGTCTAATTCGTGATGAGGAAAGTGGTGAACACAAACTGTTTCAACCCAAACTTGTGAAGTTAAGTGCGAGACATGCTCGCCCTGGTTGGGTCATCAGTATTGGCTACGATCTGATTGAATTAATGTTCTGCGTTCTTAACGAGATTGGCTGAGTAAAAGTTCCATGGAAGTGCAATTACACAAATGGAAGTACCTATATGATAAGCTGTGTAGATAACTTGCTGCTATTTACTCGCCTTTAAAGTTGGCTGTTACACTTGCAACTATAGCTATTCAGTTAATTGCCGTATTAGTTACGCGGGTCTCGTACGAAGATACAACTGTGTAACTATTTATCCATTGCGAGCAATGAAATTGTCCTTTGGGCCTTTGTGTGAGGTGTTGAGGAAGTATAAGTTCCAGCTGAGCTGATCAATCAGGTCACAGCCCACTTCACGGTGAATTCTGGTCGAGTGTCTAAAGAGGCATTTGTGTTGTGGCAAGCTTAGCGGAAGACATTGTTAGGAGTGTGATGGCGCGATTATCTGTTTGCGGCACGACGTGCTGTTAGATACAGTCCGGCTGCGTGCAGGAAGAGCACACTAGCAGTACGATTTTGTTTATGTTTCAGAGCGAACATGTAGTTTACGCAAAACTATTTTTTGGCCAACTTAAAGGTGGTGGGTTTCACTGAAACTTCCATGACCTGGAAGCGTATCTCCCAGGATCTGCTCTTTGTGCCTTTGTAAGGAGTGTAAGTTTCGATACTAATCCATTCGAAACGTATAACATTTAATTTCGTCACACTCCATATCAATGAGCTTTTGTCGATGTTTTGCGACTTGTATAGATTTTGCTTTGTTTGATTTTGATCAATTTTGGAACACTGTGTGCCGTATGTTTTCTGAGCGTTAATGTTACACACGCTACAAATATAGTGTTTTAACTTCTCTGGGAGACAATTATATAGATTTATATTTAGACATTCCTTTAAATTAATTTTTCCTTTCCATGACATTCCTATTTAGACGAAGTTAAACCGAATTGCACTTAATAGTTAGCATATCACCACTCGATGCGAAACGTACGACTTATCTTCAGCAATTTGTAGAATTTTTATAGAATTCTTACTGCAATTAATGCGAAAATAAATCACTGTGAACTTTACATTTAGCAGTTCTATGCATGAGTTTTCAGCACAATATGTACGTATTGGAGTTGACCCAGTTGGCAGGGACCCAGTCCACCATTCTATAAGAAGTGTGACTATTTGATATCTTATGTTTTTGAGACATCATCAGACTGAGCCCTCATGCCTTTCGCTGGGCGCAGGGCTACGAGCCATGTTGCTTTACAAATTTTCATGCATGATGAGATGTTTATCGCGTTTACTCGGATTTCTGGAAGTTGTTTCCTTCTCCAGTGCCGCTGTAAATCGTAATGGAAAGTAAGCGTTCCATGTCTAGGTAATATTCTAGCAGTCAGATCGCGTTAATTGTTTCATTCATCCAAAATTTTGTTATGAGGGGCCACACTATTTCAATTTGGGGCGTATCCAGACTTACTTTCATAGGAAATTCTTTCTCAAATTCTACCAGGAACCTAACACTTGCTGCATCGTTTCTAAGATATTTCTGTTTCATCAGCACGTGGTATTAGTTTTGTAATGAAATGCGGATTAATTTATACTGTGTTTGATGCTACTAAACTGTCATCATAACTTGTAAGTTGCGCTAATTGATTATACTCGTCGGGAAAGTTGAGTCACGGCTCTTGTGTAGACATAAAGCGCAGCGGAATCACGGTTTTCTCTTTTATGTATTTGAGCCTAGTGGAGTTTATATCGCTTACTTTTATCATTTTCCAGAGTTGTAACTGGCTTCTAGTTGAACAGTAATGCAACACGCTGTGGCCCAAGATGTCTAAGGCAATAAAGGAACTCATACCGCGAAGGACACTAAATAACTAGTTGCCAAGGTAATCCATAACAACTCACCCCCTCCCCCCTCGTCCACAACAAACACATACATAGCCATGCACAGCCATTATGAGTTTTGTCTGTTTAGAAGGACGCTCGTTGTTTCTAGTGAGATGGGTTAGAATTGTGAATATTTATTAACATAGTTTGAAATGTCGCTTTCTCTCAACATTTAATAAAGATATGTTCCAAAAGATATATATTTGTAGTTGACACTATTTCTTTACAGCTGCCTTTATTTGTCTGTACTAAGCTTAGAATCGTGGAGACATCTACATTACCATCTTTTCCGTTGATCTTTCGCTCTTACGTCCCTGCACTTTCATTCACTTCACGTTGGCACTCTTTCTACATATCACTTTTTAATCTGCTGCCATTTGCAACAGTGTTCTCCAAACTGTCCTTAGTTTTTTTCCTAGCCTTACCTATGCAACGAATTGTGTAACCCTCTGAACGCTTAGAATGGTTTTTCTATATTTCCATGAGATACTACCAAAAATGAAAGCTACAGGACAACAAAGCGTTTCTAATGCGTATAATTCAGCAGAAAGCGTTAATGGTTCAGATAAGTAATCTGTTTTTGTAGTGTTTAGTGACACGGGATGAATGTTACCAGAGGAGGAAGCCAATGTAAATGAGGTCCATAACGAATCGTTAGATACGAGGGTGGATCGAACGGTAACGTCTCCTGTCTCATCAAACTTGATAATGAACATGTAACAGCCGAATTAGTACAGGTCATAGCCTGAATTGTCTTCTACACGACATTATCGTTACATGCCTATATGTTTATCTGTGTAGACAGTTTGCTGGTAGTTGTTTGACTTTAAGGTTGGCCGTTACAGTTGCAACTATAGCTATTCAGTTATTTGCCGTATTAGTTACGAAGGTCTCCTACGAAGATACAACTGTGCAATTATTTACTGATTGCGAACAATGAAATTGTCTTTTGGGCCAGTGTGTGAGGTGTTCAGGAAGCATACTTTAACTTCCGGCTGAGCTATCAATCATGTCACAGCTCGCTTCACGGTGAATATACAGAATATAGGTCCCCTGCTGCTTGCGCCATCGTTGAACTCAGGCATCAATGTTAACGTGTAAACATGTAAAAAATGCATTGTGACTATTTTGAACATTAGTGTTATGTAGAGAACACTGAAACCTATGATCTGTACTAACTCTGCTACTATATTTTCATTGTTAAATTTTTTATGTCGCAGGAGGCACTACTTTTTGATGCAGCCTCGTACATTGTTACAGTAAGCGATTGTAAACTGTTCCTAGAGTTAGGATAATGATCTTCTACATTAAAGGTCGCTAATACGACAAAAGGTTGGTTACAGTTCTTCTTGTTGAATTACTAAACAATAAATGTATGAAATATCTGCTAAATAAAATCATAGGTAGTCCTGAGGCGTTCCATTACATCCACAGCCGTCGTCGAACACCTACACATTCACAGTGATGATTCGTGAAGTCTCTCTTGTAATATATTTTGCAATTCTTTTGAACTTGACAATACCTTCCGCAGTACCTCTTTACACAATTGCAGCCGCTTTTGTATGGACACGCTCATAGCAACGGTACGTGATCGAATAATGTGTGAATGAATGCAGGGATGCATTTTTTTAGACTGAATACGCACTGCCTCGCTATTTGCTTTCTTTTCATGACCGTAATGTTCCCTTGAACTAGTGGTAACTCCATACAATTTTAAGGGACGAAAGAAGTAAAAAAGTTCGATGCGAGATGCTCTGTACATTCACCTCTATCTAATATTCAAACACAGATGTGAGTGGAACATAAATGCAGGTTCTGCATTTCGATAAAAGTACGCACCTCTGCTCCACAATTCTTTTCATGCGTCATTCGTTACATAGCTTCCAACTTAAGACGATTAATGAAGAAGTTCACTGCAGGAACGAAGAACTAAAATGCAGATCGTCGGGACCTCTTTTTGATAAGTAAGTAATAAAAAGGTATACTTAACATGCATCTATATAACATTAACAATATTGATGATAGAGTTTTGACCCGGTTGGTACTTTGGTTTGCTTTTATTGGTTTATTAATCCCCTCAATATTGTTATATTTTAAAATAGTGATTGATCTTTATATGTTTCTTGTAACTTCGATGATATGGCGTGTGAAGTGGCCTTAGCAAGAAAAAGCTCCCAGGTAGACGAGTAGCAATGAACACTTTATTATCAGTAACATAAGACATACGTCTCATTAAACCACAAGGTCTACAGTTTATTCATTCACAGAAACACAAAAAAACTTCTTGATCAATCGGAAACCTATCAAGCTGTTTGATAGCTGTGTAATAATTGACAAACTTGAAACTAGGATTTCTAGTAAAATGCTATCAATGTGAACATAACAGCATAAATTCTACTTCCAGAGGAAAAACTGTTTCGGCTGCTATCAAGGATTCACAATCACAGAAACGTCTAAGAGCGTTGGATACATTGTCATTGTGCTTGAGTCTGTGTAGTTCAAGGTCACTGAGCGTAGCCAGTTCGTGAAAATTCCGAAAGTGATGATTTCCAGGATAGTGCGTCGACTTAAACTGGCCTGGGTGTGGCCGTGAGTCGTTCTAAATACGGTGGGGATGGAAGTATATACCACAGACTGCTTGCGGCCACGTGACATCGTGGACGCAACAACACCGCGATAGCTACGGCTTCTAATGGCAATGTGGATGCTGACTATTGGCGAAGCGAGCTGCCTTTGGTCGTAGCGGTGGCTGCCATAGTTTCACGTGACAACAAGCTCTTTCTCTTCGTCATTTGTCGGGTCCATATTTTCTGGTTCATAGTCCCATGGCGCCTACAGGGCCACGTCTCGGCGACCCACCTCACAGGCCTGTTATGGAGGTAGACTATATGTCATGTCACAGCAGCTATGGGCGTTTTTCCACGGATTATGTCTTATAACTCTATCAAATGCCTTTCTACAACCAATGAAAGCTGTGAATGATTCCCATTTATATTTTCGACCTACTCGATTACCCGCCGACGTATGTTAGCCCACACAGAACGTCAGCTTTAACTCACATTATTATGACGATTTTTTAAGCGTGACTTCATAGTGTGCTAATGGAGATAGGCTACACCAGATAGGCTGTATTATTTTTCTATTATCTACGCAGTTGGCTAATTTCGATCATTTGTCATTTTCAAGCCAATATCTTAAGCTTGACACGTTCTTGAAAATGACTAAAGATCGAAATTGGCGAACTGTGTAGGTAACACAAAAATAATAGAGCCTACCAGGACCATATTTATATTCACAAACTACGCCGAGACTGTGGCCCCCCACAACAATAAAATTTTCAATTATTCCTTTCAGTTTACATCATATTTTGGAAAGTGGGTTGTGACGAATGACTGATATGTAGTGCAGCTCCAGATATATGTTAGATTAGAAAGTGACTGTTTGTGTTGGGAAGGCGTAGAATGTGATGTCTTAGGGATGACTATAATTCGCACTGGATTTCAACGTGTAGTTTATGTACACCAAAGGAGACCTTTCTATAACCCAGTACAACCCCTCACACAAGACTGTCACTGGAATTTTATGATTAACACAGTAATTATTTTCACATGCACCTGATATCCCGCGTTGGACAAGCGTACGCCGCTTCAGTTGTTTCAGTCTCTTTAATCATAATTAATATGTCACACTTCAAGTACCTTGCGTTTAACATTAGATGTATGTCTAAGACATTGGAGTTAGCTCTGCGATTTCTTCTAAAATGTTTAACAAAATATCTACGACATTGGACAGGCATTACACAAAGGAAACACAAATTAAATTTTATAAATCTTGGCGGTCCCAAATCTCTTGATGGGAGTGAGAGATTGGTTCTAAAACGTATAGGATACTCAAGATGTAATCAACACAGGTAACTGTCCCAGCTCTGATGTGTGGTAGCGAGACACATGGGGTAAAATGTAGAGAATACCCCAGATCGCAGCACTAGAAATTAGATTACAGCGTGCAGCTAAATGAATATTAAAACAAACACTTCAAATGTATCGATTAAAATTGCGTACCAAAATTATCTTCACTATGTCCTCCCTCAGAAAGACGCAGTGTAGGCGTCGTAGAAACTAGTGAATTACTAAACCATTACAAGCCATATGGTGTAATCTATAAATATGATGATGATGACGATCCATAACGTTGGCCATTAAAATGTCAGTACCATAAATACGACAGGATGTCTGTCAAGACATTAGGAAATAACTAACATGGGATTACAGGGAACTGTAGAGTGTAAAAACTGTAGAGGAAGACAGAGACTGGGATACATCCAGCAAATGATTGAGGACGCAGGTTTCAACTGCTACTCTGAGAAGAAAAAGTTTGCACAGGAGAGGAATTCGTAGCGGGCCGAATCAAACCAGTCAGAAGACTGATGACTCAATAAGTAAATAAATAGTTTCTTTTGTGACTGTAGCTTGAGTGATCCCTGTGGCTTGTAAAACTAGTAGTCTAGACCTTCAATAGGTTCGTATCAGAACAATAGTGATTACGCAAACTCAGTTAGAATTAATCAGTATTTAAATAGTGCAAAGTGTAGAAGATATGCTTTCTTCGTCAACTTTGGACCGACTTTAAGGATATTTGAAGAACAAATGAACACTTTATGCTGTCACATTCTCTAGTCCTTGTTTATCTTCACAATACTTCGTCTGTACTTCTCTTTACACGGGCACATGCGGTATTTCACTAACCCCCCCCTCTCCCCCTTACTCTAGGAAAGATTTTCGATAGCCCGCTTGCCCTTCTTATTCTTTCCAGTACCTCATCATTGTGTAACTTGGGTAACATCTATTAAACCCGTTGTCTATGTTTCCCGTAGAGTAGGAACTAAAGTTTGATATACATGAGACATAAATTTCAGCGCAGGTGTTGAAATTGCGAAAGCAGTATCTTTTTATGTTTATCGTATATAAAACTACAAAGACGTACCGAATATTTAATTGCTTGGAAATTATTAAACATTTTTAATTCCTAATGTTGCGAGTATTTCTAACTGAACTCGATACCACGATTAACCTTTTCTTCTTGAAAGACAAAGTACCGGCCTAGTGCTACATCATCGTTTCCATCTCTCACCCAGCAGGAGATGGGCGCCTGCCGGCTGTTCGGTATTCCGGCGAGATACAGAACATGGGCTCCCTGCTCCAATATCACGTCTCCTCGTCTGCCGACCCACACCGGGATTTCATATCAGGCTGTCATTTTCCAAACGGATGGCGCTGTGGGTTCTTTCTCCGCACAAAGAAACAGCCTGAATGGAATTCTGACGTTCTCGGTTTCCTTTAGTATTTCCTTTGTTCCCTCCAGAGGAAGCGTTGTCTGTTTATCGTTTCTCTGGAATGTGGTCAAGTGTGTTGAATTGCCAGCATGCCCTGAAGTAAGATATTGTAAAAAATCTGCATTTAGCATATTTACTTTTATAACCAAGTAAAAGATTCAACTTTTACACATTGATGTTGTGGAGGAGGAGGAGATTAGTGTTTAACGTCCCGTCGACAACGAGGTCATTAGAGACGAAGCGCAAGCTCGGGTGAGGATAGGATGGGGAAGGAAATCGGCCGTGCCCTTTCACAGGAACCATCCCGGCATTTGCCTGAAGCGATTTAGGGAAATCACATTGATGTTGTTGTGAATTGCCAAAATCCATAGAAGTACGAAGTCATCATTTTTCCTAGTTTATTATTATTCCAAAACTTTAATATTTAGAACTAAATTCCGCTTTTAAAGTGTTCTACATCCATTACTATTTACTTTCACGACTTACATACACACACACACACACACACACACACACACACACACACACACACAACACAAAACACACCAAACATTATAACGTTCCGTTTAAGAGCTTTCCATTGCACGTAACACAGAATGTTATTTATTACATTCAAATTCTAACGTGACTTAAATTATTATATGTGATTTTGTGAACTTTGAGGCCTCTGGAAATCAAGTTCTCAGGCAAGTTAATAATTCAGAAACATTGCCGTTTTTACGAAGTAACTGATTTCTGTTGCTAATATTTTACACTACACAATACGTGAATATTCTTCGCCTGAACAGGAGAAATTCGCCGTACCCTCAGCTACCAAATGTAATAACTTTTCTACAGCATCCATGATTTCGATCCCAAAATGTGTTAAAATTTAACTGAATCATTTACTTGTTAATTACTGCCGTTGTCGCAGAATATGTGGTTGTATGTACATAAAGTGTTGTTCACATTATATTTTCATAATGCTTATGACATTTTTCTTTCAGTTCTTGTTGCCGATTGTAAGTATTTCATTATCATGCTCTTGTCTTTGAAATGGGGCGTTCGCTCCCCTTTGGATGCAACCGATTGTCGTCACTTGAGTAAGTACTATCTTCTGTCCAGTACCCTCCGTATTTCAAAATATTCCACACATTAAACATTGCGACTACGTCTCGTACTGACTTTTAGTGCGCATTTGGCTGACTGAAATTCTGATATTATCCCGCATCTGTAAAAAGGTTACTAACTATGCTGCGAAATTTGTCGCTGTCGGGGGAACTTGGTGCTGCCACAGTACCTAAGGCTACGTCAGTGTTGCTACAGTTCCCATTTAGTCAGCTGTTCTTTCATGGTTTCGAAAAAAGGCCGGATTCGTCCACCCAAATCCTACAGTATTGTTTTGATTTTTTAAAATTCTGAGAAAAATAGGTGTAAGCTGTAAGGAAGAACGGGTAATATGCGATATGCTCAAGAACCTAGGGCGAGCAATAAGACTGAAAGCCGGTTTAAAAAGAGTCTAAGACAAGTGAGCCGTGACGAAATGTCACGGTTGATTCTCTGCGTTTCCTCCTTGTCTCTAGCGCGTTCCTTTTGAAATTCCAGCTTCGCGCTCTGTTGTTTCCTTACCCTCGCCAGAGGGCTCTGTGGCGTTGCTGCGACCGGCTGCCTGCCGTGTTTGGGACAGAGCGTCGGTCGGGAGGAGGAACTCTTGATTGCGGACGTCTGGGAGCGCACAGGAGGCCACGCCGTATTGTTGATGTTTGGCGTAACTCGTGTCAGGTGTGATGCATCGTTAAGGCAGCGATAGCAGCCAATGTTACTGTCTTGGATGCAGATGGATCAAAGGGTTGTCCGTTGAAACTCCTATCCTACGGCTGTCGTCGGACTTAAAGTAAAACGTTTTGACCATTATTTTACGTTATTTGCAAGCAACTGGGCACTTTGGCGTCTACAGTAATTCGGCGAAGATTATTTGTTTCATCGGTGTGTACATGACTGAACAAGGAGCAGTCTATTTAATATTTACCTTACGCTCGTGTTCTACGTGTGCTGTTTGCGAGTGGAAACCTGACTCTCGCCTTTGTCTGTTGATTTTGAGCGCATCGTCAAATACTGGATGCAAGTAGTGACTTTTAATTAATTAACTGGATTCTTCCTTTTCCTCGTCACGACACGTGTTAAATGGCAAAGTGGAATTGTAGACCTTAACTTGCTACCTCATTTGCGTGGCTTCAATAACAGGGCCTAACCTGTTAGTAATTAAGGCTTGCGGTAAACAAAGGTATTTAAGTATGTTGTTTTAAATATTATCTGAAATGTGTCAATGGTTTATGTTGCGCTAGTTGATTCTGGGGTATGAATGGATGTGTTGGACGTCTTCCATGTAAGGGAATCCTGCTAGTTTTGATTACCTGCTGACCAGGGTCCTTGCTCGACGCTTGTTTTTAAATACGCCGCTAACCTGGTTAGCGTATGTTGTGGCTATTTAAATTAATCACTGCTCAATAGCCCAACACAGTTTGTCGGCTGTCAGAAGCCGTGTATGTGTTATTTATTCCTTTATTCTAGTCAATCTATAAGCATGCCATTCTTAATTTGTTACTCTAGGTAGGCATTAAGTTGCCATTTTTAGGGTGTTTAGATGTCAGTTTCCAATTCATTGTTTATCCACCAGTTTGTAACTGTGCTTATGCGTGTATATGTATTTATTTATATGTGTGGAATCTACATTTTTACTACTATTGAGCTGTAGTTAATGTCATATTGTAAAGAATGAAACTTATTGGAGGTTAACTGTCACCGTAAGGAGTTGTGGACGAGTGCACCTCCCTGTTACTCATTTTAATGTTCTAGTCAGTGTGTAAACTTTAGATTTTCCCTTTAAATGGAGTGTGCCTGCCTTGATGTTATAAGTGACTGTTTCATAACCAGTTCTTTAACGCGCCTACGTGAATTTTTATATTTATGGGAGAACTTAAAGTGTGTTCCCTGTTGAACTTTAACTAAAGTTGCAGAAAACTGAATCAGGATTTATTTTTGTTCTAGTGCTGTTATCTGTCAAGTGTTACACGCGAAATTTTTTAGGTCTATAATCAAGTGTTACAATAAATGCAAATTGCAGTGAAGCGATGCGTTATTTCAGTTGTTCTCGTGATTTCCTATTTCCGCAATGGTTAATCTAAACTCATAATATTTAATTGTTTAAATATTGGAAGGAGGTTGGTGTTTCTCAACAGGTTCGCAATATTCCGCCTCTACTGTTCAGTCCATACATCTAAGAACCAACGACGGAAATAAAAGAATAGTTTAAGAATGGAATTACAATTCAGGACGAAGTAAGTCAATGATAAGCTTCACTGATAACATTGCCACCCTCACTGAAAGTGAAGAAAAATTACATGTTCTTATGAATGGAATGAACATTGTAATGAGTACAGAATATAGACTGATAGTAAACCAGAAAAAGACTGAAGTAATGACGGAGCAGAAACGAGCATAGCGAGAAACATAACATCAGAATTTTGATCACGAAGTAGACGAAGTTAGGGACTTATACTACCTTAGAAGCAATGTTGCACGAAGTAAGGAGGACACAAAATGCAGACTAGTACAGGCGAAGAGAGAATTCCCGGCTAAGAGAAGTCTACTGGTATCAAACATAGGCTTCAATTCAAGGAAGGGTTTCTGAGAACGTGCTTTTGGAGCACACATTGCATGGCAGTGGGAAAACCGGAACAGAAGAGAATTAGAGTTTTAGGGATGTGGTGCTACAGGAAGATGTTTAAATTGTGTTGAGTGGAACGGTAATGAATGAGGTTTCCCGTAGAATCTGCGAAGAAAGGATCACATGGAAACACTGACAAGAAGAAGGGAGTGGATGATAGGACATGTGTTAAGACATCAGGGAATAGCCTCCACGGAACCAGAGGGGGCGCCAGAGAGTAAAATCTGTGAGGGAAGAATGATATTGGAATAATTGAAGATGTTGGTGCAGGTGCTGCTCTGAAATGAAGATGTTAGCGCAGGAGGGAGATACGTGGCAGGCCGCATCAAACGAGTAAGAAGACTAATGACCCAATTATGTATCCAGGTAGTCCATCTACTGGCTTTGATGTGTGAAGTTGCGGGTGTCAAAATATGTAACATAATTTCTCGTATATCCCTTGATTTCATTGACTTAGAAATTTAAAATTTTACACCGACGAGTGTATGTGAAATGCTAAGGTCTACGGTCCGTAGACTCAAGTATTTCATACACATTGAGGAGCCAGAAGTCATTAGATAGTGACATAATATATGCCGATGGCAGTAGTGCCACGTACATAACCCATAAAAGGGCAGTGCGTTTGAGGAGTTGTGATTTGTAGTCAGGTGATTCTGTAAAAAGGTTTCCAACACCATTATGGCCGCACGACGGCAGTTAACAGACATGTAATGGGTAATGGTAGTCGGAGCTGGACGCATGGGACATTCCGTTTCGTAAATCGTTAGGGAATTCAATATTTCACGATGTACAGTGTCAAGTATGTGCCGAGAATATCAAATTTCAGGCATTACCTCTTACCATGGACAACGCAGTGTCTGACGGCCGTCACTTCATGACAGAAGTGCAGCGGCGTTTGCGTAGAATTGTCAGTGCTAACAGACGAGCAACAATGTATTAAATAAACTGAAAAATCAACGTGGTACGTATGGCGAACGCATCCTTTAGGACAGTGCAGGACAGTTGGCGTTAATCGGCTGTGGCGGCAGAGGTCCGTTCCGGCCGGAGTGCCTTTGCTAACAGCACAACATTGTCTGCAGCAGCTCTCCTGGACCCGTGACCATATCGTTTTTTTTTTGGGTCATCAGTCTTCTGACTGGTTTGATCCGACCCACCACGAATTCCTCTCCTGTGCCAACCTCCTCATCTCAGAGTAGCACTTGCAACCTACGTCCTCAGTTATTTGCTGGATGTGTCCCAATCTCTGTCTTGCTCTACAGTTTTCGCCCTCTAGAGTTTCCTCTACTACCATGGATGTCATTCTCTTATGTCTTAACAGATGTCGTATCATCCTGTACCTTCTCCTTGTCAGTGTTTTCCACATATTCCTTTCCTCTCCGAATCTGCGCAGAGCCTCCTCATTCCTTACCATATCAGTCCACCAAATATTCAACATTCGTCTGTTGCACCACATCCCAAATTCTTCGATTCTCTTCTGTTGCGGTTTTCCGATAGTCCATGATTCACTAAGATACAATGCTATACTCCAGAAGCACATTCCCAGAAATTTATTCCTCAAATTAAGGTCTGTGTTTGATATTAGTAGACTTCTCTTGACTATGAATGCTCTCTTTGCAGTGACAGTCTGCTTATGATGTCCTCCTTGCTCCGTCTGTCACTGGTTATTTTACTGCCTAGGTAGCAGAATTCCTGAACTTCATCTACTTCGCGACCGTCAATCTTCATGTTAAATTTCTCGATTTTCTCATTTCTACTACTACTTTTACCTTTCTTCGATTTACTCTTAATCCATATTCTGTATCCATTAGATTGTTTATTCCATTCAGCAGACCATGTAATTCTTCTTCATTTTCATTCAGGATGCCAATGTCATCAGCGAATCGTATCACTGGTATCCTTTCACCTTGAATTTTAATTTCACTTCTGAAGTTTTCTTTTATTTTCATCATTGCTTCTTCGATGTACAGATTGAACACTTGGGGCAAAAGACTACATCACTGCCTTACATTCTTTGTAATTCGAGCACTTCGTTCTTGGTCGTCCACTCTCGTTATTCCCTCTTGGCTCCCTATAGCTTACCGTATTTTTCTCAGAATTTCGAACGTCTTTCATCATTTTACATTGTCGGACCCTTTTCCCAGGTCGACAAATCCTAGGTACGAGTTTTAATTTTTCTCCTTCCAACAACGGCAGTATTTCTTCTGTTGTTCATGGTTTCTTCGCAGTTACCTTCTTTGTACTTATGGTTTTCATTCCAGCTTCTGTGATGAATCTTTTTAGAGACGTCCATTCCTCTTCAACTGTACTGCCTACTGGCCGGCCGCTGGTGGCCGAGCGGTTCTAGGCGCTTCAACCTGGAACCGCGCGACCGCTACGGTCGCAGGTTCGAATCCTGCCTCGAGCATGGATATGTGTGATGTCCTTAGGTTAGTTAGGTTTAAGTAGTTCTAAGTTCTAGGGGACTGATGACTTCCGATGTATAGTTCCATAGTGCTCAGAGCCATTTTACTGCCTACTAAGCTATTACTCATTGCTATATCGTAAGCCTTACAGAGTTTCAATCGCATCTCGTCATTCCTTATTACTTCCGTATTCCACTTCTTTGCGTATTGATTCTTCCTGAATTATGTCTCAAACTTCAACCTACTCTCTGTCACCACTATATTGTGATTTGAGTCTGTATCTGCTCCTGGGTCGCTTTACAGTCCAATATCTGATTTCTGAATCCCTGTCTGACCACGATGTAATCTAACTGAAATGTTCCTGTATCGTCCTGGCTTTTCCAAGTATACCTCCTCCTCTTCTGATTCTTGAACAGAGTATTCGCTACTACTAGCTGAAATTGATAACAGAACTCAGTTAGTCTTTCTCCTTTCCTTGCCCCAATCCCATATTCTCCTGCAACCTTTTCGTCTACTCATTCCCCTACAACTGCATTCCAGTCCCCTATAATTTTTAGATTTTCGTCTCCTTTAACGTACTGTATTACCCTTTCAGTTTAGTCTTGTACTTTCTCTCTCTCTTCATTTTCAGCTTGCGACGTTGCATGCGGTGTTGGTTTGTTGTCGATTCTGATAAGAACAACCGTATCACTGAACTGTTCACAGTAACACACCCTCTGCCCTAGCTTCCTATTCATAACGAATTCCCCTTATACCATTTTCTGCTGCTGTTGATATTATCCTATAGTCATCTGACCCTCCCAGAAACCCGAATGGAGAACTGTTCCGGAATCAGAATGAGATTTTCACTCTGCAGCGGAGTGTGCGCTGATATGAAACTTCCTGGCAGATTAAAACTTTTGTGGCGGTGTTCGTAGCGACAAACACTTGGCTGTAGAAATGGCTTACGAAGTCACCGCCACACTTTTAATAGCGGGCCGACCGGTCCGCTGGAACAGTAAACAGAAAGATGAAACCCCAAACACTCTGATTAAATAAAAGTCGGTACTTATCTTTATTTAATGAAGATACAGAAACACAGTAATGAGCTCGGTGTCTACAAAAATCTGTCTAGTTCGAGTCGGAGCGGCTAGGTCAGCGTCGGCTGACGACAAACGACAACTCTGCTGCGATGAACACACAACTGACTAGCAAGTACACAAATCGGTGGCGAGTATACAACTGAGCGGCGAATACAGAACTGTCCTAGCGCTCGCGACTCCAGCGCTTAAGAAGCCAGAAGCCAGCGGTGGCGCGCGCAGACTTGCGGCGATTTGCTGTCTCGCTGGCGCTGCTTATGCGGACGGCGTCCGGACTTTGATACTGCCAACCTTTTGGCAGCGGGCTCGGGTGGCATTACTGGCTAGGACATAACACTCCTCCCCCCCAAATCGCCGCACCGTCGTTGAATAGTGACGTGGTGAGCGTCGACGGCGGGGGAGGGGTCTGGCCGCAGGCGTAGCAGAAGAGACCGGGGCGGAGACTGTTGTGGGTGGCAGTCCCCGGTCCGCGCCCCAGCATTGGCTGCGCGGGGCCCCGGGAAACACCGACTGAAAACCGAGGTCAGGGTGCACGCCTGTGACCACGGGCGCAGCTTCTGGTACTGGACGCGACGGGGCGTCGGGACCCACGAAGAGAGGCAGCGTCTCCTGACGCTGCGTCGACAGCTGTTGAGAGGGCGCCGGAGAAGGCGCTGCGGTGTCAGACTCCTTGGGGGTGCCCAAGGAAAGCGGCTGCAGGACAGGCTGCACAGCCACCGCTTGGGAAGGCGGCCCGGCTGAGGGCTCGACGTCCATCAGCTCCGAAGGCGGTGGCGACTGAAGAGGGACCGCAGGCGCCGGAGCGACCAGCTGGGGCGCTCCCGGAGGAAGCTGCGCGGGAGGCATCAACGGAACGGGCTGTCGGCGTGGTAGCGGCGACTGCTGCTGCTGCTGCCCCGGGGGCGGCAGCGAAGTCGGAAGGCGCGGCTGGAACCCGCCGCGGACCAAATCTGTGGACAAAGAACGAGCGGCAGAATCCGGACGGCCAGCGCGGCGCAACTGGTTCTGATGCCTCCTGTGCACCCCAGTAGCACCTTGAACAGTATAAAAACCGCGACCCTGGACACGTATCACGGTACCACGTTCCCAACGACGGCGACCGTGATAAACTCTGAAAAAAACGACGTCGTTGCGCTGAAAACGCGTGCGATGCTCAGAAGCGGCGGGTCGATCCGGGGGGTGCAACAACCGTAGTAGGGTGCGATGACGACGGCCGTGGAGAAGCTCCGCAGGCGAAGGGCCGTCGCGTGGCGTGGTCCGGTACGACGACAGGAACGTGATGAGGGCCTGCTGACGAGAGTGCGTAGCACGAAGGCGGTCCATATGATCCTTGAATGTGCGTACAAACTGTTCCGCTGCACCATTCGAATGAGGGTGGAACGGCGGAGTAAGAACATGGCGAATGCCATTGGCAGAACAAAAACTTTCAAATTCAGCAGAGGTAAATTGTGGACCATTATCAGACACTAAAACTTCTGGAAGACCCTCAATACAAGTAATTGAAGTCAACGCCTGTATAGTTTGTGCAGACGTTGTAGACTGCATGGGCACAACAAACGGAAAATTACTAAAAGCATCTATCACGATGAGCCAACGAGAATTCCAATATGGACCAGCCAAATCAATATGTACCCGCTGCCAGGGACCGGCAGGGCGTGCCCACTCAAAATAGCGTTGAGGCGGAGCAGCTTGGTGTTCGGCACACGTCGAACAATCTGTAGACATCTGCGTAATCTGCTTATCAATGCCGAGCCATGTACAGTGACGGCGGGCAAGCTGCTTGGTGCGGACCACTCCCCAATGACCTTGATGCAACAAGTCGAGGACCTTGGATTGGAGCACTTGGGGAACCACTACAAGAAGCTGGTCATTCTCTGTGCGTAACAGCAAAACTCCGTGCGAAACAGACAACAGATGACGTTGCGGATAATAGCGACGAACCACAGGATCCGATATGTCCTTTGCCTTGGACGGCCAACCACGTTGAACAAAACGTAATAGTAAACTCAGATGAGGATCCGTAGCTGTCTCACGTGCCACCTGACGATAATCAATCGGAAAATCCCGGAGGGATTGATGCTCATCGGCGTCAATCTGATGGCAAGAGTCTTCAGAGGAATCGAAGACATCATCCGCAGCAATCGGCAATCTAGAAAGCGCGTCAGCGTTTGCATGCTGAGCTGTAGGGCGATACAGTATCTCATACTGGTATCGTGATAACAAAAGAGCCCAACGTTGTAGTCTCTGAGCTGTCCGCTGAGGAACTGGTTTAGACGGATGAAACAGTGACGTCAGGGGCTTGTGATCTGTTACTAAATAGAATGGTCTACCATAGAGGTAGTGATGGAATTTTGTGACACCGAACACAATAGCCAACGCTTCCTTGTCCAATTGGCTATAATTACACTGAGCTTTGTTGAGCAATTTAGATGCGAACGCAATAGGACGTTCGGTGTTGCCGACTCGGTGAGACAACACAGCACCGAGGCCGAAAGAAGAGGCATCACAAGCTAACACCAGAGGCTTGTTAGGGTCGTAATGGACCAGACAACGATCATTCAATAAAGCCTCTTTAAGCTGCTGAAAGGCTGATTGGCAATCAGCTGACCACACAAACGGAACATTCTTACGGCGGAGACGATGCAACGGTGCAGCAATCTGTGATGCATTAGGTATAAACCTAATATAATACGTCAATTTGCCAAGAACCGCTTGCAATTCATGCAGATTGCGAGGGGCGGGCAAATCACGAATAGCTGCTAAATGTGACTGGGAGGGATGAATGCCTTGAGCATTAATAACATGTCCCAGATACTCCATCTCCGTAAGGAAAAATGAACATTTATCGAAGTTGCAACGTAGGCCTGCCTGAGACAACACTTTAAACAAACACTCCAAATTACGGAAATGTTCAGCAGGCGTCCGACCGGACACAACAATATCGTCTAAATAGTTGCAACACGATGGCACATTAGCCAGAAGTTGTGACAAAAAACGCTGAAAAACAGCTGGAGCTGACGCACAACCAAAAGGCAAACGCAGAAAACGGAACAACCCCAACGACGTGTTTATGACAAAATACTGTTGTGATTGCTTGTCGAGGGGCAATTGCAAATATGCTTCACGGAGATCAATTTCGGAAAAGAAACGAGCTTCCCCTAACTTATCCATCAGCTCGTCCGGTCTAGGCAAAGGAAAAGACTCAATGACAGTCTGAGGATTCACTGTCGACTTAAAATCAGCACACAAACGTAACTTGCCAGACGGTTTCTTTATAATAACTAAGGGAGAAGCCCACTGGCTCGCTGAAACGGGTTGAATAACACCGTTGTTTTGCCAACGACGAAGTTCATCTTCTACAGGTGCCCGGAGGGCGTGAGGCACTGGACGAGCACGACAAAATTGAGGCTGAGCATTATCTTTTAACGTAATATGAGCGGCAAAGTTCGCAGCACAACCTAGTTCGTCTTTAAATATGTCACTGTATCGTTTACACAACTCGGTTATGCTGTCTTGAGGAACAACAACAGAATTAATTTGCAACACATTGTCTTGGATAGACAGGCCAAACAAGTCAAAACAGTCTAATCCGAAAATGTTTACACTATCTGTAGCGCGGAGCACTGTGAATGAAACTGTTTTTGTATTGCCACGGAATGTGGCTGGCACGCTACATACACCTAACACAGGAATTTGTTCGCCACTATAAGTAGCCAAAGAATGTTTTGCCGCTGAAAGTTTAGGGCGGCCGATAGCCGCATACGTAGCACTATTTATGAGAGTCACAGACGCACCAGTGTCTAATTGAAAACTGAAGGTCTTATCCTGGATGCGTAGCTTCACAAATAGTTTATTACACTGTCTCTGGATCGGTGCAGTGGAGGCGGAAGACACCAAATCAGCGCGTTTAGCGCGTGTTCGCTGCTTACGACATCTCGTGGGTTGGGCGGGTGGAACAACAACTCCCGCTTCACTTGCAGACTGTACATTACTTTTTACGGCGTTTGAATTACGCTTGGGTCGCATAGCAGAGGGCTGGGTGGGTGGCTTATTGCGAACAAGTTTATTACCCACACGAACCGTGGAAGAGTCTTTAAACGCGACCTTCTGGGCGGGCTGGCTTTGAAGAACATGAATATCCATGGGCTGGGCAGCACTAGAATTGTTCTTGCGTTTACGCAAACAAACAGTCTGGATGTGTCCTTTCCTTTGACAAAAGTGACAAACCGCGTTTCTCAACGGGCAACGTTCACGAGGATGAGCAAGAACACACTTAGGGCAAGACTTAACTCTGGCATTTTGCACACGCGGCTGACGAATGTGTTTAACATGACGCGGCCGGCTAGTGTTTACAGTCTGACTCTGCCGGTGGGGCCGCGGGCGTGACATAACTTGCTTAGCACAGGCAATTTGAGAAATACATGGCTGATCTAACTCACACTCAGCATAGTCAAAAGTATCTTGGGCTTCAATGATGTTCATCACAGTCTCTAATGACGGGTCAGGCAACTTTAAGATAGCAGCACGAATACGAGAATCTGCAATGTTTTCAATAATAGCGTCTCGTAACATGACATCACTGTAGGAAGCTCCACACACACAATTAAATCGGCACTGACGGGTGAGGCCCCGTAAATCTGTTAACCACTGTTTATTAGATTGATGTGGCAGTTTCTTTAATCTGAAGAACTTGAATCTGGCTGCTGCCACATGAACTCGCGACTCGAAATACTCAGCAAGCTTGTTAACAACAACGTCATAGTCTAAAGCTTCTGGCTGGGATTCCGGGAACAACTTACAAAGTAGTCGATAGATTTCCACGCCTGCAGTGGAAATTAAATAAAGCTGCCGCTCAGTACCTGTGATTTTGTAGACTGTCATGTGCGCCTGCAACTGCGCGAAATATTCTCGCCATTCTTCTCGTGAGCCATCAAAAGCACGGAATGGTGGTGCTGCCTGTGCTTGTTCCTTTTGTATTGGAGGATTAGCCGCGTGTTTGGCGATTGCTTCCACCAGATTTTGTATTTGCTGACTCTGTAACAAGATCAACTGTTGTAATTCGGCAGACATAGTGAACACAAATTAAACCAGCCCCCAAAATTTTATCGCTATAATTAGTATAACAAGAAACAAGTTGAACCAGCCCTGCACACGAGTTCGGAAGTCCTCGTCGCCAGTTTTGTGGCGGTGTTCGTAGCGACAAACACTTGGCTGTAGAAATGGCTTACGAAGTCACCGCCACACTTTTAATAGCGGGCCGACCGGTCCGCTGGAACAGTAAACAGAAAGATGAAACCCCAAACACTCTGATTAAATAAAAGTCGGTACTTATCTTTATTTAATGAAGATACAGAAACACAGTAATGAGCTCGGTGTCTACAAAAATCTGTCTAGTTCGAGTCGGAGCGGCTAGGTCAGCGTCGGCTGACGACAAACGACAACTCTGCTACGATGAACACACAACTGACTAGCAAGTACACAAATCGGTGGCGAGTATACAACTGAGCGGCGAATACAGAACTGTCCTAGCGCTCGCGACTCCAGCGCTTAAGAAGCCAGAAGCCAGCGGTGGCGCGCGCAGACTTGCGGCGATTTGCTGTCTCGCTGGCGCTGCTTATGCGGACGGCGTCCGGACTTTGATACTGCCAACCTTTTGGCAGCGGGCTCGGGTGGCATTACTGGCTAGGACATAACAAAAACTGTGTGTCCGACCGAGACTCGAACTCGGGACCTTTGCCTTTCGCGGGCAAGTGCTCTACCAACTGAGCTACCGAAGCACGACTCACGCCCGGTACCCACAGCTTTACTTCTGCCAGTACCTCGTCTGCTACCTTCCAAACTTTACAGAAGCTCTCCTGCGAACCTTGCAGAACTAGCACTCCTGAAAGAAAGGATATTGTGGAGACATGGCTCAGCCACAGCCTGGGGGACGTTTCCAGAATGAGATTTTCACTCTGCAGCGGAGTGTGCGCTGATATGAAACTTCCTGGCAGAGGAACTCGGGACCTTTGCCTTTCGCGGGCAAGTGCTCTACCAACTGAGCTACTGAAGCACGACTCACGCCCGGTCGGACACACAGTTTTAATCTGCCAAGAAGTATCATATTCCGGAATCTTTCGCCAGTAGAGAGATCATCATAACACTTTTCCAGTTGCGTGCCACATGTCCTGTGGATACACGATATGTGTCTTTAATGTAGAGGTTTCAAGTGCCTTCTGCATCGCCATGCCGTTGATCATTGCTGATTCTTCCGTCTTTAGTGGCAGTTTCCTACTCCCAGGGAAAGAGAGTGCCCTGAACCTCTGTCCACGCCTCTGCCATCTTTGACAAGGTCATTGGCGGAATGAGGGTGACTACTTATGCCGGAGGTCTGGGTCCGCTAGTGCTGATAATTAATCAAAATTTAAGCAGTGGCAGGATTCGAAGCTGTGACCGAGGACGTTTTGATTGCTAATCAGAGACACTACTGATCTGTGTTATTGCTCAACTTACGTGCTAGAGAAACCAAAATTGGAATTTAACCACAGCTACTCAAAGGAGATAGGAATCTAGTGATCTTTGCTGATGGACAAACTTGTGGTTGGTACATAATTTAATTATTACATAATTTAATTATTACAGAACTACAGAATCAGAATATCAATACAAAATTTTTTTAAAGATACAAACGGAATTACCAAAGACCAAATCTTTACATTTCGGACGTTTGTTCTACACCAAACTTAGAAAAACTATGTGATTAGATCATGAACTAATATAACAAACATTATTTAAAAGATAATAATTAGATCTGGTTGCAAAAGGATAAGAGAGTCACCACCATAAGTACACTATCAAGTTCATTGCTTACGTAACCAAAATATACACAACACTAATGCTTCACCTTTAGTTACTTATGAAAAGATCTCGTCCGTCCCGGCGGACAGGCCGGACATTTAACTAAAGGATGGAAGCGCGTCTTATACGCGGTGGTACTCTGAACAAACTAGTAGAAAGCAACCGCCAAGCAATTTCGATGATGATCAGGCTGCAAGCCAGGGCAGCAAACACTCCTAACACACATACGATCTCAACCTGCCTGGCAAGGCGACAAACGCCATCGCTGCACATGCCAGACCATTTCTGCAACAGAAAATAATACGCGCGGCAGACAAAATTCAACTAGTCATTCACCTTTTTCAAGACCATGAAAGGCTTACTAACTACGTGACTATCTGTAACATAACTGAAAACCAAACTGAGACTTTTACCGAATAAAACAACAATTAAAATTACACTGACTTAACATAAGCTCTGCCCTTCATGTTAAAAGAAAGTCTAAAACCAAAACTGGGCGAAGAGCACACTAATTAACATACTACATCAAATTAACGCTGCAAGGAACCTTTAAAACAAGCAGTAAAACTCTATTCCCTTTTGCATTTGCCGAAATAATTAGACTCCGCTCCGTGGAAACAACACTTCGAAGCCTCAGGCTTCGTAAGTTCCGTATAACACTCACTTATTCAAAACCATCCTTAAATGATCTCCGGTGGATACAACATGCCACCATAAGTTTTACAAATCTTCACAGGTTAACAGTTGAATATGAATCATACGTAACTTCATGCTTCTAGTCACGCGATGAGAAGATGTCGAGCATGGGATGACGGGCCTGCAATAGTTTCGCACGCAAACGCGTCGACTAATCAGCGCCGTACACCCGGCGCTCGGCAAAACAGCAAGGACGGCGAGGACGGCGAGGCCCAGGCACAGCGGATCGAGTTGAGGGCCTGCCTTCAAAACATGTTGCCTCGTTGAACGCCGACCGGAGCGAGAGTCCGGCCGGAAGACCAAAGGCGGAACAGTCAGAGATACAAGACCAGATGAGTGTCGATATCAGCGACGCGAGTGGAGCATAACTAGCGCCTTTTTGTATCTCATTCTTTTCATTATTGGTGATTGTATATGTTGGGGGAGCACGTCCCATGACGCTTGTTCAAGTCCATCGTGGATCCATTCACTCAATTTTTTATTACAGAGGGCAGCTATTCCCCTGACCGAACACGCTGACCTGCCGTGCCGGCTAATTCACGGCCTGGTCAGATGAGTCCGATTTTAGTCGTTAATGGGTGACAGTAGGGTTTGAGGTTCGCGTGGACACCACGAAGCCAAGATCTCAAGATGTGAACAATGAACAATGCAAGCTGATGGTGGCTCCATAATGGTGTGGGCTGTGTTTATATGGAATGGACTGGGTCCTATAATCCGACGTAATCAGCCACTGACTGGAATGGTTATGTTCGGCTACTTGGAGACCATTTGCAACCAATCATGAACTTCACGTTCCGAAACAACAACGGAATTTTTTTGGAAGGCTACTTGCCTTTTTACCAGGTCACAATTGTTCGCGATAGGTTTGAAGAACATTCTAATGATTTGACCACCTATATGATTCGACATGAATCCCACCGAACATTTATGGGATCTAACCGAGAGGCCAGTTGGTGTACAAAATCCTGTATCTGCGACACACTCGCAATTATGGACGGCTACAGACGTAGCACAGTATTTCAGCAGGGGACTTCCAACTGCTTGTTGCGTCCATGCCACACCGAGAAGCTGCACTACGCTGAGTGTAAGGAGATTCGACACTGTATTATGAGGTATCCTATGATTTTTGTCGCGTAACTATAAATTTCAATATGATGCTTCTTTTCGGAGGAAAAGAAGTCTTCACAGACGAATGCATCTATAGATTGCGTTGATTTAGAAGTTTAAACATCTTACACCGTCAAGGGCCTGTTCACTTAGTTATTTGACATAAATTTCCACTCAATATCTCTACCCGTTCCTGAGAAAAGAGGGTCTTAAAATACGACCGTATCTTTGGGTTATTTTGACTTAGAAGCTTAAATTTGCACCGCCAAGGAGACGTTGACTTAAGTATTTGACGTGAATATCAACTTGATACCTCTGATACCTCTACCTGTTCCTAAGTGTTCTCAACAGAAAGGCAGACGGACAACGAAATGATCCTTTAAGGGTCCGGTTTTAGCAAGTAATATTCGGAACTGTAAAAAACAAAATAAAACTACACTAATGGCCATTAAAATTGCTACACCAAGAAGAAATGCAGATGATAAACGGGTATTCATTTTACAAATGTATTATACTAGAACTGACATGTGATTACATTTTCACGCAATTTGGGTGCAGAGATCCTGGGAAAACAGTACCCAGAACAACCACCTCTGGCCATAATAACGGCCTTGATACGTCAGGGCATTGAGTCAAACAGAGCTTGGATGGCGTGTACAGGTACAGATGCCCATGCAGCTTCAACACGATACCACAGTTCATTAAGAGTAGTCACTGGCGTATTGTGACGAGCCAGTTGCTCGGCCACCATTGACCAGACGTTTTCAATTGGTGAGAGATCTGGAGAATGTGCCGGCCAGGGCAGCAGTCGAACATTTTTTGTATCCAGAAAGACCCGTAGAGGACCTGCAACATGCGGTTGTGCATTATACTGCTAAAATGTAGGATTTCGTAGGGATAGAATGAAGGGTAGAGCCACGGGTCGTAACACATCTGAAATGTAACGTCCACTGTTCAAAGTGCCGTCAATACGAACAAGAGGTGACCGAGACGTGTAACCAATGGCACCCCATACCATCACGCCGGGTGATACGCCAGTATGGCAATGACGAATACACGCTTCCAATGTGCGTTCACCGCGATGTCGCAAAACACGGATGCGACCATCATGATGCTGTAAACAGAACCTGGATTTATCCGAAAAAATGACGTTTCACCATTCGTGCACCCAGGTTCGTCTTTGAGAACACCATCGCAGGCCCTCCTGTCTGTGATGCAGCGTCAAGGGTAACCGCAGCCATGGTCTCCGAGCTCATAGTCCATGCTGCTGCAAACGTCGTCGAACTGTTAGTGCAGATGGTTGTTGTCTTGCATACGTCCCCATCTGTTGACTCAGGGATCGAGACGTGGCTGCACGATCCGTTACAGCCATGCGGATAAGATGCCTGTCACCTCGACTGCTAGCGTTCCGTATTACTCCCCTGAACCCACCGATTCCATATTCTGCTAACAGTGATTGGATCTTGACCAACGCGAGCAGCAGTGTCGCGATACGATAAACCGCAATCGCCATAGGCTACAATCCGACCTTTATCAAAGTCGGAAAAGTGATGGTACGTATTTCTCCTCCTTCCACGAGGCATCACAACAACGTTTCACCAGGCAACGCCGGTCAACTGCTGTTTGTGTATGAGAAATCGGCTGGGAACTTTTCTCATGTCAGCACATTGTAGGTGTCGCCACCGGCGCCAACCTTGTGTGAATGCTTTTAAAAGCTAATCATTTGCATATGACAGCATCTTCTTCCTGTTGGTTAAATTTCGCGTCTGGAGGACATCATATTCTTGGTGTAGCAATTTTAATGGCCAGTTGTGTATTTTTTTAAGTCATCAGTCTTCTGACCGGGGTGATCCGACCTGCCAAGAATTCCTCTGTTGCACCAGCCTCGTGATAGCACTTTGGCTCTCAAGTCCTCACTTATTTGTGGGATATATTCCGATCTGTGTCCCCGCGTACAGTTTTTACTCTGTGTAGCTCCATCTGATTCTCTGCTATTGGAACATAAGTCTTTTCACCCTTTCTCGCCTCCTTGCCGCTGTTCATCGTAAATTCCTTTCTTCGCCGTTTCTATAAATAATAGCTTCATTCCTCTTCTCTCCAGTTCACCTAATTATCAATATTCTTCTAAAGCTCCACATTGCAGAGGCTTCGGTTCTCTTCATTTCCGTTTTTTCCACAGTCCACTAGCGCTACCATTCGAGTATACCTGTAGTGTTCTGTTCCAAACGTACGGAAACATCTTTCTCAAATATCTCATGCTAGTAGACTCATTTTGCTTAATAATACCCTTTTCGCTTGTGCTAATCTACTTTTCATGTCCTCATTTTTCTATGGTAGCCGAGTTCGGTAATTTCACATACTTTGTGGCCAACAATTTTGACGTTAAGTTGGTAGATACTTTCATTTCTGCTACTCCTCATTGCTTTCATCTTTCGTCGGCTTAGTCTCAGTTCATTTTCTGTAATCAGCTACTCATTCTGTTCAATAAATCCTATAATTCTTTTTCACTTTCGGTGAAGAAAATAATGTCATCAGCGAAACTTACTATTGATATCCTTTCACCCTGAATTTTAATCCCACTCTTGAATCTTTCTTTTATGTCCATAATTGTTTGTTCAATGTGTAGATTGAACACAAGGGAGGAAAGATTACATCCCTGACTTACAGCCTTTTTAATCCGAACACTTTGTTCTTCGTCTACCAATCTTATTGCTCGCTGTTAGTTCTTGTACATATTTTAAGTTGACTGTCTTTTCCTATAGCTTATCCCTCTTTCTTTTTGAATTTCGTACCTCTTGCACCATTTTACATTATCAAACGCTTTTTCCAGTAGGTCGAAAATTCGCACGAACGTGTCTCGATTTTTCTTCAGTCTTCCTGTCATTATCAAGCATAACGCGACAACCGACTCTCTGGTGCCCTAACCTTTCCAAAACGAAACTGATCGTCAAAACTTCAATTTTCTTTCCATTTTTCTGTACATTATTATTCGCATCAACGAGGATGCTTCAGCTGTTAAGCTGATTGTGCGATACTTCTCGCTCTTATCTGTCCTCGCTGTCTTCATAGTTGTGTGGATGATGTCCTTCGAACATCTTCGATTCGCCATTTTTAACATATCAATTGCCTTTTGCGCAGTATCAACATCCTTAGAGAATTCAAAATGAATTTATCATTCTTCGGTACTTCAGAATCCCAGGCCTTTTCACATTGATTCTTCTGGACGATTCTCTAAAACAACGGTCTACATTTCAGCTTTATTGTGATCCGTGTCCATAACTGGTCCAAGGTAGTCCTTATAATCCAATATCTGATTGAGGAAACTCCGTGTGACCATGATATAATCCACCTGGAATCGTTGAGCGTCCTTAGGACCTTCGAAGTACACCCTCCACTACTGAAGTTTTTGAACACAGTTATTGTTATTAGATGAAATTTATTGCAGGTGTCCATCAGTTCTTCTCCTCTCTCATTTCCGTTACGAAGCCCATATTCTCCGGGAACACTGTCTTTAATTCCTTCATGAATCCTCTGGACAGTGACGTCAAAGGTTTGGCACATATAAACTCACACGATGTTGGTTTGTCTCTGAGTAGGACAAACAGAGAGAAACTTCGTAATCCACAACAAAGAGCATGTGGATGTCCTACGACTCAAGAAGTTAAACATGCCGAGCTTTGGGTATGAAGTTGCCTTTTGTTAAAGATCGATCTCATCGATCTCCTGTAACAGATATTTACATTCACAAGGTAACCATCACACCAAAAACCTTTTTGCATACGAACTGAATCAACACATTTTTTTTTTCATCCAGATTTTCCAAGACAACCTGGCATCAGAACCCATTAAAAACGATCGTAACATTATACATCTTCCTGTGTAAATTATTATTCTCTTATTCACGTAATAACCACACCCCTTAGCTTGTTTTACCTGTAAATATCTTGCTCTGTACTATTTTATATTACAATGACTCCATGAACGAAAGCCCTGTCACATATGGTAGTAACTCATTCACTAGTTACGTAGGAAGTACTTAACTCTATCTGTTAACTTTTGTATAACTTTTTGATCCATATTAAATGCACATCGTCAGCGTATGAACACATCTGCCGTTTGCAATATTTACTTACTTCCATTAGCTATGCTTATAATTATTTAGTTTGTAACGCACTGCATCTGAAGGACAGCGATGCGGTAAGTATGATTGCGTTTTGCCTGATTTACATGCAGCCAACATAACGTAGCTGTCTTTGAGTCGTGCACGGCTCGTGTTCATGCCATTTATTGTTTGTCATCTTTTATTACGGTACTGCCGCCTCGTTTTCTTATTCCATTTACTGGCGTCGCTAACTTCCTGCCTTACTTGCCCGTGAGCGGCAGCAGCAGCGCGTATCGATAAGTGAACTGTCATACCATCTCTGGAGCGTCCGATAGTATTTCCGGGTCGGTGTGTATCTGGGAGTCAATTGGAGACGGACCAGGAGTTCTAAAAACCCTACCACAACAAAGGTCAGCATTTAATAACGATTGTGGTGTTGCTCACGCTGCTAAATACTACATTATCGGGCAACAACAGTCATATTATGTGGCAGGTGTCATTAAAGCACAGTTAATAGTCATTTCATGTAATAATGAAAAAACTAGGCACTCATCTATTTGTGTTTCACACGCAGGTCTCGTCGTAAAATCATGGATCAATCGTTGAAATATAGGTGGTTATGATTCCAAGCTCGGATGCAAAGAGGCCTAGGTTTTATCCTGCTATATTCAAAAGTTTTGTAGATGCGCTTCACAAAACATTCTTCAAGATTACACTTTTGCAGGATAATGGTGATGTAAAAAAAAAAAAAAGCAATCAGCACTCCGAATTTAAGTTAAACTTCCTTTTAATTGCAATTATTGCAATATCACTTATCACACAAAACATCACTTCACAATACAAAACATACTAGAAAACATCTCTCTCACAGTCACAGTTAAAGTTCACATTTTATAAGCGGACTACGTTTTGCGTCTTTCCAACATGACGTCCAACACTTGACTTTCTCAAGGTCCGACTCTCTAACAACTCAACAACTAACTAACTAATAATCGCTTACACGCCCAAAAATCAGAGTTACAAGTAGGTCAAAGATCATAGTGACAAAAGAAAGAATACACATAAGAATAATATCATTGCAATATAAACATATCGATTATCACAAATGAAATCAAATCTGAATGTTGTCTCAGGAATATGTCAACTACTTTACAGAAACACAGTAGAATATAGCTGGTATCGAGAGGTTCAGGTGAGGTGCCGTAATGGTTGCGTAATTCAAGTACCATTACAGAGTGCAGTCGGGACGCGGCAGCAGTGAAGTCGGGGACGGAGTGCCGATGAGGCGCGGACAGCCAGTGCTTGCCGACCACTGGCGACACACATGAACTGTCCGACGGAGGGAGATTGGAGCAGGACGAGCGTTGGTTGGTCGGTTGGTCACCTCATCGTCCGACGTATATTTGGTCCTTTCACCATTTCCGGGCCTGGGCAGTTAGTCGGTTAGCGTAGAGCAGCAAGGAAGTCCCTGTCGCGCGGCGTCGGGCCGGAGCTGCTGGCGGCGTGCACCCGCGTCAGGAGTGTGATGTGCTGCTGGCGAGTGCTACGAAGTTCGTCGCCCACCGATCTAGGACATGAAAGTTGAGTTCTCACTTAACTTACTAACGAGCCTCAACTGTTTACGTTTCTTTGTTTGATCCTGGTTGTCGCGTTTGGGACATTCCTCCAAGCAACAACGTGTGTGTTTTCAAGTCATCTAAGATTCCAGCCATCTTCCTGTGGAGTTTAACTTAATTTATTCCCTGTTATTGAAGTTGACCAGCGGTATCTTCTGCGTTGTGGCCGTTGACGCTCCCGTTACCTGCCCTGGTCATTGACGTTATTTTAGGCAGTGTATTTTCCTCGTCGTGTTGTTGCTGTCCAGCGCGGCGTGTAGTTCGACAGCTGAGGTGTTGTTGGTCGTTGTGGGGCTCCATAAAATGTCAGCCCCTAAATAGATCAACGTAAGATAGAAGTCACGAATGCGACCATCATCAATAGGGGTTCAAGACCAACAGGACGAATACAGTGAAATAAACGAGACTTGAGTGTGTGAGTTTCTTAAGTCATCGTCAAAACAGTACGTCGCACACGTAGCATCTGCGTCTTTCTTCGTGTATAAGCCAGGCCCAACCGCACCAAAGGAACGAGGCTTCGTGACCACTTTATACCGTAAGCGAAATATATGTCTTTTCCATAAGAAACGACCAGACAATTGTTGCAGTTTCTTCGCCGTCATCGAGAGAAGCTGATAAACATGGACCACGTAATAAGCATTGCATAAGACATATGTATCCAGTATTCTGACTTTCTCGAGCAGAGTAAGAGAACGCCTTTCATGTTCTAGTATCACTCGCTGAATTTTTTCCATAACAGACTTCCAGTTGAGAGTCGCCATTTTGAGTGGACAACGATCAATGATGACAATGAGAGACGTACGCCGATCCACTGCAGTAGCCCATGGAACGACCGCAACTTCAAAACCTCGCAAAGAAAGAAGCCTGCATTTACCTTCATTAAATAGTGCATCTGAACTCCGACAATAACCATCGATTAAGGCCTTCAGACAAGATGTCTCTGCGTCACCCGCATAAGCACGAACAGCTCTAGTCCTTCCAGAAAGCGCCCAACCTTTCAGCTGGGATGCTAGCATCCGAAGTAGTGGCACCAGAGCCAACATAGATAAAGTAATTGACGGTGGGCTTCCTTGAGGCACTCCGCGACAGATATATATCGGGGGCGTCAGAAAAGATGGCCATTAAAAATCACCGAAGTTGAAATACCCTTAAGCAGATTTGAGAGCACTCGCCGTGTGTCAACAATGAAACCAATTGCCCCAAGAATCCGAAACAAAAAGTCGTGATTAATACGATGAAATGCATTATTAAAGTCTAGAGAAGCAGCAGCATAAGGGACGGACGTTACAGCAGCGATCGAAATCACGTCACGACACTCCATTATAGGGGTAATGGTACGACCAGGTACGCAGCTTTGATGTTTTGCAACTATCGTCTCCATAAGTCAACGTCCTATATTAACCGCCCTCGCCACAGTCTTATAATCAAAGTTTAACAAAGTAATTGGGCGAAAGCTATCAGGGGCAGCCGGTCCAGGGCATTACGGGATTAATACAATTTTTTCTACCTTCAACGAGGTCGTCACTGCTCTACCCAGTAACACTTCATTCAAAAAGGACGTAAAGGTAGCTCCCAACAACGGCCAAAAGCGCACGTAAAATTCCTTGGGAAGTCCGTCCAGACCCGGGGTCATACGAGAAGGCGGTCCCACAATACGTTTAACTTCTTCAGGCTGAAAGGCATCTAAGAGCGCTTCATTATATTCAGGTGTAATTGTCGTATCCAAAACACTTACTCGTGGGTCATAAAATGTTTCACTGGACTCATCGATGTTGGAGATGTGTTGGTGTAAGATATGCACGATATCAGCCTGCACCATTACGATACGTCTATCATCTGTCGTGAGAGAATGAATACAAGCGCATCGGTGACGGCTATGATGCCGAAGGAAGTGATATAAGGAGGTAATGTCGTCCGTCACCTTGAACGTGGCTTGGATTGCATTTTCAAACATTCCATTTTTATTCTTTTCAAGGTCAACAACTTTGCTTTTACACGCCTAACATCCGAAGTTCGCGGAGGGACGTGATCCGCAGCAGCATGAAGTTCACGCAGGATGGAATAGTAATATTCGTTAGTTCTCCGAAGGTCTCACGCATTGGCAGCACAGAACAGTATCAAAGTTCGTCTGAGCCTCAGGTTCGCCAGCTGTGTCCACCAGTCAGGGATGGAAGAGTATTTCCCAGTGGGCCGTAGAGTACGCTCCCATACGTCTCGTATCACGTCATCGAGAGAGGGGTCGGCTAGTTGAGCAACGTTTAATATCCACGAAGTGCGAAACAATTTGACTGGTTGCCGTTCAAGTTTGAGAGTTGCAGTCACAGCACAGCTACGGATCTTCTGCAGTCACTGAGAATAGGAAGAATATCTGGCATCAAACCGTAGAATCATTCGACCACACACATTCAAGTCGAAAAGCTTGGTCTGTTATCAGAAAACTGGATGTAACAAACTCAGCACTGGTGGGAACTAAAACTGCCATCAAGCTGAATGATTTTGCCAAACACCTAATCCCAGATTCCAAGAGCCCAAAGGATAAGCAGACAATAAGGGAAATCAAAACCCAGCTCAACGCCAAGAAAAGAGTAGCCCCAAATTCCTCTAAATTTTCCAATCTATTCAATGAAGAGGAAGTAAGAGATGCCATCACAAACATGAAAGTTGGGAAGGCAGCTGGATTCGATGGGATGTACTCTGTATTTCTCACACACTGTGGACCAGCAACTGCCAAATGGCTTTCTAACTTCTTCTCAGACATTCTCCCCACTGGAAATCTCCCACCATTATTCAAGAAAAGCAAGCTAATAGCAACCCTTAAACCGAACAAAGACCCAACAAAAGTAGAAAGTTACTGCCTAATACCCGGTTAAGCGTTACATACAAACTACTTGAACTCCTCACCTACAACAGGATCTATGAAACGATTAATAAACAAATACCCATAGAGCAAGCTGGATTCAGGCCTGGTAAGAGATGTAATGACCAAGTGTTTGCATTAACAACACATATTGAAAATGGATATGAGAAGAAACGCGTAAGCATAGCTGCTTTCTTGGATCTATCCGCCGCCTACGACACCATATGGCGAGAAGGCCTTCTCTTAAAATTTGTGAGCATCATTCAGTGTCGGAAACTCACAAATCTACTTAGAAACATGCTAAGCAACAGACTTTTCCAGATTTACTATGATAAAGACAGAAGCAAAGTCTTCAAAGTAAGTGACGGACTACCTCAAGGATCTGTACTGGCCCCTCTCCTTTTCAATTTATACATTTATGACCTGCCAGCCACAACCTCAAGGAAATTCATATATGCTGATGACATCTGTTTGGTAACCCACTGCTGAAAGCACATTAACTGCCGACATGGAAATCCGGACACATACTTCAGTTAATGGTGCCTCCGCCTAAACCCTCAGAAAACTGTTACTTCAGCATTCCACCTACGGAACAGACACTCTGACTATAAACCAGATGTTAAACTCCGAGGCCAAACCTTGAAGTACTGCAACACACCGAAGTACCTCGGAATAACATTCGATAGGTCCCTAACTTTCCGACAACATCTCTCCAACGTGGCCGCAAAAGTGAAGAACCGTAATAATATCATTTAGAAGCTTGCTGATACCTCCTGGGGTTGCAGCTCTCAAACCCTAAGTTCAACTGCTTTGGCACTAGGTCGCTGAACACTGTTGTCCAACTTAGTTGAACGTGCTCAGTGTAGTAAGATAGATGCGCAACTCAACCAGACAATGCGACTTATCATAGGCTGCATACATAGCACTCAAACTGCATGACTACCAGTTTTAAGTAACATCCAACCTCCAGCTCTACGAAGATCAGATGCTCTCCTGAAGACCTGGAGAAACATTCAGAAGAACCCGAGCTACCCTTACACTGCGATATATTAATAGCAGATCATCAGCGTCTGAAGTTAAGAAAACCACCTTGGCGAACTGAACGACATCTTGAAGCTTCCAACTTTAACATCAACGAAGTATGGAGGAGTCAGTGGGAAGAATCGTCAGTGTTCAACGGTTATCTAGTTGAATAGCTTTCTATGCGAGTTCCAGGTTTCACACTCCCCAGGCGCCAGTGGAGAATGATCAACCGCATCCGAACAGGTCAAGGGAACTGCGGATATCTATAGCACAAATGGGGCTGGGCAGCATCTCCAGATTGTGACTGTGGAGCTGCCCTGTAAACAATTAATCACATTGTTGGTGAACGCCCGAAACGAGCCTTTGGGGGATCAATAAATGAAATCCACCATGCATCACCTGAAGGGTTCAACTGGATCAACAGATTGGACTTATAAATCTAAGAACTTGTGTAATGTGTAGATAATTTAGCATAATACTTTGAACATTTGATTCTTTACATGTATTTTGCTTGTAATTTCTTATACTGTGTACTCTTCAAATTATGTATTTGATCCAAGTTCTGTATCATCATACGATAAACAAAATAACAGCACAGCGATCAGTAAACGAAGCGGGCATGACTTCAACGTTAAGAACACTATTGCGCAGACAGTCAGATAAGTAAAACCTATCTAACCTGCTACTAGAAGTCGCAGAAAGTGTGTATATGTTACAAACGTCGAATATTTACATATCCAGACGTCTTTCAGGCGTAAGGAGCGGCCCAATTATGTAATTCACGAGAGAAATTAAAGTTTAGAGATCCATCTGCAGGTCACAACACACAGTTAAAATCAGCACCCAACACAGTACCCTGAGGTCTTTAACGCAACAAATAAGCAATTTACTCTTTATAAACACGCGAACGATCCACTGTGCGACCAGTCCAGAAAGGGCATATAAAAGAACCAAAATAAGATTAGAAAGTTGAAACCTATGCCCCTGCCAGAATCCAACCTTTCCAACTCAGCAATAGAATATTCGGGTGTACATAAAAGATCATACTAAAACCAGGTAACGAGAAATGCCTAAATAACACCTCCTGTAAGAATACCATGTCCACACATGAATCATAAATGAACTGACGCTGCGAAGCCAATTGCAACTGATACCACACGATTAAAAATTAAGGAAATGAACTTGCAAGCTTGGGTGATCGTTCACATCTATACAGGGATATACGGAACGTACCGCGCACAACTAGGTAGACAGCTGAGACTCAAAGTCCAGTGCGGAGTCCGCAGATGAATCAGACAGCGGGGGACCAGAAGCCTATCATCGCAACATTTTTTCTTACATTTCTTACGTGGCACCGCACGGTCATGTTGTATACGTTGTTCCTGTTGGCTACGTGGCATGGCGGCCTCTGCAGACGGAGGTGTTGGAGGGTTGAAATGGCTCTGAGCACTATGGGACTTAACATCTGAGGTCATCAGTCCCCTAGAACTTAGAACTACTTAAACCTAACTAACCTACAGACATCACACACATCGATGCCCGAGGCAAGATTCGAACCTGCGACCGCAGCAGTCGCTCGGTTTCAGACTGAAGCGCTTAAAACCGCTAGGCCACATCGGCCGGCTTGGGAGGGGTCATAGGCACAGCTTCCTGCCCCTCAGAACAAGGGTCATGTAATTCTGGTCCAGCCACTAAGGCGGAAGCATTCTGTGGAAGAACCAATCCAACAGTTGATACTTGGTCGCTAATTTTATTCTCTTCGGGAGCTGATGTAGGCAGAAAATTCAGGAAACCGTCGGCGGCTGGAGTCGAAGGAGTAGGACACTGCATTGTTTCAGACTGTAAATGAGGCACAAAGACGAAGGGGAGAACTCTGCTCCCTCTCCACACACAGGCAGCTCAGAAGGAGCCACTTCGCGAGCAGGAGGGATGCTGGAGATAACTTTTTCGCCACTCACCGTACCACGGACGGGAGGTATCCTATCGCCAAGAGGAGCAGGGTCACAATCGATGCGGAGGAGGTTGGGGCAGAAGGCACAGTCAAATACTCACCATCACCATCTTGAGTGCGACGTCGTTTGTTCGTTACTGTTACAGGTTCTATCCTCGGAGCAATAGGATTGTGAACCTGTGGCGGAGATAAAGGCGGCAATTCATTAACACGATTATCGGAATTGACTTTTTGTCCGTTATGGTCCAAAGCAGAAGTTGGTCCGACGGCGCGAGTGGAAGGAACAAGATCAGCAACCGTCAACTTACGCCGCTGCACCAGTGATGGCTGTAATACAAAACCCCTCCGCAGGCAATTAGACTGAACTTGTCCACTGTCATTACATAGGAAGCATGTTCCCTCTCGACGAGTATACATGACGCAAACGTGATAACCACACACTAGTAAATGTGATGTAATATTGCGTTTGACATGCAATTCCAAGGAACGAATCCCACTGTAATACTGTATTCTGTATTGAGTAGACCAGCATTCATGACGGACGTTTTTCACGCTACCACAAGGAGGTAGTATGTCCTTTAGAAAGTTGCCATCAATCACCGATGGGAGGTTGTACACTCGAACATTGGTATAGTCAATTTCAGCAACTGCAAATGACCGATACTAATGAAATTACCGTGATGCTATAACGGGACTTAAGAACCATGTCGTGACAGCAATCTTTCAACGTGAAGGGGATCCCTAAATTTCACGTAAAACACATACTCATTTGCATCAAAATAGCGGTGTGGACCTGATCACACACGAATTTTATCGACAAGACAATCGTGAATTTCTAGAGACGTGGATCGTGGAATACACGTGGAAACAATGGAAGCCATAGCGGAGCAGCCGACTCCGCTGCAAGTAGACGAACACAGACAGACACTAAGGCGGAGCGGAGGCACTACGACACACTCGGCAGACAGAACAACACTGACGAGGAAAACTTCACACAAGCGACGCTGCGGCAAGTGAAATAAACAAGAAACTTCCCGCTCGGCGCTCGAAGCGGAGCTGCTCCTCCGGGACACAAAGTTATAGCAACTACCAATCGCGTACGATACGATTACGGAATGGTGCGAGATACTGTGTGACGTCATACCTTTTCTATGACACAGAAATAATATACAACGAGTCAAAGAGGCGCAGTGCGTCCTTGATGGAAATACAGACAGTTCATCTGACTCTGAATTCCAAGAACGCAGTTACGAGGAGCATAAGCTAACTGAAAGTGACGGAGTAGGTATTCTGCTAGGTTTTATTAGATCTGATTGTTCTATAGTTGCCGTGGCTGACAGAGTGTGGGAATGTATTAGCTGCTAACGCAAGTGTCATAAAATTTCAACACAGTGATGGTAAAGTTACTCATGTGGTAACAGGTCGTGTAGAAAATGGCTTGAGAAGCTTTGAAGCATAAGCTCTAGCCCGTGATTGAAATGTATCATAAGATGTGGTTGAATTATACACTTATCATGTCTATCTTACGACGGCAGTTACGTAATGAAGGAAAATTGTTTCAGTCATAGTTCCGAAGTGCGTCAAGCGTAATCAGATTTTATATTTACTAGGAAAATGTATCTCTTCAAAGAAAATATGAAAAAGCGTAGAATTCTGCTAATGAATAAGTTTTGCACCTCCATATTTACCCCGTATGTTCATTGCTTGCTTAACATTTGCCTCGGGTGATGTATCCACAAAAGGACAAACAACCCACGAATTACTGTCATTAATGGTATCTTTTCTCAGCTTTTCTTGTGAAGCAATTCAGTATTTCCGAAACAGACTCTTCTGGTTACCCCTGCAATGTGTTGAATGGAAGTTATGAGGAGGCTTATGATGCACAGCTTATCTTATGGTTTGATTACAGATTTTGTTCTGGCTGTTTGAGGAGAGAATAAAGGAACGACAAAAAGACTTAAAAACCGCAGTTTTTCTCCAGGTAGATCCAAACTGCCTTGCATACCAACCAGTGCACAGGGTAAATCGAGCTTGCTACCGCCAAGCCAACATGACACTGTTGCAGTACACCTTTTTCCAATACGACCATATTTCCTAATGTGTATTGGAGTGCAATCATACCTTAGCCGCCAAGCGTCAAATCTGGGTTCAAACAACAAATTTTACTTACTCAGTGTCACATCTTAAATGGAAGTTATTCAAAATATTACATGGAGATGACAGGGACGTGTTGTATTAGACATAAAACCCGGCTGCCAGCCACGCGTCACAGAGACGAAGTCCGTATCATTCCTTAAGGTGGCCAATGTTCCTAGCTGCCCCTCAGAATTCGAAGTCGGGAATATGCTCGATCGGCAACACTGTGGAATGTGGAAGTGTTTGGAGGAAGATTTGTTAGTGTTCTCGAGTTGTTATGGTTAGGTATCTGCTTGTGATCTACTGATAATTTTCGTTCCCTGCAAAAGTCCTGTGTTCGAGTCCACTCCAGATATCAGCTAAAGTTACTAGTCTTATGGAACCTCAAACATAATTCGCTTCATTTTCACATCCAACTACAGACAGAAACCACGTGCTGTCTGAGGCGTCCTGTCACTGTTCGCGCAGTTCCCCTCGTCGGAGCTTCGCGTCCTGCCTCGGGCAGGGGTGTGTGTGTTGCTCTTGGCGTAAGTTAGTTTAAGTTAGAGTAAGTAGTGTGTAAGCTTAGGGATCGATGACCTCAGCAGTTTGGTCCCATAAGATCTTACCACAAATTTTCCAAATTGAAGCCAAACAGCTCATGGTTGTATGAGGAACAGAACAATTTACCCATGGGAATTTACTGCCCGCACAACAGCGACCGGCTGTTGGCCGTATGCTGCCCTCCACCAACGACAGATACCATCGACCAGGTGAACCTTTGGATCAGCGCTATGAGTGTATTTATCAACGGTTATTTTCTTACTTGAAGTTCTCGTTTTTATCATGTAGTTAGGATTTGGATTTTGCATGCTGAAATTTATGAGCATTGTTCAAGTCAGAGAAAAGTGGGAAAAGGACTGAAAATTTGCGACGTATTGTTCACTTTGAATTTAGTAGAAGGATGAAGGCCGCAGAGGTAGCTCTGAGCCTTTGTATTGTGTGTGAGGCGATTGCTTTTGGGTAAAGGACGTGAGAAAAAGATTTCTTTACTTTAAGAATGATCATTCTGTCACGAATGATTTTTCATAGTCAGGAAGCCTCGATTACAGACATATGTGATGAAGTGCTACCATTTAAGTGTCGTACGACATTGACATTCAATAGGCAACGTTCACAAGTCGGGAACAGTAATACTGTATGCTCTCATATGGAAACAAAGGGGTTACTATTAACGCATTTTTTTTATTGCATGATCTCATCAGCTGGTTTCTGGAGAATTCCAGTGCAATATTCCTACTGGTGATTAGTTACGTTATCTTTATGTTAGCTTCTTAAGAAGAAGTAATGGCTGAGACCTTACAAAAAACGTATATGCAAGCAAAGGGCAGTGTGAATATAATATTTTGCCCCAGGAGAGAATATACCGCAGTTGGCATTTTTTGTACAGTGTAAGAAAAACGACATACAAATCTTTTTCACTGAAAAGACTATCCAGGAATGAGAAAAGTCTTCCTTCACAGACCTATTCCTCTGACCTTGTACCCTTTCAAGCTACTTATCGAAAAAGACTTCAAAAACTTCCTCTCTGCACGAAATTCACTTCAAACTAGGTTTGAAAACATCTTTACTCAGATCCAGTAGATTTCCATATACGTGGAACCGGTTAACTAGCTGACCGTTGTCAGACTGCATTAGATAACGAGAGAGGATATACTGGTTATGATTAATTTCTCTTTGATGTTTACTGTTGTGTTCAATAAAATAATGGGCAACGCTTTTAAAATATGCACTTTACTAATTCGAATGAAATTCAAACTACCGAGATATACATACAGCTAAATTCTATTGTAATGAAACATAAGGTATCTGGAACAGGGGGATGTCTATGTCAGCGCGAATTAGTAAGATATAACTGAAAATGGCCCAAGGCCGAAATCGTACAATGGTACAGGAAATAAAGAGAAT
Organism: Schistocerca piceifrons; assembly: GCF_021461385.2. Taxonomy (NCBI): domain Eukaryota; kingdom Metazoa; phylum Arthropoda; class Insecta; order Orthoptera; family Acrididae; genus Schistocerca; species Schistocerca piceifrons. Next base: position 530,312,869 of record NC_060141.1, on the reverse strand, counting down.
GACAGCTGAAGGCTTCAAGAAATCTTTCAAAAAATTCATCTCAGTTGCGGACCCTATCGCAATGAAAATTATAGGATATTACTCATTACGGACTTCGAATCGGTCTGTGTCTGTGTTTACTTGCTGCATTGAAGTAGTATATAAATGCAGTTTTTCAAAATTTCATGATTCATTTTGGATCTGACTGCTTGTTGCTCTTTCATAAAAAAGCTGAAACAGCTAAAACTGTATCCTTCAGCGAGACTGTAAGCAAGAACAAATGCAGCCCCCACTTTACAGGTGACCACGTTCCGTTGCAGCTAGCAGAATATTGCAGCATTGGGCTTTCTCTTATCCCTGCATTACTGGCTAGGACAGATAATCTTACGTGAAAGACGAGATTAATTGGAGTTTCCAATTCGAATGATTTTCTTGGGCACAAAACTATAAACTGATTCCTTTATTTCACACCTTATGTGAAAATCATTCAGATCATTTAATGGAAATGATATGAATATTCCAAGTGAACTTTGTAGGCTTATTCTGTGTCATCCAGGAAGTAGCTCTTCGTTCACAGGGTTGTGAAAAGTAACCTGCGGTGTCGTCTTGATTCAGCTATAATTCTAACAAGAACTATACAAGTGTTGGCCGGTCTAGGAAGTGACTACAGTTCGTGTGTCAAAGACATGGCGGCCTAGCGCCAAAATACCCAAAGTATATACCAGTCAGCCTTATTTGCATTTCTGTAACTGGGGTTAGGAACTACAGCGTCGTCCTAATAATACTCAGATGCACCGACTGCTAACGAAACAACACATATCTTTAACTTTCACATCTATTTCTGTTTTTCTGACTTACCCATACTGAAACTAAAAAAGATCATCGTCAAGCACGTTTCAAATTTTTAGAACACCTCCAGTAGTTATTCTGCAAGCGTTATGAGTGAGCAACACATCTTTTTCAGTCTGACACACTTGGAAAATATTTTTCTTGAGATCGATGTCAGTGGCACTGTGCATGAAAGACAGGTACACAAATGAAGAGGCAACAACACAGCATCGATTGCAAAAGTAAAATCCACAGAAAGACTTTGTAAGCTACGAATAACACTAAGTTCCAAATCAAGAAAAGCTAATATACAGAAAACCCTAAGAAATGACAGAAAATGCAGTCTGAAAATTCTGTTGAAAATCAAACTAGCGAATGTATGCAGCCAACTTTGATTCCAGCTTCTACTATCGCGAAAGGAGATGCAGTTGTTGTCAAAAATAGGAACAAGCAACATAAAACGCCGACTGTAATGTCTAGAATAAGCCTTCCTTGAGTAAAACTGTCATTCAGTTCCTAAATACTAAAATAAAGAATCGTATCATCACTTCGTGATGATCAAAATATATCGGTTGCTGATTCTTTGCCATTAAACGCAGAAAGTGCATATGTTGAAGATCTTATCAACGTGCAGTGTGCTGAAGAGAGAGTGATAACCCGAAATAACAACAGGTTCACTAGTCTAAGCATGGTGCTAAGATTCCATACATCGCTTGCGCAGGGTTTTATTCATTTAGCCCCTATCGTTTTAATGTGAACGTCGACTATATATTGCCACGCTTGTCGTATGAGAATTATCGAGTTGTATTGGGGATGGCACAGATGGGCAGAGACTATCCATATGCTGCTGAATTATAACGTGAAACTAGCACTACATCAGACTATAGGCCGTACTTAATTTCTACCTGTCAAGGAATTGCTCAGTAGTGGTGAATAGCATGAACACCATTTACCCTTCATTCTACTCACAACACGATCCCAGAATATGCCAGTTAATGGCTGCAAAGTGCTTTACGCTCACATCTTTCTGCCAACGACTTAATTTCCATATCAAGACTGTCACCAGGTTACTGTGGCGATAAATAAACATTATAGTCTACCACACTCTCGTTCACACCAACTCCCTCCCCTCACCTGCCACACCAACTGTGGATGTCTCATAAACTATAACACCAAACGCAAATTTATGCCTAAGCTGATGTGCGTCTTTCCAACTTATCCGACTGGGTATTCTAGCATTGCTCCGACGAGAAATTTTTAAGGTAAGTGTGAGTATTCTGTATGGCGATTTTCCATTGTTTCAGTTTTTCATGTCGTTCTTCAATGGCGTGATGGCCCATTATCATTCTTCTCACAGTCCTTTCACTGCCAGGAAACTGAGAAATCTGTCAAAAATAGTTCAAATGGCTCTGAGCACTATGGGAATTAACATCTGAAATCAGTCCCTTAGAATTTAGAATTACTTAAAGCTAACTAACCTAAGGACATCACACACATCCATGCCCGAGGCAGGATTCGAACCTGCGACCGTAGCGGTCTCGCGGTTCCAGACTGAAGCGCCTAGAACCGCTCGCCCACTACGGCCGGCTAGAAATCTCTCCCACTTGACAACTGAATAATGGATTGGCACGTATTTTGTGGACCACACATCGCTCCTCTCTCTTATTGGACACACACGGTCGTCCACTACCTGTTTTCCGACCGATACGGCCTCTTTCAACATACTCTCACCACGAACGCCCCACCATTTAATGGTACGCTGCACCCCTCATCAGCCTAGGATGGACAAAAAGTCGCACCTTCCATGATTGCGATAATACGAACTCTAGTCTCTTGATTCCACAGAGCTGTCATTGTGACATAAGCATTCGTGATGTAATGAACCCTTTATATAGCGTGTGTTAGGGGCGCTCAACGGCGAGGGTATTAACGCCCTGTCTGATAGAGAAGATCTTTCATTGCTGAACGGAGGAATAAAAACGTATTGAATGAAAAACGAAAAGTTTATCGGGTACTTAATGACAGGGAAAAACAAAATTTGTTTCATTATCGCATAAATCAATAAAATGAAGAGGTAAAACAAATGAAACAATATAAACGACATTATACATCAGTGTGAAGTATATTAGCTTGACTGCAAGTTTTGAAATTAATTCTTTCTTATGTCCTTCCCAGCACGTTATGTTAACTGACTTCTTGCGGGATGTATTACATATATAGGGTGACAATTATTTAACTATGTGAATTAAAAGCATCATAACTTCTGAACGGTTTGCTTTATGACCTTCAAACTGCTCGGTTGGCTGCGGAGCACGATGGGAATTAGTACGCGCGTACAAAGGCGCCTTCCTGTTGTAGTCCATTTGCACGTGAAAATTTCGCCAATAAGCAAAATTGGCGCATGTAGGGGATTGAGAATACACATTTCGCGATCGAGAAGTCTCTTCATCCTCAACGGGTGACTGTGTGGTATGCAATGTCCAGTCAGGGAATAACCGGTGCTATATTTCTTGATGGTATGGTGACTACCGGACGGTACGTGGAGGTTTCAGAAAATGATTTCATCCCCAGTATCCAAAGTGACCCTGATTTCGGCAAGATGTGGTTCATGTAAGACGGAGGTCGACCCCGTCGAAGCACGAGTGTTTGATGTCCTGGAAGAGCACTTTGGGGACCGCATTCTTGCTCTGGGGTAAACAGAGGCCACTGGGATGGGCCTCGATTGGCCGCCATATTCTCCGGATCTGAACTATGCGACTCCTTTTTGTCTCTAGACAAGGTGTACAGAAATAACCCCAAAACCATTGCTGAGCTGGAAACAGCCATTTAGGAGATCATCGACAGCATCGATGTTCTGACACTTCAAAGAGTCATGAAGAATTTCGTTATTCGTCTGCTCCACCAATGATGGCAGGCATATCGACCACGTCATAACCTAAATCCTAAAATCTGTAGTAATGCCTACATGTTGAATAAAGTGTGTTTCTTGTATATTTAACATACAATTTGCGCTCTTGAAGCTGAGACTCGCGACAACTGCACTGGTAAACAATGCCCAATGTGTTTATGTTGGCTGACTGACGTTCACAGCTGTATGATGCTAAGACGTAGCCAGAAAGACATCATCATGGTTCTGAAGGTAGTGTGCTTACATCACTACCTGCGCGTTCTTCGAGTAGCCAAAGCGAAACTCTGTTCGCATACCTGACGGAGCAAGTGAAGCCAGTATCACGTTACTAGCCATCAGAAAATTTACCATTGATTGTATTGTACTGTATTGTATTGAACTGGGGACCTAGGTGGACCTAGAAACGACGGAGAGGCTTCGTCCCCACCGCAGCCTCAGTGGTACACAACCCCACCACAGGCTACAGTAGTCCACGCACCCCACAGCCGCCCCAAACCGAACCCAGGGTTATTGTGCAGCTCGGCCCCCAGTGAACCTCCCCGGGAACGTCTCATACCAGACAAGTGTAACCACAAATGTCTGCGTGGTAGGGTGATGGTGTGTGTGTGTGTGTGTGTGTGTGTGTGTGTGTGTGTGTGTGTGTGTGTGTGTCCACTCTCTTTTGACCCCAAGGAAAAAAGAACCTTCACACAAAGTAAGATGAGGGTGACACCAAAATTTACGAAAAACTGGAAAAGATCTAAGTAGCTTTTTTGCACGCGATAGTAGTACTATGGAACGTCCCCTTTGAAAAATTTATACGTGACTGGGCTTAAACTGACACACAATAGTTTTTTTAGCGCAACGCAATCTGACTTTCAATAATCCCTACAAAGGAATGGCCCTGACTAACATTAACCTACACCTTTCACAAGTCACTTACCTCACAAAACTCTTCGTTACTCGAACTACTGCAGTACAGCGAGCGCCACTACTGCCAGCTAAATAAAAGATTCAAACTACTGAAGGCACTAACTACTGATAGGCATAGTTAGCAAATGAAAGATTTTTATAGAGAACAATGTATTTACCTCAATAGTGTTCAAAAGTCGTAATGTATATTGCAGTTCATGACATCCAGTCTTACAAATTTCAAAACTCCCCCATCTCTCTCCCCACATCCACCACTGCTGGCGGCTCACCTCCAACTGCGCAACGCTACGCGCTGTTAACATCCAGCTGCCCAACACTACAATGGCAGACAACAATGCAAACTAGCCACAGACTGCACACAGCACAGCCAGTGATTTTCATACAGAGCGCTACGTAACGTTGCCAATAAGAAAACATAAACAGCCTACTTACATAGCCCCCATGCTCCCCACAAAAAAGTTTATAAATTGTTTTGGGCTGTGGCCTATAATGATTTGATAAAATTTTTCATAATTACAGTAACAAAGATATCAAACGCACACACTTATTGATACAATGTTGGTCAAAAGCTAAAATTTTCTCACAGTCCATAAAGACAGTCCTGATCATTCATCACAGTAAAATTGCAGTGTTTTTCTCAAAGTCTGAGCAGTAAAAGAAAATGCACACGAAAGTAGTGGATTTCCATGCAGTCTTGAAATAGTGTTGTCCTTCCAACGGAAAGACAGTGCTGACTCTCGACATGCAGACAGGTAATGGGCGACAACAGAGCAAACCCACAGCGGAGTCAGTCGAAGTTGAAGGATAATGGTAGGTAGGTCATCACAGAGCAGACCAACTGTAGTCCTGGTAGAGATTACGGTATTAGTGGGCCACCAGAGGTGCAGACCCAGTGCAGTCCTTGTAGAAATAATGGTATTGGTGGGCCATCAAAGATGCAGACCCACTGTAGTCCATGTAGAGACGACCAGCAGCCATCTGTTGCGACTGTGCATGTGCACAACCACCATCGAAGAGTCTTGCAGAGAGTATAGCAAGTCCATAAACCACCTCTTGTGTACTCACAAAACTGTTTGGAATATCCTTAGAACCAGCAATGCTGTTAACCAGTCCCTTTCTGAATTATCAACACACATGCAAACACTATCAGTCCCTACTTCTCACATATTGTCCATATAATATGACCAACAGAAATGTGTGCAGTGAAATGAATGCTTACAAGTTACTTAATTTGCTGAACTGGTGTCAATTACAATATTATAACATGAGAATACAATGACAAAGGTACAAAATATATCATTAAAGAACATAACAATACAGATAACATTTGTATTAATATGGGCCTTACAAAAGAATCGAACTAACATATACATCAGTGTTATAGGAATTATGACATAAGTAAATACATAAAAGATCAGAATAACTTTTGAAACATCAACTTTGCACATGAGCATTAAAACAAAACAGAAGAAATAATGTCTAAGCATCTTTACAAGGTAAATAACATATTATCAGAAAAATTCGATAACATAAATCTTATTAGCTAAAAACATACAGACAGGAAAAACACAAATTCACATAGTGTAATATCACAAAAATACAGGGCTGGGTTTGTTTTCAGTGTAACATTTGGTACTGCAGTCCAACCCAAAACTTCATTCCATAGATTTTTCGTCTTATTTCAACATTCGTTTCCACCAAAAAAATCCTATCCAAGCATGCTTTCTGTATTTATATGTTCACATATTTCTTACCTCATTATTTATTTTCCATTATCTTACCTCATCATTTATTTTCAAGAAAATCCTACCTAAACCTGTTGACCCTAAACCCTACTTTTTTTGTTCATATCCTCTTTCAAAATACTTTTTTGGCCAAACCATTTTCTTATAGCTTCTCAATGCATTCCTTCCAGTTCATCGCAACTCATCCTCTTATATAGTCTACCCCCTCTTAAGATAACTTAAATCTACTGAGCTCAAATGCTAAACTAAGGGACGAGGCAATGCAGCAGCACAGAACAATTAACACAAACAGCAATGACAAAAAAATGCAAATTGGCAAAGCAAGCAGCAATATATGTATATATATATATATATATATATATATATATATATATATATATAATAGATAATATATATATATAAAGTTAGAATAGCAAATGCAACATTATCACTAATATGAGCCAATCTGCAGCAACAAGAAATAAATCTGGCTTAACAGAGTAATACAAACTGAAATTTAGTAGCACTATGCCTGGCAAACAGCAGCAGCAAATGCAATAACTTATATCTAAACATGACAAATCTCAAGCAAAAAAAATATTACACTAAAGATGGCCATGTCTAGTACCTATGTCACATCTTAACACTAGAGTGATGCATCACAATAACTTACTTTACCAAAAAAATTACCAAGTAGTTGAAAAGAAAATTATGTATACAGTTAGCCCGCATCTCGTGGTTGTGCGATAGCGTTCTCGCTTCCCACGCCCGGGTTCCCGGGTTCGATTCCCGGCGGGGTCAGGGATTTACTCTGCCTCGTGATGGCTGGGTGTTGTGTGCTGTCCTTAGGTTAGTTAGGTTTAATTAGTTCTAAGTTCTAGGGGACAGATGACCATAGATGTTAAGTCCCTTAGTGCTCAGAGCCATTTGAACCATGTATGCAGTTACTGTTATTAATCCCTCCTTATTGTTCTTTCCATTCCAAGTGCTCCTTTTTCGAAGAATGTGGATCATAAAATTATCATCTAATAGATCTGTTGACAGAAAGTGTTCACATAGCAAATGCATTTAATTTTATTTTATAAAACCAATGTTGCAACACAGCTGGAAACCATATATCAAATGAAATTAGCAACTATGTACAAAGTAAAGCACAAAAATATCATTCAATAGTCATGTGGCATTTCATAAGTTAGTAGAAATTCTCTCAACTCTCATAGAAAGACGCTTGTCATAATCAGGTGTGCAGATGTAAGTATCTTTCCAAGTATGACTACGAAGTCTTTCACGACAGAGTCCTTGCATAAAAAGTTCTCGATTTACTTGCCGCATCAAATTTGGATAAAATCCCAAGCTTTCGATGACTTCCTCCTTCATCTTCGTCAGGGGTAAAACTGACTGTCGTGGACAGGTGAGGTTTCCGCTTTTATAAGCAGTGGACGGCTTCTCATTGGCTGGATGACGTCATGGTGAAACCGATGCGTACTGAGGTGGCGGCCTCTATATCCATAGATTTTGTTTGCGTGCTTCATCCAGCGTTGCTTGCAGCGCCATCCATCGCAACAGGTGGAGAAGTGCGAGGAATGTAAGAAGTCTCCCTCTGCGCTCTTTCTATATCAATTGCGCACTTCCATGCATTGCTGAGTGCATAACCGGAATTTCTGTTGAAATTATTTTCACAGAGTCTAATTTCAACTGCTTCCCTGATGACAGAGTCCCAATAGTTAGAAGCGTGAGCAAGTAGTCTTGTTTCTTCGAATAAAATCTTATTTTTATTTAACAAACTGTGCTCAGCCACCGCTGATTTTTCTAGATACCTGTATTTCAGGTGACGCTGATGTTCCACACTGCGATCAGTGACAGTGCTTATAGATTGGCCCACATAACATTTGCCACACTCGCAAGGAATGCTGTAAATTCCCGGTACTCTCAGGCCAAGATTATCTTTCACAGGTCGCAGCATTTCCTTAATCTTCCTGGGTGGCCGGAAAACTGGTCTGATTCCTCGCCGGCTCAGGACTCTGCCGATCTTGCTGGTCGTTGCACCACAGAATGGTAGCCGCGCGATGTGTTGGTCCTCTTGATCTGTTCGAACAGCGTCCTTTCTTGGTTTCTTCGCCAGAGTAGATCTGATATCACGATCAGAATAACCATATTTTATGAATACCGTCGTCAGATGGTTAATCTCAGAGCCGAGATGATCCTTGTCCGAAATAGTCCTTCCTCTGTGTACCAAGGTGTTCAGCATAGCTCTCTTCTGAGCTGGGTGGTGAAAACTACGCACGTTTAGATATAAATCTGTATGCGTCGGTTTTCTGTGCACAGAATGTCCGAGATGTCCATCTGATTTTCGCTCCACCAGTACATCTAAGGGTAACTTTCCATCCTTCTCCACCTCCACTGTAAATCTTATGTTCTGATGTATACCGTTCAAATGTCTTACTTTCCAAGTAATGAGCGTGTCGTATTTGCGATGCTTCCTAGAAAGGAATGTCAATAGCGAGGATAATGGCCTCCTTTTTTTCACCTGTGCCTCTGAAAGGCACACACTAATGGCTTTTTTCCAAGTGACTGTTGTGCAGCTGGCTGCTTACAGTGACCTACCTCCCTTACCGAAATATTTACGACACCAGTTTGCACTACAGTGACAGTCCATATAAAAAATTTTACAGGTCGAAAATTTGCATTGCAAATGTGTAGAAACAAAATCCTATGAATATAACAGTGTTCAAAAAGTTTTTGTCGGCATTGTGATACATTCACACATTTCATAACTCTTAAAGTACGATTCTTGGTTTCCAACATCCTTTTCCACAAATCAGAGTCCCTAACCACTACTCATTATTCATATACGTATTCGTCGACACTTCTTCAATATTTCATCATAATAAATACGTAGCATAATCAAATTCCTCATATACAGTAGCATCATCTTATTGATCATAAACATACCTCAACAGCATAATACACATCGTCGTCATAAAAATAACATCATAACACCTCAGTCATATCTCTAAAACGTCGTAGCTTTCTGCAATAATGTCAAAACCTAAAAAAAAATCTCTGCTCATTTCAATAGTGTCACTACCTCAAACGTACTTTAAAAATCATGATCCCATACCAAATACATCATTCAAAGCTCTCATAGTATCACAATGGTTCCGAGAAAATATGAACAGTTCACAAAGTACAGACAAAATACAGTTTCATAAGTGTGAAGTTATTCAACTGTGTAATTACGTAAACATCTGTCACTGATGTAGTAAAATAAATGTTTGTCTCTCCCAGTTAAGTGATCAGATAGCTGTGTAATTTATGTGTTAGGAAATATGGTACCGATGTGGAAAGTTGTATAAGCAAATACCATATTAGCTAGGGCTCCTTGTGCTTTCCAAATACATGGTACACAAAGTGAGTGTGTACCCTCCCGACGATTAATGTAATTATACCCTCAGGTGTTACAGATTACAGCAATGGAATGAAATGTATCACAGAAAACTTTCTTTGTAATTAAAAAATCTTTAAAAATAAATGTTTTAAGTACAAAATTAATCACTGAAATGCGTGTCCTGTAGCGCTAAATGTGCATCTTGCTGTAAGACAATTCTGTAGAAGTGTCGTAGTTATCGTCCTCTGTAGGCAATGTTCTGCTGAAGTCAATGCACTCACCTCATCATAAACAAAAGTGAGATGCTTTGCGTATAGATATAGTAGTTATTATGCTTATTGCCATGATGAGGAAAGTACTATAATGTAACGTACAGTTGTGCTACGAAAAAGGCTGTCTCATTGTAGCTATACCACAAAAGTTACTACTAAAACATGTTTTACTTTCCAGAAGAATTCAGAAAACCTGTGCAGATATAAAACAGATACACCGCAAAAACAACATTGTAAATTGTCACTCATTAGCAGCGTCGTGATAAAATCGTGTAGCTGTCACATAAACTAACCACTGTGTCATCTGGTATCTCACTGAAAGTACTTTAAACCCAGAACGTATTTTCAAATAAATCAAAATGTTGCCTTAAAATCTCATTAGCAGTATATGTTCTAAGTATGTGAGCCTTATAGTCGTTACATGATCGTGCAACTAACAAGCAAGAATGTACAAATAACAACCTGTGTCGTCTGTTCACTATAACAATGCATTCGTAATTTCTGTCTAAAAATGTTCCCTAGGTTCTAGGCTGGATACTTAACTTCTAAACATTGTTGCATGTTAACAGTTTCTCAGTGTGACAAATTGTACTAGTAGCGAGAAGTGAAAAGTTTTATGGCAAAGACAAAGTTAAAAAGCAGATTCTCTCTCAATAAACGGATTTACATGTGAAATGTGGTGCAATCCTATACTCTTCCTAGTACGCAGTGGAATTATCATGTGGTATATGGTACATCGGTAAAGAATGCTAAAATTTTTCTCAAGGTTAGCGTCTATGTAATTTTTCCCTGAGCCAGCCAGCGCACGTGGCTGCCTGCGGTGCGAGTCATTGTCTGTCTCTTTGTTGGCGTGCGTCGTTATTGGGATTAGGAGACCTAACTTCTACAAATTCACCTTGTCGAGAGTGCCCTGCTCTGTTTGAATCCCGCCAGTTCTGATGGAATTCAGGTTTGTCGTTTTGTCGGTAGTTTACATAGTTTCTTGTTTGTCGGTCATGTGGTGGAGAATTTCTAGCGGAATCGTAACTGCGCGCTGAACTGTTGCGTCTGAAGTTATTCTGTCTCCCTTGATAATAATTGTTTTTGTTCCCATATTGTCTGTTTCTATGGTAATCTCTGTCATATTCATTACTACGGAAATGCGATCTTTCTCTGTAACTATTATTACTCTGCCAGTGGTTGTCATATGGGTGGTGTCCGTTTTGGTCACGATTTACGTTGTAAGAATGGCCTTGTCGTGTATTATTTCTGTCATCGTGGAATTGTGACAGATGTGACCTGTAATTGTTGTGCTCTTGTTTTCGCGTCCCGCGATTGTCAGTGTCAATTTCCAGTTCTTGTAACAGTCCCTGAAAAGCTTCAATGTCGTCTTTGCAACGTCCTGCTAAAATAATATGTCGTAAATGTTCAGGCAATTTGATTAAGCAAATGCAGATGAGTTCTGAGGGACTGTATGCGTTTCAAAGATACTGATTCTTATGCAACATGTCTTCAAAATATTTCATAAGACTGGAAAATTCAGATTGTTCGAAACGTTTCATCATTATGATGCTATGTTTTACTCGGTCTTGTGTAGCTTGAGACCAATACGCTGAGAGGAAGACATGATAAAATTCTCCTTCACTGTGGCAATCGAGAATGACCGATCGCATTCCTACAGCTGGTTCATTCTCTAAATAGCCACACATAAATTCTAACCTGTGCTCCAATGACCAGTTGTGAGGAAAACAATGAGAGAATTGATGAAGCCATGCTTGTGCATGAATGTCGTTGTCAGAATTCTTAAATGTTTTGAATTTATATGTAGTAATGAACAGCTTATAGTCAAAATCATGGTGTCGGTGAGTCGCACATCGCTCATTGTTACTTCGTTTCGGCGGTTCCCTCTCAAAATCCAATGCGCCTTGCCAATTTCTTTCATAATTTCCGAAGTGCCCTGTGTTATTATTTTGTGGTTGTTCCGTATTTCTATGTCCCTCTTCCCGTATTGGAGCGCGAGTGTCCTCTGAAATACGTAATTCTTGTATTACCTGTGTCAGCTGATCTTGTACTTCCCGGATTTCTCTTTGGTGCTGCGTATTAATTTGATTCTGATTTGGTTTGAAATTCCTAATTTGTTCGCACACTTCTGTGTCATTAAAGACTACCGGTTTTGTGTCATTCAGATCATCATCTACCTTTGTAGATAAGTTAGTGAATTGATCTGAAAGTTCGGCTACTTTATCCGTTAGTGAAATTATTTCCTCTGTGTGTTTTTCTGAACCAAGTTTCAGAGTGTCCACTTGCGTTGAAATCGTATCTACTGTGTCTTTTAAGTTTTCCTGAGTTTTTGCAAGCTGCATAACCGAATCGGTAGATGCAGCTGAGTCAATTTTAGCTTGCAAGATGTCGTGATTTTCATGAACAATAGTTTGCAGTTTCTTTATGGCTGCTTCGTGATTCTGTAATGCATTTTCATGATGCGAAAAAATAGGTTGGAAATGCTCACAAATTTGTGTTTTTACGTCGTTACAGACTTTTTGACATTTCGATTAGATTTTATGTAAGTCAGTAGTTAAATCTTCACGTGTTTGTTCAAGTGTGGTGTGAAGATTTTGTTCCATTGCGTCTAACTTTTGAAGATTTTGTCCCATTTGTTTCTGATTTTGTTCAAGCGTTGTGTCTAACTTTTGAAGATTTTGTTCCATTGTGTCTAACTTTTGTAGCCTTTGTCCCATTTGTTGCATTAACTGTAATAACAATGCACTGGTGTCTGAAACATGTTCTTCAGTGCTTTTTGGCAGTGAATTTGCACCGGCAACATTCACATTTTGACAAGCGGAAAATGTGTCTTGACTTATCTGAGAAAACGGTGAGAACCCAAAACCTGAGTCTACAGTATTTGCAATATTGTGTCTTGTCATTTCGGAATCCTGAGGCGAGCTGTTGCCGACCGATCGATCGATAATGCTTCCCTGTTCACTAATTGTTCCATTGTCTACACCATTATTTGCCGCCCGCACCATTTCCTATGCACAGTTACCAAATTACTACTTTGAACGTCAGTTAATTCATTACACAGTGGTGCTGATAAGCTACACTCGTTGTCACTATTATTTCTCAGTTTGCTTTGGAGCCTAGTGTTACGTTTTTCACACCCCATTATTGTCACAATATTTCACACGATAACACAGAATAGCACAATTTGAAGATAAAAAATAAGAGAACACATTAACATACCACTGAAAAAAATATCTAGTTAATTGCAAGCGCAGCTGCGAAATACTTGGTGCAAATTTACATGCATGCCACAACTGTTTTACTGTACAACAATGAAAGACTGCAACTACAAAGGAGATTCTCTCTACAATTACGCGCTAGAAATAAACTACAGCTACACTAATTACACAAACTACAAAAAAAAAAAAAATCAGAAGATTCCAGTGAGGTATCCTCGGCTAAGGGTCGATATAAGAAACGTCCCCTTAGAACAATTATACAAGACTGTGCTTAAACTGACACACAATAGTTTTTTTAACGCAACGCAATCTGACTTTCAATAATCCCTACAAAAGAATGGCCCTGACTAACATTATCCTATACCTTTCACAAATCACTTACCTCACAAAACTCTTCGTTACTCGAACTACTGCAATACAGCGAGCGCCAATACTGCCAGCTAAATAAAAGATTCAAACTACTGAAGGCACTAACTACTGATAGGTATAGTTAACAAATGAAAGATTTTTATAGAGAACAAACAATGTGTTTACCTCAGTAGTGTTCAAAAGTCGTAATGTATATTGCAGTTCATGACATCCAGTCTTACAAATTTCAAAACTCCCCCATCTCTCTCCCCACATCCACCACTGCTGGAGGGTCACACCCAACTGCGCAACGCTACGCGCTGTTAAAATCCAGCTGCCCAACACTACAATGGCAGACAACAATGCAAACTAGCCACAGACTGCACACAGCACAGCCAGTGATTTTCATACAGAGCGCTACGTAACGTTGCCAATAAGAAAACATAAACAGCCTACTTACAGTACACAAGGAAATACTTTTTCTGAGAAGCATTTAATCCGTTCCTTCCTCTCATATTAAAGCAACTGTTTTAATATGAAGTGATAAAATAAACCTTTTAGGGTTCTGAATCGTAATATGACATCAGATACTTATAAAAAGTCCTGATCGTGAGTTTCACAAAAATCAACAGTCTCTTTCCTTTCATGTACTACTGTCGCTCGCTGATTCTAATAGACGGACTTTCGGACGCTAAGTTTTTCAGCAGAATCGGCCTTGTGCTATGTTAGTAATTACGGTATGGGAAACACGTAGGAAAGGAGAGTAGCCCCTGGAGCAGTGAACATATTTGTGTACGTCTGCACTCAGCACTAACTTACAGCTGCCACAAATCTTTACAGACCTGACAGATATCTTTCAGTAAGTCGCCAGGAGATAGACTGAAAGTCTAATTAACGGTTCTAGGCGCTTCAGTGCCGAACCGCGCGATTGCTACGGTCGCGCGTTCGAATCCTGCCTCGGACATGGATGTGTGTGATGTCCTTAGGTTAGTTAGATTTAAGTAGTTCTAAGTTCTCGGCGACTGATGACCTCAGATGTTAAGTCCCATAGTGCTCGGAGCCATTAATTAACGCCGCTTTTCCGAGTTATATTCAACCAATAATGGAGTATTACTTAAGGTAGTCGTATGATCCAGCAATAATTAATTCCCCCATGAAAATTCTGATGGCCAAAAGGACCGGCTAGTGTTGAAACCATCAGGGATCAGTTAAGATCAAACTGTAAGAACTCAAGGAGTACTGAAAATGGAAATTCTCTTTCAAAAGGCGGTTATTATTGAAATGATATGGGCGCTCAAAGAATGTGTTGTTGATACACGATCACCTGTTCTGATTTATACTAGTAGTTGTGCACGTAATCTAACGCTGCCTTCTTAAGTAAATTCCTATTATTAACAGCTCTGATTAGGCTGTACTTATACTATCCCGCTTTGCAAGCTAGTACACACTGTGCACTGATGTGTGACTACGAACATCTGCCCTGATATGCCACCTCACGTCACCCTCAAGAACAGGCAGTTAATGAAACCAAAAACTCCTAACATTAGAAGGGAAACACCCGCCAATCCACTCACTCTAATATACCGGTATGTGACAGCTACCTCATTAGCGCCAAGCAGGCACAGAGTTCACTTTTTGGTAAATACACAAATTCTGCCGATGTTTTCTTAACAAATAACCGTCTGCTATCCAACTGAAACGGCAGCCACTACACAGGTTCTATATGTTAAGTAATCAGCCTGCTGCAATGTCGCTTCTACAGCTCAGCGCAGATGGAAACGTGCGTTCCGAGTTGGAGAACACTTCCTTCGCCTCAGAAGTAAAATTCATTCCCGATTGCATGCCTTGGAAAAAGTTTTCAATATCAGTTCTCTGTGAATATTGTTTAGAGTATCGTACAAATGTATTTTGTGTGCAAACATCACACGTGGTAATAATCACGACGCCCTTTTCAGAATTAAAGGTAAATTTTTTATTCGCGTGATAATGCAGGGCATGTTGGTCCGGTTACCGCACTTTAGTTAACTGTGTTACCTCACATATTGCAACACAAAAAATCTGTTACAGTGGTGCATACAAGGGGTAGGTTGGTGTAGTAGTTAAGTCGGCGAGTTTGTTATCACTTGTTATCGGGTTTGAAACCTGCCGTTTCTGCAAATTTTTCTTCGTTGTAAACAAAGAATTGTTAGTTTAGGAAGTACGCGTAGTATTGTAAGCGTTCGTGTATATGACTTCCGATACTCGGCGGAGGAAGGCAAGGACAAATAATCTCCTATGATTTCTCCGTTTATAAATCCACCTCAGTATGAGGATGAAGTCAGCCTTCGGTTGTTAATCGTTTTCTGATTTTAGCAGTACGACACACTTAGATGTTAAACTATTTTTCAACTGATGATTTCCACAGCTGGAGGAACACAACGCGTGATAACTCTGAGGCAAGCTATAATGAGTCCTATCAGGCGAAAAAATCGACCTAGCCCCTGTTGTGCAGAGTTGGTATTTAAACCTTTTCCTCCGTGGACAATAATCTTTTCTTATTCAGATAATTTGTGAGCGTTGCTGCTTATGATGTTTCCCGATTACGCTAAACTTCTTCATCTACGACAACAGCACTAAACAGCGATTTGTGAAGCTATTACTGGCCAAATTTTACCATATTACACTGGTTAGAAGGCAAAGAGCTTGCTCACCAAAAAAATTATCTCCCAGAAGCAAAGGAAAAAGCAAAATGAAACCTCTCATGTAGGGAGGTCATGCGACTTTTTGTTTGAGACATCTGAAATTATGCAGAGCCAGTTCAGGTCAGGGACACAAAGATCTGGAATCCACCGCATTAATAAATTTTTCAGTTATTATGCATTGTTTGGACACAAAATTACTGTTGCAGTACAGTTGTGCAGCCAATAACTCATTTGCTTATTGTCCGGTGAGAAATATCAGTGGTAAACAGTTACCGCTACATCAGCTTACTGAAACTGGTGATCCATACAGTTATAATTTTCGCTTGGCGAAAAAGTGTAAAGCCTGTGAGTCGCATACGAGTTTTTGCACTCTGAGATGTTTTTCTACAGTGTAAAAGTAGATACTTCAGCTAGAGTTGCTTGGCTAAAATGTGAACTTGCAGTACGTAGAATGGGTTTATTGCAACGGAAAACAGTTAATCTTTAGCAATATTTTCTTCCGTGTACTACATAGAATAGGTGAAGTCGCCCAAATCTTTTGGAGAGAATGACCGTAAAATATAAAGAAACACATTAACAACCTTTGCCTTTGAAAGCGGCGTTTCCAACTACTTTTAACATTTTACAATCTTTGTTGCTAAGCGCAAGTAAACGAGGTAATAGAACGCAATTTCTGTTATGAAGTACTGTCTTGATTAGTTAATTTAGTTTCAATGTAATCTACGAATAATTGGAAATGTCTGATATTAACTTGAAAAGTATTGCCTTGATTTAGAAAGAATAAATTCTACTCTTAACCGTCCACTTGCCACAGAACGCCACAACCATTTGCTGCGAACAAAATATTTACCTGTTTTGGGCAACTGCTTCTAATAATGACCAAGAAGCTTTAAATACTTCCTCCAAGCACTTGTGTAAAAGCGGCAAAATGAACAAGTTAATAGCCATAATGGCAGTAGTAATCGAAGTATTTTGTAACTTCATACTCTGCAATGGTATTTCTCGACCTAAAAAATTTCTTGAAACAGTGAAAATCTCAAAATGGCCTCGGATCCAGGCTATGACGGTTAAAAGAGCCTTTACATCCCGCTGACATGAGACTAGCACAATTCACGCGTCAGAAGCCTGCTGATACTTAACCAATTAACTGAGAGTTAAATATTTTTAACCGTGTCTGATTTGTAATATAAGCACATTATACCTTACGACGCAGTCATGGCGCGGCCCCTCCCACCGGAGGTTTGAGTCCTCCCTCGGGCATGTGTGTGTGTGTTGTTCTTAGCGTAAGTTAGTTTAAGTAGTGTGTAAGTCTAGGGACCGATGACCTCAGCAGTTTCATCCCTTAGGAATTAACACACAGCTGAACAGTTGACGCAGTCATGAACGTAGCAAACAAGAGCATCTGTGGTTTGGTGGACCGATCCTAGTTTCTTATTTACGAGGCATGCGTCTGATTCCCTCTAACGGAATGTATTTTAAACACACACGAACAGATCTCCTTTACCTCTAGTAATACCAAGCGAAGGGCGTCAGGTTGCACCGTAGTTCAGAATCTGCATTACAAGCATTATATCCCTGTGCTACCAGCTGGGGCAGAGCTGGGTCAGGTTGGGCCACAGAAGAGGAGGAAATGGCGGCAAGCAGAATCTCGGTCACCAGTGCGCTACCTTACAGTAGAAACTGTGTTTTAATCAATGAGGCAATGGTCATTTGGCGTCCCAGGGCTCTTATTTTATTTGAAGTTGAGATGTCGAAAAATTTGGTTCTGAACTGGTTTTCGAATCTGGATCTCATTTTTCTTAGTATCTGAACCACATGAAATGATATAGTTCGATCATTACGTAGTTTTCCCAAGATTGCAGACACTTCTAGGCCTCCATGAAAGATACGCAGGTGGTTTCGATTCCTGGTCGAGTACAAAATTATTCATGGTTTAATTATAAGCCCTAGCGAAGGCACACAAAATTACTAGTGACAAATAATTTTCATTTTTAACGTCTCTTCATGTGTTGCCAACAGTAGCGGTAGGTCCCGTTATTTCTAGTTAAACATACACATATCCAACTACCGGCGAACAAACAGTTCGTGGGTAGAAAACAACGACGGTAAGTACCGTGTTCGATTCGCGTTCAGGCCGAAATACATTCAAATACATTCAAACATTACTGTATACTGACAATTTTGAATTTTGAACCGTCTGGCTACAGCTGAATGAAGCACAATTTCAGTGCCATACACGTTTCGCCTTTATTCTCTGCAAGGCATCTTCAGGGGCAGGTTGCATGTTCTACACATTACGCTTTTATTCCTCTTCTTATAAATGCCACTTTCGGTTTTTTCCCACATTTCACAGCACTAGGAACTGAACACTGGTATTGATGCAATCCAAAACATTGCATCAAAACAAGTGTTCAGTTCCTAGTGCTGTGAAATGTGGGAAAAAACCGCAAGTGGTGTTTATAAGAAGAGGAACGGCGCCAAAAACGGAACATAAGCGTAGTATGTAGAAAATCGTCCACGCAACCTGCCACTAAAGATGCCTTGGAGAGGATAAAGGCGAAACGCGTATGGCACGAAAATTGCGTTTCATTCAGTTGTAGTCAGACGGCCCAAAAAGTAAAAATTATCAATATACAATAATATTACACGCAAGTGAGGAAGACAGGAGAACAAAAGTTGAAAAAAATTCAAATACCCTTCTGCTGGTGAAATAATTCGATATCTAACATCTAATTCTACTTAGTTAATAATCTGATTACGTGCTGGGTTTGAATCCCCTTCGTAAAACTTTAAATCATGGCACTTGGTTTTAAACACATGTAAATTTAGTTATTTGAAATTATAATAAACGTCCTTCGTGGTTACTTAGTAGGGAGATAAGGGTCTCGACAGCATTCTAGGCACAGCAAAAAAGTTTTCAATTTCTCAATTGCTAACTAATACTCATGAAAGCTTCAATATCTCACGACTCTTTATGCATACTCACCAACGACAAAAGTGGAAAACTACCACAGTGTCCGCGACAACTGTATTAGAGATCTTTCGCGCTAGAAAATTACGCTGTTATTTCCTTTAAAATCTGAGTTTTTCAATGGTTCATAATGCGATAAGTTCTCTACGTGTCCACAAAACACAAGTTCAGAAAGTTTTCGTAGCTCAGGGACAGCGAATTTTCGAGAAATACTGAGGCTGTTTTAGTGTTCTAACACACATTAAATGATAAAACTTATGAAAAATCTTTCTATTAATTGTAATCAAAACTACCGCGCTGGTCAGTTCTGCTACTGAGACGCGCAGTTTCCACTCAGTAGTTCCAGGTCGTTGCTTCGAACGAAGGCTGACCTTTCACTGTTTACCGATACTCTGCACTCATCTCGCCATCAATGTCCATTTCATTCGACCTTAATGCACTGATCTTCCGGCTTTCAGGGTGAAGCTTAAAAAGTAAATAAACATGGCAACTCCGCAGCTGTATCCACAAATGAAAGAACCAATATTTTTCTTTCACATAGTCGCTAATAAAACACACACACACACACACACACACACAGACAAATTCTTGATACTGAAATTCATGTCGCTACCTTTTAGTAAGAGCCACCTTTTAAGTCTGTATGCTTCAGTGATAAACAGAGAACTTTGAAATTACGGCACATGACTGGTCTGACGCAGAATTTACAATAAATGTAAAATGGATTATCATATTGATGTTAGTACCGTGTTGCTCACAAACCGTTTGACGTATCAGTAGCCACATGACGGCAAGTGTGCAAAAATCACTACTCATTTACTAAAGCGGCTTATCGACTTTAAGAGACTGAGTGGAAATCGTTCCCGGCTTTTCCAGCACAGAATATCAAAGATGATTGCCCAGAGTCGGGAGCGCTTTCGAGTCTGTAATCTGCCAGGGTAGCTGCTTGTGTAGCGAGGACGTTATACTAATGATTATTCTTCCACTCCTGAAGATAGGGTGAGGTGATTTCCGCTGATTCCTTTTACCTGCATCCCCCACTTAATGTAACAGGTCCCCTGCACACTACACTGACGTAAAAATAATCCATTCATAATGTCAATTTTTGAAGAACTCACGTTCCATGATTTGTATAAACAAGGCCGCTGCGACCGTTGGAATTCTTTATTAGAGAACACGACCTGTTTCACAAATTAAATTTGCATCTTCAGGTGCTTCAAGTCGAAAGATTAAAGGTTCTGTTTAAACCGGATAAAGACATGCCCAACATTTATATCCAGGTATTTAAAATTTCTGAGTCACAAACGTGCGAGCGTCTATGATAAAATGTATTGCAGGCTAATGTCATACCCAGACTCCATTGAAAACAGCCTGGGGGGGAAGCGCTGCTGTAACCGGTGCCAACAAACCGCTAAAGACATTTTCGGCTGTAGTTGCTCTACATATAAAGCAATGTGAAATCATATTCATTTCGATCCCGTGAGAGGGATTTAAAAGTAACGACTGAAAAAGCATAATATCATCTGATATCCAGAATTATAACCTGCCCGTCCATATTCTTGAAACACTGCGTTCTGCGATGTCAGCGACTCTTATCATCAAGTTCAATAAAACAGATTTTAGTATTTCAGCCATTGTAATATTATTAGAATATTGCATTTAGGATGTATTCCGCTTTCCTCAGATGACTTACTACTGCATCACAATAACGCTCCAAAACATCACACTCTTCGTCGTGTATATGTAAGGTATGCTATGCGGCTGCATGAGATGTATCAAATATTGAACAATGACGTATAAGTTATAAGGGTGTCTATATTTGCCACTTATCTTGACTACGAAAATTCGCCCACAAGTATCTGTGTAGTACCGAGGGAAATAGTGAATTAGATAACGCTAAACACGATCACGCTATAGGTTAGTATTTTCTGTCAAATGTAGGCAACTGAAAAGAAGCTTTATTCTAATGCAAAAATCATCCACAGTCCTTACTGCTCGCAAACGTTAGAGAACTTGATTTTCGTAAAATTGTGCGTCAAAGCTTGCGCGAAAGACATTTTTGTGTAAAAGTAAACACATAAAGTTGTTCTATTGTTTTTACATTACTGGCCATTAAAATTACTACACCACGAAGATGACGTGCTACAGACGCGATATTTAACTGACAGAAAGAAGATGCAGTGATATGCAAATGATTAGCTTTTCAGAGCATTCAAACAAGGTTGGCGCCGCGTCGCGACACCTACAACGTGCTGACACGAGGAAAGTTTCCAACCGATTTCTCACACACAAACAGCAGTTGACCGGCGTTGCTTGGTGAAACGTTGTTGTGATGCCTCGTGTAAGGCACCACTGATCCTACGTCTTCTCTTAGGAGATAGGTTAAGGAAAGGTACGTTTATGACATTTGAAGACTTAGAGAAACTTTTTACAATGTTTAATGGGATATATTTTTTGAAATTCTGAAAGTAGCAGGGGTAAAATACAGGAAGTGAAAGGTTGTTTACTACTTGAAGATTTTATTCGTTCGACCTGGACATACAGGAAGCAGTAAAGGAATCCAAAAAAAAAACTGGAAAAGGAAAATGAAGTTCAGGGATAATAAATAAAACCTTCGAAGTTAGCCGACGGTATTGTAAGTCAAAGACGGCAACGGACTTGGAAGAGCACTTGAACGAAGTGTACAGTGTCCTTAAAGGAGAATAAAAGATGAAAATTAACGAAGGCAAAACATGGATAAATGAGTGTTGTGTAACTATATCAGGCGATGCTGATGGAAGTAGAAAAGGAATCGAGGCACGAAAAGTGGCAAATGAGTTTCGCTATTTGGGCAGGGATTAATTTTTGATGTATGACGTGGAGAGAATACAAAATGCGGACTGGCAATGGGAAGAAAGGAGTTTCTAAAGAAGAGACGTTTGTTAACACATAATATAGATTTATATGGTAGTAAGTCTTTTATCAAGGTATTTGGCTAGAATTTAGCCTTCTACGAAAGTGAAAAGTCGACGACAAACAGTACCGACAAGGAAGGAATAGAAGCTTTTGAAATGTCATGCTACAGAAAAATGCTGAGGATCAGAAGGATAAATCGAGTAACCAATAATTGGATACTGAATTTAATTAGCGAGAAAAGAAATTTGTGGCAATGGATTAACAGAAGGTATCCGTTGATAGACGTATAGAGACATAGAGGGATTACCAATTTACTGTCGGAGGGAAATGTAGGGGGTAAAACTGTAGAATGAGATCAAGACATGAATACAGAAAGCAGGTTCAAAAGGATGTAGCTTGCAGTAGTTATTCAGAGATAAAGAGGCTTACACCGGGTAGAGCAGCGTGGAGAGCTTCATCACTCACTTTTTATGAATGAAGACCACAACAAGAACTTGTATGCGATACGCAAGCAACAGCATAAAATTTTTCACTAAGATCCAAATGGAAATACATATAATTTGATAGTCACTAAAACTATGAAGCACTTATTTTTAAAATTTTATTTAGTTTTTATGATATATAGCATACGTCTCCCTCCCTTCACCCCGCCCACGAATCATGGACGTTGCCGAGGTGAGGCGGCTTGCGTGCCTCAACAAAAGATAGCCGAACTGCAGGTGGAATCACAACGGAGTTCTGTCTGTATAGATGGCAGACTAGTTCGTCGGTCACTGAAGAGAGGCAGCAGCCATTTGACTTGTTGTAGCGGCAACTGACTGGATGACTGACTAATGTGGCCTTTTAAAATTACCCAAATGGCCCTGATACCATGGTATTGTGAACGTTTGAAGGTAACTGCAGCTTTAATGACTCCCATATTGCACGATGTCTCTTCTCTTGTCTGTTAGTAAGATATGCGCCGTATTCAGGTTGGGCCAGGAGATGACTGGCCATCCGAAAATAATTGCAGAGTAGAAAAACAAAAACTTTTGACAGCTTGTTGTACTTATTTTACAATAAAACTAAAGAATTAGTTTTTGTTTATATTCTTCGTGTACTATTTATTTTAAAAATTGAGAAACCACTGACTTACCTTCAAAATTCATAGAGACATCTTATTCTGACAAACCCTTATCTGAGGACCTGATCAACGACATGACGCTACACACTGAAATTGAAGCATGGTTGACGACATATGTAAGTTTGGGGTGTGGCTCTGAGTTGTGCACCGATAGTCAAATGGTAAGGTGACCGCTCGCCATAAGCGGAAAATCCGGGTTTGAGTCCCTGTCCACACAAATTTTCATTGATGATCGTCTCTATTCGTAATTGCATACTCATTTCCATATTTTATTCTCTAAGACTCTTTCACAATATAATGATCAGTCAATACATTAGAGTATAAAACACATTCTCTGAAGATTGGCAAGAAGTTGCCACTACAGCTCCAGGAAAAGCTTGGGAAAAGAATTAATTCACAAGCCTTTAAGAAATGACTCTCGAAAACTATTCTAATAAAGAGAACACTCTGACTTCATAATATGCGAATACAATCTCACACAGGACGCATATTTACTTATATCAAGTAAGTATCACTTATTTATTTATTTATTTGTCATTTACATAAGATTTTTTTTTGAGAATACACTTTATTAAAATCATCACTACTGAAAAATTAACTTTGAAATCTTTCGTCGTCTATCAGTTTCAAATTTTGCACTGTGTTTGACACATAGTGTTACAACATAACATCTGTTAGGATTTTCTTGCTTTAGAACTAAGGAATTGTTTTCTAGCAATCTGTATTTATCCCATCATAATTTGATTTCTTAGTGATCGCTTACACGAGTCTATGACAGCAACAGTGTTTCACTCCACAACGTAATGGCACTGAGATGGAGGATACACTGAAAAAATGTTCTTGCAAAAAAAGATGTCCATTTATACTGCAATATAATTCTTATTTTTACAGGAGCGATTTATTACAGAACGAACTTTGTTTCTTCATGCTATATTTCCATTTCAGAAACGATGTACATAGGGAAATTTTAGTAGACCAATATTTGTTTATCAGTATATTTATTCCTCCTGTAAAGATTAGAGCCCTGAGACCCTTTCTTACATCTAACCAGATGTCCTTAGTGAATCAAAGCAACATCATCAACAGTGCAGAAGAAATACGTCGTGATATGAATAATAATAATAAAAGTAATTGATATGAGAATGTTAGGAATCTTTATGTTATTAACATTTTGTTAAGAGATGTCTTCGTTACGTTCTTGCCGAATGTAACTATCGGTTTCTTTGGCAGCAGTACAATAGGCGTTTAGTCTGTGGAAGTGCGAGAAACGAAGGAACAAGAGTGGACATGGATGGGAGAAACATGGTGGTGGAGTTAATGGATTCACTGTCGGACCGAACGATGACGGCTGGGAACTGCCGAGGGGGAAACCACGTCTATGGCAAAGGACAGAGCTTTAACCTCCCCTTTGGTATCATCCTTAACCGCTCTCTACCTCGACTACTCACCCATTTACCTTTCTACACCGTCGTAATCAAACAATGGTTCAAATGGCTCTGAGGACTACCGCACTTAACTTCTGAGGTCATCAGTAACCTAGAACTTAGAACTACTTAAACCTAACTAACCTAAGGACATCACACACATCCATGCCCGAGGCAGGATTCGAACCTGTGACCGTAGCGGTCGAGCGGTTCCGGACTGTAGCGCCTAGAACCGCTCGGCCAGCCCGGCCGGCCGTCGCAATAGAATGCGCACTTATAAATAAATTTTTTTCCCAGCACATATTTTTTAAATCACAAACAATGATTTTTGGGACATTGTTTAAGTATACTGCACATAATCAGTCAGCGTCATTTTCTATGAAACATTTATAAGACATGAACTGATGAGATGATTTTCAGGAACTAGATGAGTGGGGTATAATAAAGTACTTCCGCGAAGTTCAGTGCGTTTCCTCAGTAATTAATCAATTGTATTGGTTGAAAAGTTTGCATTTTATTAACAGCGATAAGCGGCGTAAAACGTGCAGTAAGTGCATTCTGATTAGTATCACTGTATTCTTTAAGCGAAAGACAGCGTTGACCCTTTGGAAAGCATCAGAAACAGCAGAGCACAGTGAAGTTGCTCCTAGCTGCCCGTGGCAGTGTTAGGGACTGTTCTGAATCTCCCGGAGCCTGGAATGGGAATTCTGTGAACGGTGAGGGACCTTCCGACAGTGCCCGCCAGGACACGATTCCCCACATACCGCACCTTGTGTGGCCATTTCGCTGCTAAATTCTACCTTCATTACCAGTTATATGACAGTGCAACTTCAGTCGGCTAATTCACGCTTAATGGGAACCACAGAGCAGTTGGTAGTTTCATCGACCACCTGGAACCCCTGCGGCTTCCCACACTGTTCTGCTGCCGTGACTACATTTCACCGAATAACTGGCATAGAGTTTGCCTCTGAACAGTAACTACTCATGAACAAATTCTATAGGTTTATTGTCCTACGAATTGTAATGTGGAATGAAAAGATTTGAAGGGTGCCACTATAGCTCACATTTATGCACAGTGACATAACAGAAGTCATTGGATAGCGATGTGCACATTCACAGATGACGGAAGTACCTCGTACGCAAGATACACTACTGGCCATTAAAATTGCTACACCACGAAGATCATGTGCTACAGACGCGAAATTTAACCGACAGGAAGAAGATGCTGTGATATGCAAATGATTAGCGTTTCAGAGCATTCACACAAGCTTGGCGCCGGTGGCGACACGTATAACGTGTTGACATGAGGAGACTTTCCAACCAATTTCTCATACACAAACAGCAGTTGACCGGCGTTCCCTGGTGAAACGATGTTGTGATGCCTCGTATAAGGAGGAGAAATGCGTACCATCACGTTTCCGACTTTGATAAAGGTCGGATTGTAGCCTATCGTGAATGCCGTTTATCGTATCGCGACATTGCTGCTCGCTTTGGTCGAGATCCAATGACTGTTAGCAGAATATGGAATCGGTGGGTTCAGGGACGTGATACGGAACGCCGTGCTGGATCCCAACGGCCTCGTATCACTAGCAGTCGAGATGACAGGCATGTTATCCGCATGACTGTAACGGATCGTGCAGCCACGTCTCGATCCCTGAGTCAACAGATGGGGACGTTTGCAAGACAACAACCATCTGCACGAACAATTCGACATTTGTAGCAGCATGGACTATCAGCTCGGAGACCATAGCTGCGGTTACCCTTGACGCTACATCACAGACAAGAGCGCCTGCGATGGTGTTCTCAACGACGAACCTGGGTGCACAAATGGCAAAACGTAATTTTTTCGAATGAATCCAGGTTCTGTTTACAGCATCATTGATGGTCGGATCCGTGTTTGGCGACAATGCGGTGAACGCACACTGGAAGCGTGTATTCGTCATCGCCATACTGGTGTATCACCCGACTTGATGGTACGGGGTGTCATTGGTTAC
The DNA here is from genome assembly GCF_021461385.2 of Schistocerca piceifrons. Classification (NCBI taxonomy): domain Eukaryota; kingdom Metazoa; phylum Arthropoda; class Insecta; order Orthoptera; family Acrididae; genus Schistocerca; species Schistocerca piceifrons. The sequence continues at coordinate 530,286,204 of NC_060141.1, read as the reverse complement.
AAGTCTCGGTCACCTCTTGTTCGCATTGACGGCACTTTGAACAGTGGACGTTACATTCCAGATGTTTTACGACCCGTGGCTCTACCCTTCATTGCATCCCTGCGAAACCCTACATTTCAGCAGGATAATGCACGACCGCATGTTGCTGGTCCTGTACGAGCCCTTCTGGATGCAGAAAATGTTCGACTGCTGCCCTGGCCAGCACATTCTCTAGATCTCTCACCAATTGTAAACGTCTGGCCAATGGTGGCCGAGCAACTGGCTCGCCACAATACGCCAGTCACTACTCGTGATGAACTGTGGTATCGTGTGGAAGCTGCATGGGCAGCTTTACCTGTACACGCCATCCAAGCTCTGTTTGACTTAATGTCCAGACTTATCAAGGCCTTTATTACGCCCAGATATAGTTGTTCTGGGTACTGATTTCTCAGGAACTATGCACCCAAATTGCGTGAAAATGTAATCACATGTCAGTTCTAGTATAATATATTTGCCCAATGAATACCCGTTTACCATCTGCATTTCTTTTTGGTGTAGCTATTTTAATGGCCAGTAGTGTATAAAAGGGTGGTTCGTTGGCGGAACTGTTCTTTGTACTAAGGAATTCATGTGAAATCGTTCCCGACGTGATTATGGCCGCAAGCGAGAGATTAACAGACTTCGAACAGCGTAACCCTAAATGGAGATAGAAGCATGAGCCATTGCATTTCGGAAATCGTTGGGGAATTCAATATTCCGAGATCCACAGTGTCAAGAGTGTACCGAGAATACCCAATTACAGGCATTACCTCTCACGACGGATGCCGCAGTGGCCGATGGCCTTCACTTAACGACCGAGAGCAGCTGCGGTTGACTGGAATTGTCAGTGATAACAGACAAGCAACACTGCGTACAATGACCTCAGTAATCAATGACCACATCGTTAGTACAGTGTGGTGAAATTTTCCGTTAATGGGCTATGACAGCAGACGACGTATGCGAGTGCCTTTGCTAACAGCACGACGTCGCCTGCAGCGCCACACGACATCTCGTGGCCATATCGGTTGTGTACAAGGCGACTCGAAAACCGGGACTTGGTCCGGCGAGTCCCGATTTCAGTTCGTAAGAGCTGATAGCAGAGTTCGAGTGTGGTGCGGACCCCACGAATCGATGGACCCAGCCTGTCAACAAGACACTGTGCAACCTCGTGGTGGTTCCATAATGGTGTGGGCTGTATTCATATGGAATGGACGAAGTCTCCTGATCAAACGCAACCGATCATTGACTGCAAATGGTTATGTCTGGCTACTTGGACACCATCTGCAGTCATTCATTAACTTCATGTGCCCAACCAAAGATGGAATTTTTATGGATCACAATGACCTTTGTCACTGAGTCCCAACTGTTCGCGACTCAATCATTCGAGCGAATTATGTGGCCACAGAAACCACCCGACGTGGAAGATAACCGAAAGATCATTTCGTGTACAAAATCTTGAACTGCAGCACTTTTGCAATTATGGACGGCTATAGAGGAAGCGTGGCTTAATGTTTCTGCAGGGGACTTCCAACGACTTGAATCCATGCCTAGTCTGGTTGCTGCACTACGCCGGGAAAAAAGAGGTCCGACACGATATTGAGTGAATGTGTATAAGATGCTCTATATTAATATAACGAAGTTTATTAGCATCGGTGCGACAGTTCCCATTGGAGTTAAACGGCGACGTATGCGAAAAATCACTTGCGAAAGAATCATACAACACCTACGTTTTTCACAATAATTAAATCTGGCAAAATTGTTAAGAAATTTTGTGTGCATACGCACTTAAGTTTTCATTGACCATCCACATGTTTGTTTATAAACGATATATTTTCAAGAATGTCATTACGAATGTCTATTTTTCCAGAAATCTATCAGGATGAAATTAAGACATTTTTACACTTAATTTTACATACTATTATTACAGGCATGTGCGGTACAGAATGTTAATATCTTTCCATGCTGCGTTCTTACACCTCTTCAAATACTTCTGAGAAGATACACCAAATTTCAGGACTATTCTCTTCTACAAAGGTCTTACAATTTTAGTAAGTGAAAATTCCTTACACAGAATTTTACACTATATTATTCACTAGTTGCATGTCACATTTAACGAACTTCAGTGACTTCTAAAGAGAAAGTAGATAACGTTCCCAAAATTTAAAAAATTGTTCAAATGGCTCTGAGCAGTATGTGACTTAACATCTGAGGTCATCAGTCCCCTAGGACATAGAACTACTTAAACCTAACTAACCTAAGGATATCACACACATCCATGTCCGAGGCAGGATTCGAGCCTGCGACCGTAGCGGTCGCCCGGTTACACGCTGGAGCACCTAGAACCGCTCGGCCACACCGGCCGGCTCCCAAAATTTGAATTTCGGGGAATCCGACTCAAAGATTTGACACTGCATAAGGTCTCACGTTAACTACGATCCATATGCTTCCTCCACTTCCTCGTAAACCAGACTTTTCTTTACTTGTCTTCTTTCTTTAGCCTGATTTTGTAATTCAATAGCTGCAGCACTTCTCTTGTTTTCGATTTCTTTCACTAATGCCAGTGTGAAGTTCGTGTATAAAATCTATTGCGTTCTTAGACTGCCAAAGTTAACGCAGTAAAAAGTTAAACAAGCACTGTATGAGGGTTTTTAATTAGCTTATTTGGAAATAAATATTGTCTGCGGACTTCATTTCCACACACAAAGTTATTAGCTTCTTAGGATTCTGAGTTTTTCAATGCACATACTTTTATAGATCTACAGAGCATCTAATTGGTGATTTCATTGCAGTTAAAACAGACTCTGATGAACTGTGCTTATGTGAATAGTTTGGTGCCATCATGCTCAGCTATTTTGAATTTGGACCATGATGTAACACAAAAAGTATGTAGGTGTTTAAATTTTGTTGATCTGTCGCATTCAGTTGCATGTTATCTGATGTTGATTTTCAGGTTAAGTCTGTCTATGTCCAGATCTCTCTCTCTCCCTCTCTCTCTCTCAAACACACACAGAGACAGAGAAAGAGAAAAATCACAGACATCAAGAACATTCATTTGCCAGTTGACAAACTATTCAAATAGAACATAAAGAAAACGTTGATCATACTCAGTACTGTGAATGATCGACATTAGATATCATGGAACCTGAAAGAAAACTTTAAAACCACCAAAGTAAGCAAACATGTAGATCAGCATTTACGAACACTGCAAAAAAACTACACTTCAGAAATTTAAAGAGTGCCAGAACTGTTTCTAACCTGAACGTACAGTGTCTAGTATGTAAATCAAAACTGTATGCATATAAATACATACGTCAGGGTGATGAGTTTCAGAAGATGAAGGGCGTAAGGCAATATATAATTAATTTTATTCAGTTGCTCATACTCAAATCTAACCTGAAAATCATCAGCATTAGGTGTATAGATATTTCACCAGCAGATAGTTCATGAATGTAAAATATAACTCTCTGCATTTTCTTCACTACAGACAGTTAGCAGATTGTCTCAGCCACGCTCAAAAATGGGATAGTCGACCTAAATTTAAATAGTGTAAATAGTGGTGTAATCATGTGATGAGGTAATCTCGTTACCTTACGCTGTGTCAACTCAAGTGTCGGATTTTTGGGTAAAAAGAATTACATGGAAATTACTGTACAACTCACAATGAATGAAGTTGTACACATGTGGTCACCCAATACTGTACCTGCAAGGATCATGAAAATTAGGAAGACATCATTCTCCGATATTAAATATATATTATTATATCGATGTTATATATAATTGATATTACATACAGATTTCTCAGCACCAATGTTGCTGAATAATAGGTATGTATACATCCAAAGATGTACTCACTCACCTGAAATATACTGACGCACCCAAATTATCCAGCTCCAGGTTAACGCGCCATATGATGGTGGCTTGAAAAGTACTTGCTCACTTTGAGAACTTTATTTATTACGTGGAAAAGCGTAATTTACAAAACATAGACAATGCATTCGATGAATGGGATCTGTTTTACTAGTTAACAAAGAATTGTAGGGAGGAATGTGTAGCAAACAACACATTTGTTTGTTGGTACTTAGCAGCGACAATGCTGCGGATATAAACAGTGCAAGTATTACAAATGGAATACCATTTTTTTAAAGAGAATATACTACACACTTTCGGTAATTAAGACACTGATCCTATATAGCAGACTGTTTCACAAATCTCCGCTTTTGCTGTACAACAACTCATTGCAAGATTTGGCGATAGCGTGGCAGCGAAGACACCCTATGCAGGTATTTGACTATTCTGTATTGGAAATAAAGGATTCAGATCCCTTTTCTTCTGTTCCAGGTAATGATAAGACATTTTTTTTGCTGCAGCGTCCGTCGTGAGCTTGATGTACGGGGTATGTACTCGCAGAATGCGTACAATTTATAATACGCGACACAGTACATTTGTCTACACAGTTTTCTAGCCCGTGGCACCCGAGAAAAAGTTAAAATTCTTAGTATGATACGACAAAGTTCGAGGTTCACTCACATTAAAGCATGGTCTTAAAAACGTGCAAACCTGAGATCGTCCACACGTGTTGTGTCACCAGTGACCCACCGCAAACCGCCTTAGTTAATCCACGACTAAATGCGCAGAGCACAGCTCACAGTTCACTCAGTAATACTCGTTATGTTTCTGATTTCTCACTGATGAGGTGCTCATACAAAATTAAATGCCTTATCCATGCAGTTACGCACGAAAAATCAACGCACCAGCCGTCCTGTTATCTCAGGAATTCGCTTTTTTCATCACACTCCCTAACACTCGATTGCTCAATGTCGAGGGTCGAAAACGGGCCCTCTTTCAGCAAAAATACATGCTGACACATTGCGGCATGTATGTTGAGATAGATGTATTATTTGAATGTGTTGATATGTATTGCTAAAAATGAAGAGTAAAAAAATAACAAAAGGAGAAAAAATATTTATATGGGCTCCCTAGAGATATAACTTTACAACCACGATAAATATCCCTCTCCGAAACACATGTTCTCGTGCTTCAATCCTTCACTCGTTACTACTGGGCTAGTTTTCAAGTTGTTTCTATGACATCAAGAACTACGTCACTTCTTATCTGTTTTTAAACACTAGACAAGAAAGAGGCCAGAGATTGTAATAATCGATCTCTACACCACTTTTGTAAAAATTACTCTATTTTTGAACAAACACTGTAAACTAAACAATACAATATCAGTGCAGTGATGATATTTCACGGCGTTTTTAGTGTATTACAAAAACATTCCCTGAATTGTGATAGCACAAAAATTTAGTTTTGCTGATAACGCTGTATTGTTTGCCTCTACCGTAGATAACCTACAGTAATGAATGGAAGAGGTTCACAGAGCAAGTTTCGAAATAAGCTTGAAAATTAATTAGAACGAGATTAGAAGAGTACATAAGCGGCAAATCGTACATAAAGCAGTACGAACCAACAAAGAAGTGGATGACGTTTTTCCGTTTATAAAGCCAGACGAGGAAAGGACCATGGTTTGGGGGGCTTTCGGGAAATCAAAGAGTACAGGCGGTTTATATTATCAGTTGGCCTAACGGTAGATGGACACAGACGTTCAAAAAGAAATGTAAATGCTGCTCATCGACCAACAAGAGACGTCTGTTGAGAATTACGAGGACAGTCAAGAAAAGTAAGAAAATGATCGGGCAGTACACTGGAGAACAAAATTCAGTAATTGGTGCAATCGAAAATAAATGGAGGATAGATGAACGGGTGCTAGATGGACAAGAAATTACTGGATGGCGAAAGGTAAGTTAGGTGAAAGACGACATAATGGATCGTGAGGAGACATTGGAAAAACTGCAGTAGTTACATGGATGAGTCCAGCTGAAGACCACAAAGCAAGCAAATGTCTAGAGATAGGTTTTGGCCAGCACTGGATGTCAAATGACTGATGGCGAGGGTAAAATGATTATTTTTCCATTTATGTTGTAGTAGTCCAGGTTGCTGACAGCTACGTAGTCACTCAGGGATAACAGGACGGCCACTTATTCGTCAGATGTAGGGTATCTTTGACTGCAGGGAATGGGTAATGCCCGGTCCCTGGCGATAGCGAAGGCGCGAAATGTTGTCAGAAGGTAAACAGCTTTGACAGCTGACTTTGTACAGCGAAGTCGGCCAGTGCCCGTGGCTGGGAGCTGCTGAGGCGGCATAATGCTGACTCCAGCAAACTGAGGCCACCTTGCTGAGGTAGCAACGTCAGCCCAGTCCTGCTGCAGAGAAATGGCCAGCAGCGACTGCTGTTGGTAATCTTCCGGGCACCAAACTAGACTTAGTATACTCTTGTTCAGAATCATGATCTCCAGACACGACAGAGTGCTAGGTGCACACACACACTGAATAGCCCTGCCGGAGTGGTCGCACAACTATACCTAAGTGCATTAGGCAGTCTGGTGCTATGAGGCCCATTTAGTAGCCTGTGTGTACTGAGGAGGCAACTGGCCAGCGCCGAGACTGCATCTCTGGTGACGAGAACATTGCAGGTGTCATAAACCAATTTCCCAGGAAGATCGCTCAGTGGAAGAGGAACCAAAATAAGCGAACACGTGTCTCAGTTTGTTTGTAGATACTCGACTGTTTCTGAGAAAACACCTGCCCAAGTTTTCGACGAACTTTAGATGTCTTTTAGCGCGGGATAATGTTAACACACCTGGTGGCATTATGATCTCTCACTTTTGCGTCCTGTGTTCGATACACGATTACTGTTTTTATTTATTGTCAATTATCTACGCATGTCCTTAGAAGGTTACTAAACTAATGTGTCTTATCAAGCCAGGGGAAACAAGGATATAACATTAACTGCAATACATGTCGTACATTTATTATATTTATTAAATGTGTGTGTATGCTATTTACGGCCGTTACAAATTTTTAAATTCTCATTTTCTTATATCTATTTCTTATGCATGTACTCAATTCTTATATTTTATTCTTATGTTTATTCTTCATGAAGATTTTGTGCACACCCTTCGATGACACCGATTGTAGAAACATTCGCAGTACTGAAATTCCATACACTAAGAGCGCTGTGCAAAGCCAGAGTTAACACATCGACATTTCTTAATATGAATTTCACTCGGGAAAGAAACGGCGTTACCACTGCTGTAGATTTCACGGATAGGCAATAATTTCGCGGCAAACCACGCATAACAGATTACTTTTGCGAAGCCTGGCGCTTTCAATCGACTGTGAATGGAGATAAACTACAGGAATTTCGCCGAAAACAGTTTCCAATAATTGTAACATTGACTTATCGTGTTTATTTTGTTTTCAATTCATTCACCAGACGTACAATTACTAGACAATACGGACATCGTTGTTTCAATATAAAATGAAAAATATTCTTGTAGTAACCCTCTATGGACATTGGTAGATAAATGAAATACAAAAATAAAAGTAATAATTGGGTTTCGAACAGTGGGAGCAGAAGTTTGAAGCTACAACGCTTGCCATGGTGCCACCACTTCGTTAAAGGCACACAAATTACCCCCCAAAAATTTGACTGGCGTTTTCACAGAAACGGTCAAACGTCCACGGATAAGCCAAGGTACGGGTTCACTTATTTTGACTCCCCTTCAAGTGAGCGAAGTCTCTGGGAAATCGGGTTGTAGCACTTGCCGTGTCCTCCTCGTGGGACTGGAGTCGAATTGAAGCCCGAGGTTGATGCATAGCGTGGCCGCAGCGGTGGTCACGTCAGAAGCCCAGTGTAACAGTAGTTGAAACGATGGCATACTCGGCTGCAGAGTGAAAATTTATTCTGTAATGAAACTTTTGCTTATACCGTGACGTAAAAATTGTGTACGTCAATATATATTGTTTCGATGGCACCTAAAATTTTATGTATTTTTCGACGGCATCAAGGATCACGCTGTTCATACTGATGATGAATAAAATGAGAAGATAGATCAATACTTAAATGAAATCTTTGTGAGGATGAAGGCAAGGGTGGAACAAAACACATTACGAACGACTGAAATTGGAATGAAAAAATCTTCATAAAGAAAAAAATTAAATACTTTTGTAGCCAAAGTATCCTATTTCTTCTCTGTTACATCAGTGAATGAATATTACACTACTGGCCATTAAAATTGCTACACCACGAAGATGACGTGCTACAGACCTGAAATTTAACCGACAGGAAGAAGATGCTGTGATATGCAAATGATTAGCTTTTCAGAGCGTTCACACTAGGTTGCCGCCGGTGGCGACACGTATAACGTGTTGACATGAGGAAAGTTTCCAACCGATTTCTCATACACAAACAGCAGTTGACCGGCGTTGCCTGGTGAATTGTTGTTGTGATGCCTCTTGTAAGGAGGAGAAATGCGTACCATGACGTTTCCGACTTTGATAAAGGTCGGATTGTAGTCTATCGCGTTTGCGGTTTATGATATAGCGACATTGCTGCTAGCAATGGTCGAGATCCAATGACTGTTAGCAGAATATGGAATCGGTGGGTTCAGGAGGGTAATACGAAACGCCATGCTGGATCCCAACGGCCTCGTATCACTAGCAGTCGAGATGACAGGCATGTTATCCGCATGGCTGTAACCGATCGTGCAGCCACGTCTCGATCCCTGAGTCAACAGATGGGGACGTTTGCAAGACAACAATCATCTGCATGAACAGTCCGACGACGTTTGCAGCAGTATGGGCTATCAGCTCGGAGGCCATGGCTGCGGTTACCCTTTACGCTGCATCACAGACAAGAGCGCCTGCGATGGTGTGTTCAACGACGAACCTGGGTGAACGAATGGCAAAACGTCATTTTTTCGAATGAATCCGGGTTCTGTTTACAGCATCATTGATGGTCGCATCCGTGTTTGGCGACATCGCGGTGAACGCACATTTCTTCTTCTTCTTCCGTATCCGGATGCACCAATTATATCTTCCCTTCCCAGTACTTAGCAACGTAGTTTGCTTTGTCATTGACTTTCAAAATATCGTCTTTAGTGCATGTTATAGACATATCTGGGCAAATCAATAGGTGGGCCAAGTCCTGTATTGCTCCGCATTCACACCTATCGCTACCACTGTAACCCCATTTATATAGGTTTGATTTGCAACCAGTTACTGCAGTGCGCAGCCGGTTTAATGACCTCCAAGTTGTATAAGGTAGTCGAAATCCTGCAGATCCCTCCTCAAGTAGTTCCATTGTGGAGTGTGGCACCATTTCTTCCCAAAGAGATAGCCGCCTTGCGACGGGCTTGGTGGCAAGCTCTTCAGTAGTTTCAATGAAACTCCTGCGGGATTTCAGCCGGACACGTTGTTTTCGGTGCTTATGCATTAGGTGTCGAGGATCATTCTTTTGTTTTGATCTTTCGATCTCGGCGGCTACTTGTCTGCGGATAGTGGGTGGTGCTATGCCTATGATGGGAAAAATGATGGCTGTGGGAGTTGGTTTGAGGCATCCTGTGGCAATACGTACAGTTTCGTTTACGGCGACGTCAACTTGCTTTGTGTGAGCAGAGTTCCTCCAAACTGGCGCCGCGTATTCCGCTGCTGAGATACTCAGCTCCAGACCCGTGGTTCGCAAAACATGTGGTTGAGCTCCCCACGATGAACCTGTTAGCTTCCGCAGTATGTTGTTCCTGGCACAGACCTTTTTTTTAGTGTTGTGACAGTGCTGCTTAAAGTAAGTGCTCTGTCCAGTGTTACTCCCAGGTATTTTGGGCTGTTTGTATCTTTCAGCTCTTCCCCTTGCCACATGACTCGGAGTTTCCGTTTGGCTTCTTTGTTCCTAAGATGGAAGGCGGATATTTGGGATTTACTAGGGTTTGGTTTGAGATTATTGCCGTCGTAGTAGGTAGCAAGTTCTGTTAAGGCTCCTGTGAGATTCTCCTCCACTTGTTCAAAGGTTTTATGCTGAGTGGCTACTGCTGCATCATCAGCGTATATGAACATTCGTGTCTGGTGGTTGATGGGAAGATCGTTGGTATAGATGTTAAATAATATTGGAGCCAAGACACTACCCTGTGCAAGTCCATTTTTCTGTGTCCTCCATCGGCTGGTTTTAGATTGTAAGGTTACATAGTAGCGTCTGTTCCGTAGCATGCATTGCACGAACATAGAAAGGGTGTAGTCCTTAGTGACATTATACACTTTCTGGGTAAGCAACTTATGGTTAACTGTGTCATATGCAGCACTGAGATCCAGGAATTCGACCCCAGTTACTTCTCCTCTCTGATAGCCGTCTTCGATGTACTGTGTGAGATTATGGATTTGCCCACAGCATGATTCTCCTGGTCGAAATCCAGCTTGTTCGTTAATGAGGGCTTTGTCCACATAATCAGCTATGCGTTTGAGGATCATTCGCTCCAGCACTTTAAATAAATGACAAAGCAGTGAGACAGGCCGGAAATTTTTAGCTTCAGCTGGGTCTTTTCCTGGTTTTAATAACGCAATAACCCGAGCTTTCCTCGATTTGAAAAACAATAAGGCCGCTGGCCTCGACGATCTGAGATCTGAGCAAATTAAACATTTTGGACCGGGAGTACAAGCATGGATCCTAGAGCTAATGAATAACTGTATCACAACAATGCAAATTCCCAAACTGTGGAGGAAAGCTCGGGTTATAACGCACATTGGAAGCGTGTATTCGTCATCGCCATACTGGCGTATCACCCAGCGTGATGGTATGGTTACACGTCTCGGTCACCTCTTGTTCGCATTGATGGCACTTTGAACAGTGGACGTTACATTTCAGATGTGTTACGACCCGTGGCTCTACCCTTCATTCTATCCCTGTGAAATCCTAAATTTCAGCAGGATAGTGCACGACCGCATGTTGCTGGTCCTGTACGGGCCTTTCTGGATACAGAAAATGTTCGTCTGCTGCCCTGGCCAGCACATTCTTCCGATCGCTCACCAACTGAAAACGTCTGGTCAGTGGTGGCAGAGCCACTGGCTCGTCACAATACGCCAGTCACTACTCTTGACGAACTGTGGTATCGTGTTGAAGCTGCATTGTCAGCTGTACCAGTACACGCCATCCAAGCTCTGTTTGACTCAATGCCCAGGCGCATCAAGGCCGTTATTACGGCCAGACTTGGTTGTTCTGGGTACTGATTTCTCAGGATCTATGCACCCAAATTACGTGAAAATGTAATCACATGCCAGTCCTGGTATAATATATTTGTACAATGAATACCCTTTTATTATCTGCATTTCTTATTGGTATAGCAATTTTAATGGCCAGTAGTGTATGTAAACGGCTAAAGGACTACATGGTATTCAGTCACCGATAACGCCGCAGATAACCCACTGTGATCGTAATTATACATTAGATGATCAGAAAGGCATATATAAAGGATAGACCTCATTTCTCAGAAGATATCTGTTGGTGTAGAATACATGCAATAATGAAAGAAGTTTCAATATTTAAGCTCCTAGGCGAACTAAACAAATCTGAAATATGTAAATAAAGATCTTACGGAGTATTTAAATTATGTAATTTTGGGAAAACATTGCAACGAAGGTGACTGAAATGAGATAGTATTGGCACATGTGTTAGCTGAAGATAGTTTAAGTTGGTAGCACCTATTCTAATCCGTGCAGAATCAGTTAATTTGGTAAATCGCAAAATGCTGATAAAAACCTTAGACTGTGCCCTTTCATTTATCATAGTAATTGATTAATATGGAAGCGACCTGTTAAAAACAATTGCGTATGACAGTGTTTCCGGAATTACAGAAATTATTGGAAAACATAAACATTAGTAGGGGCGAAGAGATCAGCATAAAAAGAAAGAAGTGAAGAACAACATTAGATGGGTCAAAAGACTAGAAAGAGGAACTCAACGAAAGAAGATTGACGACGACTCTAATGACAACAGATTGTCTCTGAATTAACATTTACTTGTTGCTACATAGTAAATTTGGGTAATTCTAAGCAGATTTCATGGGCGACTGATATATTTATTGACTTTTTTCTTTTTTTTGTAATCACATATTCCTCTTATGGATTAACAAACTTTTACGGTAATGTAGAGCCAACATTACTTTGATTTCTTTTCTACTTCTTGTATAAAAATGTCTACGTTATCCACATTTCCGTTGGTATTAGTAATGAAAACGCATGTCAGTTGTCGTCTAGAAGCTGATGAAAGCGATCTGTGCATTTTTCATGAATATTTATACTTCTTAATTTGCATGTATCGATCATAACGAAGCTCCGTTCGCTACTGAGTGTAGCCCGAATGCCGGCATTGCGTCGAGTCTGAAATTTCAAAGAAAACTCACAGCTAGTCAACATACTCAATGGTAACCCCTGGATATACAGTAACCAAATGTTTACAGGACTAATGCTGTAAATGAATTCTTATTTCATACAGACTATAATCTTACTAATTACGTCAAACTCGAAGTTTATTTAGCAGGTGATAAATTCAGTACGTTCTCTTAAAATTATTTGTAGCGAGAAGGCTGCCCATGTTAATTCAATTTAAGTTTTCTCTCAACTTAGTTATTATTCGTGGAAACGTAGATAAGATCTAGGAGATATCAATGAATGTGGTGTATGTACTTTTCTTCAGTAAACATGTTATTCTCAGCGTCACTGTACACACAATCTACATCGTATTCTCAAACTAACAGTTCCAATGCGTAAAAAATCGTGGATTGAGATATTACGCTACTTCGCTAAACAAACATACTGCCGCGAAATTTCCTCTTACTTGGCTGTTATTGTAGTTGCCAGGTCTTTGGTAGGATAGATATTTCCTGCCCTATCTCCTGAACAGACACACTGAGAACGCGCTATCCGAAATAGAGTCATTGTAACGGTTTAGCCGGTCACTTCCCCCTCTTTTAAACAAAAGTGTCAGCGATGCTGTCAGCACCATGGTGTCCCAAGTACTTCTTTTACCGTCTGTGTCGTGCAATCGATTCGAAAATTTTCTAGTGCACCCGAAACAGGATTGCTGTGCAACACTACCAAGAAATCTAGACCATTAGTGAAATAAAAGTAAATTTGCTCGTGCTGTCTCTTAGTATTTAGTACATACCAACATACTTGTATGTTGCTATGTCGCTCCATCTGATCATCTCTTATATATTTGCTTTCGAGTATATTTGCTCTTTCTGCAAAATCCTTTATTGCATAGTTATTAGATTGAGTTGTGGTAGAACGCAAGCTGTGCTATATCGAATATGTTCTTGTTTCGAATTAAATGCTGAAAACTTTTAAATCAACAGTTCCGATGGCATTTATTTTTACATATTTCATCTCGTGGGTGTTAAATAACAATTACCACAAAGAACACCGCAATTCTGTAGCGTAACTAGTTCCAAATTAATAATTACCTTCAGATATGTGCTGATGTACTAATTAAACTCAGCCTTACAAGCTGAATTACTGTGTTGCCTTATGAATAACGACTTTACAGATATACGTTTTTGCATCGGTCATGTTTCCCGTCGTTCTGTCCGGTATGTATCCAAGCACTTAATTTCGATTTGTCGAGTTTATCTTCCACAGAAATAAATGACAACGCTTTAAAATGTGAACAAACTGCATATAATTCACAGTCTTTCCACTTTCCCTTCAAAAGCAGCAATTTCAAAACAAAACTAAACAAAACCGTTTTATTTACAGTAACCGATTATTGCATTTCGTTCAGTTACGAAAAGGTGTAACACCCATTTCGATTTTTCTTTGTTAAATATTCTCAGAAATGGTTTTGCGTTATCCGCGGAGGTCGTAAATTCGTTCCTGGCTCCTGTGCTTTGCTCTGGAAGTTACTAGATTTGCAAATAGCTGCCGCAGAGTTTATCGGGTTGACACGTTATTAGCCGGTCAAACAGAACTGCAATATCAATCAAGTCGGAAACGAATGTCGTTTGCCAACAACAGACTGGAATTATTGGTGCGCACTACACACGCCTAAATACAAACGGAATGTGTTCCAACACTAAACTGGGTGCGTTACATTCGATTCGTCAATACTGACGTCGTTAATAACCGATGTATTTGGCTATTTGACATTCCGAGAGTGAAATTCAAAGGGCAGCGCTTCTATAAACGCTTAGCCAAAACAGAATAATTTATTGTTTCCTCCGACGCAACTAAAAGCGTAAATCGTTAGAAAGGTAAAATAATTTGACAAAAGTCTGTCTTTGAGGAGATAACGTTATGATACAAATTTCACGATTTGCAAGTCAAATAGTTCATTTCTCAGATTGTTTGGATTTCCTTATTTAGTATTGTTCGCTACACTTTTCTTTCAGTTTCTGTCAAGAGACCAACTTATTCATCTTTTCATTTAGAAATAGTTATTGATCACTTCTTTAACAAGTTAATCAGCTTAAGTTGTGTGGCTTTCTATACATTTTCCTGATATCTCTCGTCGAACCGTGAGCTTACTTGTTATATATACCTATCTGCATCTGGCTAACTAGAAATATTATACACTAAGTCCGTAAAGTCGTGGTACAGTTTTAACCCATCACCGAAAAGCACTGAAACAAGACAGAGATATGAAACAAGAAGGGCGTGAAAGAGAGACTCTCCAAATGTGGATACTTGTTCAGCGCAGTTCGATGTGGCTTCCATTTGTTGCCCAAGATCTGAATGATAAAGTGCTTCCCACACACGTGTAAGGACATCTGGTGTAACAGAGCAGAAAAGCGTGTGTTCCTCTTGTTTTAAATTATTAATGTCGTTGATACATTCACTGTACACACACTGCTTCACACAACCCCAAAAGTAAAAGTCTAATGGCGTTAAGTCCGCTGATCGTGGTGGTCTTGAGTTAACACCACCCCTACCTATTCATTGCTGGGGAAATTTCTTATCTAAAAACCTAAAAAGGCTGGAGGATGTAACTACATTGAAGACCAATGGGAAAAGATAAAAAAGACATCGCAGACAACAGCAAGCGGGATACTTGGGAACGGCGTAAGGCAAACAAGAGCCTTGTGGTTCGGTAGAGAACGTGAAACAGTAACAAATGAAAAAAAATTGAAGCACGCAGAAGGACATGGTACCAGGAGCACAATGGAAGAATATAAAAAAAACGAAGGTTGGAGAAAAGGACCCTTCAAAGGAAAAAGAGGGAATGGGTGAAGGAAAATATTGAAGAAATGGAGCAGTAAAAGAGGGAATGGGTGAAGGAAAATATTGAAGAAATGGAGCTTCTGAGAAGTGAAAACAAGGCAAGGAAATTTTATAGGGAGGTGGATAACGCACGGAAACCACTCAGGGACAGAACAAGTTCAACAAAATTTCAGAACAGCAAAGTTATAAGCGAAGAGAAGGAAATATGTGAGAGGTCATCCGAAATTGTATTGAATGCTTCCTGAGAAAATTATTTTGAACAATTAGTTCATGAGCCAGCTCGAAGCGTAAATGGTTGCGAAAGCATACTTGACCTCTTAGAAACAAATAATCCTGGACAAATAGGGAGTACCATGACGAATACAGGGATTAGCGACCACAAGGCAGTTGCTGCTAGGCTGAATACCGTAACACCCACAACCATAAAAAATAAACGAAAAGTATATCTGTTTAAAAAAAAAAAGCTGATGAAATTGCTCTTAACGCCTTTGAAAGGGACAGTCTCCACTTCTTCTGATCTGATCACGTAAGTATACAAAAGATGTGGAATGATTTCAAAGAGATAGTATCGACACAATTGGGAGATGTATACCACATAAATTAATAAGTGATGGTACTGATCCTCCATGGTGCACAAAAGGGGACAGATCGCTGTTGCAGAAGCAACGAAAAAAATCATGCCAAATTTAAAAGAAAGCAAAATCCCCAAGATTGGCAAAGTTTTGCAGAAGTTCGAAATATAGTGCGTGCTTCAATGCGAGATGCTGTTAATAATTTCCACAGCGAAACTCTGTCTCGGAATCCGGCAGAAAACCCAAATACATTCTGGTCGTATATAAAGGACACCAGTGGCAAGACGCAATCAATACCTCCACTGCGCTATAACAATGGTACAGTCAGTGCCACCAAAGCAGAGTTATTAAACACGGTTTTCCGAAACTCCTTCACCAAAGAAGACGAAGTAAATATTCCCGAATTGCAATCAAGAAGAACTGGGATGATGAGAAACAAAGAAGTAGACATCCTCGGTGTAGCAAAGCGGCTTAAATCACTTCATAAAGGCAAGGCTCCCGGTCCAGATGGTATACTAGTGAGGTCCCTTTCAGAGTATGCATATGCAATAGCTACATATTGAGCTATTATATACAACCATTCGCTCACAGAAAGTTTCGTACCTAAAGACTGGAAAGTTGCTCAAGTCACACCAATACTCAAAAAGGGAAATAAGAGAAATCCGCTGAATTACATGCTCATATCACTAACGTCGATTTGCAGTAGGGTTTTGGAACATATTCTGTATTCGAACGCCGGCCGCGGTGGCCGTGCGGTTCTAGGCGCTTCAGTACGGAACCGCGCGACTGCTACGGTCGCAGGTTCGAATCCTGCCTCGGGCATGGATGTGTGTGATGTCCTAGGTTTAAGTAGTTCTAAGTTCTAGGGGACTGATGACCTCAGATGTTAAGTCCCATAGTGCTCAGAGCCTTTTGAACCATTTTTTGTATGCGAACATTATGAAGTAACTCGAAGAAAACGATTTTCTGACATAGTCAGCACGGATTCAGAAAGTATCGTTCTTGCGGAACACAACTAGGTCTTCATACCCATGAAATGATGAGTGCTATCGACAGGGGATGTCAAATTGACTCCATATTTTTAGATATTCAGAAGGCTTTCGACACCGTTCCTCACAAGCGTCTTCTAACCAAACTGTGTGTCTTAAGAATATCGCCTCAGTTTATGGGACTAGATTTATAGGCCGTCTGTTGTTCCTGATCTTTATTAACGACATGGGAGACAATATGAGTAGCCCTCTTAGATTATTTGCAGATGATGCTGTCATTTACCGTCTTGTATAAAGTCATCAGATGACCAAAACGAATTGCAAAATGATTTATATGAGACATTTGTGTGGTGCGAAAAGTGGCAATTGACCCTGAATAAAGAAAAGTGTGAATCACTTCACATGAGTACTAAAAGAAATCCGTCAAATTTCAATCACGCGATAAGTCACACAAATTCTAAGGCTGTAAATTCAACTAAATACCTATACATTACAATTATAAATAACCTAAATTGGAATTATCACATAGAAAATGTTGTGGGTAGAGCAAACCAAAGGCTGCGCTTCAATGGCAGAACACTTAGAAGATGCAACAGGTCTACTAAAGAGATTGCTTACACTACACTTGTCCACCATATTCTGGAGTATTGCTGTGTGGTGTGGGATCCGTAGCAGGTGGGACTGACGGGTGATATTGAAAAAGTTCAAACGAGGACTGCTCGTTTTGTATTATCGCGAAATAGGGGAGACAGTGCCACAGACATGATACGTGAATTGGAGTGGCAATCATTTCGTTGCGACGGGATCTTTTCATGAAATTTCAATCACCAGTTTTCTCCTCCGATTGCGAAAACATTCTGTGGGCACCCACCTAAATAGGGAGTAATGATCATCACGATAAAATAAGAGAAATCAGGGCTCACACAGAAAAATTTAAGTATTCATTTTCCCCACGCGCCGTTCTAGAGTGGAACGGTAGAGAGACAGCTTGTAGGTAGTTCATTGAACCCTCTGCCCGGCACTTAATTGTGAACAGCAGAGTAATCGCATATATGTAGATGTAGAGGTGGCGTTTCTACTTTGATAAACTGCTTAATCCAAGACCAGTTGTACAGTGAACCCAACAGAAATACAGAAGGAAGAGGACGCAGATATAAATGAGGACCCAGCTAAATTACAAGAGGTGAGAACTGCAGTGAGGAAATTAAAGAACAATAATGCGACAGGAACGGATGGCATTCCAGCAGAACATTTAAAACAAGGAATCTCTGCATTGGAAATGAACTACCTGAAACTGGTTAATTTAATATGAGTAGAGGAGGAAATGCCTCCAACATGGCAAGAGATGGAAGGCGGTAACTACAGAGGTATCACACTGCTTAATCTGGGATATAAGATCATCTCTAACATATTGTACCACCGTCTCCTTCCAGCAATACAGAGGGAAACGGCGTCGTCTCCCGGGCAAGTCAACTATCGACCAGATATTTACATTAAGAGAAATTCTGGAAACAAGAACAAAGGAGTATGGGGTCGAAACTAAGATCTGTTTATTGATTTTAAAGCAGCGTATGAAAGTATACACAGAGAGCTGCTATATCAATTCTAGATGAATTTGGTATAAAAAAATGAGGATAGTAAGAATTACAATGAGAGGAACGAGGAACGCAAGGTAGCATAAATACTGGATGTTGTCCAGTACAGTGCAAATTAAAAATGGAATATGGCATGGCGATGCGCTGGCATGCCTCCTGTTCGATGCCACCTTGGAGAAGGTGATGAGAGAAGCATGTATCTTGAATAGGGGAAAGATTTTTCATAAAGCTGTACGGATAAAGCTGCGGATAAAGTCGACATTGTAGCAAGAACTCTGACGCAATGAAAGAGACATTCACTGCACTTGAACAGGCCGGCAGGAATATACGACTAAATATCAAAGGGCAGAAAACAAAACACGTAGCTGCTAGGAAAGTGCACAGGAAGAAATACGATGGGTAGTTATACCTTTGAAAGAGTCGGTCATTTCAAATACCTGGGTTCGATTGTAACCAGCCTAAACGATATCTCCTATTAAAAAAAAGCAGAGACTAATTGCAGTCAGTAAAGCTTATTTCGCCTTAACGAAGCTTCTATCATCAAGGCTCCTGACTAGAACCACAAAACCAACCATCTACAAAACACTGATCAGACCAGTGTTTACATACGCCCCAGCAAAAAAGGATGCTGAATCGCAGGATGTATTCGAGAAATGATACTCACTCAAATCATTGTTCAGATGGTTCAAATGGCTCTGAGCACTATGGGACTCAACTGCTGTGGTCATAAGTCCCCTAGAACGTAGAACTACTTAAACCTGACTAACCTAAGGACATCACACACATCCATGCCCGAGGCAGGATTCGAACCTGCGACCGTCGCGGTCGTGCGGTTCCAGACTGTAGCGCCTTTAACCGCTCGGCCACTTCGGCCGGTAAATCATTGTTCCAACGAGATAGAATCATCAGTTGTTCGCCATCTACAAAGATCAGCCTAGGAGAAAAAGTCATCTAGGTTGAGGTGACCTGGACACGTGGCACGGATGAATGATACAGAAGCTCCAGAAAATATTTGACAAGGAAAGTCAGGTGGACAGAGTGGACGTAGTCGACCGAAAACTAGGT
The DNA here is from genome assembly GCF_021461385.2 of Schistocerca piceifrons. Lineage (NCBI taxonomy): Eukaryota > Metazoa > Arthropoda > Insecta > Orthoptera > Acrididae > Schistocerca > Schistocerca piceifrons. Next base: position 530,266,860 of record NC_060141.1, on the reverse strand, counting down.
GGGAGGACGAAGTCATAGAAGACCTTCGGAAGATCGGCTACAGGAATTGGAAAATGCTACCAAGGGACCAGGATAAATGGAAGGAGATAGCTAGAGAGGCCAAGAGTCGTGAGTTCTAGAGCCACAGAAGAAGAACAAGAAGAAGAAAAATAAGAATAAGAAGAAACTCTCGAACGTTGGCAGCGTAATGTTGAGGAGTGCCGTCTTGTTCAAAGATGACACCTTTTGAAAACTGTGGTCCTGTATACAGTTGCAGCATGCCAAGGTAATTGTCTGACGTCACAATCTGCTCCGCAAAGAAAAATGGGCCTATAACTCTGTCATTCATCAGGGCACACCACATTCCAACCTTTACAGGAGTTACGTTTTTAATCAACGTAGGGACGACGACTTTCAGAAGACCATTTCTGACGTTATAGTGACGAACGTAACCAGAGACATGCAAAGTGGCCTCATCGCTAAACACAGTCTTTCCTATTAATCGCTCCGTGTAGTCGATCTCATTAAGCATATCTACAACAATCTCTTATTCTTTGGGTCTATCAGTCGGTTTAACAGTATACAACTAAAACAAAGCCAAAGACTGGTCATGGATTCGAATTTAGCAACTAACGAAACACACTGAAACTTCCTCTGTGTCGTCCACGTTTCGACTGACGTTGCCCGATTCGCTTCTGCTACACGATTCGTTGTGTTGTGTCATCATATAAGAACGCACACCATTGAACATCATATGACCGTGACTCATTTGGACAATGTGCAATGTAGCGCTACTTTCAACAGTTCGTTTAGTTACTCTTAGCCACAAGAAGCGTTTATAACTGCACAATGTCTTTGCGGCCGGATTTTGTATTAAAGGTTACGAAACAACAAAATCCATAAATTTAACGCAAAAACATTTTCCTTACAGTTTACTAGTGCAGCATAGGCCATATTCACAGTAACGATTATTTAGTAGAATGTCTCAAATGAGAATAAACTCTACAGGTAATGAAAATAATGTTTATACGATCGTATCTTTACATGCTGACATTTTACAAGTTTGTAATCGATCAATTATTTCTATTTACGAATTCCTCTGTGGTACTGAAGCAGTTGCTTAGGCACAACAATATGTAATAGTGATAATGGGGAAATCTGTGATCTACATAGGAAGTGATTACCAAAGATAAGCTATTTTCTGTGTGACTTATGTCTCTGGAGGGCTACGGGCAGTAAAAAGCTTCTAGTGAGCATCCAAAACGTTCACTGCACCGTTTGGTGTAGAAGACAGTCATCTACTATACCACCCCTTTTTGATCGAGTACAATCTGCTCCTACAAAGTCATCACCATTTGCAATATTTAAAGAACGTACATCAGAATCTACGATATAGCATGCATACACGCACAAATACACGCACACGCACACACACACACACACACACACACACACACACACAGACACACACACACACAAACAAACAATAAGAGAACGAGAGGGAGAGAGAGAGAGAGAGAGAGAGAGAGAGAGAGAGAGAGAGATGGGGTGCACTGCAGAGAGCGATCGCTGTTGACCAGTTTGTCAGAAATTTGGTTGAACACAACTGTTTCTCACATCTCTTTTTCGCAAGTTTATTCAGGCTCTACTTTTCACAGTAATGTGTTCGTCTATAAGGTTGTTTTCCTTTGCAGTACGGCTCGGGATTACAAATGATTTGCTTGAGGATACGCAGAGTAATTTTTTACGTCATGACCGCTTAAATTATGAAGTATTCACATTACCGGTTCTGGTGCTAGATTGGTTTGTTCAGGTGTGACACATCCGATAAAATGCATCGTCACGGTAGGTAACAAGTGCAGTTAGGCAATGTGAGCGTCATGAATTCTAAAATACTCGTATATCAGTGAATGTACATCATATCGTCACATAGATCGGTGATGCGAATATTACCTATTTTAAGCGATCGTGATGTGAATTCGGAGTGGCCACGCGGATAGAGGCGTCCTGTTACTGACTGCACGGCGCCCCCCCCCCCCCCCCCACCCACCCACCACAGAGGTTCGAGTGCTCCTTCGGGTATGGGTGTGTGTGGTGTTCTCAGCATAAGTTAGCGTAAGTTAGTTTAAGTAGTGTTTAAGTCTAGGGACCGACGACCTCAGCAGTTTGATCCCTTAATAGTTCACACACATTTGAACTTTATTTTTCAGTTCGTGAAACCGAAATTTCATTGAAAACACACATGGCTGCTCATTATGAGAAAAATTAACTCTCGTCCTTTATTCATACGACGCCATTTTAAGGTAGCGTTTAGACTGAATGGCATGTATTTTTTATATTTTCGCTTTACTTCCTTGTCTTGATAATCCAAATAATCTTGAATATGTTCTTGTGTCCCACGTCTATTTCAACTATTACACAATCAGTTTTGGCGGATTTTTGTATAATTACAAAGGAGAAACACAAAAATGTGGATGCTATACAGCATACAACAGTATTGCAGAACAGTAATATATTTGGACTTTACATTTATTAGCTCTACCAAGCTACTTCAGATGACTCAGTTCTTACTTCTGCATAGTTACGAATTATGTTGGAGTTGGTAATTTTGTGAAAGTCTCTGCCTTCGATGAGGTGTGTGATCGACGTCGTGGCCCACTGTGTATCACGTGTCTTTACAGGAATGTCTCATTGTAACGTTTTTCATTGTACAAAAACTCACTCTGTTACGCGGGAGGTTTTTGCAATTTTCTGGGATTCCCACCAGGAAACACGTGTTCATGAACAATTTTCTTTTATGCAGGAGGAGGTATTCTTTAAATTTGGTCAATGCAGTCAGCAGAGATAGCTGGTATCTTCTACTACCTACAATACTGATCATTAGTGAGTGTAATTTGTAGATATTAGCTCGAAGCCTGTTTCCAACACTCAAGATCTCCAAGTGTCTCAGAGATAGTGTCGATACTTACAAAGTATAGGCAGTTGGGTTTGCTGACAAGGACTGTTAATGTTATAGGTTAGTGATCCGTCAGGTCCAGGCTTTTTCCCAACTGAGACATTAAAAGCTAAATCGCTACTCATTCCTTAAGAGTTGTCTCTTCGCAACAGTATGGAGCCTTCAGCGATCAATACTTGTTACCATCACTTGTGATGGATGGGAGACGAAACAGCCGCAAGTGGATTCGGCCTAGTTCATATAGTCTAGTGTGCTAGTAACAAGCATCCATCACTCGCACATTCGAAGCACATGGATGATTTTGGCTGTACCTTGTAGATGACGGAACTGTTATTGGTGTATCACCAGTAGTCAGCTGTTGCTGATCACTGCCTGGTGACCGCATAACTGCCGCAGACTGTAACAAGCAGTCGCTTCAAAATTACAGCACCCCGACCAGTCCCAGTGCATAGGTATGGCCACTGTGTAGTAAAAAGCAGTGTTATCAAAATTCAGGACTCCATTTCAGCATCACAACAGAGTGGCTACGTTACACTTTGGTCGTTTGTATTATAGCAGTATGCAATTTAATTGGGACAAGCTCATATTTTACAAAGAATCGGAGTTGGTTAGTTGTAACCAATTTTATCTACCACATTGTTGGTCTCTTGGAGGAGTATTGTTGCCTTCACTTTGAGCAATGATCGTATGTCGCCTTCAGTTCAGCTGACTGCGTGTATGTGTGGCAACAGCGTCTATTACTTCTGTGCTCTCGACATGAAAACTGTCACCTAAGGGGCGAGTGAATATAGTTGCTCTTCATGAACACTAATCTATGGCTGTAAGAGAAATTGCCTTTGTTGCTGGTGGCGGAAAAATCTAGTATTTCAAAATTTATTATGGCATATAATGATAAGCCCCATTGTCTCCAAAAAGAAATGGCGTATATGGACGAAAACGAAAAACCACCCCTGGAACTGAGTTGGGTGGGGTTGTTGGGGGAGGAGACCAGACTGCGCGGGCATCGGTCCCATCCGGTTAGGGAAGGACGCGGAAGGAAGTCGGCCGTGCCCTTTCAAAGGAACCATCCCTGCATTTGCTTGGAGTGATTTAGGAAAATTTCGGAAAATATGAATCAGGATGGCCAGACGCGGGATTGAACCGTCGTCCTCCTGAATGCGCCTAGAACTGAAAAAAACTTTATGTACAAACAGTAGACCTCATCCTCACAAGGCAAATAAGGACCTTCAGAGAAATTAATTGGCTACTAGGATTGAAAATGACTGTTCAACGGTAACGTGTATGCTTGTTGATTGTGTGGAGAAGGCACGAAAGGCAATAAAGAAGCAATTGTTAACACCTGCCATAAAGAGAAAACTGTTGGAATTGCCCAAATTATATAAATCTTGAACCTCCAATGATTGGGAACTTGTAGTTTTCAGTGGAGAGTCACATTTTGTTGTTCAAGGTTAGAGAACAAGTCTTGTCAGCGGAAGCACCCACGAGGCAGTGAGAGCTGAGCGTCTTGAACAGACTGTAAAGACATTTGGGGTTTCTGTACAGCAAGCAGCCCTGGAGCACTAGTTGCTGTTGATCAATTCAACCAAATAGAAATCCTTAGGTGCAGGATGTCCCATTCTTACAAACAAATGGTGAAAGAAGATTTCAACAAGCTCTGGCCCCGTGTTCACTTTTAAAGCAGTCAAGACGCCCATAGACGAAAACAACATTAATGTGCTTCCGTAGCCTGGCAATTCAAAAAACCTTAATCTCATCATGAATTTGTGAAATACGGCGTGTTTATAAATGAATATCGGGATTTTAACGCTCTACAATATTCATTACATTCAACTCACTGTTAGAAATGATATGTCAAATGAAAGAGCAGCTCAAACATTTGTGTTTGGCACCAGTGCGCCACCTCACTGGCGTAGCGAAGTACGCGATTGGTTGAACTTCACTGTACCCAAGCGCTGGATAGGCCGCAAGGGGCCCAATGACAGCGTTTGTTTTGCATGGCCTCCACGATCACCCGACCTAACGTCATGCGATTTTTTCCTTTGGGGCTTCATCAAGGATCGTGTGTATGTGCCTCCGCTACCAGCAGACCTCCCTGAATTAAGAAACCGGATTGAAGCAGCTGTTGCTATAATCACTGACGACACACTTATCAACGTTTGGGAAGAACTCGGCTATAGACCCGATGTGTGCCGTGTGGCAAATGGTGCTCACATTGAACATTTATAAGGTTCTTGGTAAAACTGTTTGAGTTGCTCTTTCATTTGACATCCATTTATAACTGTAAGTTTAATATAATAAATAATTTAAAGCGTTAAAACACCGATATTCATTTATAAAGACCCTCTATCGTGAGAAGGCGTCTTCAGCGAAAGAATGCATGTTAGCAAATGTAGTAAAATGTGATTTCGTAACTTCGAGCTACGAAACATTTGCTCTAATCTGGTCGAATGAATACCACAACGTGTTCAGAAGCTCAGTGAAGGGAAAGGAGGACACATTAGTTATTGGTATTCAATAAGCTACCAACTACATTACACATACAATAATAAATGTCCACAGTTAAAGTTCAGTCGTCTTATTGTAATTAATGTGCACGCTACGGTACAATACACTGGTTCAAATGGCTCTGAGCACTTTGGGACTTAACATCTATGGTCATCAGTCCCCTAGAACTTAGAACTACTTAAACCTAACTAACCTAAGAACATCACACACATCCATGCCCGAGGCAGGATTCGAACGTGCGACCGTAGCGGTCACGCGGTTCCAGACTGAAACGCCTAGAACCGTACGGCCACACCGGCCGGCTACAATACACTGGGTCAGACAGCATACGAACAGAGCCTGAAATGCCAACAAAGAAAATAAAGACACTGACCGCTATAGAATGGGCTATGATCGTAAAGTCTGGAGAAGCATCGCCGCTCAGTCAGCGTCCGCGGGTGCAGCATCGTTAGTCATCATCATTCAACGGGATCGCATTTCGTATGGCCCTGCATCCAGTGCAGATGGGATAGGGGCTTCGAACTAGAACCCTACCAGCCGTTGACGCCTCCACTGCGTGGCTGCGAGATACAGCTGCGTCGGCGGCTTTGACTCAGTGTCAGCTGTTGACTCAACGTCCACAGCACGGTTAATACGCTGTGCTGTCCACTGCTGCTGCCACGATCTTCCCTGCTGGACGTAGGCCTGGAGCATGATTGTACTCAGCACCAGACACCTGTACCAGACAACTAAATGAATCTGGCTGCAACGCAAGCATACCTGAAATTGTTCCTCCTGCCCACCAGCGAACCCATATACTCCGGTGAGGATATTGGAACGCCCACTTTGACAAGTCTATACCTACCCGCTCCTCCAGCCTCAAACTCATTCGACACCGCATAATGCTGCCGACACTTCTACAGTTTGGTGGCAGAAGAGATTGTGGTGGCTACAATTATTCCTTCTGGAAGCCTACGTCATGTCACTGGAAATGAATTACTGTGCTGATAAACCCCTTACATTATTTGATTTTCAAACAGCTGAGCAGAACTGAACGTACTCAGACATTTCGCTCTTTACTTATTCCGATCAACACTAAACTGACACACAATATTTTTAGCGCAACGCAATCTGACTTTCAAAAATCCCTACAAAGATTCGCCCTGACTAACAATAACCTATACCTTTCATGAATCACTTACTTCACAAAAATCTTCGTTACTCGAACTACTGCAATACAGCGAGCTACACTACTGCCAGCTAAATAAAAGATTCTAACTACTGAAGGCACTAACTACTGATAGGCATAGTTAGCAAATGAAAGATTTTGATAGAGAACAAACAATGTATTTACCTTAATAGTGTTCAAAAGTCATTTTATATATATATATATATATATATATATATATATATATATATATATATATATATATATCAGTTCACGACATCCAGTCTTACAAATTTACTCTTTCTGGCGGACAAACGTCCAGATCATCCGCTCTCAAAACTCCGCCATCTCACTCCCCACATCCACCACTGCTGGCGGCACACCTCCAACTGTGCAACGCTACGCGCCGTTCACATCTAACTGCCCAACACTACAATAGCAAATATTCCAACAACGCAAACCAGCCACAGACCGCACGCAGTACAGCCAGTGATTTTCATACAGAGCGCTAGGTGACGTTACCAACACAAAAACCTATACAGCCTACTTACATAGCCCCCATGCTCCCCACAACAAATTTTACAAATTGTTTTAGGCAGTGGCCAACAATGATTTGAAAAAATTTTTCATAGTTACAATAACAAAGAAATTAAATGCACACACTTATTGATACAATGTTGGTCAAAAGCAAAAATAGTTCTCATAAAGACACTCCTGATCATTCATCAGAGTAGTAATTGCATTGCGCAAAGTCTGATCAGAAAAAGAAAATGCACATGGAAGTAGTGGATTTCCAAGCAGTCTTGAAGTAGTATTGTCCTTCCAACGGAAAGACAGTGCTGACTCTTGACATGCAGGCAGGTAATGGGCCAGAACAGAGCAAACCCACAGCAGAGTCAGTCGAAGGTTTGAAGAATATCAGTAGGTAGGTCATCACAGAGCAGACCCACTGTAGTCCTGGTAGAGAGTATGGTACTGGTGGGCCATCAAAGGTGCAGATCCACTGCAGTCCTTGTAGAAATAATGGTATTGGTGAGTCATCAAAGGTGTAGACCCACTGTAGTCCTTGTAGAGATGGCCAGCAGCCATCTGTTGCGACTGTGCGGGTGTACAATCACCATTAAAGAGTCTTGCAGACAATATAGTAAGTGCATAAACCACCACTTGTGCACTCACAAACTTTTTTGGGATTGTCCTTAGAACCAGCAATGCTGTTAACCAGTCCCTTGCTGAATTATTAACACATGCGCAAACACCAACAGTCCCAACTTCTCATCTATTTCGCATATACTATGACCAACAGGAATGAGTGCAGTGAAATATACCTTAATTTGAAGAACTGGTGTCTATACAATTATAAATTTAAAACATAAGAATACAATTACAAAGGTACAAAATACACCATTAAAGAACATAATAGTACAGATAACATTTGTAGTAACGCAGGCTTTACAAAAGAATAGAAATAAACATATACATCGGTGTTACAGGAATTATGACATAAGTAAATAAATAAAATAATGTGAGTAGTTTTCGAAACATTAATTTCACACAAGAGCATTGAAACAGAACAGAATTAATAATGTCTACATATTTACAAAGTAAATAACACTGTATTAGGAAAAATTCTACAACATATCTCTTATCAGATAAACACATAAAGACAGGAAGAACACAAATACACAAGGGTACACAAATATATAGCGGAATAACACAAAAGGAAATGACAGGGTTTGTTTTCAGTGTAACATTTGGTACTGCAGTCCAACCCAAAACTTCATTCCATTGACCTTTCCTCTTATTTCAACATTTGTTTCCACCAAGAAAATACTACACACGCATGCTTTCTGTATTTATATTTTCACTTATTTCTTACATCATTAATTATTTTCCATTCTCTTACCTCATCATTTATTTCCACTCTCTTAAGCTAACTCAAATCTACTGATCTCAGATACATAAACTAAAGGACGACGCAATGCAGCAGTACAAAACAATTAACACAAACAGCAATGACAAAAAGATGCAAATTGGCAAAGCAAGCAGCAGAGTATCTAAATTAGCAAAGCAAATGCAACATTACAACTAATATAAGGCAATGTGCAGCAAACAAGAAAAATAAATCAGTAGTAAAACTGGCTTAACAGAGTAATACAAAGTGATATTCAGCAGCACTATGCCTGGCAAACAGCAGCAGCAAATGCAATAACTTATATCTAATCATGACAAACCCACAAGTAGAAAAAATAGTACACTAAAGACAACAATGCAGATAATGGAAATGTCTATTCACATCTTCATGTCTATGTCATTAATGTGGTGCACCACAACAACTTATTCTTCCAAAAAATTACCAAGTAGTTGAAAAGCAAATTATGTATGCAGTTTACTGTTATTAGTCCCTTCTTACTGTTCTTTCCTTTCCAAGTGCTCCTTTGTCGATCATAAAATTATTATTTAATAGATCTGTTGATAGAAAGTATTCACATTAGCAGATGCATTTAATTTTATTTTATAAAACCAATGCTGCAACACAGCTGGAAACCAGATATCAAATAAAATAAGCAACTATGTGCAAAGTAAAGCATAAAGATATCATTCAAGAGTCATGTGGCATTTCATAAGTTAGTGGAAATTCTCTCAACTCTCGTAGAAAGACACTTATCATAATCAGGTGTGCAGATGGAAGAATATTGCCCATCAGTTTATAAGCATTTCAGTAAGTAGCACAAAGTATGATATGTTTCCAAGTAATGAGCGAATGGTATTTGCGATGCTTTCTACAAAGGAATGTCACTAGCGAGGTTAATGGCCTCTTTTTCCTCTACCTAATGGCTTTTTCTCCAGGCAGCTGGCACAGCTGGGCGCCCACAACGTATTATGTCAAGGTCATTATCTTTCTTACCGAAATATTTACGACAGCAGTTTGCACTAGAGTGACAGTCTCATATAAAAAAATTTCACAGATCGAAAAATTACAGTTGAAATGCGTAGTAACGAAATCTCGTGAATATCAGTGTTGTGATACATTCACACATGCACACAAGTCACAACTCTTAAAGTACGATTCTTGGTTTCCAACATCCTTTTTCACAAACCAGACTCCCATACTTCCATTCATTATTCATGTACATATAAACGTGTAATCTCATTCCTCATACATGGTAGCATCGTCTTATTGATCATAAACATACCTCAACAGCGTAATACATATCGTCATCACAATAATATCATCATAAAATCTCAGCCAAATCTCAACAACGTCGTAGCTTTCTGCAATAACATCAGAATCTAAAAAAAATGCTCTGCTCATATCAATTGTGTCATCTACCTCAAACATACTTTAAAAATCATGATCCCATACCAAATACATCATTCAAAGCACTCATAGTATCACAATGGTTCTGAAAAAATATGAACGGTTCACAAAGTACAGACAAAATACAATTTCATAAGTTTGAAGTGGTCCAGCTGTGTAGCTACGTAAACATCTGGCACTGATGTAGTAAAAAATGTTTGTTTCTCTGTTAAATAATCAGATCGCTGCGTAATTCTGTGTTAGAGAAATATGGTACCGATGTGTAATGTTGTATCAGCAAATACCATATTAGCTATGGATCCTAGAGCTCGCTACACACTATAAAGGCACATTTGCATGCCGTGCATGAGTTTCCTCGGAAACGCGAAATCTGAATTAAATAATTAATCTCTGACAAATAAATAAAGCCTATGGCACAGAACTGCAGCGCAGAGTCGCTGATAAAACAAAAAACACAATTACGATACTCTTATGTTTCATTAAGAAGGAGAGGTCTTGGATAAGTGGTGTGGGAAGCACGTATATTTCATTGACTGGCACACCGCCATATTTGATGTTATATAAGAACACTGCGAGTTGCAATCTTACTAGGCACTCGATTCTGTAAAGAATTTATATTTATGAAAGTAAGTAGAATTATTTAACTGTAGGCTTATTGGTTGAATATATCTGATTTAACTAACTGTGTAAACTTTTTATGTTTAGTAGACAGTCACCTCTGTACGACGTATTGACATGGCTGGCAAAATTACTCTAATATTGAGAATTTAGATTTGAGTCCGCACCTACCGCAGCAGTCTTTGGAAACGATTTAAATACGAAGTCCGATTATTTGAGTCTTATTTCACGGTCAACTACGATTAACATTGCATTTACGAAAAAGCCATTGTCAAGCATCTGATACCAAATAATTAAGCGTCCACGTTCCAGATAAGCAAATATTAATTACAACCAATCACTATCATACAGATAGAAAAATTAATATTTTATTTTATTTATTTTATTTTGGCGACTGCGTGTCGGACTTGTTATTTTGTCATTTTTTACATCGTTCTCTTTGTTTCATGTGAAAAATTAACTTTCTGGACCTGGACTTGACTATATGAGAAATAACAAAAATCTGAAGATATTTGCCAATTATAAAATTTTGCGGGAAGACGCAATGAAGCTTCCAGCAAAATAAGGTAAGACGCAGCATCTTTGCATTGGAAAGCTTGACCAGACGCATAATTCATTGTATTAGCTCTTCAGTAGATTCTGTAGTATTTCTTTCGCGCGTAGCAGTTTTCAGTGATAAATTTCATTCTCAGTACTTTTCCTTAAACAATAACTTCTGCAACAATACCAATACACGAGTGTACAATATGGCCGACTTCTGCACGATACGTTGTAACACGGACAGCAGCCATTAACAATAATCCCATATTCAGTTTACATTTCTAAATTAACGAACAGCCATTGTTGCTACGAGCGATTCATGCTCAACTGCATTTTATTTTAAAACCAGTGTCAAACATTATTTTCTTGAAACATATATCACGTGTGGCATGGTCATAACTAGAAAACAATACGCAAAGATGGAACAGCAAAGACATACTATTCGGACGCAATCCGACTCGGACGAGAGGCAAGTGTTAGAAAATGACTTTACGACAGCAACCGGTAGTGACGATTCATCAAATATTGACGCAAGTGTTAACGGAAATTTTGACAATAGGCCGTCCACCACAAATATTTCAAAGTCTCAGTCAGAGCCCATGTTAATACATGACGTCACGTCTAATGACGCGGCGGGGGCAGAGACCTTGCAAACAGTAAACATTGCCAACATGTTACAAATGCTAATGAAACAGAACGCGGAAAACATGGCAACCTTAAAGACACAGTTAACGACACAAAATGACGAAATTAAATCTGATCTCATAGCAATCAAGACAGGTAATGACACTTTATGTAAACGTGTAGAACTTATAGACGCCACACTGACCAAACAGATGACTGAGCTCAGTACGAAATTTTTCAAGCTTAATACGATACAAGAAAAGACTACAAATGACGTAGCACTTTTACAGATACAATTAAAAAACCTTAATGTCACGTGTGAAGCTCTTACTGAACAAATTCAAACATATCCTTCAGTACACGACAACCTTGAAAAACGAATTACTGACGTGCAGAATAAATTTGACGATGTTGAACAACACCTGACTGACATCTTACAATCTGATGCCACAGCTCATTTTCAAAATATTAATAAAGAATTTCATGATTGGGTAGAGAACAAAGACAAACATTTTGATAGATGCATACGTGAAAATTTACCAACAATTGTGCACGACTCCGTAGCGGAATACATCACTAATAACAAACAGCTGATTAGTGACGCAGTACAATCCGTCACTGCACCCATGAGACAATTCACTGATCAACCACAGTCTGAATGTAACGAAGATATCAGTCAAAATGTACAGTTCATAAACCAATATACATTCGAGTATGATGCACACATACCGCACACGACAAACACACAAGAATAAAACACACCACGACTACAACACATACCACGACGTGCAACCACAAACACAAGCTATTATCATGGTAAACCACAGCAACATTATCGTAATTACTCGCCAGCTGAACATTGCAGTAATTACAGTGGAAGAAATCCATATCATAATGCAATGGAAGAAGAAAGCTTAATAAAACACAAGCAATTTCAGGCTTTTATCCCAGAAAAACGAACCATTCATCTGGTGATTTTTCTTAAATCTTTTAGTAACGCATTTCCACGCACTTGGAGTGACCGGAAAAAGATTTCATATATTATCGGTTACATCCAAGGCGATGCAGCTGTCTGGGCATACAGTCAAGCTGACGTATGTACCACGTACAGTGAGTTTGAGCGTGCCTTTCTGAACAAATTCTGGTCGCAATCCGTCCAGGAGCGACTCAGGAGACAAATTTTAGAACCTGAAACTTTTAACAGTAAAAATGGTAACTTACGCAGATATTTTGAAAAATACTTGAACATGGGACATTTTTTAGACGAACCAGTCGCAACACGTGATATACTCCGTGCGTTGAAGGCCAAATTGCCTTTCAACATTAAAGAAAAACTCTTACATATTCCGGATGACGATCCAGATTATTTTTTAACAGCTTTAGATTCGGTCGACATGTTACTAGAAGATCAGCGCTTCGCGCGGCAAAACACCAGCCACAATGTTTATACTAGTGGTATGCAAAACATGCAGGCTTGCCAACTCAATTCTGGCGCGCCCACAGTTGGATACGCGGTACAGCAAAAACAGCAAACTCACATGCCGTCTCAATACGGAAATCAAAATCAACACGCGTATTCCAATACGAACAACAGTTACAACAGTAATAACACTCCATGCGGCAATCCATACAAAAGGCACCGCGGTAATAACAACAACGGTAACAACGGATACAAATGTAACAACAAAAACACAAACAGAAATAGAAATAATAATAACTACGAGCCAAGACAGCATCAAGGCTGGACTCATAGCGATCAATACTTTCATTCAAACACTGCTTTACCACAGCAGCCACCAGGACAAAATTGGAGCATACCTTACGACCGACAGGTAAGTTATAATGCGCAACAGCAACAACAACCGCAAAATTTTGGAGATCACAACAGGCAATATCCGAATGTGAATATAATAGAAATGACACCTGATACACAACCTCAATCTGTGTCAGTACCTAATACAAATGCTAATCCAACAAACAAGAAACAGTCACTTCTATGCCCCGGGTCGTGGCTGAAGAATTCTTGGGGGGCGACTTCAATGTTAATCAGTTATTTGACACCACAATTGAACAACAAAATATTGATATGCCTAATAATTCTTAACAAAAACTACCTGTTTTATTTATAAGATACAACCACAATGACAATATATCAGATGAACTTTTGCAAGACAGTGCACAATGTCGTTCAAACACAAATGAAATTGTTTTAGCATCTACTACTGGTGTAGTAGGTGGGATTCCAACTACTATTATCTTAGATACAGGTGCAGCTGTGAGCGTTTTGTCTTTTAATTTCTATAAAAAGATGTGTGAATTGGAGCCTGTGCCTGAGTTTCCTGCCCAAAACTGTAAAATAACTACTGCTCTAGGTAATAAGTCATGTAGGGTTACGAAGCAAGTTTTTGTAAACATTAAAATAGGGAATGGAACCGTACAATGGCCATTCCTGGTTGTACAAAACCTTGTGACAAATTGCATATTAGGAATAGATATTATGAGCGAGAAGGACTGCATTATAGACTTCTCCAAAGGTAAATGCATTTTAAATGATAAAGACAGTGTAATTATTATTGATTTGGACAGGAGAACTCTAAAGCATGACAAACACTGTACAGGGTACAAGGTTCAGTTAGTACTTGACAATGACATTCAAGACAAGCACACACACTCATCTGACACAGAGCTAATGGACTTGAAAACATTGCTTGATCATAAGATAAATGAAGATACAGCTCTCAGTGTACATGAACGTATAAAACTACAGGAAGTGTTATCCAAATATTTACAAGTTTTTACCAAACGACTAGGTGTTATCAACACGTATGTGTACAAGATTGAAGTTAAGCCTCACAAGATCTTCTACCACAAGACATATAACGTACCGTTATCTCAACGACCTGCTGTGTGGCAAGAATTAAAACAAATGTTAGACTGGAAGGTCATTGAACCATCCACCTCACCTTACTGTAGTCCTCTACTTGTTGTCAAAAAATCAAATGGTAGCATTAGGCTAGTGTTAGACGCACGAGCAGTTAATGAAATAACTTTACTGGTTCACACAAAACCCGAAAATTTAGAAGAGCAATTACAGAAATTTCTAGATGCAAAATATTTTTCCACAATAGATCTCGCTAATTCATTTTGGCAAGTAGGTATCACTCCTGATTCTCGGAAATATACTGCGTTTATGTTTGGGGGGCGAACCTATCAGTTTTGTGTTCTACCCTTCGGATTGAATGTCAGTTCTGGGGTATTCATTACAGCCCTGGATACCGTGCTTGGCGATGATTTAGTTGAGACAGTCACACACTATGTAGATGATATACTGATTGCTACACAGTCTTGGAATGAACACGTTGACACACTTCAAAGAATTTTAGAAAAATTTGCACAAGCTGGAGTCACAGCCAATCTTAGAAAATCAAAATTTGGTTGCAGTGAGATAAAATATTTAGGACATATCATTAATTCACAGGGCATACGTCCTGATCCCAGTAAATTAGATGCTATCAGAAACTTCCCTAGCCCTCGAACTAAAAAGCAGTTAAAATCATTCTTTGGGCTATGTTCATTTTTCAGACGTTTTTTACCACAACCACTTTTGAACAGTAAACATCTGCTAAATCTACTCAGAAAGAATGAAGTTTGGATCTGGTCGGAACAGTGCCAGAATGACTTTAATACAATTAAACATGCTTTAGTGAATGCAAACATATTGAGCCATCCAGATTTCAATTTAGATTTTTGTATGACTTGTGACGCTTCACGTACTGGCTTGGGCTGTTGCTTATTTCAAGTTGTAAAGAATAAAGAAAAGGAACTGATAAGAATTATTGGGTTTGCAAGTCGTACTCTAACTGAATGTGAGCGTACATACTCCACTACTGGGTTAGAAACACTTTCCATAGTCTGGACATTCAAGAAATTCAATTATTATTTATTTGGAAAACATACAGTAATTTATACCGATCACCAGGCCCTGACATTTTTGTTAACTTGTAAACTTGTACATCCTAGACTATCATGATGGGCAGTTGCACTTCAGAACTACTCTTTTGAAATTAAGTACATAAAAGGTAAGGACAACACCATTGCCGACACTTTGTCTAGACTTCCACAAGGTATGAATGAAACCAACAGTGACTTAGAAAATATAAATGACTACAGGATTCTCTTAATGCAAGACAAGCAGTATCACCAATATTATATTGATATGTGCAGAAACATGGCTAAATTACAAAAATCTGATCCTCACTGGTATAAGATAATAACATTACTGGTAGAAAAACACAATCATCCTTTGACTAGGTATTACAAGTTACACAATGACGTGTTATTTTATCGCCGACATCCAAATGCTACTAACTGGTGTGTATGCATTCCCAAAGAGTCTGAACGTAATCTGATTTGGCACACACACTTAGTTTGGGGTCATTATGGGACGAAAAAGTGTTTGGCAAAGCTCAGCACATACTGTTATTTTAGCAATATGAGAAGAAAAATTTACAGGGAACTGAAAACATGTGTCATATGTCAAAAATCAAATCCTCAGAATTTATCCACAAAAACAGATTTACATTCTATTTTACTGAGTAAACCCCTGGAAATTCCATGTACTGACATCAGTGGACCGCATCCAGCAAGCTCTGGAGGTGTCAAATATATCTTAGCTTTTTACGATGTATTTTCTAAACATGTAAAACTTTATGCTTTAAAATCCGCCACTGCAAATGCTATTATACGAAGATTCTCAAGTGATTACCTGACGCACGTGGGAAAACCTAAAGCAATTCTGTCAGATAATGCAGCATACTACTCTGGGTACAAATGGAGAAATTTCTTGAAGGACAATAACATTAAAAGTATATTTATTTCAAAGTTTAGTCCACAATGTAAAGCGACTGAAAGACTTTTCCGAGAACTAAACCGATTCATGAGGACCTATATTTCATCAAAACATACTAATTGGGTGTCCTACCTAAGTCTTTTCAAAGACGTACACAATAACTTAAATATTTACAATACAAATTACACACCTAACGAGATCATGTTCAGTTGCAAACAGAACGATCAATGGATAGAACCATTACCTAAGTTGTCAGACAAGGAAATCACACCTAAACTGAAAATAAAAGAAGTATTGACTACACTGGCACATCACGCACAGATACGAAACAAACATCACACAAACATAATAAAAAGAAAACAAAAATTCAAGGTAGGAATGCTTGTACTACTTCGTACTGATCATAAATCTGTAGCACTCAAACGACGCAATGCTAAGAGGCGTCTGCTATATGAAGGACCTTATATAATTGTTAACATACCGCATCCTGGTGCGTATCTGTTACAACATCCTAGAACTAACAAAATTATTGGGCTATACGCACACCGAGATCTTAGAGCATTTCATGCAAAATAATGTCAAGGTCATACCCATGAAAACATTGCTAAGCAACTCGCAAAACTCTGTTTGCTACAACACAGATAATAAGTAGTATAGAAATTTTCATTTCAGCGGTTCCAGTGACGCAGTTGAAGACAGAAGAACTCTTCTTTCAACGCCGCGGCACCACCGAGAAGACTGAATATTAAAGTAAAATTTATGATTACGTAGCAGTGAATGATATATTAATTTTTCACGGAACATTTGTGACTGTAGGTACCACTGACTTGGTATGACACCTGACGAACCGACAGACGTCATCTGTGAAGCGATCTTTTACTTCGAGAAATAGATTAGACGCACATCTCTCAGCAAGAAAAGCATCTACCAGTAGCCAAGGCCACACAGACACTGTACACACACGCACAAAACGCGAGGAATCGAACAGTTTTCCGTCTCTTATCATTTTGAATATTTATTGAGTAGTGAAAACGCCTGGTCTTGCCTACTGATGTAGTGAATGTTGTGTCTAACCTATCTTAATTTCAGATGACATAAAAAAAAAAAAATAATCGATAAAATTCCAGCAAAACCGTTAAAGAGGACGTAAATATCTGCAATTCATGTAATCAAATGTGACACAATGTAATAATTTATAGCTATGTAATGATGATGTAAACATGTTTATGTGTAACTGTATTATGTTTATGCCAAGAAAATATGTGACGTGTACATGTATGATTACTTATGTTTTTTTTTAACTGATGTATAATGTAACTGTTACTATGTGAAAATTTGAACAATAACGAGTGCCAAAATGTAAAAAAAAAAAAAAAAAATTAAAAAAAATGCGTAGTGAACCACTGTTCACGGACATTAACGTACATTACTAAGTCTGCAACTACGCAGAAACCTATGAGAAAGAAACTGTTAATGACATTCATGATGCATCGTACCTTTGTAAACGCGATGAACGATTTCTTCGATAAGTAACTACGAACATTTAGGTGAGCTATATTTTAAAAAAAAACTGAAAATATGAAGTGCGTAATTGGTGCATCGTCTAGTGACATTACTACAGTATCTAACTTCAAGATGTTAACTGGATTAAATGGTCACAACGTGCCTGTCCAGAAAACAACACGACGAGTGGAAGAATTTTGGTTGGAACTTCAGGGAATGGAATGTTCTCGAAATGTGACGGACACACTTACCTGGACTGTCCAAGGATCGACGCCAGCTATGTGCCGTCCGAGGTTCTGCAACCAAGTTTCCACGGAATATCGAAAACGAACTGCATATGGACCAATTACTCGACGGGTCACGTCTGACGTGTAATAAACAATGCCTTTTGTCACAACGAACTGCATCACAACGACTATAATGGAAATAGGAAATGGACATGCTTATGTATCAATCACGTTGTTATACAGCGATGTTACTGTGATCAAGAAACTTTACCACGACGACACTAACCTGTGAAGAATTATTGTGCAGCAGATGAATATAAACTGTAATAACGACACGATGTGTATAGGTCAACGCACCTGAAACATAAAGACATTTTTCTTTGAAGCATTTCAATGCAATACTATGTAACTAAGAACATTCAACAATCTAAAGTTTTACTGTATTATAACAAACATTGTAATTTTAAAACTAAGTTACCTGTCATAGAATGTAGTCTTCATATGTAATCTTGGTGGAATATTTTCTTTGTGCAACGACTAAGAAAACCGCGCGCACACGAACAATATGAACTGCAATACTGAGCCGCGTGATCTAAATTTACGATATAATGGCAGTCCCGGAGTCATACTGACGCTTCTGCGCATGCGCACCCTCTATATTGCCAACATAAGAACTTTTACGGCGCACGCGCGTCATTCAAATTTTGTATATAATATACAGTATAATGTAAGTCATGTAAATAGTTGTAGATAACTTAGATTTTCTTGTGCCTTTAGGTGAATTACTCGCCTGCAGGTGTGTCCTTTCGCCTCGCAATTCAGGGGGCAATATAAAGGCACATTTGCATGCCGTGCGTGAGTTTCCTCGGAAACGCGAAATCTTAATTAAATAATTAATCTCTGACAAATAAATAAAGCCTATGGCACAGAACTGCAGTGCAGAGTCGCTGATAAAACAAAAAACACAATTACGATACTCTTATGTTTCATTAAGAAGGAGAGGTCTTGGATAAGTGGTGCGGGAAGCACATATATTTCATTGACTGGCACACCGCCATATTTGATGTTATATAAGAACACTGCGAGTTGCAATCTTACTAGGCACTCGATTCTGTAAAGAATTTATATTTATGAAAGTAAGTAGAATTATTTAACTGTAGGCTTATTGGTTGAATATATCTGATTTAACTAACTGTGTAAACTTTTTATGTTTAGTAGACAGTCACCTCTGTACGACGTATTGACATGGCTGGCAAAATTACTCTAATATTGAGAATTTAGATTTGAGTCCGCACCTACCGCAGCAGTCTTCGGAAACGATTTAAATACGAAGGCCGTTTATTTGAGTCTTATTTCACGGTCAACTACGATTAACATTGCATTTACGAAAAAGCCATTGTCAAGGGTCTGATACCAAATAATTAAGCGTCCACGTTCCAGATAAGCAAATATTAATTACAACCAATCACCATCATACAGATAGAAAAATTAATATTTTATTTTATTTATTTTATATTGGCGACTCCGTGTCGGATTTGTTATTTTGTCATTTGTTACATCGTTCTCTTTGTTTCATGTGAAAAATCATCTTTCTGGACCTGGACTTGACTATATGAGAAATAACAAAAATCTGAAGATATTTGCCAATTATAAAATTTTGCGGGAAGATGCAATGAAGCTTCCAGCAAAATAAGGTAAAACGCAGCATCTTTGCATTGGAAGGCTTGACCACACGCATAATTCAGTGTATTAGCTCTTTAGTAGATTCTGTAGTATTTCTTCCGCGCGTAGCAGTTTTCAGTGATAAATTTCATCCTCAGTACTTTTCCTTAAACAATAACTTCTGCAACAATACCAATACACGAGTGTACAATATGGCCGACTTCTGTACGATACGTTGTAACACGGACAGCAGCCATTAACAATAATCCCATATTCAGTTTACATTTCTAAATTAACGAACAGCCATTGTTGCTACGAGCGATTCATGCTCAACTGCATTTTATTTTAAAACCAGTGTCAAACATTATTTTCTTGAAACATATATCGCGTGTGGCATGGTCATAACTAGAAAACAATACGCAAAGATGGAACAGCAAAGACATACTATTCAGACGCAATTCGACTCGGACGAGAGGCAAGTGTTAGAAAAAGACTTTACGACGGCAACCGGTAGTGACAGTTCATCAAATATTGACGCAAGTGTTAACGGAAATTTTGACAATAGGCCGTCCACCACAAAAATTTCAAAGTCTCAGTCAGAGCCCATGTTAATACATGACGTCACGTCTAATGACGCGGCGGGGGCAGAGACCTTGCAAACAGTAAACATTGCCAACATGTTACAAATGCTAATGAAACAGAACGCGGAAAACATGGCTACCTTAAAGACACAGTTAACGACACAAAATGACGAAATTAAATCTGATCTCATAGCAATCAAGACAGGTAATGACACTTTATGTTAAGTGTGTAGAACTTATAGACGCCACACTGACCAAACAGATGACTGAGTTCAGTACGAAATTTTTCAAGCTTAATACGATACAAGAAAAGACTACAAATGACGTAGCACTTTTACAGATACAATTAAAAAACCTTAATGTCACGTGTGAAGCTCTTACTGAACAAATTCAAACATATCCTTCAGTACACGACAACCTTGAAAAACGAATTACTGACGTGCAGAATAAATTTGACGATATTGAACAACACCTGACTGACATCTTACAATCTGATGCCACAGCTCATTTTCAAAATATTAATAAAGAATTTCATGATTGGGTAGAGAACAAAGACAAACATTTTGATAGATGCATACGTGAAAATTTACCAACAATTGTGCACGACTCCGTAGCGGAGTACATCATTAATAACAAACAGCTGATTAGTGACGCAGTACAATCCGTCACTGCACCCATGAGACAATTCACTGATCAACCACAGTCTGAATGTAACGAAGATATCAGTCAAAATGTACAGTTCATAAACTAATATACATTCGAGTATGACGCACACATACCGCACACGACAAACACACAAGAACAAAACACACCACGACTACAACACATACCACGATGTGCAAACACAAACACAAGCTATTATCATCGTAAACCACAGCAACATTATCGTAATTACTCGCCAGCTGAACATTGCAGTAATTACAGTGGAAGAAATCCATATCATAATGCAAAGGAAGAAGAAAGCTTAATAAAACACAGGCAATTTCAGGCTTTTATCCCAGAAAAACGTACCATTCATCCGGTGATTTTTCTTAAATCTTTTAGTAACGCATTTCCACGCACTTGGAGTGACCGGAAAAAGATTTCATATATTATCGGTTACATCCAAGGCGATGCAGCTGTCTGGGCATACAGTCAAGCTGACGTATGTACCACGTACAGTGAGTTTGAGCGTGCCTTTCTGAACAAATTCTGGTCGCAATCCGTCCAGGAGCGACTCAGGAGACAAATTTTAGAACCTGAAACTTTTAACAGTAAAAATGGTAACTTACGCAGATATTTTGAAAAATACTTGAACATGGGACATTTTTTAGACGAACCAGTCGCAACACGTGATATACTCCGTGCGTTGAAGGCCAAATTGCCTTTCAACATTAAAGAAAAACTCTTACATATTCCGGATGACGATCCAGATTATTTTTTAACAGCTTTAGATTCGGTCGACATGTTACTAGAAGATTAGCGCCTCGTGCGGCAAAACACCAGCCACAATGTTTATACTAGTGGTATGCAAAACATGCAGGCTTGCCAACTCAATTCTGGCGCGCCCACAGTTGGATACGCGGTACAGCAAAAACAGCAAACTCACATGCCGTCTCAATACGGAAATCAAAATCAACACGCGTATTCCAATACGAACAACAGTTACAACAGTAATAACACTCCATGCGGCAATCCATACAAAAGGCACCGCGGTAATAACAACAACGGTAACAACGGATACAAATGTAACAACAAAAACACAAACAGAAATAGAAATAATAATAACTACGAGCCAAGACAGCATCAAGGCTGGACTCATAGCGATCAATACTTTCATTCAAACACTGCTTTACCACAGCAGCCACCAGGACAAAATTGGAGCATACCTTACGACCGACAGGTAAGTTATAATGCGCAACAGCAACAACAACCGCAAAATTTTGGAGATCACAACAGGCAATATCCGAATGTGAATATAATAGAAATGACACCTGATACACAACCTCAATCTGTGTCAGTACCTAATACAAATGCTAATCCAACAAACAAGAAACAGTCACTTCTATGCCCCGGGTCGTGGCTGAAGAATTCTTGGGGGGCGACTTCAATGTTAATCAGTTATTTGACACCACAATTGAACAACAAAATATTGATATGCCTAATAATTCTTAACAAAAACTACCTGTTTTATTTATAAGATACAACCACAATGACAATATATCAGATGAACTTTTGCAAGACAGTGCACAATGTCGTTCAAACACAAATGAAATTGTTTTAGCATCTACTACTGGTGTAGTAGGTGGGATTCCAACTACTATTATCTTAGATACAGGTGCAGCTGTGAGCGTTTTGTCTTTTAATTTCTATAAAAAGATGTGTGAATTGGAGCCTGTGCCTGAGTTTCCTGCCCAAAACTGTAAAATAACTACTGCTCTAGGTAATAAGTCATGTAGGGTTACGAAGCAAGTTTTTGTAAACATTAAAATAGGGAATGGAACCGTACAATGGCCATTCCTGGTTGTACAAAACCTTGTGACAAATTGCATATTAGGAATAGATATTATGAGCGAGAAGGACTGCATTATAGACTTCTCCAAAGGTAAATGCATTTTAAATGATAAAGACAGTGTAATTATTATTGATTTGGACAGGAGAACTCTAAAGCATGACAAACACTGTACAGGGTACAAGGTTCAGTTAGTACTTGACAATGACATTCAAGACACGCACACACACTCATCTGACACAGAGCTAATGGACTTGAAAACATTGCTTGATCATAAGATAAATGAAGCTACAGCTCGCAGTGTACATGAACGTATAAAACTACAGGAAGTGTTATCCAAATATTTACAAGTTTTTACCAAACGATTAGGTGTTATCAACACGTATGTGTACAAGATTGAAGTTAAGCCTCACAAGCCCTTCTACCACAAGACATATAACGTACCGTTATCTCAACGACCTGCTGTGTGGCAAGAATTAAAACAAATGTTTGACTGGAAGGTCATTGAACCATCCACCTCACCTTACTGTAGTCCTCTACTTGTTGTCAAAAAATCAAATGGTAGCATTAGGCTAGTGTTAGACGCACGAGCAATTAATGAAATAACTTTACTGGTTCACACAAAACCCGAAAATTTAGAAGAGCAATTACAGAAATTTCTAGATGCAAAATATTTTTCCACAATAGATCTCGCTAATTCATTTTGGCAAGTAGGTATCACTCCTGATTCTCGGAAATATACTGCGTTTATGTTTGGGGGGCGAACCTATCAGTGTTGTGTTCTACCCTTCGGATTGAATGTCAGTTCTGGGGTATTCATTACAGCCCTGGATACCGTGCTTGGCGATGATTTAGTTGAGACAGTCACACACTATGTAGATGATATACTGATTGCTACACAGTCTTGGAATGAACACGTTGACACACTTCAAAGAATTTTAGAAAAATTTGCACAAGCTGGAGTCACAGCCAATCTTAGAAAATCAAAATTTGGTTGCAGTGAGATAAAATATTTAGGACATATCATTAATTCACAGGGCATACGTCCTGATCCCAGTAAATTAGATGCTATCAGAAACTTCCCTAGCCCTCGAACTAAAAAGCAGTTAAAATCATTCTTTGGGCTATGTTCATTTTTCAGACGTTTTTTACCACAACCACTTTTGAACAGTAAACATCTGCAAAATCTACTCAGAAAGAATCAAGTTTGGATCTGGTCGGAACAGTGCCAGAATGACTTTAATACAATTAAACATGCTTTAGTGAATGCAAACATATTGAGCCATCCAGATTTCAATTTAGATTTTTGTATGACTTGTGACGCTTCATGTACTGGCTTGGGCTGTTGCTTATTTCAAGTTGTAAAGAATAAAGAAAAGGAACAGATAAGAATTATTGGGTTTGCAAGTCGTACTCTAACTGAATGTGAGTGTACATACTCCACTACTGAGTTAGAAACACTTTCCATAGTCTGGGCTTTCAAGAAATTCAATTATTATTTATTTGGAAAACATACAGTAATTTATACCGATCACCAGGCCCTGACATTTTTGTTAACTTGTAAACTTGTACATCCTAGACTATCACGATGGGCAGTTGCACTTCAGAACTACTCTTTTGAAATTAAGTACATAAAAGGTAAGGACAACACCATTGCCGACGCTTTGTCTAGACTTCCACAAGGTATGAATGAAACCAACAGTGACTTAGAAAATATAAATGACTACAGGATTTTCTTAATGCAAGACAAGCAGTATCACCAATATTATACTGATATGTGCAGAAACATGGCTAAATTACAAAAATCTGATCCTCACTGGTATAAGATAATAACATTACTGGTAGAAAAACACAATCATCCTTTGACTAGGTATTACAAGTTACACAATGATGTGTTATTTTATTGCCGACATCCAAATGCTTCTAACTGGTGTGTATGCATTCCCAAAGATTCTGAACGTAATCTGATTTGGCACACACACTTAGTTTGGGGTCATTATGGGACGAAAAAGTGTTTGGCAAAGCTCAGCACATACTGTTATTTTAGCAATATGAGAAGAAAAATTTACAGGGAACTGAAAACATGTGTCATATGTCAAAAATCAAAACCTCAGAATTTATCCACAGAAACAGATTTACATTCTATTTTACCGAGTAAACCCCTGGAAATTCCATGTACTGACATCAGTGGACCGCATCCAGCAAGCTCTGGAGGTGTCAAATATATCTTAGCTTTTTACTATGTATTTTCTAAACATGTAAAACTTTATGCTTTAAAATCCGCCACTGCAAATGCTATTATACGAAGATTCTCAAGTGATTACCTGACGCACGTGGGAAAACCTAAAGCAATTCTGTCAGATAATGCAGCATACTACTCTGGGTACAAATGGAGAAATTTCTTGAAGGACAATAACATTAAAAGTATATTTATTTCAAAGTTTAGTCCACAATGTAACGCGACTGAAAGACTTTTCCGAGAACTAAACCGATTCATGAGGACCTATATTTCATCAAAACATACTAATTGGGTGTCCTACCTAAGTCTTTTCGAAGACGTACACAATAACTTAAATATTTACAATACAAATTACACACCTAACGAGATCATGTTCAGTTGCAAACAGAACGTTCAATGGATGGAACCATTACGTAAGTTGTCAGACAAGGATATCACACCTGAACAGAAAATAAAAGAAGTATTGACTACACTGGCACATCACGCACAGATACGAAACAAACATCACACAAACATAATAAAAAGAAAACAAAAATTCAAGGTAGGAATGCTTGTACTACTTCGTACTGATCATAAATCTGTAGCACTCAAACGACGCAATGCTAAGTGGCGTCTGCTATATGAAGGACCTTATATAATTGTTAACATACCGCATCCTGGTGCGTATCTGTTACAACATCCTAGAACTAACAAAATTATTGGGCTATACGCACACCGAGATCTTAGAGCATTTCATGCAAAATAATGTCAAAGTCATACCCATGAAAACATTGCTAAGCAACTCGCAAAACTCTGTTTGCTACAACACAGATAATAAGTAGTATAGAAATTTTCATTTCAGCGGTTCCAGTGACGCAGCTGAAGACAGAAGAACTTTTCTTTCAACGCCGCGGCACCACCGAGAAGACTGAATATTAAAGTAAAATTTATGATTACGTAGCAGTGAATGATATATTAATTTTTCACGGAACATTTGTGACTGTAGGTACCACTGACTTGGTATGACACCTGACGAACCGACAGACGTCATCTGTGAAGCGATCTTTTACTTCGAGAAATAGATTAGACGCACATCTCTCAGCAAGAAAAGCATCTACCAGTAGCCAAGGCCACACAGACACTGTACACACATGCACAAAACGCGAGGAATCGAACAGTTTTCCGTCTCTTATCATTTTGAATATTTATTGAGTAGTGAAAACGCCTGGTCTTGCCTACTGATGTAGTGAATGTTGTGTCTAACCTATCTTAATTTCAGATGACATCAAAAAAAAAAATAATCGATAAAATCCCAGCAAAACCGTTAAAGAGGACGTAAATATCTGCAATTCATGTAATCAAATGTGACACAATGTAATAATTTATAGCTATGTAATGATGATGTAAACATGTTTATGTGTAACTGTATTATGTTTATGCCAAGAAAATATGTGACGTGTACATGTATGATTACTTATGTTTTTTTTAACTGATGTATAATGTAACTGTTACTATGTGAAAATTTGAACAATAACGAGTGCCAAAATGTAAAAAAAAAAAAAAAAAAAAAAACCTCAAAAAAAATGCGTAGTGAACCACTGTTCACGGACATTAACGTACATTACTAAGTCTGCAACTACGCAGAAACCTATGAGAAAGAAACTGTTAATGACATTCATGATGCATCGTACCTTTGTAAACGCGATGAACGATTTCTTCGATAAGTAACTACGAACATTTAGGTGAGCTATATTTAAAAAAAAACAACTGAAAATGTGAAGTGCGTAATTGGTGCATCGTCTAGTGACATTACTACAGTATCTAACTTCAAGATGTTAACTGGATTAAATGGTCACAACGTGCCTGTCCAGAAAACAACATGACGAGTGGAAGAATTTTGGTTGGAACTTCAGGGAATGGAATGTTCTCGAAATGTGACGGACACACTTACCTGGACTGTTCAAGGATGTGCCGTCCGAGGTTCTGCAACCAAGCTTCCACGGATTATCGAAAACGAACTGCATATGGACCAATTACTCGACGGGTCACGTCTGACCTGTAATAAACAATGCCTTTTGTCACAACGAACTGCATCACAACGACTATAATGGAAATAGGGAATGGACATGCTTATGTATCAATCACGTTGTTATACAGCGATGTTACTGTGATCAAGAAACTTTACCACGACGACACTAACCTGTGAAAAATTATTGTGCAGCAGATGAATATAAACTGTAATAACGACACGATGTGTATAGGTCAACGCACCTGAAACATAAAGACATTTTTCTTTGAAGCATTTCAATGCAATACTATGTAACTAAGAACATTCAACAATCTAAAGTTTTACTGTATTATAACAAACATTGTAATTTTAAAACTAAGTTACCTATCATAGAATGTAGTCTTCATATGTAATCTTGGTGGAATATTTTCTTTGTGCAACGACTAAGAAAACCGCGCGCACACGAACAATATGAACTGCAATACTGAGCCGCATGATCTAAAATTACGATATAACGGCAGTCCCGGAGTCATACTGACGCTTCTGCGCATGCGCGCCCTCTATTTTGCCAACATAAGAACTTTTACGGCGCACGCGCGTCATTCAAATTGTGTATATAATATACAGTATAATGTAAGTCATGTAAATAGTTGTAGATAACTTAGATTTTCTTGTGCCTTTAGGTGAATTACTCGCCTGCAGGTGTGTCCTTTCGCCTCGCAATTCAGGGGGCAATATAAAGGCACATTTGCATGCCGTGCATGAGTTTCCTCAGAAACGCGAAATCTTAATTAAATAATTAATCTCTGACAAATAAATAAAGCCTATGGCACAGAACTGCAGCGCAGAGTCTCTGATAAAACAAAAAACACAATTACGATACTCTTATGTTTCATTAAGAAGGAGAGGTCTTGGATAAGTGGTGCGGGAAGCACGTATATTTCATTGACTGGCACACCGCCATATTTGATGTTATATAAGAACACTGCGAGTTGCAATCTTACTAGGCACTCGATTCTGTAAAGAATTTATATTTATGAAAGTAAGTAGAATTATTTAACTGTAGGCTTATTGGTTGAATATATCTGATTTAACTAACTGTGTAAACTTTTTATGTTTAGTAGACAGTCACCTCTGTACGACGTATTGACATGGCTGGCAAAATTACTCTAATATTGAGAATTTAGATTTGAGTCCGCACCTACCGCAGCAGTCTTTGGAAACGATTTAAATACGAAGTCCGATTATTTGAGTATTATTTCACGGTCAACTACGATTAACATTGCATTTACGAAAAAGCCATTGTCAAGCTTCTGATACCAAATAATTAAGCGTCCACGTTCCAGATAAGCAAATATTAATTACAACCAATCACTATCGTACAGATAGAAAAATTAATATTTTATTTTATTTTATTTTATTTATTTTATAACACTTAGTACACAAAGTAGGCGTGTACCCCCCTGAGGATTAATGTAACAATACCCTCAGGTGTTACAGATTACAGCAATGGAATGAAATGTATCACAGAAAACCTTTGTATCATTGTAATTCAAAAATGTTTAAAAATAAATGTTTTAAGTACAAAATTAATCACTCAAATGCGTATCCTGTAGCGCTAAATGTGCATCAAGTTGTAAGATAATTCTGTGGAAGTGTCGTAGTTATCGTCCTCCGTAAGCAAAGTTCTGCAGAAGTCAATGTACTCACCTCATCATAAACAAAAGTGAAATTCTTTGCATATAGATATCGCAGTTATTACGCTTATTGCCGTGATGAAGAAAGCACTGTACTGTAATGTATTGTTGTGCTATGGAAAAGGCTGTCTCATTGTAGCTATACCACAAACGTTACTACTACAACATGTTTTACTTTCCAGAATAATACAGAAAAACAGTGCAGATATAAAACAGATACACAGCAAAAGGAACAATGTACATTGTGTCACTCATTAGTAGCATCATGATATAGTAGTGTAGCTGTCAAATAAACTAACCACTGTGTCATCTGGTATCTCTCAGAAAGTAATTTAAATCCAGAATGTATTTTCAAGTAAACCAAAATGTTGCATTAAAATAGTAGCGGTAAATGTTCTATGTATGTGAGCCTTATAGTCGTTACGTAATCATTCAACTAACAAGCAGGAATGTCCACACACAATAACACTGTGTCGTCTGTTCACTATAACAATGCATTCGTTATTACTGTCTAAATAAGTTCCCTAGGTTCTTGACTGGATAGTTAACTTTAAAACATAGTTGCATTTTAACAGTTTCTAAGTGTGAGAAAGAGTAATAGTAACGTGAAGTGAAAAATTCTATAGCAAAGACTAAGTAAAAATGCAGATTGTCTCTCAATAAATGGTTTTATATGTGAAATGTGGTGCAATCCTTTACTCTTCCTAGTTCGCAGAGTTTCAACTTCAACGCAATTATCATCTGGTATACGTTGGTAAGGAATGCTAAAATTTTTCTCAAGGTTAGCGTCTATGTTATTTTTCTCTGATCCAGCTGGCGCACGTGGCTGCCTGCGGTGCGAGTCATTGTCTGTCTCTTTGTTGGCGCTCATCATTATTAAGATTAGGAGACCTAACTTCTACAAATTCACCTTGTCGAGAGGGCCTTGCCCTGTTTGAATCCCGCCAGTTCTGATGAAATTCAGGTCTGTCGTTATGTCGATAGTTTCCATAGTTTCTTATTTGTCGGTCATGTGGTGGAGAATTTCTCCCGGAATCGTAACTGTGCGCTGAACTGTTGCACCTGAAGTTGTTCTTTGTTCCTTGATAATAATTATTTTGGTTCCCATATTGTCTGTTTCTCTGGTTATCACCGTCATATTCATCACTATGGAAATGCGAGCTTTCTCTGCAACTATTATTCTGCAAACGGTTGTCATACGGGTGGTGTTTGTTTTGGTCACGATTTGCGTTGTAAGAATAACCTTGTCGTGTCCAGTTGTTATTTCTTTCATCGTGGAATTGTGACGGATGTGACCTGTAATTCTTGTGTTCCTGTTTTCGCGTCCCGCGATTGTCAGTGTCAATTTCCATTTGTTGTAACAATTGTTAAGGAAAACAATGAGAGAATTGATGAAGCCATGCTAGTGGATGAATGTCGTTTCCAGAATTCTTAAATGTTTTCAATTTACGTGTAGTAATGAACAGTTTATAGTCAAAATCATCATGTCGGCAAGTCGTAAATCCGTCATTGTTACTTCTTTTCGGTGGTTCCATCTCAAAATTCGGTGCACCTTGCCAATTTCTTTCATAATTTCCGAAGTGCCCTGTGTTATTATTTTGTGGCTGTTCCGTATTTCTGTGTCCCTCTTCCCGTATTGGAGCGCGAGTGTGCTCTGAAATATGTAATTCTTATATTACCTGCGTCAACTGATCTTGTACTTCCCGGATCTCTTTTTTGTACTATGTATTGATTTGATTTTGATTTTGTTTGAATTTTCTAATTTGTTCATACTCTTCTATTTCTGTGAAGGCTACGGGTCTTGTGTCATTCATATCATCATCTACCTTTGTAGATAAGTTACTGAACTGGTCCGAAAGTTTGGCTACTTTCTCCGATAGTGAACTTATTTCCTCAGTGTATTTTTATGAACCAAGTTTCAGAGTGTCCATTTGTGTTGAAAGCGTATCTACTATGTCCTTTAAGTTTCCCTGAGTTTTTGCAAGTTGCGTAGACGAATCGGTAGATCCAATTGAGTCAATTGAAGCTTGCAAGGTGTCGTGATTTTCTTGAACAATAGTTTGCAGTTCCTTCATGGCTGCTTCGTGATTCTGTAATGCATTTTCATGACGCGAAAAAATAGGTTGGAAATGCTCACAAATTTGTGTTTTTAAGTCATTACAGACTTTTTGACATTTCGAATCGATTTTAAGTAACTCAGCAGTTAAACCTTCACGTGTTTGTTCAAGCGTGGTGTCTAACTTTTGAAGCTGTTGCTGTGACTGTTTTTGATTTTGTTCCATTGCGTCTAACTTTTGCTGTGTTTGTCTTTGGTGTTGTTCCATTGTGTCTAACTGTTGCTGTGTCTCCGTTTTGATTCATTTGTTGGATAAATTGCAATAATAATGTATTAGTGTCTGGAATCCGTTCCTCTATGCTTTTCAGCAGTGCATTTGCACCGGCAACATTCACATTTTGACAAGCAGAAAATGGGTCTTGACTTACTTGAGAAAACGGTGATGACCCAAAACCTGAGCCTACAATATTTGCAAGATTGTGTCCTGTCAGTTCGGATTCCTGAGGCGAGCTGTTGCCGACCGATCGATCGATAATGCTTCCCTGTTCACTAATTGTTTCACTGTCTACACCATTATTTGCCGCCCGCTCCATTTTCCTATGCACAATTACCAAATTACTACGTTGAATGTCTGTTAATTCATTACACAGTGGTGCTGATAAGCTACAATCGTCGTCACTATCATTTCTCAATTTACTTTGGAGCCTAGTGTTACGTTTTTGACACGCCATAATTATCACGTATTTCACACGATAACAAGAAAAGCACAATTTGAAGGGCAAAAACAAGAAAACACATTAGCATAGCACTGAAAATAATATCTCGTAAATGCAAGCGCAGCTGCGAAATACTCGGCGCAAATCTACATGCATGCCACAACTGTTTTACTGCACAACAATGAGAAACTACAACTACAAAGGAAATTCTCTCTATAATTACGCGCTACCAATAAACAATAGCTACACTAATTACACAATCTACAAGAAAAGAATCAGAAGATTCCAGTGAAGTATCCTCGGCTAAGAGTCGACATATGAAACGTCCCCTTAGAAAAATTTATGAATTACTGTGCTGATAAACCCCTTACGTTATTTGATTTTCAAACAGCTGAGCAAAACTGAACGTACTCAGACATTACTCTCTTTACTTATTCTGATCAACACTAAACTGACACACAATATTTTTCGCGGCAACGCAATCTGACTTTCAAAAATACCTACAAAGATTGGCCCTGACTAACAATAACCTATACCTTTCATGAATCACTTACCTCACAAAAATCTTCGTTACTCGAACTACTGCAGTATAGCGAGCTCCACTACTGCCATCTAAATAAAAGATTCTAACTACTGAAGGCACTAACTACTGATAGGCATAGTTAGCAAATGAAAGATTGTGATAGAGAACAAACAATGTATTTACCTTAATAGTGTTCAAAAGTCATAATAACCACTGCTGGCGGCTCACCTCCAACTGTGCAACGCTACGCGCTGTTCACATCTAACTGCCCAACGCTACAATAGCAAATATTCCAACAACGCAAACCAGCCACAGACTGCACACAGTACAGCCAGTGATTTTCATACAGAACGCTAGGTGACGTTACCAACATAAAAACCTATACAGCCTACTTACAATCTGATTGCTGGAAAGATTCACAACTTACTCCTAATCTAGAGAAATGAAAAGCTGTACACTTCACTGAACGAAGAAAGAAGGTATATTTAGGAATAACAGTGTGAAAAGATATGAAATCTAAGTATCAAATAGACTCGCAAGGGAACCATCAGACCTGTTCATTAAGGATTTTTATGAATCTAAGCTACGTTGTAGAGGGACCTGTCCTGAGTATGCTTTCGATGCGCCGGGCCCTAGTTTCCGAGAAAATCGGTGCTAATGTCTTATATGTACCTCCTACACCCGTAACGATGGTTATGTTTCGATCAAGCAAGAGTGCACCGGCTGACGTTCATGGCTGTCGCTCTGGTGGTAAAGGTCCAAATCTTGCCCGTGTACGTTTCTTTACATTACTTTTCTTGGGGGCGGGAGGGTGAGGGAGGACGATTTGTACTCCACCTTTCCATCTATGTGATAATTGTTTTTACGAGCAAGTTAAAAGTTTCAAGACAAAAAATCGTAATACTCCCGCTGGAGTAATACAGAAATCGCTTCGAAGCAGGATTCCATAAAAGTACATTATTTAATTCCGAATCAGTTTAGTGCACTTCCTTTCACAGGAATAATCAAATACGCATGATTCGCATGAAAGTTGATCTGAGAAAGAATCTTTGTGAATCCAAACGAACTGTATTTTCCGAAATTTCTTCCAAAAAACTTTGTTTGTCTGCTACGCGGTAGCTTTCATTAAATGTACGTGGTGCTCTACGAAATCCTGTTTCGGTTGCTCCTAGAACGAATACCATGCGGAATACTGTTCTAGGAAAGAAGGTGATGCAAGTGGTAGCCAGTAAGCCGATTACGTAATTTATTTTGTAACAAACAGAACACCCATTTGGAGGAAGTTCGCTACAATCACTGATTTATAAGTAAAATTACAACGTCAAAAATTTGAACGGGTGCCACTACAGTGGTAGCCATGAACCCTACACGCTGCGCTACCCTCGTTTGGTCGAAACTTGATGATGTTCCGGGAATAGACGGTACGCATAAAATTTCGTTGTTAATTTTCTCGGAAACTGGCCGACAAGTGAAAAGCAGGTAGCCAGGTACTCAGCACAGATCCTCCTACAACATAACTGAGACTAATGGAAATCCCCGCTTAAGAGGTCAGATAGTCCCCTTCTCAGTTGTAGGTGAAGAAAACTGCTGCTTCGTTGATTTAATACAAGGAGGACAGAGGTAGGTACAAATGATCACAGGCTTTTGAGATTGCGGAGAGAATGCAACAGAAATATTGAAACATCTTAAGCTGCAAAAGTTTGAAAAACGAAACTGTACATCTTCCAAGAACCATCTTATAATATTCAAGGCACGGCTTTGAAGGAAAAAACTACATATGTTATTCTGACGTCTCCCTTGCGTCCTCTAGACAAAGTGCAGATGAAATTAGGCAAAACCAGCTTGCACAGAAACGTGAAGGCAGCCATTCTTCCCAACTCCGGTCCGTGAACTGGACAGGAAAACAGCATCTAGTCCAGTGGAACGTGTACACACCATCGCGCACTTCTCAGTACTTCTCTAGTGTAGTTCTAGAGTTAGACAAGCCGGAATATATAATTTATGACTTTTTGTATGATAAGAATGTTTATCTGATGCAGTATTAGCTCCCGTTACCCGTCGGGTATAGACGCAGGGACGTAAAATTAAGTGTTTCGGAAACGCGGATGAGCGCGTGACAGGACTGTATGCAGTCGACTCTGTAGAAATCAATAAACAGAATCTTTACACGCAGTGTTGATGACAGGAGGAGGAAAGCGCTTCGACTTCACTCGTGGGGCATACACAAACATATGGAGTAACACACATTGCGTGGCACTCTGCCTTCTGAGCAAAAGCTCTGAATAGTGTAAGACAGAGGGGTAGAGATTAATGCGGTTTACACCGACGTGTCTGAGGATATGCTGACAGAAATATGCGACGGGATCGCAGAATTGATGGCTCCTCGCTCGGATGGCGTCTCGCAATTTATTCGCGTCCCTCGTGGCAGATACAGAGTGAGAACCTCTCGCTTTACTTTTCTCCCGCACCCTTTACGTCATCAACGTGGTCGACTATATTCCTATCTTTAGAGAGAAGAGCTTTGCTGCAGCAAAATCTTATTAACAAGTTCCTATCCTCTTGCCCTATTCTTATTTTTCATTTTCACTGTTTGTTTTTCGCATTGTCCTTCGACCCTCACTGAATAAGTACGTATTTCTTGTTATATTAGTTTGAGGAACAGTCTTTCCCACTTTTCTTATGTAAATAGATGGTTATGGAAAGCGCAACAGACAACAGAGGCACCAAAATGTCACCATAATATCTTACTGTGAACTGCAAGCTATAATTTTACTTTCCGCTGTTAACTACTAAATGTAGATACAGTTTCTGAGTTCTCTCATTGCTGACGTGTGCTTCTGAGAACAACTCGTGTATCCACATTTGTACATCACTCCGCAAGCCATCTTAGATGTGTGGCGGAGGGTACTTCTGTCGTCAATATCATTCTCCCTTCCCTGTTCCATTTGCGAAGGCTGCGTGGAAAGAACGAATATTAACGAACCTCCGTATGAGACGTAATTTCTCTTCTCTCAATTTCCCCTCACTAATTCAAGTGACAACCTCCTCACCTTAGAGCAGCACTTGTAAAATATGTCCCCAATTATTTGCTTGGTGTATTCAAATCTCTGTCTCCCGCTACAGTTTCTACCCTCTACAACTCGTCTAGTATCATGAAAATTATTTTGTGATTTCTTAAAAAATGTCCTACCATCCTGTCCCTCCTTCTTGTCAGCGTATTCCATATATTCCTTTCCTCGCCGGTTGTCCGGAGGAAGTCCTCATTCCTTACCTTATCACTTCATCTAAGTTTCAACATTCTTCTGTAGCACCACATCTCAAGTTCTTCGATTATCATCTTTACCTGTTCTTGCACAGTCATTGTTTCAAAAATGTTCAAATGTGTGTGAATTCCTAAGGGACCAAACTGCTGAGATCTTCGGTCCCTAGACTTACACACTACTGAAACTAAATTGTGCTAAGAACAACACACACGCCCATGCCCGAGGGAGGACTCGACCCGAACCTCCGGGGAGGGGCCGCGCAATCCGTGACATGGCGCCGCAAACCCCGCGCCCACTCCGCGCGGCCCTATGTTTCAGTACCATACAGTGCTGTACTCCACACGTAAATTCTCAGGAGGTTATTCCTCAAATTAAGTTCTATGTTCGATACCAGTAGACTTCTATTGGCCAGGCATGACCTTTTTTGCCCTTGCTAGTCTGGTTTTTCTGTCCTTGCTCCGTCCGACAGGGGCTATTTTTCTCCCTAGATGATAAAATACCTTGACTTCCTCTAATTCATGATCACAAATGGTGATTTTACGTTTCTCGCTATTCTGATTTCTGTTGCTTCAGTTTCCTGTGATTCGATTATAACACCTCGTACCTAAAACAACGCGTTTTCGTGAGATCCTCATTGAGCTGATGTTTTGAAATAGCACATATTCATGTCAGGAACTGTGTAACAAAGTAAAACATGAAATGCGGATACAATGGGGATCTTACAGTTAACCAGCTGCACGTCTAAAGTTTATTGGAACCTGTCTGATGCACGTCTACCCTTGCCGAGGACGGTCTCTAGGCCCAAAATGAGGTGTGCAAGATTAGTGTGATGTGATCCCGCAGTGCGTGTGAACTCACAAATGCTTACTAAATGACAGCGTACGTAGCAGTACAGCAGTGCACTCGAACTATCTGGCCCACTTTTCGGTGTGTAGATACGTACCGTACACATACACGTTCCATACGCATGACGTCAACATCATTCCTCTCCCAAATCCAATGCCACGTACGTTTCTTGGAAATGACCAGTCAGAGAGCTCTTAATTCAACAAAAATTTAGATCTCCTAATCACAACTCTGTACCTTAGCGACCACTTATTATTTTTTCGACTTCTTAATCCCCGCCCCTTTCACCAACCAGAAAGCGTCTAAAGGCATATATTGAGTTCCTGATCACAGACCGTTATTCTAGAGAACAGTCGCTGCACATGGCCAATCACAGTTCTCCTAGGGGGAGACACACATCTTTTGCTCTCTTTCAATCACAGCTCATTACCTGTCAGTTGCCGGCCGGAGTGACCGAGCGGTTCTAGGAGCTACAGTCTGGAACCGCGAGACCGCTACGATCGAAGGTTCGAATCCTGCCTCGGGCATGGATGTTTGTGATGTCCTTAGATTAGTTAGGTTTAAGTAGTTCTAAGTTTTAGGGGACTGATGACCTCAGATGTTAAGTCCCATAGTGCTCAGAGCCATTTGAAACCGTCAGTTATCAGAATGAGTCAGAGAGCTTCCTACATCAAAGATGATGTGATACTCGACGGATACTGCGTAACGTCTGCTCGTAATTGTAGAAAGCAGACTGAAGCAGGTAGAGACGAGGAGAGCAGTGGCATATTTTTTCCCACACAGATTTGTCAACTCTGGACTGGTATGGCTTCACTGAAGCTGGTCACACATACATTGCGCAACGTCTGTACGATATTATTTGCGGTTTCCTTTGAAAAAAAGAATTCTGCCTCCTCAGTAAATTTAATCACTCCTTCTTTCTCTTTCACACGCACACGTACACGCACTCGCATACGCACACGCACACGCATCACGCTCAACCATGTATTTTAGCAATCGTTAAAACAGCAATATAAGTTTCCACGCCTGAACAATATGTAACACATTGACATTACTAGCGTAACTTATGGTGTTTTAATGTGTAAAATGTCCGTCGAAATACCCGTGACACTACTCATGTAACTAAGGGGTTTAGCTGTACTGGACGTCGAGCAAATATCGGTCTCTGTACCACGCTTGCTGCAAGGCACGAAGTATCTAAAAATTAAATATTTCCACATCCGAAATGTTTGTACAGTTGTCAGTAACATAAACGTACACCAATGGCAAAGTGTCAGCTATTACTGCATTTCCTGCTTAAAGTGTAATTTTTACCCATATGTTTTTGGTACTGTTATAGAACAACAGAAAAACAAGCAGTTAACAATGTGGCACCTAATTTGAGAGTCCAAATTCAAATTTTAACTATATATGTTTCTAACACTTTAGTTGAACAATTATTTCACCCTTCTAGTAGCTGACACATTATACTAGCTAACGTGTGTTTTGTGCACTTGTAAAAAATAGTATAAATAATTTCGATACTGAAAATTTTGATTTGAAGCCTCCCTTTTCTTTGCCCCAAGTATGGTACAAAGGCCGAAGTTTGCTCTTTATGCAGTACAGCTCAACCTGTAAGTTAGACAAGTAATATGGCATGTATTTTGATAGACATTTTAGACTTAGAATTAATGTATGTTACATCAGTGTTTTTAACATCCTTGCATATTTTTGGGTTGGTGTTGAAATAACACTTCTGATAAGTGATGCAGACATTTTATACGTGGACATTGTGATTAGTCGTTTATGGGCCGTAACGTGGATAAATTTCGCCACACTATACATGGCAAGGTGGTGTTCATAAATTTTATTATATTGATGGAAGTTATATATGTTTCAGGATGAATATGTGATGCTTTAAAAAAGTGTTTTATTTCTTATCTTTCATGTCCCTCATACGTGTCTTTACGGAGGCGGAACGATCAATTTTCATGTGCAGACGTAAAGACCGTAACAGGATCCCACTGACAACCGAGTCGACAACCGTCTGCCACGGAAGACGCACTGAAGGAACACTACAGCCCCTGCGTTAGCAAGTAAATAAAATGTACTAAGAACTCTAAAATTATGAAAAATGCTCAGTTCATGTTCATCCTTAGTCACGCTTGGATGAAAACTATTGAGAAACTGGAGTAATGCTTTACATGGAGCAATCTTATCAGTGTGTCGAAAAGAGTCTGTGCAGCAAATATTTTAAAAAATTGAAAACTTATTCAGGTGATTTTACTTTCTGCTTGAGGACCATTTTCCGAATAATTGTATTAAATTACCTACTCTCAAATAAAATTAAAAATACTGCACGACAGGGCCCTGTCTTCAGAATAGTATCTCTAAAATTACACGGAAAGAACTATACAAAATTATGTCTGATATTATTCCTTACATTTTGATCAAAACGTTTATTGAGGTGATTTTCCATACTAGATGTTGATTTTCTCTTGCTTTTGCACTAAGTGATGTTTCATTAACTGTGGAAAGAGTAATGAAGTGGCAGTTACGATTTAAAAGAACAGGGATTATCACTGTCGTGCAGAGCTGCGATCAAGTCAGCAAGGACAACAATATTGCTATCTGTTGCATGTTTTAGTAAATGAGTTTTTAATGTTGAATGTTGTAGAGCATACGGAAGAATGGTGATATAGCAGTTTGCACCTGACGTTCAAGTTAGTTACTACAATTATCAAAAAGCGAAAGCTCGTCAACGTCAGTGTATCACATTCCAGAGTGGTGATTTACATATATATATACTATTTGCACTATGGTAATGGGTCATTCTTTCGACTCATCAGTCTTTTAACTGCTTTGATGTAGCCTACCCCGCAGTCCTCTCCTACGCCATTATCTACCTCTCAGAATACCACCTGCAACCTACGTGCTGAGTTATTTGCTGAATGTATCCCAATCTCTGTCTTCCACTACAGTTTTACCCTCTACAGTTCCCTCTACCACCATGGAAATTATTGTCTGATGTCTTAACAGACGTCCTATCATCCTTACCCACCTTCTTGTCAATGTTGTCCATATATTCCTGTCCTCTAAGTTTCTGCGCGGAACCTCTTCATTCCTTGTTTTACCAGTCCACCTACTTTCCAACATTCTTCAGTAGCACCATTTCTCAGTTGCTTCGAGTCAGTTTTGTTCCGGTTCTCTCACAGTCCATGTTTCCCTACAATACAATGTTGTGCTCAAAACGTATATTCTCACAAACTTCATCCTCAAATTAAGGCCTGTGTTTGATACTAATAGACTTCTCTTAAACAGGATTGTCCTTTTTCCAATGGTATTCTGCTTTTGATGTCCTTTCCGCTCCGTCCGTCATTAGTTGTTTTGCTTACTAGGTACCAGAATTTCTGAACTTCATCTATTTCGTGATCACCAATCCAGACGTTAAACTTCTCGCTATTCATATTTATGCTCCTTCCCATTACTTTCGTTTTTCTTCGATTTACTCTCTATCCCTATTCTGTTCTCATGAGACCGTTCATTCTAATCGGCCTCTGCGTAGACCTTACCCAAATTTACCACAGAATTTCGAACATTTTGCACCATATGATAATGTCGGACACCTTTTCCAGGTCGACAGAACCTAAGAACGTGTGTTGATTTTTCATTAGTCATGTTTCCATTATCAACGGCAACGTCAGAACTGCCTCTCGGGTGCCTTTACCTTTCCGAAAGCCAAACTGACGATCATCCAACAAATCTCCAACTTTCTTTTCCATTCTTCTATTTATAATTCCTGCCAACAACTTGGATGCATGAGCTGTTAAGCTGATTATGCGGTAGTTCTCGCCCTTGTCGGCTATCAGTCTTCGCAATTGTGCGGATGACATTTTTCCGAAAGTCAGATGGTGTATCGGTTTCATAGAATCTATAAACTAACATGAATAATCGTTTTGTTGCCACTTCTCCCAATGATTTTAGGAATTTCCATGGAATATTACCTATCCCTTCCGCCTTATTTGATCTTAAGCTCTTTTTAATTCTGATTCTAGTACAGGAGTCCGCATCTTTTCAATATCCATTCCTTTGTCTTCTCCTATCATAACAGAAAAATCTTCACTGCATGCTGGATTTCAGTGTACTTTTTTCACGTATCCGCTCTCTCCTCTGCAGTTAACAGTGGAATTCCCTTTGCACTTTTAATGTAACCACCCTTGTTTTAATTTCACCGATGGTTGTTATTACTTTTCTGTGTCTTCGGTGAGTCCTTCCGACAATCGTTTCCAATCGTTTCTTTTTGGATTTCTTTACATTTCGTCTTAGCTTTCCTTTGCTTCCTATTTATTTATCCCTCAACGACTTCTATTTCTGGGTCCCTGAATTTCCCTTTTGTTTTGTTCTTCCTTCTTTCATTTCTCCTGTTACCTATGGTTTCTTCGCACTTATTTTCTTTATACTTATAGTTTTCTTTCCAACTTCCGTGACTGCCCTTTTTAGAGATGTCCATTTTTCTCGAACCGCACTGCCTACTGAGCTAGTCTTTATCGAAGTATCTATAGCCTCAGATAACTTCAAGCACATCTCTTCACAATTTAGTACTTGTGATCTGAGTCTATATATGCTCCTGGGTAAGCTTTACAGTTCGGTATCTGATTTCGGAATCACTGCCTGAGCCTGAAGTAATCCGAAATCTTGCCATTTCTCCCAGCCTCTTCCAAGTGTATGTCTTCCTCTTGTGAATTAATCTTTCACTTCTCTTATTCCTAGCATCAACCCTATATTCTCCCGTAATCCTTTCTTCTATTCCTTCCCCTACAATAGCATTCAAGACCCAAATGGACATTAGATTTTCATCTCCCTTTGCATCTGAATGTGGGATAAAATGCTGGTAGTACTTCAAGTGCCCCAACACCGACTTCAATTGAGGTATTTTTTGAGGCGGTAACAATTTTTGGATCGCTCCCTTGTCTTAAGGAATAGGATGAATGCCTGAAGCACTGAGAAAATGTGCCAGTGTATCTTGTTATCTTCAACTTGCGACGTCAGCATGTATGCCTCGTCGTTATAGGTGTGGATTTGTTGTCGATTCTGATGAAAACAACCTCATCACTGAACTGTTCACAGTAACACACTCTCTGTCCTACCTTAGAACTCATAAGAAATCATATCTGCTCCCATTATACTAGTAGCTGCTGCTGCAGTTGATATTACCCTGTGCTCATCTAAATAGACATCTTTGTCTTCTTTCCTTTTCATAACACTGATCCTCACATTACCCAGATTAAGACTTAGGATTTCCCTCCTTAGATTTTCTAGCTTCCCTACCACCATCAAACTTCTGACTTCCCACGTTCCGACTTTTGTAACGTTATTCGTTTGTTGGTTATTCAGCCTTTTTTCCTATGGTCATCCACCACTTGGCAGTCCCCTCCCAGACATCCACATGGCGGACTAGTCCAGAATCTTTTGCCAATGCAAATATCGTCACAACTCTTTTCAATTACAGGAAACATGTCCTATGTGTCTTTAATGCAGTGGTTTCCATTGTCTTCTATATTCTCATGCCATTGATCTCTGATTTTTCCGCTTTTCTACATTAAGGGTCAGTTTCCCTCCTCAAGGGCAACAGAGTGCCCTGAACCGCTGTCTGCTGTTCCGCCATTTTTGACAAGGCAGTTGGCTGAATGAGGGTACCTTCTTATGCCGGAAGCCTTCGGGCGCCACAGCTGACGATTTTTATTGAAAATTTATGCAGTTTACTACCAACCAAAGAAGCTATCCCTAGACCACGGGTTCATACAACGTTTTATTTTCCCATGACCAACTCACAGATCACGGAGTCATACAATATTTTGTTTTCCTATGAGATGGTCATAGGAATGTCAGTGTAGTAAATCGAATCAACTTCTCTGGAAAGGTGTTCTAAGTTCAGTAACCAGCCATGTCGGAGGATTTTCCTAGACGTACAATCCAAGTGATTAGAAGCAATACGAACACGTAACCTGATAATTTGCCACGTTTGGTACATGTTCTTTGAGGCTGATATGGGAAGCAGTGGGATCACTCTCACAGGGCTCAAGAGATGCGAGGATGTACTTGAAGTTGGCATATACATCAAGTGGTAAGCAACCCTTGCGGGGAAGTTTCTTAAATTTTAAGATAACATGCACCTTCGTAGACATTTTTACATGTACCAGGTCCTGTGTAGCGAAGTACAGCAGATGCTGTTGTGGACTGACAAGACAGCCAGTCCACAGTGACGGGTAACCGAAAGGCACGCGCTTAAAATCACGCAGGCTGGGGTGAGGTCTGAAACAGGATACGTAATGAATGCTATAAAGAAAAGTACGTAGCTGCAGGAATACTTAACTTTAATCCACAATTGGTGAACATTGGTCTTGTTACTGTACATGCTTCATTAGATACACAGCAAAGGATAAATGGCGCCTTGCT
The DNA here is from genome assembly GCF_021461385.2 of Schistocerca piceifrons. Classification (NCBI taxonomy): domain Eukaryota; kingdom Metazoa; phylum Arthropoda; class Insecta; order Orthoptera; family Acrididae; genus Schistocerca; species Schistocerca piceifrons. The sequence goes on along the minus strand of NC_060141.1, from coordinate 530,224,097 downwards.
AGGTCGTAGCAATTGACTTAGCTGAAGGCTATGCTAACTATCTTCTCGGCCAATGAGAGCGTAATTCTCAGTGAACCTTTCCTAGCAACGTCGGCTGTACAACTGGGGCGAGTGCTAGTAAGTCTCTCTAGACCTGCCGTGTGGTGGCGCTCGGTCTGCAATCACTGATAGTGGCGACACGCGGGTCCGTCGTGTACTAGCGGACAGCGGCCGATTTAAAAGGCTACCACCTAGCAAGTGTGGTGTCTGGCGGTGACACCACAGATGCTCTGATAACAACTTGTCCATATTAAATGAGTTCACGCATCTGGGACAATTATGCCAAGTATGATCTTAATTTAATTGGAGCTAAAAAAGGTGAGATCTCTTCTTGATCCAGCAGTGGTGTTGTTGTACAATAATTTCTCTCGCAAGCCAAAAGTGACCATATTAAGCAGAAGTTGTTGCATCGGACATTAATAATACCCTTCATAGCAACTACGCTATATGATTAAAAGTATCCGGACACCGCCAAAAACGAACTTTTTCATATTAGGCGCATTGTGCTGCTACCAACTGCAGGTACCCCATATCAGCGACCTCAGTAGTCATTAGACATCGTGAGATAGCAGAATGGGGAGCTCCGTTGAACTCACGAAATTGGAACGTGGTCAGGTGCTTAAGAGTCACTTGTGTCATACGTCTGTACGCGAGATTTCCACACTTCTAAACATCCCTCGAGCCACTGTTTCCGATGTGATAGTGAAGTGGAAACGTGAAGGGACACCTACAGCACAAAAGTGTACAAACTGACTTCGTCTGTTGATTTATAGAGACCGCCGACAGTTGAAGAAGATCGTAATGTGTTATAGGCAGACATCTATCCAGACCATCGCACAGGAATTCCAAACTGCATCAGGATCCACTGTAAGTACTATGACAGTTAGGCGGGAGGTGAGAAAACTGGGATTTCATGATCGAGCGGCTGCTCATAAGCCACCCATCACGCTGGTAAATGGCAAACGACGCCTCGCTTGGTGTAAGGAGCGTTAACATTGGGCGATTGAACCGTGGAGAAACCTTGTGTGGAGTGAGAAATTACTGTACACAACGTCGCGATCCGATGGCAGGATGGGGGTATGGCGAATGCCCGGTGAACGTCATCTGCCAGCGTGTGTAGTGCCAACAGTAAAATTCGGAGGCCGTGGTGTTATGATGTGTTCGTGTATTTCATGGAGGGGGCTTGCACTCCTTGTTGTTTTGCATGGCATTATCACAACAACGACGTACATTAATGTTTTAAGCACCTTCTTGCTTCCCGCTGTTGAAGAGCAATTCGGGGATGGCGATTGCATCTTTCAACACGATCGAACACCTGTTCATTATGCACTGCCTGTAGCGGAATGGTTATACAATAACATCCCAGTAATGGACTGCCCTGCACAGAGTCCTGACCTGAATCCTACAGAACACCTTTGGGATGTTTTGGAACGCCGCCTTCGTGCCAGGCGTTACCGACCGACATCAATAGCTCTCCTCAGAGCAGCACCCGTGAGGAATGGGCTGCCATTCCCGAAAAAACATTCCACCACTTCATTGAACGTATGCCTGCGAGAGTGAAAGCTGTCATCAAGGCTAAGGATGGGCCAACACCTTATTGAATTCCAGCATTACCGATGGAGGGCGCCACGATCTTGTAAGTAACTTTCAGTTTGATGCCCGGATACTTTTGGTCACATAGTGTACGTCCCCTACGAGAGGGGTATTACAAGGACCCATTTAATGAAGCAAAAACACTTGAATTGAAGTCCAAATATAGCACTCTGATGTGAGTTTCTCCAAATTCTCTTTCTAGCATTTCAGAGGAGTGGGCCAGCATGACATTCAGACCACTTAGAAATTGTGATGCCCCTTGATATCTCGCCATATTCACCCATTATATATATATATATATATATATATATATATATATATATATATATATATATACACTCCTGGAAATTGAAATAAGAACACCGTGAATTCATTGTCCCAGGAAGGGGAAACTTTATTGACACATTCCTGGGGTCAGATACATCACATGATCACACTGACAGAACCACAGGCACATAGACACAGGCAACAGAGCATGCACAACGTCGGCACTAGTACAGTGTATATCCACCTTTCGCAGCAATGCAGGCTGCTATTCTCCCATGGAGACGATCGTAGAGATGCTGGATGTAGTCCTGTGGAACGGCTTGCCATGCCATTTACACCTGGCGCCTCAGTTGGACCAGCGTTCGTGCTGGACGTGCAGACCGCGTGAGACGACGCTTCATCCAGTCCCAAACATGCTCAATGGGGGACAGATCCGGAGATCTTGCTGGCCAGGGTAGTTGACTTACACCTTCTAGAGCACGTTGGGTGGCACGGGATACATGCGGACGTGCACTGTCCTGTTGGAACAGCAAGTTCTCTTGCCGGTTTAGGAATGGTAGAACGATGGGTTCGATGACGGTTTGGATGTACCGTGCACTATTCAGTGTCCCCTCGACGATCACCAGTGGTGTACGGCCAGTGTAGGAGATCGCTCCCCACACCATGATGCCGGGTGTTGGCCCTGTGTTCCTCGGTCGTATGCAGTCCTGATTGTGGCGCTCACCTGCACGGCGCCAAACACGCATACGACCATCATTGGCACCAAGGCAGAAGCGACTCTCATCGCTGTGAAGACGACATGTCTCCATTCGTCCCTCCATTCACGCCTGTCGCGACACCACTGGAGGCGGGCTGCACGATGTTGGGGCGTGAGCGGAAGACGGCCTAACGGTGTGCGGGACCGTAGCCCAGCTTCATGGAGACGGTTGCGAATGGTCCTCGCCGATACCCCAGGAGCAACAGTGTCCCTAATTTGCTGGGAAGTGGCGGTGCGGTCCCCTACGGCACTGCGTAGGATCCTACGGTCTTGGCGTGCATCCGTGCGTCGCTGCGGTCCGGTCCCAGGTCGACGGGCACGTGCACCTTCCGCCGACCACTGGCGACAACATCGATGTACTGTGGAGACCTCACGCCCCACGTGTTGAGCAATTCGGCGGTACGTCCACCCGGCCTCCCGCATGCCCACTATACGCCCTCGCTCAAAGTCCGTCAACTGCACATACGGTTCACGTCCACGCTGTCGCGGCATGCTACCAGTGTTAAAGACTGCGAAGGAGCTCCCTATGCCACGGCAAACTGGCTGACACTGACGGCGGCGGTGCACAAATGCTGCGCAGCTAGCGCCATTCGACGGCCAACACCGCGGTTCCTGGTGTGTCCGCTGTGCCGTGCGTGTGATCATTGCTTGTACAGCCCTCTCGCAGTGTCCGGAGCAAGTATGGTGGGTCTGACACACCGGTGTCAATGTGTTCTTTTTTCCATTTCCAGGAGTATATATATATATATATATATATATATATATATATATATATATATATATATAATCAAGGGGCACCACACAATTTCTAAGTGGTCTGAATGTCATACTGGCCCACTCCTATGAAATGCTAGAAAGAAAATTTGGGGAAACTCACATTAGAGTGCTGTATTTGGACTTTAATTCAAGTGTGTTTGCTCCATTAAATGGGGGTCCTTGTATACCCCTCTTCCAGGGGACGTACACTATGTGACCAAAACTATCCGGACATCAAGCTGATATATATATATATAAATTTTTTTCTACATCGCCATTGAATTTTGATAGATGTGTGAGTTCAGTGTAATAATGTACTAGACTACATTTAATGGTGGTATACTGCGCATCATTTACGATTTTAGGAAGTATCCTTTCAAAACTAGTAGGCGCATGTTTAGGAATAGAATACGATCTGTTTATCCGACTATACTACTGTCGATGTGGGTAAAGAGTATCCTACCCCCAAATGCATCTCATACCCCTGAATAAGAGGGTATTGAGGGATGACATACCTGATGCTTATAGACAATAAGAGGGCAGCCCTAGAAGCTGCTGACAGCCAACAGATGATTATTATAGAGCTACCAGATGTTTAGTGTCTGGGTGATGCTGACATTGCAGGTCTCGGCTCGAGTCATCGTGATGGTCCTCGTTTTTGTGGAGAAGATGATAATGATGATATCAACACTGCCGGCTGTGATGATTGCGATAGCCCTGGAGTTCATGCAAGATACGCACCTGACGAATACGGATTTTTTACGTAAAAACGCGGTAGAGAAGTATAGCCAATAACTATCATGTGCAAGCCTAAGCTATTTATACATGAACTGTTTCTAGTGTAAGTGATCATCTGCATATGGATGTCATTTCATCACGAAGTATTTGAAGCTATAACTGGTCCAGCTGATTAAATGCTGCCTTAAACTATTCCCAGGGTGTCCCAGGCCGAATGGTCAATATTCAGGGTATGACAGCAATGATCATTCATATGGGCTTCAAAATGCATAAATTAAGAGTACCTCTTCATCTTCAATACTATGACACTAAACAAGCTCTTTGGTTTCCATATTTTGAGAGGTGGTAGTATGGACCAAAACCAGAACATAATTTCCAGTAAATGTGAGCTCTAAAGTGCATATCTTAAGAGTTATGAGCACTTGTTCATCTTCGTTAATTTGAAACACATACTTCTATTGAACAACTGTTCATAGCTCTTAAGCTATGCATTTTAGAGCCCACATGTACTAGATAATCCATCCTTCAAAAACATGCAAAACAAAGAGCTTCCAGTAGAAGAAACTTGATTCACAGTGTCGACGAAATGCTGATAGCTCTTAAGGTATGTATTTAGGATCCCATGTTTATTACAGATTTTTTTTTTTTTGCTTCAAATGACCATTCCTGTCATTCCTCTGAATACTGATATTCTTCCTGGGACTCCCTGTATTAACCTCGTTTGTGTTAGCATCCAACATTCGTGGCATGCAAAGCTGTTATAATTCGATTGATACCACAGCCTTCTCCTCCTTATTACCATTATCATGGATCTGGTTATCTCTTATGCAGTGCCTCATGACACAATCTTGTGATTTAGGAGAAAATGGGCTCGGTAGTTCTAAAAACGAAAACAAAGAAAAGTACTTATAAACATCAACTAAAATTAATAGATAGCATCTTTAAACAACCACAAACACACAAAAATGCTATTGCTCTTTACGTGAAGTTTTAGTATAGAGGTGAGTCTGCCAGTGGCCTTCCTCCCCTTGTTCGTAGTCATTGCAGTTACGTTTCATTGTATAAGTCAGATTAACACTGATGTGGATTCAAGCTATAGCTTACACAGAGCCAGGAAGGGCCGAGTGGGGGTTGGAGGAGGGTGCATGCATAGCTGTATGAGCTGGTGGTGGGCTATCCTCTCAGGAACTCTTGTAATGCTGGCAGAAGGGAGGAGGGCCGTTCAGTCTGGAAGGCGGTGGGGCCTCTAAGCCTGTCAAGCACTTCCTGTACTTGTACTGTTATCCAGTTGCCTCACAATGGTGGGGACAAGAGAGTTGTAGTTACAGGCACATCCCAGTTACAGTCACATCCTGTGCATAGACCTGAATGGGCACATGATAGACACATGAGGTAGTTGGCCAGGAACGCAGCACTGGATATTGGGTGCATTACAGAAGTTCAGGATATGTCTTTCACAGACTCGCCACCGTCAGAACGAGAGGATGCACTGCGTCTTTGTAGAGTGGAAGCTGCCTGTACTCAGCTGTCAAGATGCACTGTGCACCGCTGACGATGTATTACATAACCTGCCGAGTCTTTGTAAAGTCCCGATGATTAAATACTACTGCAAATGCGTCTGGGGAAAACAAAATGTTTCTAAATCTTTGCCGGCCGGCCCGGCCGAGCGGTTCTAGGCGCTACAGTCTGGAACCGCACGACCGCTACGGTCGAAGGTTCGAATCCTGCCTCAGGCATGGATGTGTGTGATGTCCTTAGGTTAGTTAGGTTTAAGTAGTTCTATGTTGTAGGGGACCTATGACCTCAGAAGTTAAGTCCCATAGTACTCAGAGTCATTTGAACCTAAATGTTTAAATAAATGTACCCTGCAACATGAAGCTGTTTAAAATACGGCGAATAATATATCTGTCGATTTTAAAATTCGATTCTTTTTATTTATTTATTCTTTTTTTTCATTTCCCACTTGCACTCAGCATACTGCTGCTGATGTCTTGTGCAACCTACAGCATGTTTGTAAACTTCAAATAGCTAAACATTGCTACAAACATGCCCAAAACGATTTCCTTGACCTTGAGGATAAATGTAAAAATTATACTTGACCCTATTTTGAACCTTTTAATAAATTCATTGAGGGTGATTAGAAATGGGAAGAATTATCCCTGTCGTCTTGTTGTCATACATGCATCCTATTCCCATCTTGCAAAACATCTTGCAAGCATACAGATTAAGCCAGTATCCTCGAATAATAGGATAACTACCCTTGAATTTTCCACCCATATGAAAGTGCCTTAGATGGCGGAGAAGAGAGGAAGGGAAGTGGAGGAGATCTGACAACAATGCAAACTGCACCAAACTGACAAAACCGTCAGATTCTTACTATATTCATCTGTTTGTCTCCTTGTGTAATTCACTCCTCTATATTTCCCTTCATTATCAAATCCTGTAACCAAGTTATGCCGTAATTTTTCAGTACCTTCTCATTAGTTGCTTGATCTTCCATATAATTTTTAGCATTCTTCTGTAACATCACACTTCAACAGCTTCTGTTTTCTTGTTCTCTGCACTGCATCTCGTTCTCTGTTAAATTTATGTTAGATGTTACTAAATTACTCTTCTTTAGAAATCATTTTCGTGCAATAGCTCCTCTACATTTCAAACTTTCTCTACGTCAACTAACATTAGTTACTTTTCTGTCTGAATTTCATAATCAAATTCCTTCAGCATCACTTGATGTAATTCTCCTACATTTCGTTACCCTTGTTTTACTTTCGTTGGCGTTCAGCCTCCAACTTCTTTTGAAGAGAGTGTCCATTCATTAAAATGATATTCCAAGTCCTTTGCCATGTATGACAGAATTACAGTGTCATCAAAGGACCTCCGCATTTTTTATTTCTTCTCCCTGAACCATAATTCCGTCTTCAGATATCTACTTCGTTCGTCTACTGTTTACTAAATGTAGAGACTGAATAACTTCGGGAATAGACTAGAACCCTGTCTCATTCCCTTTTGCACAACTGGTTCCCTTTCATGTCTTTCGTCTCGTAATTACAGTCTCATTTTTGTAGCTAATGCTTGGTTTCTTGTCTTTTATCCCTGCTACATTCAAATAATGTATATCAATAAACACTGTCAAAAACTTTATTTAAATCTACAAATATTGTTAACATAAGTTTAACCTGTCTTGTAAGATACCAAAGGCATCACATTTCTAGGCAGGGTTTTCCGCTTTAAAAAAGATAACTCTCCCTATCAAACGACATGATGAGCAATACCGATATTTTTCCTTTTTTGTTACACACTGTATTAACTGGGCATCAAGATAGTAAATTGTTTAAAACTGGTTATATACAATAAATAAATAAATATCAACGGAATCAGGATGCAGAAGGCAGTGGAAAGCACTGCATTAAAGAAACATAACGTGTATCCATAGGACACGTGGGCTTTAACTCGAAAAGAGTGTCAAGATGATCTCTCCACAAGCAAAAGATTTCAGAATAGTCGCCCATTTGGATCTCCAGGAGGGAACTGCCAAAGGGGAGGTGACCATGAGAAAAAGATTCAATAACCAACGAAAGGATAACGTTCCACGAGTCGGTGCGTGGAATGTTAGAAGCTAGAACGTGGTAGGGAAGCTAGAGTATCTGAAAAGGGAAATGCAAATGCTCAATACAGTTGTAATAGTGGTCAGTGAAGTGAAATGGAAAGAAGTCATTGATTTACGGTCAGATGAGTGCAGGGTAATATTAACAGCAGCATAAAATGATGTAACGGGAGAAGGATTCGTTATGGAAAGGAAGGTAGGGCAGAGAATGCGTTACTGTGAACAGTTCGGTGATGCGGTTGTTCTTATCAGAATCGATAGCAAACCAACACCGACAACGACAGTTTAGGTATACATGCCGAAGTCGCAAGCTGAATATGAAGAGATAAAAAAAATATATGAGGATACTGAAAGGGTAACACAGAACGTAAAGGGAGATGAAATTCTGATGGTCATGGGGGACAGGAATGTAGTTTAAGGGGAAGGAGTAGAAGTAAAGGTTACAGGAGAATACGCGCTGGAATAAGAAATGAGAGAGAAAGAATGAGTTCTGTAATAAATTTCAACTAGTAAAAGCGAATACTCGGTTCAAGAAGGACAAGAGGAGGAGGTATATTTGGAAAAGGCTGGGTGATATGAGAAGATTACAGTAAGATTACATCACTGACAGACAAAGATTCCGATATCAGATAACGGATTGTGAGGCATACCCAGGAGCAAATATAGACTCAGATCTTAATACAGTAGTAGAAGAGTAGGCTGAAGTTTAAGAAGTTAGTCAGGAACAGTCAATACGCAAAGAAATGGGATAAGAAAGAAAAAAGGAATGACGAGATACGCTTGAAGTTCTCTAAGGCTGTGGATACAGTAATATGGTACAGCTTAGTAAGAAATAACACTTTAAGAGGAATGGATATCCCTAAAAATGGCAATCACGGAAGTTGGAAAGAAAAAACATAGATACAAAGAAGGTAGCTGTGAGGAAACCATGGATAACAGAAGAAATACTTCAATTGATCGATGAAAGAAAAAAGTACAAAAGTGTTCAGGGAAATTCAGGAATACCGAAATACAGGTTACTTAGGCATGAAATAAAGAGAAAATTCACGGGAGTTGAGGCGATGGCTGCATGGAAAATGTGAAGAAATCGGAAAAGAAATGACTGTCGGAAGGACTGACTCAGCTTATAAGAAGTCAAGCAAGGGTCGTAACATTAAGAGTACAACGGGACTTCCACTGTTAAATGCAGAGGAGTGGGTGGATAGATGGAAACATTAGACTGAAGATCTCTACGAGGGGGAAGATTTTCTGATGTCATATAAGATGAAACAGGAGTCGATTTAGAAGAGATAGGAGATCCAGCATTAGAATCAAAATTTAAAAGAGCTATGGAGGATTTTAGATCAAATAAGGCAGAAGGGATAGATAACATCCCATCATTATTTCTCAGATCATTGGAGGTAGTGTCAAGAAAACGACTACCACGTTGGTGTGTAGTATGGATGAGTGTGGCTACATACCATCTGACTTTCTCAAAAATACCATCCACTCAATTCGGAAGTCTACAAGAACTGACAAGCGCGAGAATTACCGCACAATAAGCTTAACACCTCGTGCATCAAAGCTGCTGACAGGAGTATTGTACAGAAAAGTAAACCAAAATTGATGATGTGTTAGATGACGACCAGTTTGGCCTTAGGAAAGGTAAGGGCAGCAGAGAAACAATTTTGATGTTGAGGTTGATAATGGAAGCAAGACTAAAGAAAAATCAACACACATTCATAGTGTTTGTCGACCGAAAAAATGCGTTCGACAATGTAAAATTGTGCAAGATGTTCGAAATTCTGAGAAAAATAAGGGTCGCTTTAGAGAGAGAGGGATGATATGCAATATATACAAGAGCTAGGAGTGGCATACAAGAGTGAACGACCAAGAACGAAGAGCTAAGATGAAAAAGGGTGTAAGACAGCGACGTAGTCTTTCGCCCCTATTGCTAAATCTGTACATAGAAGAAGCGATGACGGACATAAAAGAAAGGTTCAGGTGTGGAATTAAAATTCAAGGTGAAAGGATATCAATGATGCGATACGCTAATCACATTGCTATCCTGAGAGAAAGTGAAGAAGGATTGCATGACCCGCTGAATGGAATGAACAGTCTAGAGAGTACAGATTATGGAATGAGAATAAATTGAAGAAAGACGAAAGTAATGAGAAATAAGAGAAACGAGAACAGCGAGAAATTTAACACCAGGATTGTCACAAAGTAGATGAAGTTGAGGAATTCTACTACCTAGACAGCAAAATAACCAGTGACGGAAGGGCAAGGAGGATATAAAAATCAGACTAGCACTGGCAAAAAGTCTACTCGTATCAAATACAGGCCTTCATTTGATAAATTAATTTCTGAGTATGTACGTTTGGAGCACAGTATTGTATGGTAGTGAAACACGGATTGTGAGAAACCGAAACAGGAGAGAATCGAAGCATTTGAGATGTGGTGCTACAGACGAATGTAAAAAATAAAGTGAACTAATGAGGTAAGTAATGAGGAGGTTCTACGCAGAATCTGAGAGGAAAGGAATATGTGGAAAACACTGACAAGGAGAAGGGATATGATGATAGGACATTTGTTAAGACATCAGCGAATGGCTTCCATGGTACTAGAGGGAAATGCAGAGTGCTACTCTGAGATGGAGAGGGTGGCGCAGGAGAGAAATTCGTGGAGGGCCGCGTCATATCAGTCGGAAGACTCATAACTCAAGAGAAATATTAATTTCCTAGATATATCTTATCGAATTGTCAATAATACATGTCTGCTGCCACACCGTTGACAACTTCGTTGTCAACGAACTTAAAAATTAAATTTGAATTACCCAAGCAGATATGGCGTCCTTATAAACGGTAAGTACAAATTGATGGGTTCACTTCTCAATATCGTATCATTATGAAAATATGATCAAAGGGACGAAAACATTTCGGAAGAGGAATTGGAAGTTCTTGTCTTGGAAAGTGTGTTAGCAAAGAACAGGATTACAAAGAGGGCCAAATTGCAATGGTCGCGAAAATATCAGATTGCGTACCCTCCATATGACACATATGGGAGTGTTGAATTACGGCCGCCCCGGGTGGCCGAGTGGTTATAGGTGCTACAGTCTAGAACCGCGCGACCGCTACGGTCGCAGGTTCGAATCCTGCCTCGGGCATGGATGTGTGTGATGTCCTTAGGTTAGTTAGGTTTAACTAGTTCTAAGTTCTAGGGAACTGATGACCTAAGAAGTTAAGTTCCATAGTGCTCAGAACTATTTTAACCACATTTTTTTGTTGAATTAAGAAAGCAGACTGCACAGGAATATCATTAACAGTATTTACAAGGCTAAGATTTTATAGAGAGTGAAGTTATTAGCTGTCACTGTATCTCGGGAGGCAAATAAAAGCAAAAAAATTAAAAGCCAAAAATATTCGTTTCATTCCCTGCGTATTTTGTCCCAAATTAGCTTTTTTTAATCAATAACGTTTTTATGTTAGCATACTAATAATGTGGAAAAAAGAAATCTTGGAAGTTACGCTCTGCATTTTAGTGAATGTTATCACCAGAAGAGAGTCATTAAAGTGATGAGAGGCTGATAAAAATTCAGATTAAGGATTAAAATAGACCGTAATCACGCTGAGGGAACGGACTGGAGATAAGGGGGTGTAAACAACAAGAAAAATGTTTCCCTCTTAAATTTAATTGCAGAGCTCGCCGGCGGAGCGGGCTAGTAACTGCTATTACCTCCGTTGGCGAGAAAATGTTGGAATTTCCTGAATAACAGCGTATAATTGCCTAAACGAGGTCTAGAGACGCTTTATCAGTGGTATATAAACTGAAGGCTAACTATTAAATTGTATATAACGACACTCAGGGATTATGCAGCAGACTGAAAAAAAAACCTAGCTTATCGCCCGAGAAGTACAGTGAAGGGAGTTTTGTACCTAGGAATATCTTATTTATCAGAAACTATCAGACAGCGATATTAAGGTGATACTAAACTAAATGGGTAATGTGTATCTGATGTCTTATATGACGTATGGTACGCTCACGTTTACAGTGCTCTCGCCATTCTTATTTTAAAAGCAGCTTTATTATACGGCCTGGGGGACCAAGAAATATGCGCCGCTAGTGTAATATATGCTTTGTTAGGAGTTTTTATAACGATATATTCCTAGTAGAATGCTTCGTTGCGTTAAAAATGTAATCGGTGACAAACTAGAGTAGCTATTACTTTTCTGAGTATGTTTAAACTGTGTCTCTTGTTGGATTTTGTGATTCAGAGGTGAAGTTAGTGTATTGTTTCCTCTGTCTCCATTCCCATAGTGAACGGAATTTTGTTGTATGTGTTACATTTCTGCATCTGTAAACTGTATATATATATTCTTGTGGCGCACAAATGATGCACATGATACCATCTACACATGTGTCTCAGGGTAAGACTATAAGTTTTTCCTCTTATTCCTGCATAAATTTTGTTTTCAGTATGATTCATTTAGAAATCTGCTAGTATGTATGAGAGTGGTTTTTTCACTGATTATGTTTTCTACTGGTTTCATTTCTTCTATAGACGGATTTGAAGTTTTTGCGATTCCTGCTACTTGTTCTTTTACAATGTTGGTTGTACCAACAAGCAGAATTACAGTGTACATATCTTGAACACCAAATGAAATAAGATATGCTGTTCGTAGGATAAGTGCATCTTTATTTTCTGTATAATTCTAAGGTGTTTCATATAATTCTGTTGTTCTCTAGTTTGTAAGTTCAGATAAACATTAGTGGAACAACTCTTCAATGTGGTGTGTGAGAGAATTCATGAAACTGATAACTGATCTGAGGAGCTTATTGCTATATATTTTTGGCTGTTTTTTGTATTGTTCCGTTATGCTTTGTTGCTATGTTTTTGTAAGTTTTTGACATTTTAAGCAGTGTTTCAGTTGAATTTGGACTCTAATAGTTGCATCAGACATTAGTTCTTCAACATTATATTTTTAAAAATTCTCTGTTTTATTCATATATTCCAGTATATAAGTGTGCGCTACAGTGTTACTTTTGCCTGTTTTCGCATTTTCTTTGTTTATTGAGTTAGTGCTTCTTTGTTATCTTCTTGTATGTTTCAATGACTTCTCTTGCTTTTGATGAAGCCATTCACTAGCCTTACTATCAGTTCCTTGATCAATTCTGTATTTACATCACTGTTTTTCCTTCTCACGCTAGAGCATGTTCTGTTTTGTATTATGATGACAATCTCTCTATTTTTGTTTGTTTGTTCTAGTTAGTATATTATTTAAGACTTTTCCGTAAGAATTGAGTTTGTGCAGCTATCGGTTGTAAGTAAGATTCATTATTATTGGTAAAATTTGTGCTGTAAATCTTGACTCTCTCTCTCTCTCTCTCTCTCTCTCTCTCTCTCTCTCTCTCTCTGTGTGTGTGTGTGTGTGTGTGTGTGTGTGTGTGTGTGGTGTCAGAACAAATTTAATTTACTTTTGTGTTTTCTGCAGATATTTTTTTAGCTATCTGTTCTACTTTTTTATGAGCCATAAAACTGTAGGACTGTTCAGGTAAATTGCTATCAGTAGGTGCACATCGTATAGTTTAGGTAACCACACGTTTAAAGAATCATATTTAGATGACTTCAATCAGCAGAGAAAGGGAAAAAGCTTAATCTATTAGAAGCACTTGAGACAAATAAGGATTAAGCTCAAAACATCTTGTTCAAAATGATCAAGTACTACTGAGCAAATCTCCACTCTTCAGCCTCAAGTAATCCAATCGACCATTCACCCCCTCTCAGGCCCCAGTCTCAATTATCACATTCATCTCATTGTAGAACTTTCATTATGTCTTACCTTACTTTTTCTTCAATATTCAATAACACATTCACACAACACGTATACTTTAGTTTTATGTCTTACCTTATTTACTTTTTGACGATATCCGTTTACTGTATTTTAACGCTGCCATTTGAAGTATTTAGTATACAACACGAGTAATGAGCGCTCTATTTGAAATTTATCACCAAATATCATGACCAAAAATTTCCACACCCCAGTGTCTTTTGTAGACGCTTGTCAGCTTCTTCTACTAATCCGAAAACCGGTTCGAAATAAACAAATATTTGTAGAACAAAAGCGCAGTCAGTTTAGGTAACTGTGAAAACGTATGTAATTACAAGTCGTTAATGTGTGAGATTATATGGTACATTTTAGTTATTAAAATTATATGAAAAAAGTTATTTGCTCATTACATCGCTGAAGGTAAAAGAAATGTAAAGTGAGCCGGTTAGATCAGTTCATTGCGCCTTCCATTCAGATAATTTAACATAGCGCGTGGGATGTGAACTGACTTCTCCTGACCCTTTCTAGTTTCTCACACTTAATTTTTTCCTGTCTGATGTGGAGATGGTATTTCCACTGTTAGCAAAGCCTGAAACTGCACTTGCGGTGAAAGCTGTTAACTAAAAGTGTCGTCATTCCGAAGGATGGATTAATATCGCAGAGCTTTACTAGGCTTTGTCCTTTTAGAGGTGGGGTATGCTCTTGCCTTCCTCTGACTTTTTAACTGACTTCTCCAGCCAGATATAGAATGAAACACGGTGGAAAAGTGTGTTTTTCACATTAAGGTGAATAAGTGATAACAGAACAAACGAAATGCTAGTATCGATCTAACCTTGTATCTTTGGATGAACAGTTCGGAGAATTGGTCTCCATCAAAAGAAATATGTGTTATAGAATCTATTCATCAGTTTTTCGAAAAAATCTTACGTAAGAAGCAGGGAAGTTCGGAGAACTCTCCGCGCGTCGAAAAGAAAGCTGACCACATTTAGCCCAACAAAAGTTTTCTTGAGATGAAGTACTTGCGTTATATTGTGGTTCGGGTCACGTACTGGCTGAACGAATGTGGGAACGGGACTCGAGTTTACAATTTCTCTAGAGTCGATGTACCGTCCACAGTGTCCTGTGTCTTTACAAAATTTGATTCAGGCCCATACGTGTTTCTAAACCAGTCTTTAGGACTAATCTGATAAAAGTACTGCAAGAGTTACTGACATCATTTAGCCCCTCTGTAGCCCTAATTATCTTAGTGAAGTTTATATCTGTTCGATCAAGTAGTTTAGTCAGTGTTACAGTGGATTGTCTCTTCCAACATATACTCTGTTTCAGAGAATTTTGTCCTTGACTGTTCCTTTCCATAATTCACTTCTTAGCTTATATATTCGCTTAATGCTTACGATTATTTAGTATCATCACTTCTGAAATGTTTACTGTCCTTACAATTAACTATGCAGGTTCAAGTGGGGCTGAGCTCATATGTTACTGTGGATTGTGCTGGCGATCACTGTTGTCTATTTATCTGATAATCTGCGTCAACGACCTGTCGATGAGAAGTTGAAATGTTGGTGAACCCTTTACTAGTCTCTTTGTTATTCAATACTCCCTTGTTCATCATTCGATGAGATTTCAGTTTAATTTCCTCCATATCGATGATGATGAGATGTTGAGCCCGCAGCAAAGAAAGGTGTAACGCGTTGACATTTCTTTCATAACAACAGTCCTCTTATTTACGACACGTGATGTAATTTTCAAATGTGCATAAGCATATGTTTGTTGGAAACGAGTACATACCATCTTCGTCCATCTCAAACAACACAGCTATGTTAAGTCCTAATGGTCTCGAGTTTCTGGTCCGTTGTTACTGTGTTATTCACTCGGAAGACCGTTTGATGCTACTTGCCACACTAGTCTATCCAGTGCAGCCTACCTCAATTTTAACCTGGCTTCTGCAGAGAAATGCTGGTCTCGTTCTGCATCCATTTCGCCCCACACTCCCTTTACCAGTTTGAAGATTCCTTGATGCTTCAGGATATGACCTATAAAACTCTTTTCGTCAACGTTTTTCAGAAACGAATTCTTTCGCATTGCTGTTCTGCATATTATGACACATCTACTTGATGGACCATACTTGTGGAGCAACCCTAGTAAAACAAAAACTTGCGGATACCAGAAATTTACATTCAAACCGTGTGAGATGGGAGAGAGGGCGGGGCGAACCTTTGAGGCTATATTGCCTACATGATGACCATTTAGAAAGCCGGCATCTTGGGTGAAACTTGTAAATCTCACATGGAATGGGTTCCATTTTACATATCAGACAGATAATTAATTACACGAGAAACTATGGCAATTTCTTTTTGAGCAAAGCTTTATTCACTGTCGAATAATGACTCATGTTTCATCCTAACTGTTGACGCGAAAGCTGTGTGCAGCCCGAACGCATTGAAACTGCCGTGGTATCAGGAGAGATGATCCCAACCAGTGCTACCCAGACAGACTATACATTACCTATCGATCAGTGAGAGTCAAAAGCGCACCACTAACATTGCCTCGCAGGAAAGTGTGGTCAACCCTACAGTAGCATTGTCTCGCAGGAAAGTGTGATGAGCCCTACATCAGAACTACAGGGAAGCAGATTATTGATGATTGTGTTCGCATTTCAGTACATGTTCTTGAGGATGGGTGAAGCGGATAGCGACAACCTTACGAACAGCTGCACAATATGTCGCGCTTAACTTGTAAGTTTGTGTGATCACCAGGATTTTCCTTGTTCTGTACAAAATGCTACATAACTCTCAACTGAAGAAAGGCATTCTTAAATGAAAGACACGGTTTTTCTCGTGTATTTCAGTATCTGTTGGATATGTCACATGATCGCCTTTGCATTTGATAATTACGAGCCTTATCCTACACGGTGGCTTCCAAGATTTGGCCTAGAAGTCTTTCAATTAAAGCTTCTTGGCTTACAGGCCGCGTCATTTCGAATAAAACTCTCGATCTTGCGTTAACTGTCTCAGCCATCGTCATCAGGAGTTGACATCACTGACTCCCGGGACTGACACGGTGTTCTGCAGAGTCGGCGGAGACAGATATCGAAAGCTCGAGTGTTTTACTCTGAATAAGGCCACTGGCTTCCACAATGGCTGCTATGTTAGTAACTTAGCCTCACAGGATTTGATGGTTTCTGGCTTCTGTATTTCTCTCTGTTTATCCACCTGTTTCTACAATTTCGTACCTGAGTCGGTAAAGACGGAAACTTTATGGGATCATTTTGTTATCCATTTGTCTGTCCGTCTGTTCAGATCTCTTTTTCTCAGGAGAGGGTAGAGGTATCAATCTGAATCTTGCGCCAAGTACTGAGGTTTACGGTTCCTTGGCAATGTCAAAATATTTATCTTTCTAAAGCAATGCAAGCAGAAGAAAAGGCTATTGATGTCACACATTTTGATACAAACTCACTCTTTAAACCCAATAGGGTACACCCCACTGATCTAAAATGATGGGAAGAAACAAAGTTTCACATTGCAAGTAAAGGAAAAAATCCGAAAATTGTTAATTTAATAATTTTTTATTCTTGCCATTTTCTGTCCGTCTGTCTGGCTCTCTGTTGAGACCCCTTTTCCTCAAGAAATTATAGAGGTATCAGTTCAAATTTAAAAATATAGCCGGCCGGAGTGGCCGAGCGGTTCTAGGCGCTTCGAATGCAGCCTCGGGCATGGATGTGTGTGGTGTACTTAGGTTAGTTAGATTTAAGTAGTTCTAAGTTCTAGTCCCATAGCGCTCAGAGCCATTTGAACCATAAAAATGTACGTTCCCTTGAAGGTGTAGAAAATTCAAGCTACTAGCAATAACTCAATGTAATCAAAATCTTCGACCGCCTGTTATGATTCCCTCAGATGCACTCAATACATGCGGCCATTTACGTCACATATTTTGATACTCGCCTACTCACTCAACGAAACCCAGCGAGTTCTACCCACACTTACCCGGTTATTGCTCTACAAGGATAGTTCCATCGACCAACCTGTCATTTATTTTCCTGTCTAAGGAGCGAAGCTCCTTTACTTAAGTGTCTTATTTCCAAATCTAATTCCATATGCATCGCCTGATTTAATTCAAATGCATTCAGTTAGCCGTATTTTACATTTATTGATATTCACTTTTTCAAGGCATTATCCATTCCATGCAGTTGGTCTCATAAGTTCTTTGCCATGTATGGCGTATGTATATGCTACCGATAAAATAAACAGGTAGTATTTAGAAATAATGCGAACGCTTTAACGGAAAACTGTGGTCAGTAGGTAATTCCAAAGTTCACACGCTACAAAATGTTAATGACTACTAACAGGCTTGGCTTTATCGACAGTGTTAGAAACGAAATAGGGGTTAACTATCAACGAGTCGTTATAGGTGCGGTGGTTTACTTAAGTCACTAAAATAGTTTAGTAGGCAAATTTTAAAGCATGGTATAGCAGATAAGTAATTGTCAGCAGACTAGTTACACAAACAATGGATACCATCTAGTTCGAATACGGTACTGTTGAATTGAGGACCAGGCGTAAACCAGTCTTGCGTCGTGATGTGGGCAAGTGCCAGCAGTGTGTGTCAGTCACTGATTCTGACATTTAAAAAAATCGCTCTTAAAAATGGGGTGGCTGAGTGGGCGGGGGGGGGGGGGGGGGGGAGGCTGGACTCAGCTATATCTAGTGAAGAAGTTCGATCTGATACGGCTGAGGTTGAAGTTGGACATATGAAACATTGCAGTGATAACAGAAAATTTTAATACATTGTGCGGCCTTTACTAATATCCCACATTTGTTTCTACTTGCCTCAGTGTCTTACACTGCTACAACTGCCAGAACTACGTCGAGTTTGGGTGACAAAGACAGCGCTGCGACTAAACAGTGTATCACCAGCAAACCATCAACTCTTTAAAATGGTTCAAATGGCTTTGAGCACTATGGGACTTAACATCTGAGGTCATCAGTCCCCTAGAAATTAGAACCATTTAAACCTAACTAACCTAAGGACATCACACACATCCATGCCCGAGGCAGGATTCGAACCGGCAACCGTAGCAGTCACACTGTTACAGAATGAAGCGCCTAGAACCGCTCGGCCACAGCGGCCGGCTCTACTCTTTAAGGAATTGAACTTCTACATATAAAAAAGCTTCAACCGTCAGGTTTTTATGCAGACGAGTTTGTGTTAAATATTTGCCTTCAAGCAGGTAAGCGAGAAAAAGTTAAAGAATGGTTTGAAATAGTGCAAACAAGTTAGCTGGAAGCCGCTAAGTAGTCTCATTATGAAGTACTGGATGAAAGTGAACTGGGTTAGTTTTTCATATATGTCAATATTTATGGCTTCATATCTACAGAACTATATGTCGTACAATGATATAAATTTGCAAGTACATTGAGCGATTACGTAGATACTATATGCAGCGTGTGTTGCGAATAGAGTTATTAGTAGAACAGTAATAAATTAAAACGTCATGCCTGAGCTCAGTTAAAAAAAAAAAAATCTAGCTTTTCATCCATCTAAATATTTATGACGTCATATCTTCTGAACTATGTGTCGTGCGCCTCGGTGGCTGTGGGGTCAGTGTGACAGATTGATAGCCGAAGGGGCCCAGGTTCGATTCTCGGGCGTGTCGGAGAGTTTCTCCTCACGGAGACTGGGTGTTTTGTGGTCCTCACGTACGTATCGTCGTAACTGACAACGTCCCCAACACTCTTTTTTATCGTCCTTGCATTACTGAGAAGACTGAATGGCCAAGAACGGAAAGCCAATAAACTAAAATAAAAAAACAAGAAATCAAAAATAAGAATGGCTATGTGTAATACACCGAAAAACGTTATGACTAATGCTGAAATATTTGGTGCACTCCGTTTTAAGTAAAATCTAGTTTTTCATTCATCACAATATTTGTGACGTCAAGTCTCCTGATCTATGTGACATACTGTGATATAATTTTGCAAGAACATTTAGTGGTATATGTGGACACTGTCTGGAAACTACGTTGCTAATAGAGTTTGCACTTTTACAGATGTAATAAATTAAGAGTTATGCCTGATGCGGAAGTTCCACGACGTCAGCAGCGAAAAAATGGAAGACATAAATTATTTTTCCATTTTGTCATTACGGGGAGGAGGGGGAACTCTCAGCTAGAAAGGTTTCGTAAAGGTTTGAAATTATGACTAAACTTCTAAAAAAAAAAAAAAAAAAAAAATGAAGTTCGTGTATTTGCCTGCCGTTAGGTACCCTACCTCAAGGCAAGCAAGGAGTTGGTAACATAAGGTTATACCTCTTAACGAGCAGATTATGGCAGTATTTTAAAAATTTGAAATCGGCTAATAATTATGCAAAATATTGAAAGTTAAAATTTTGATAACGCCGCGTCTGGTACCCGGTACAGCATTTCGAGTGATACACCTTCCACTACCCTTTTTTATTGGTCGTTATTGATCGTTGTGTTTGGTCGTTGCGGACGTCACAAGACATCCTGTTCAAGTTCGGTGGTTGATCCTTCCACTCAGTTTTTTTTATTGCAGAGGCCACACGGCTCTCTGACCGAACACGCTGAGCTACCGTGCCGGCATAACAAATATTCAAATGTGTGTGAAATCTAATGGGACTTACCTGCTAAGGTCATCGGTCCCTAAGCTTACGCACTACTTAACCTAAATTATCCTAAGGACAAACACACACACCCATGCCCGAGGGAGGACTGGAACCTCCGCCGGGACCAGCCTCTCAGTTGATGACTGCAGCGCCTAAGACCGCTCGGCTAATCCCGCGCGGCATTTGATTTTACTACAGAGGGTAGCTAAACCCTCTGACCGAACACGCTGAGCTACCGTGCCGGCACCATAGGCGGCAGGTTTCCTTTTGTCACATGGGGTGGAGGTGATAAGTAAATACAATGTCCTCGAATGTAACGACCGCGACAATAATTTCGCTGTGATACCTTCTCCACGTATGCAGCGCCATTCAAATTTAATACGGCTATTATAATTCACGTCGGCTGTATCTAGCGGACTGCGCTGCAGCATTTACGACACCACCATTAACGCCTAGACGTCACGCAACACGCAGTAGCTGTGTGCAGCACAGCCGATACGCGTCACGCGCAGCGCATGGGGCCCGCGCGATATGCTGCGCTGCCACCTACAGCGGCACATGTGAAAACCGCCGACACGAGAAAGCACTTATCCAGGGCCGCCCTACACCGTTACTCGGACGTACTGGCACCACTACAGAAATGACAAACGTGCAATCGAGTTTTAGAAGCTACTAATTTATTCATCAAGGAAACTAAACCTTCTAGCTGCAATAATAGAGAGAAGGTCGGTAATAAATTAATATACAGGGTTTTTCAAAATGAATATGAAGTCAGAGTGCGCGAAGTTTCCTTCAACTTGAATGTCAGCAAAGTAAATAACCTTCAGGAGGTTAACGTTTTCCTCATCCTGTATACTTTATTGCTGTAATAGTCATAAC
The DNA here is from genome assembly GCF_021461385.2 of Schistocerca piceifrons. NCBI lineage: Eukaryota > Metazoa > Arthropoda > Insecta > Orthoptera > Acrididae > Schistocerca > Schistocerca piceifrons. The sequence goes on along the minus strand of NC_060141.1, from coordinate 530,203,036 downwards.
AGGATTTAGCGACCACGTTATGAAATTTGTTTTGTGGATAAATTTAAAGTTATTTCAGATCAAGTGTCCTTTCACTGAATGGCTGTACTGTACGAGTGTGTGGATAGGACGTACAAACGTGTACAACACCTAAGACATAATTACTCAACATAATTCTCTACTGGAGAGCCTTTCTGCATACAGTTAGGTGATCACAAATACACGGTCATACAGTAATTGTGCAGTAGTACAACTGATACACAGATACACAATCAACAAACTCATATAACAGTAAGGACGATACATATGTCTGTAAGCACTGGTTCCGTGCGCGAGGCTGAGAGGAGCCGTCAGCATCTGATAACATGACACTTCCCAGAGCGCGGGATTGCAGTGCAGTTCCTGCTAGTTCACTGTCATATTTTTTTTCCGTTTATACTTAATCTGAATATTATGTGTTCTGTTAGTTATCAAATCAATGCAATAATACTTGCGAGGATGGTGAATATTTGATGAGATTTCTATTTCAGCATGTAGAGACGCGCGGAGAAGACATTTTACTGTTGCAAATTAGTGCATGAAGCGTGGATGTCATGGCTATTGTGCATATTAGAATTTAATGGTAGGTTAAGATCACTCGGGTATAAGAAGTTAGGTACTTGCACAATTTCTTTTGTTTACATTCGAATGTATTCGTGCAGCTCGTTTTAGCGTGGAAGATTATTTTACATGTTAGAAGTAAAGGGCAATCTAAGATCGCCCCCGTGTGCGAAGCTTGGTGCATGCACTTTCTTTTTTTTTTTTTTTTTTTTTCTTTTTTGTAACATTCGCGTGGAGTCAGTTCACGCACTCGCGGAAATGACATTATGAAACCTAGTAAATAAAAAGGAGGCCTCCCAAGGACTTGTGATGCATACATGAAATTATTTATAATAACAGTAGGTTCTGAGGTAGAAAAAAGGCACTGCATATGTTGATGTCGTGTATATGTCGTTTGATGGGAACCAAATTCTCTGAGGAGAAACATAGCGCACTGTTTGTAAAACGTTAATGTGTTACCCATCCGAGCCTATCTGGTTTGGCCCATGGCAGAACAACAGTTTATGTCATCAAAAACGTATTGTTTCACGTCACTGTTTGAACTGACAGTCGTTTCCTATGCAATTTATAGAGCTCTTTAATGAGCATTACTACAGGGTAACGTGAAGTTTTTTGTGACTTGTCTTAATGCTAAGCGTATTGTGTGTTCTCCGTGTTGCCATTTGAGACGCTTAACTCTCTGATAAACATCACTGCGGTGTAAAGCTAAGTTTCGCATCGCATGTCTTAATTCTAGGTGTAGTGTGTGTTCATCATGCCGACACTTGTGACATATAATTCTTTGATGAATACAGTATTATTGCGGTGCAAGCTTCATTTTTTCGCCTGCTTTAACTCCATGTGTTTTGTTTGTGTATTTTATTTTTGTTTCTAACATATGCCTCTGTCATGAACAATATTAGTGCGTACGGTTTATTTTTGATTTCCTCTCGTCTTGGTTACACGTTTACTTTGCATATGGCTTATGTACATCCAAGACGTTATCGCCACGTTCAATTGGATTTATGAATCTCAGGCACTGTTCACAGGTTTTGATCTCACTTTATTTGTGCATGTCTTGTATCTCTTTATCAAGGGAAACCATTTGTGTAAATAGTCGACTGAACTTGAGGCGCTAGGGCACAGCTGAAAACGTAATATCTCCACAAAACCTCACATTAGGGAATGAAGTGTTAGTATTCTATTAGGGAGTGAAGATTTTTGTTTTCTAAATGTGTGTGCGGTGTCCAAAGTCAAAATCGACGGTAAAATTTGACATGTCTTTCAACCTTCTGTATCAAAAGCTTAAAAGTAATGACAATAATCTAGTGGCCGCTTTCGCCGACTCACAGCGCCAGCAGCTCACGACGAGGGGAAGTTCGAACCCCGTAGAGCAACCACGCAGGGAGTTTTCTCGCAGATGGCCTCGTCTCGCTTAATAGAAACCGTGATAAGGGCTTGGTAGGCAATTAGAAGTGTGCAGATAACTGTGGAACCCTTCAGGCACTAAGATAAAACAGACACAGAAGCGACAAGAATGCAGACGTAGAAGTGTGTGGCACTCATGGCTGGCAGCAGTCACTATCGCAGAGGACATGGACCATCCAGAATGGACCGTTAATCAACAGAAACATCTTACCTGGATGGATGAATCACTTGTCTTTATACACCAAATAGATCGTCGTGTCGTGATACGCCGTTATCCGCACGATGGCTGTTGCATTCAAGCATCGAGTTCCAGACACAGGCATATAGGGTCAATATTTGCTATAGCAGATATTCACCTCCACTTCCATAGAACATGTGGTAGTAACCGAAGGCACCGTAACAGTTGAGGACTACGTGAACATTAAAGCGGACCACCTGCTTCCTTCAGGTTTGATATCTTCCTCGATGGTGATGGCGATTTCCAACAGGATAACTAACCATGATACGAGGACAAAATTGTGCTGCAGTGCTTTATGGAGCATGATAGTAACCTCAGGCTGAGTTCTTGGCCACCGCCTTCGGCCTATCTGATGCGATGGAATACATGTAGGACGCTATCGAACGCTAGGTCCACAGTCACAAACCACCAGATTTCATTTTAGGGGAGTAGGTAGCTTGTGCGTACACATATGCTGATACATACCTCGGGAAACTTACGAGTTGTCAAATCAATGTCACGCAGAACTGCTGCAGTATTTCTTTTATCATGAAACCAAGAGCAGCTAAATACTGTGTGTGTGTGTGTGTAAGCTTTCGGGTTAACATCTCACGTGTACCACGACGGTTACCACACCCACGACGCTCCCATCTAGAAGCGCATGGACCAAGAAATAGTGAATGGTTCTGTGACACCTCCATCTGACGATGAGTCTACAGTGGCTCAAAAAACTGGTAAATGGTACAATAAATGGTATCAAATGCAAAAAGCCACTTGTTTCATATAACTTACACAAGCCGCCGCTGTAACTCGCAGATCTCTGTCAGGAAATATGCGATATGATTCCGATATCCTCACAGTCAGTTAAATCTCTATTTTCTTCCACTTTTTTCGTTTAAAGCAGCATTAAAATGAAATGTTAGTTTAAATGTTATAAGCAATCCGTCCACAGCAATGATAAGGTTGATATTTAACGTGTGTTCGTCCTCTCGGTCGCCCCTCGCCCAACTGCAACGGAAAGCGCCTCCTCTCCAGTCCAGACGCTGAGATATCGACTCGCCGAAGTAGTGCTCTGCCACCGAATGCTGATGAAGCGAATCCTATAGAAACTCGTCGTGAAAGCGATGCTGGATCCGCCGAAGGGTGGGGAGTTGATTGATGGACGATGATGGAAGTCGGAGTGGCAGAAGGCACTTCTCAGATACGAGCCGGCCTTCGCTGATGTGCCCAAAAGCCAGCATACTCGACTCGAGCCTGGAGTCCAGCAGGCTGCTTCGGGTAAACTATTACAAACTACTGAAATGTCCTTCCTACACTACTTCTATAGTAATTACGCCAATTTCAGACCTCTAAATAAACGATCATTCCTTTTATCGACGTTCCCTAAAAAAAGAAAAAAAAAGCAGATTAGCTGCCATCGGAGCACTACAATCGGTGCATGGTGTGAACAGATATGGAAGGCCTCGTTCTTATAGTGGCGCAGAGAAATGCGATAGACCTTTTACTGCATACTCGTCCTTGGGTCTCCCTATCATGCCTGTCCCATAAAACTGGAATCTTTGTGACTAGTTGGTGAAATGAGCAGGCGTAGGACTGAAATTTTGTCTCACCGACAATGTAGCGTTGAAGAAATTTCTTGGTCTTTGAGTTCTTGCATCCAAATAATTCTATAGACAACACTGGCGTAATTATTCATCCGCCTTCGTCTTTCCACACATTAACGAACAACTTAGTACAGAATTCAGTACCTCTCCGACAGAACTCAACTCACTCTCCGTCCACAGCAAGATCAATCTGATACTCAGGTATCAAGATTTAACCATAAACTAAGGGCGTAGTACAAACATGGCGTGGAGTGTCTATAACAGTACAGTTCCGACGTTGATTGTATCTCTGCTCGGCAAGTAGCTTTACACTAGTAATTAATTACTATGAATGTTCTTTATACATGAATGTGTACGGTAGTACAGTGTGGTCACAAAAGGGGATAATATACTACAATAATTAAAAGCAGAGCGGAAAAACATTATATTTGTGTATTTTAGCAGCTACTGCTATTTTAACTGCCTTATATCAAACGACAATATTCCGCTGCCTTATTATCGACTCGAGCGCAGTGCTAACGTACCATGGGTGCTAAGTTTATGTACATGGCATGACATGACATAAACGCAATGGAAAAACAGAGATTTGTGATCTGTTGAGTACACGGTAATACCAACTGAATCATTGACTGGTGTAACAAGGTTGAATAAACAAGTAGATAGAAGGTTGTGTTACTATGAGCAACGCAGTGACAGAACTGCTTATTTATATGTCCTGGCAAGATTCGGACTATCACGCTCCCTCTTACATGTAACCAGACATTCGATTTATTCTACATTCGCATAAAGACAGAGATGTTATAAAAAGATTTACATTTAATATGAGATACAAGACTTAGAGTTAGCTGTAGTATGACGAGCGGAAAGCAGTTAAAGCCGAATAAAAGCGCAGAAAACAGTGTAGAATAATGGAAGAGCGCCAAACGCTGAAAGACCCATTTCTGTATTAGAAGTTGCTTTTGTTGATACGAACTATAGTTCAAATGGTTCAAATGGCTCTGAGCTCTATGGGACTTAACATCTGAGGTCATCAGTCCGCTAGAACTTACAACTACTTATATCTAACTAACCTAAGGACATCACACACATCCATGCCCGAGTGATACGAACTATAAATCTACATAGGTGTTCAGGTCTGTGAGCACGTGCTACTGACACGTGCAACTGAAACAAAGTTTTTCTCGAACTTTTTCCGAAGATCGTTTCTAACAGAGTCAGTTGGATTAAAATCGAAACGCCATCTGTAAAGGACGTGGTACAGACCTGAGCACATGCTACTGACATACACAACTCAACCAAAGATTTTCTTGAACTTTTTCCAAGGATAGCTTCTAACAAGTCCAGTTGGACTAAAATCGAAACGCCATCTGTGAAGGGCGTGGTATAGACCTGAGCACATGATACTGACATACACAACTGAACCAAAGATTTTCCTGAACTTTTTCCAAGGATAGCTTCTAACAGGTCCAGTTGGGCTGAAATGGAAACACCAGCTGTAGAGGACGTGGCAAGGAGAGGATCGCAAGTGACGGTCGGACCCTGCCTCGGTGCTACTGCCTGCCAAGCAACGCCGTACACAGAGCTTGCGTCACATGATTAAGAACCTGGCATTAAACGCCGCAACATGATTACGTCACGGGTCAACATCATTACATCACGACTCAATACAGATTTAAACAATACTTGTCGGTATCACTTTTAAATGGTGTAGATATCAAGTGAGGCTTATCTATCTATGATCGCTACTAAAGCATACCTGATAGACTCAGATGGTCAACAGTTGACAGGTTTATGTGTACAACACGCTTCATAATTTTTAAGCAGTTTTGGAGGCTGTATAGCGAAGGTGGCACATGACTTTTTCAATAAATGTTCAGAAAACGTCCGGCTACATATTAAAATAAAATTCAACTTATGTTTATTGCGTAGTTTTTTCGTTGATGCTTTACTCACTTGGAAGGCGTACCACTGAATATTCGGGAAGCGAAGTGGTTCTGTACGAAGTTACCCGAAGTTTACGTCGGAGGTCATTTCGAAGTACCATTCGTGGACAAGTCGAGATATCAGAATTGAGATTATTTACTCTTTTTCCTTGTGTGGCTACATGAGGAGTTTATTAGATCCGTACACACTGGAAAATTGGAAATTTGTGGTAAGTACTATGGGACCAAGCTGCTGAGGTCATCAGTCCCCAGGCTTACACACTACTTAAACTAACTTACACTAAGGACAACAGACACACCCATGCCCAAGAGAGGACTCGAACCTCCGACGGGGGAGAGCCGCGCGAACCGTTGCAGGGCGCCACAGACCGCACGGCTACCCCGCGCGGCAGTACTCACTGGCATAAAGACGTGGTTCCACGCAGTTTTTGACCAAGTGATTTATGGTAGTACGTACTGTGAACACAGGTTTTGCTTCAATTGGTAAATTTGAGCAAACAGAGATTCATAGTTAAAGATGTGAGTCAATTATTTGTTAATCGTCACACGGAAATGATTCGTTCCTTGACGTGTTCATACGTAAATCTTTATGTTACAAGTCCAACCGCAATTGTACAAGTGTGTAAGAAGAATGGTGGAACGTTCTGTATTTATATACCGAATGGTGTTTGTATTTTTGTATGGACTCTAGGTAAACGAGTAATTAACACCAGAAAAAATAGATGCGTATCTAGATGAATTTAGAAGTATATCAGCTCATGTTGTGAAATCTGATAAAGCGGAATGAAGAGTAATACATCCCCCAACTAGCAGAAAATCCGATGTATAATACAGTTAGAGATACGAAGAATAGTAATTAACAAAGGGGGAGGCTAATTAATACAAATGAAACTTCTGAAAATATTACAGAGTTTATGCGAGAGAAGAGGAGTCCCAATGACTGAAGGAATGTTGCAATCGTTCCATACCATAAGAAAAGAGACAGTCATGTGGAATAAACTACAGACGTATTGGCCTCCTCTCCGTAATGTGGAAGATATTAAGTAAAATTGTCAGCTGCAAAAAGAGATATTGAATTTTTTCTGACAATCTAACAATCAGCATTTAGGACAGTAATCCGTCGTTTACAACCCCTAATTCCTTAAAGAATCCAGCTCGTATTTATATAAAATAGTTTCTAAATGGTTTCATATTAAGTGTAAAATTTGTCTTTAGTTACTGAGTGCTCTTATTTTAAAATAGTGTATGAACATGCACCTGGCAATTTGGGTACCGCGAACTTCACTGTCTCAAATCATATGTTTAGTTCCTGATGTTAATACCTAAACGTCTTCTCTTAAGCCTTCGGCATTAGATTATATCTCTTGAATGAGTAGATTATGATAACATTTTAAATTTCTTAATCTTTTTCTTTTACTGGATTCCATGGACTAGACCATATTGGCTATTCTGGCTTCAAAACATATCTCCACAGATATCTTCTTCCCTTAGGTCTATAGTAAAAAACTCTTCTTGAGATCCTTTCCGTCGACGTTTCTCAATACTTTAAATCATTAATCACAGTTTACCATTATTACTACCACTGAATATGTTCCTATTTCTAATCTTTTTTTTATCTGGAATTTCACATGTAAGGGTATGTTCTTTTATCATTATTTCTCCAGAATCTCATTTCGGCAGCCTACACCTTCGTTTTCTCTGCTTTCTCAACGACCATATTTCTGAGCACCAGAGATAAGCAGGCCAAGCCGTAACTTTGCAGAACCTCACTCGTGTGTCTTTTCTGGTTTAAATTTTCAAGCTTTTGTTTATTATACTGAATTTTTGCTGGAAAATGGGTTATATATTTTTATAATCCTTTTCATATTTACATGTCAGATATTCGTAAGTAATTAAAACCAGTGACTTGTTCTGATATACACAATGCAGTCACATTAATGCGACCACCAGCTACGTTCAGCGTCAACATTAAACAACAACTCACAGGCGGCAGGTGTAGGCACCAGCAGTGTGGCGGGATTGGGGGCGGGGGGGGGGGGGGGGGGAAATATACTATCCATGGAAAAAAGGTGCTATTCAAAACTAGCGCCAAGGCAACAGTGGTGTACCACGGCAATAGATGACGGGACTGAACGACAGTTGCGGAGATGTGCTTCAGCGAACGCTCGCTTGTTCGTATGGGCCCACTTTCGCAAAGTTCACGTTTCACCAGCTTCTTGCAGCCATGCGGAATGCTGTTCGTCGACGACGAAGGCTGGTATTTCCACGGCAAGTACCGTAGCTGGATTTCCACTGACTGGCGACGTTGGCCATTTTAAGAGGAATCACGTTTTATACTCCATCAGACTGAAATCAAACACGCTGCAACAAACTCCGGAACGGTTCTGGCCGGAGGAGGCAGCGTTATGGTCTGGAGAATGTTTTCGTGGCATTCCCTGAAGTGATCTCATTCTTCTGGTAGACACAGTGGATCGACAAAAAAATGCTTCTATCCCACGTGATGTTTTTTTTTTCCTCAGCACGATGGTGTCTACCACCAGGTCAGTGCAACGTGTCACTCAGCTCACAGTGTATGTAATTGTTTCATAGCGTACGAGAACGACTTTGCCGTGCTGTCCTGATCATCAAGCTCCCAAGATTTAAACCCAATCGAGAACCTGTGGGACCACATCTATCGGGCTGTTCGCGCAATGGATCCTCAACCGAGAAATCTACTGCAGCTGGTCACGACACTGGATTCAGAGTGGCTCCACACCCCTATCAGTAACTTCCAGAGCCTCACTGACCATCTTCCTGCTTGCCTGGCAGTGGTCCGCGCTGCAGAAGGTGGTTGGTTATTGAGGCTTACGGCAGGTGGTCACATTAATGTTACTGGACAGTGTAGTATAATTGTTTACAATTTTGGTTTCCAAAGTGTATTTACTTTTGAAGGACATTGTTTTTGGTTTACTTGTGGAATTTAAAGTTATAATTCTCGCAAAAATTCTGTGGCATATACGTATACTGCTCTTTGCAGCTCATCTTCAGTTTTACTTACAATAATTCGATCAGAAAATAGCATCATCTTTTGCTTAAAATTTGGTGCAATACAGATTACTCCGTTAATTTTAGAAACCTATTCTCTAATCAAATCATTTATATATTTTAAACAAAAAAAAAGTAGAAGATAAGCTACATAACTAAGTTACACATTGGTGTATAGGTATTTTTTTACTGTACCATCCATTTCCGACATTTACACTCATTGTTGTACCATATATTTTAACACTTTCATTAGGTGACTTGGATATCCTCCTCGAGTAGCTGTTTCGCAAAATTTTTCCCTACTTAGTCATCCGAATGGTTTTTCAAAAATGGTTCATATGGCTCTGAGCACTATGGGACTTAACTTCTAAGGTCATCAGTCCCCTAGAACTTAGAACTACTTAAACCTAACTAACCTAAGGACATCACACACATCCATGCCCGAGGCAGGATTCGATCCTGCAACCGTAGCGGTCGCGCGGTTCCAGACTGCAGCGCCTTTAACCGCTTGGCCACCCCGGCCGGCGAATGGGTTTTCATAATCAATAAATGCCATATGAGTTTTAAGGTTATATGCCCTTCTTTTTTCTATCATATGCATAAGTGCGTAAGTTGCATCTGTACAAATAATCCATTTCTAAAGGGGTTTCGTTCTTGTGATAAAACGTATGTGATGCCTCACACTTTTTACTTAATATTCTAGTATGTATTTAATATCCTGTATTCAAACCGCATGTTACCCAATAAATTTCACACCTGTTCCTAGCATCTTTTTTAAGTATAGGCACAACTTGGGCATGCGACGATGATTTTGGATCTGATTTCCCTTCCAACACCTTTTAATCCGATTCAGAAATCTGCATAAGTATCCTGCCCCATATCTCCATGATTCTGCATTTATTTTTGTCTACTCCTGTAGCAATCCTATTCTTAATTTCTTTTACTACTACTTCTGACTCCTAAATGTAAACCAAATTTCCGTAAATAGGCTCATCGTTTTATTCTCCCTTTTCTAGAGGATTATTAGACCATAGATCTCTATAATGTTGTATGAAATACACTTCGATTGCATTTATATTTGCTACGGCTCTTTCTTCACTGTTTAGATGCTTAAGCACTTGACAGGCCATCATTTGTCTGCTATGTATATAATCCTGAACGGTTCTCAGAAATTTGTCCCAAGACTCTTGGTGAGCTTTCCTTACAATACTTTTCGCTTCATTTCAGTTTTCCCTATATATCTGTCTTTCTTCGTCCGTTTGCTGTTGTAAAGCTTGTAGATACTTCATTTTTTTTAGCTAACACTCGTTAGCTACACTTCTTGTAGTTTTTATAACATTATTTCATTCCTCATTAGTATCGTGGCTAATTTCGTGTTTTTGTACGTAAGCAGTTAACCTTCTTCATATTTTATTCTTGTAATAGATACATTTCGTTCGTTCAAAGCTTTTCATTTCCTACCACCTCGTTAGAAAATGTGTTTTTGACAATAGCAACTAATGATTCGTTGATACATCACTTCTCCAGAGACTCTTAAATATTTTACTTACGATGACAGCTAATTCGCGGTCTACGTCCCCTTGCACACCAAGTATACTTATGGATATCTTTTTTTCCTAAAGAAAGTATCTATTATCCTAATTTGTTAAATTCTGTGAACTGTCTTAGCTTCTCTGTTCGTTATCGCAGAAAGTAGCTTCGCCAAATGTACCTGTAAAATCTTTAATGGCTATTTTACCCACTCAGATATTCACATCTTCTGATGGTGTAAGGTAATCTCTTTTCACTTTCTTTATTTCGTTACTCACAGAATCCTTGGCTGTCTTCCTTTTTATCGTCTAGAAGGGCATATAATCCTGTAACGGTCACATGACTCCGTGGGGCGGCGAGTTGGTTTCACGTAATATCTAGTATGTTTATTCGCCGTCTTTTACGCAAACCTGAAAAATATTTTTGTGGTCAGCCAGAAAGCGATAGAGAACATGCTGAACACCTTCTTCTTGAACTCATTGAAAGAAATGTTTCTACTCTATTTACGCAACGGGATCAGGAACTACGATAATAAACGACAGTTTTGAGTTCTAACAGGTTCACTTATTTGATAAAATATTACACGCACAACATTGCAGCTTTCCTGATAATAATAATAATAATAATAATAATGTCTCTATCATAAATAGCACTATGAGCAGTTCAGAGGCGACCTCTATAATAAGTTCCAATTAAACATTCTTTCGCCCTGACTTCTAATAATCAAAGTTAATTGCTCGATATGAAAGTGGAAAATAATCTCACCACTGGGCACGTGGTTCTGTTAACATTACGGGCGGCACACAAACAGTTACTTCCACGGAATCTAAGCGATCCAGGACGGTGTGCAATCTTTGCGAGTTCACTTACTATTTGTACCGAAAACATTCATTTACCGACGGAACCGAGACAGCGCGCAAGCTGGAGTTTGACTGACGCAGATCAATTGATAGCTGAGTGCGAAATGTGTTTCACTGCCTCTCAGGTCGTATTTATGTATATGGGCTCAGCGGACGGTCGAAAGGAACATCTGCCGTCACCTGCTCTATGCCCTAGTATCAGCATCTAAATGGCCGCTTTCTCGGACATATGTTAATTAATAATTCTGTTGTGCATCACCTTACGATCTTAGTAATTTTTACATGAATGGAGTAAACTGGCTTTAATTACAGAAAAAAAGTTTTAACTCGACTGCATATAAACTTTACAAGGTAAAATTTTTGGAACAGAACCGACAATAGAACATGACTTTGAACTACATCTTTAAGAGACCTTGTGTTGATCGTTATTTACAGCAAAGTCTTGAAACTTGTTATATCTTCATTATTTAATCGATGAAATCAAGTGCTGTAATCAGAACCTTCTGTAATTAATATAAATGATACTTAATCTATTGCAAATATGCAAGTTTTTGTTCCAAATTAATTTTTTAGTAAATTACTCGAAAACTACACTCCTGGAAATTGAAATAAGAACACCGTGAATTCATTGTCCCAGGAAGGGGAAATCTTATTGACACATTGCTGGGGTCATATACATCACATGATCACACTGACAGAACCACAGGCACATAGACACAGGCAACAGAGCATGCACAATGTCGGCACTAGTACAGTGTATATCCACCTTTCGCAGCAATGCAGGCTGCTATTCTCCCATGGAGACGATCGTAGAGATGCTGGATGTAGTCCTGTGGAACGGCTTGCCATGCCATTTACACCTGGCGCCTCAGTTGGACCAGCGTTCGTGCTGGCCGTGCCGACCGCGTGAGACGACGCTTCATCCAGTCCCAAACATGCTCAATGGGGGACAGATCCGGAGATCTTGCTGGCCAGGGTAGTTGACTTACACCTTCTAGAGCACAATGGGTGGCACGGGATACATGCGGACGTGCATTGTCCTGTTGGAACAGCAAGTTCCCTTGCCGGTCTAGGAATGGTAGAACGATGGGTTCGATGACGGTTTGGATGTACCGTGCACTATTCAGTGTCCCCTCGACGATCACCAGTGGTGTACGGCCAGTGTAGGAGATCGCTCCCCACACCATGATGCCGGGTGTTGGCCCTGTGTGCCTCGGTCGTATGCAGTCCTGATTGTGGCGCTCACCTGCACGGCGCCAAACACGCATACGACCATCATTGGCACCAAGGCAGAAGCGACTCCCTTCGCTGAAGACGACACGTCTCCATTCGTCCCTCCATTCACGCCTGTCGCGACACCACTGGAGGCGGGCTGCACGATGTTGGGGCGTGAGCGGAAGACGGCCTAACGGTGTGCGGGACCGTAGCCCAGCTTCATGGAGACGGTTGCGAATGGTCCTCGCCGATACCCCAGGAGCAACAGTGTCCCTAATTTGCTGGGAAGCGGCGGTGCGGTCCCCTACGGCACTGCGTAGGATCCTACGGTCTTGGCGTGCATCCGTGCGTCGCTGCGGTCCGGTCCCAGGTCGACGGGCACGTGCACCTTCCGCCGACCACTGGCGACAACATCGATGTACTGTGGAGACCTCACGCCCCACGTGTTGAGCAATTCGGCGGTACGTCCACCCGGCCTCCCGCATGCCCACTATACGCCCTCGCTCAAAGTCCGTCAACTGCACATACGGTTCACGTCCACGCTGTCGCGGCATGCTACCAGTGTTAAAGACTGGGATGGAGCTCCGTATGCCACGGCAAACTGGCTGACACTGACGGCGGCGGTGCACAAATGCTGCGCAGCTAGCGCCATTCGACGGCCAACACCGCGGTTCCTGGTGTGTCCGCTGTGCCGTGCGTGTGATCATTGCTTGTACAGCCCTCTCGCAGTGTCCGGAGCAAGTATGGTGGGTCTGACACTCCGGTGTCAATGTGTTCTTTTTTCCATTTCCAGGAGTGTATTAGAGGTGCTTAGTGGAGTCACATAGTTAATGGTTTTATATCAGACTGAAGCTGCGTACGAATTTTCATCTTTCTAAATCTAGTATTTGGCGCCTTCCGTTTTCCGTAAAAAAGCTGATTTTTAAGAAAATATTGCTCCGATCAACCGGCCAGAGTGGCCCAGCGGCTCTAGGCGCTACAGTCTGGAACCGAGCGACCGCTACGATCGCAGGTTCGATTCCTGCCTCGGGCATGGATATGTGTGATGGCCTTAGGTTAGTTAGGTTTAAGCAGTTCTAAGTTCTAGGGGACTGATGACCTCAGCAGTTAAGTCCATAGTGCTCAGAGCCATTTTGCTCCGATCAAGTTGAAACTTCTAACAGTTAGCTGCGACATTCATACGCACACTCTGAACAGTTTTTGGCTTGATAGCTTTATTATTTAGAGCCACTTGTTTCCTATATAAAACAATGTACTTAGGGAAATATATTCATCTGATCACTGAGATTTAACAGTTTAAACATTGATATACTGAAGCATATGATGAGAAAGTTTGGTAAAGCTGCTTTGATTTTTAATTTCATCCTTAGATTTTGGTGCAATACTTGTATGATAGACAGAGGCGCGTTATGATGACGTGGCACTAGTAGCAGTGGAGTGGGTTAAGTCCCGCCACACTCACTCGCCTTTGTATCTCCAAAAGATACAGCGCTTATTTCGCCACAACCTCTCGGTATTTTAAATCTAACAATTAGAATTCCGTCATTTACAAAAGTGTAAATTGTATCTCAGTAGCCCATCCCTCATTAGTAATTACTGCAAATTTACTAGTTGCTCTTTGTTGTTTAGTGACTCCACTGCTAATCAAGGTGCAGTCCCCTATACACTGAGTTCCTTTGAATTTCGTTTCCGTTTCTGTTCTTTAATAATTTCTGTTTCGTTGTTGGCTAAACCACAAATATTCCACGTTCCCGAGAGTACTTTGTCCTACGTTCCAAAGTCTGTATCCTTTACCACAAATAACAGGCTTAGTTGTCATCCATCCGGCTTATTTTTATTAAACTTTTTAGTAAGAAAACCCTATTTGATAGTGTTACGGACCATATGCTAGCACACTCTGATGATGGGGCTGCCACCTTCCTGTCTTCCAGACGTGTAGTATTTTGAACAGAGGTTTTCTTCCCTACACAAGTTGCCTTCAGTGAGCTATTCTTCACTCAAACAATCAAACCCTCTTGCCCGCTACGTTAAGGTGGTGTCTCCTGGTGAGGTAAATTTTTACATCTTGTCAAAAACTACATAAAATACTGAAAATCACATTCTTGTTCCCATGGAAGCAGTTAGATAGGCAACCCGCTACGGGCCAGGCGACCTTGTAGGGCATTTAATAGGAGTAATATAGATAACGCAGTGAATGATTTGTGACATAAGCAAAACCATAGTATGGAGGAATAAGTAAGGGCTAGGAATTTTCCTGGCATTCATACATTTTGAAATTTATTTTGATCCCAATTTAAATACATTTTTGCTATTAACCCTTGAGATATAAGGCGGTGATGCAGCCTGTTTTAGTATATGGAGAAACATATAAATGCATTAATGTTTCAGTAGCTAATTAAACTTCATCCAGGCAGTATGGCATTCAGAAGTGTAAGAAAAGTTGGGCAAGAAGAATTATGGTATCACCAAACATATCACATCTCCGCAGCTATGGAGAAGGTCCCCTAAGCTAGAAAAAAGAAAAATTGGGTGTTATTAGGAAATACAGAGACTACGCCCGATTTTATAGAGATTGCGCTTTTTCCTCTACTGCAGTTAAACATCAATAAAGAAGTGAAGTACGTAATTTACCAAGTTTAGTAGAAATTGTGTTTAATACACAGAAAAAGGAAACGGTACAAATGGTTCGATGGCTCTAAGCACTATGGGCTTAACATATGAGGTCATCAGTCCCCTAGACTTAGAACTACTTAAACCTAACTAACCTAAGGACATCACACCCATCCATGCCCGAGGCAGGATTCGAACCTGCGACTGAAGCGCCTAGAACCGCTCAACCACAGCGGCCGGCGGAAACAGTACAATTCAATAATGAAGTAATAGGATTAGTTTAGGATTCCTTGTATTTCGGCTAGTCGAGGAAAACTTCTGAATCTGAAATGCAAAGTTTACATTCACTACGTTATCGACAGTAATGCAATCAATCGACGTTGGCATGATTTTCATTTCAGTCAAAATTGGTGCCTATTTTATTTAAGATTTTTTTCACATAACAGAGTTTTGAATAACTATCAACAATAATGTGGCTACGTGTGCAATTGCTACATGCTATATCTAAACAATTACGCGGAAATATTGTAGACAAGGTATTACAACAGACTTCTCTGTTTTGGATTCTCTGTTAGGTTAGTTTATTACACCAGTGGGCATACAGTGTGAAATTTATATACCTATATATACGTATTTTAATACAAAAATTTTAACCGCAGTAACATATTTAAGCCAAAGATGAATCATAATACTGCTTCTACCGACTAGCGCGTCGTTTAGATAACGCGTTCATGAAGTAATAAAAGTTTAAATTCATTTCCAACGGGTAAAACGCTTCTAGGAAATAAATGGTGTACTAATAATAATAATAAAAATTTCGTGCGACCAGTGACTGGGTGCAAGCCTTTCAGTTGGACGCCACTTGGGCTACTTGCGTGTCCCTAACATAGACGAGTTTACCTATACTTTTAAGTGGAATCCCAACCATGTGTGTTTTCTGGTGATTTATCAAATCGTTGAGAAGTGGAGGCCACAGTAAAGCTTGAAAGAAAATTTCCATGTTTCGACCGGGATTGGAGTCCGCGATTTTTTCGGTCACGCGTTTGCCGCTACACAATCAAGTCCAACAATAAATGATATTATAAAGATGTAAGATGTAAACAATTGTACAACAAGGAACTCCGTTTCATGTTTACGTAATTGACTTTGAGATAGAACAAACTCCGGCCCCTGCAGCCGCGTAACACAACTACCGAAATTCGAGTACATAACGGTGTTTTTAAAATTTCGTGTTATCGAAGTATGATTATTCTCACTTTCGAGCCTCCATGCGTAACCAATAAAACATATTTTGCTGTCTGCACATTATCAGCATGGGATGTAAGAAAATAGCGTGTTAATCGAATTACAGTAGTTAACGAGCATGACACTGATTGTAAAGATATATTACTCCGTATCTCCTTTCCGTAGACATAAAGTAAAACAGAAATGTAGGCTCAGTGGCAGCAGGAAGCACAAACAGAAGTGCCTTCCAACGTAAACACCCACCAGTGCCAGCAGGGCTTCATTAGTCATAGCCTTTGTGAAATGGTGCCAGTAGGGCACGTGAACGCGAATGACTCTTAAAAAATGAAGAAAGGTGAGTGATCTGTTCTGCAGCTGCGTAACTGTAGAAAATTTGAAACTAATTAACGTTTTGCTGGAGTTCGTTTTATAACAAAAGAAAAAAACCGTTTGACTTACGGAATAGAAAGACAGAGTTACCTGTCTACCAACCGGATCAGATTTATTGATATCTAATACGATACCGTGCACAATGCAATTTCTAACCTAAAACTTCCGAAGACTGCTCGAAATATTGTGACGACTTATTAATCACATACGGTACAAGACGTTGCAGACAAAGGGTTGAGCACTGATACAAATTACTCTCTACATCTATAAAAGCAGAGGAAAGTCCTTATAACAATGTTTATCAAGATGACTTCCTTGTGCTAATTACACTCTGTATGTTTACCACATCATATTACAATAAAAATCTGTGATTTCGTTGGTGACTTTAACCGTCTTTGCTAGCATCAAGTGATGAAAACAATTTGTTGCATCAGATATACTGGCAGTATTTCAGGCACAGAAAGCCTTGCATTTATTAGTTAATAGGACAGTATTGCCAGTATTTTTAATGTAACTAATCGACTTTCCGATGAAATCTTCCATCGTTTTGCATCACAGATGCAGACTGCTGCGTCTCCAGTCATAAAGCTTCAATGACTGTTCCGTCCTATTATGTGTTCAGACAAGTATTACGCTGAATCTTTTTTACTTAAAATAATCTCGGTGGATGGGGTTAGATTAAGTGTGAACAGGGGGACTTTGTTAGTATGTGCAACTCTGTGGTACTACAAGGAGCAAAATTAGAGTACCGACACAGTAAGTCTAGGAAAATGTGTTTATATGACCCGTTAGTTCCTTCGGTCTGTAGGAAAGGAAGATCAGCTTCGAGTTGAACGGTAAGCCACTCAGACTCCAGATTGAGAGCGACCCAACTCTGGTGGGAAGAAAGGCATCCTAAACGCATAGCATTCACTGCTATTAAAGTATCTATAGGTAATACTGGAATTCCGCTGCCTGGAAGTTAGCACTGTTCACCCACTCTGTAGCTGTGTAACTTATTATACTAGTTTTCACAAATAAATTCTCCGTTTGATTGAACAGACTAAGTAGTATGCATAACTACCATAGAGTACCGAACATTTATTAAGAATAACCAGTAATGCATCTTTTTTCGGCACTCAGCTACCAGAGAGAAAAAAAACCCTTTGTAAACGCTAATCTCGAAAAATTAGAACGGGTAAACATCGGAACATTGTGTTAGATGATTATCTTAAAGTACCTTAGAGTATAAGAATACGGACTGGGAAAAGGAATGAAAGAAGGAGCCACACGGTAGAATTCTGCTTTAGGTCCGCAGCTCGTGGTCGTGCGGTAGCGTTCTTGCTTACCGCGCCCGGATTCCCGGGTTCGATTCCCGGCGGGGTCAAGGATTTTCTCTGCCTCATGATGACTGGGTGTTGTGTGATGTCCTTAGGTTAGTTAGGTTTAAGTAGTTATAGGTTCTAGGAGACAGATGACCATAGATGTTAAGTCCCATAGTGCTCAGAGCCATTTGAACCATTTTTGAAGAATTCCGCACAGAGCATAATTTAAACATTGCTAATACTTTTTTTTAAGAATAATGAAAGAATGATGTGTAAGTGTAAGAGACCAGGAGACACTGGAAGGTTTCAGACTGATTATATAATGGCAAGACAGAAATTTCGGATCCTTATTTTAAACTGGAAAACATTTCTGGAGGCCAATATGGATATAGATCACAATTTATTGATTATGAACTGTAAATTAAAACTGAAGAAATTTCAAAAAGACTGGAATTTAAGGGGATGGGATCCCGGTAAGTCGAAAGACTCACAGATTGAGAGTTTCACAGGGAGCGATAGGCAACAGTTGATTAAAGGATAAAATACAAAACTGCAGCAAATGAACCAAGATAAAGAGAACACAAACGTCTAAAAAATGGAATGTACAGAAAATGCAAAGTGGCTAAGCAGGAACCGGTACAACATAGATGTAAGTCTGTTGAAATATAACTAGCGGAAAAGAAGGGAGCGTCGAAAGGAAAATTAAAGAGGGTATTGGAGAAAAGGGAAGTGGTTGCATGAATATCAAAAGCTCAGGTGCAAAACCAGTAGTAGACTGAGAAGGAAAATATGAAATTCGGAAGGCTACTCAAGGAAAATGAAGGAAGTGTTATAGAAAAGGAAATTGAAGCAGAAGAATATGAAAGCTTGAAGAAATAGACAGAGCAGTGAGAAATCTAACGAGGCCCTTGGAGTAGATGACATTTCCTCAGAACTGTTGTCAGTGGAACAGCCAGCATTGACAAAAGTGTTCCACCTAGTGGGCAAGAAATGTGAGACAGGGGAAGCTACCTCTGACCTCAAGAAGAAATCATGTGCAGAGAGGTGTTAATGTTACAAAACTATCAGTTTAGTAAATAATACTGAAAGTTGTATTTATCATGGAAATTAGTTTGTTTTTACGTTTGCCACTATAAGCATCTTTGCATGCCTGAACACGTAAGTGAAAAGTGTTATTTGGCTACCAAAACTTATATTACTGAATAGAGCTCAGGCGAGCGACGGAATCAATTGCAATGAGAGAGAGTGAGAGACAGTGTTTGGATGGCGGATGTGCCATACAGGGAATGCATTTTACGTGAGATCCTCCCTGAATGGGAACTGAGGATTAATGATAAAGGATGATTTTTAAGAGGCTTTTATAGAGAGACTGCTCAATTGGAAAAACCAAATTTGTCTTGAGCTCTACTTACCGTAAGCGCTAGGCGAGTAAGAACTGTAGTGTAAGTGTTTAACAATATCTACGTGTTGGTATCCAGAGTAAATCATCAGTCACATGTTCAGCATTCTAATTATCTTCCTTCCACCACCGTTATTTAAAAGTATTTCATTAGGAAAGCAAACAGTAAATCTTATTTAATTTAAGCATTGTGTAGAGATTTAATTTTTGTGGTGTAGACCAATGCAGAGGAAAATTTATAGTTCATGTTAATTCGAATCGCTTTTACTTTATTAAAAGGATTTGATGTAATTTCAAAATACCCTTTCATTCATTCACAAATATTCCTTTGGAGCTAATCCTCAATATTAAATGAAAAATAAATTTGTTCAAGTTCCGCTGTCACGCCTTGCACTACTGCGTGGATAGTGAGCTGCATTTTTAAAGAGAGTTAAAAAAAGTCTAATTTATAGAAGAAGCCTCAAATAAGAAAAAGATAAGGTAGTTTGCCGCGCAGTGATTTATTTCAGGTAGATGGAGTTCAGGAATTCATATTTCTGCAATAAGCAGACAGAGCAGGGCCGAGTTATCCATTGCAAGGTAAGGAACAACTGCAGGGCCAAAAAGAACTTCCTGAGATAAAATCAGGAACTGCATTTATATGCCAAATTTGATATAAATTCAGTTGCTGCGTCTTTTTAATAGGGCATATTTTTTTATATACAACAGTTAGGCACTGAGTGCGATTGTTTCGTGACAAAGCCATTATGAGTTATTGATAGCCATTATTTATATTCAGTCTCACTTACGGATAGTAGGGTCAGTTTAGATTAACTGGTATCACATACATTAAAAGTAATTTACATATTTAATGTTCGTGTTCAAAAGTAGAGTAGCGAAGGTTGCTTTAGATTAGAAAATGTGATCGGAATTTCAAAGTTAGACAATCTGCAAGTAAGGCGTAATAGTTGCATGGTTTTCACTCAGTTACAGTAATATAATCATAATTAGAAGTTTTAATGGTTGCAAAACGCTGACATGAATCATTTACGCAACAATAGAAAAACTGATATAAACAGACCTCGAGGACTACCAACTTAGGATCCAGAGAATTGTTAGAACACTAGAGGCAATACTGATCCTATGACTCAGAAAAGCAAAAAACGCAAATATACGTTTATAGCTTTTTTAGACTTAGTGAATACTATTGACAAAGTTGACTGCCACTCTTTGAACTCTTTGATACAACAGAAATAGGTTAACATCCAATGTAAATTAAAGTGTCAGGAAGTCTTTTATGAAGGAATTTGTCTAGGGTGTAGCCTTGTATAGAAGTGAAAAAAAGAGAATAGAAATTTTGAAATGTGGTACTACAGAAGAAGGCTGAGGACAAATCGGTAGATCGCGTAACTGTTGAGGACGTACTGAATAGAGTTGGGGAGAATGAAATTTATGGCAAACTTGACTAAAAGAAGGGGTCGTTAGATATGACACATTCTGAGACGTCAAGGTACCGTCAATTTAGTGCATTTCCCATTAGAAATTAGAAATCGTTATGTAACAATAAACCAAATTTACGATGGCGTTGAGGAAGTTACCCTGTACCATTACTAGTCATTTCCTTTCCTGCTCGAGTCGCAAATACACAGAGCGAACGAGAAGTAGCTGTCTATATACCTCTACATGAGCCCTAATTTCTCGCACTTTATCTTCGCGGTCCTTACACGTAAATTATGGTGGCGGCAGCAGAATCTTTCAGCAGTATTTGTCTAAAAGAATACAGAAAGTGGCTGAAATATGCTGTTGCCAAAGTTGATGGAATTCTAAACTGGTGAATAAAGCAATTAGTCATGCATTTTATGATTATACTATTAGGTAATTTCAAAGCATGTGCTAGGAGGTTGGGGGGGGGGGGGGGAGGTGAAGGGGAGGGCGCTGCCGGTTCATACGAAAGAAATTCCTCTCCGTTTTTTTTCTTAGCAAGCACAGAAAGAAGAAAAAATGCAACATTCACAAGATGATTAGAAATTCTTAGCTTTTCCCGGTCTAATTTCTGATAGTTTTGTTCACAGGGGTACTGCAGGTCATCAGTGTCCAAAGGACACAATATTTCTTCAGCACACCGAAATATTGCGACCGTTGCATACTAAGAATCGGCAGCACAATCAGTAAGCGTACTGTCAACAATACCCCGAGAGGAGCTAAATAAATTCCTTTATTTGGATGTTCCGCAACATCTAAACACAAATGTCTGTGATGCCGCTGTTGTTCGGAAATATTTATTGATCCTACCATAACTTCTTATCTAAAATAATGAAGTTCCATAGTTGCAAGTTTGAGAGGCTTAGCTGATTTTTTGGATGACATTCCTAAATATGGAGCAGTACAAAGCTTCATTTTATGTAACAGGCTGCAGAGTTCACATATTACCCAACACTAGTGGTAAGACTTCAATAAGTAATGGTGATGCTTATAAAACCACTTGCATTGACTGTCACGAATTGTCTATTGGTCAAACAGGCAGGCCTATAGCAGCTAGACTGAGTAAGTATAAAGGTAACTGGGAGTTACGGGAAGAAAGACGCCAGTTTTGCTGAACAAGGTCTGAAAGAAGATCATAAGTACAGATGCAACACAAATGTGATACTTACACACAACCAATAAAGGTAAAATGTAACCTATTAGAAACTATTGAAGTAAATAAGTATTTAACTCAAAGCTCCCACCTGGTTCTAAATGGTGAGTTACATCTGGGCATTCCCCACTCTTAAGCTTCGAATGATCCAATCAACCGGCCACGCACTGCCAGACTTCAGCGTCAATGATTAAAGTTCTTTCCACAAACCTGTATCGCACTAAAAGTTTCATTACACTTTATTTTGTTTTTATCGTTCCTGACCTTCGTACCGTATACATACAGCTTCCATACTTTAGTTGTGTGTCTTTTCTTTATTTTGTGTGCTTAACACTATCCTTCCTGGAAACTGTACTTTATCATAGTAATTCAACGTGTTTGGTGCATTGTCCGACTGCTCAGCTCTAGATCTGAAATTTCTCATGTAATGTCATAATCAAACATTTTGTATGTGTTGCTAGCGTTTTTGTTTCTAATGTTTGTTCTTCTAAACTCTAATTTCCCTTATCGACGCCAGTCACTTGTTACTTGACGATGCTCAAATAATCAAATATTAATAGAAATATAACGCAATTCTGTTGTTTCTCAACATCAGGTATGTATTAGTTGATAGATCCTGTTCCGTCAACATATAATTATATCGTTTTTAAAAATCGGTTAGAGAAACAATCTCAAATTTGTATTTACATGTAGAGCTGCTTTACTTATCTGATCATGAAATAAAAGATAATCGAGCAGAAGCAACAACAGCTTAAGGAAAGTAAACTGCTTTCGTAATCACTTCCATGTTGTTTGGAGTATGTTGAAGTTAATGCCACAGTACGTTCCTAAACATGGTACCAATAGGCTGCATACGTGGAGCAGAGTGTAACTTTTCAAATATTTCCGTTCATCTGTGAAAGGCGACATTTTCTTTCTACGAATTCGCTACAATTTCTGTAATCAACGACATAACACTCTAATGTATGGTAACTGGCCATAGATGACACGTGACTTTTTTGGTTTTCAAGTTCCATTGTTTATGGGACTGACGAAATAATTTGGCATACCAGTTGATCTTCTGGTTTTCTAAGAAACAGCCTCTGCCACGCACATCACATTGTTTTCCTGAAGATAGATGTAAATAATTGAAAACAAGTAATTTCAAGGTTAGTAATGGAGTAATTATTGTGTTGATTAAAATACCAGTATCTGGAAGGAGTGTGGCTCGAATCCCCCATAGGCCAGTTTGGCTTAGGTTCTTTACCGTTTTCATAAATCATTGCAGGAGGTCACCTTTGCACACGTTACCCATGCATTTCACTTCGCATTAGTGCTCCGCTTCCAGTGACCCCTACGAGGATGAGGTCTTAAACAGTAAACATATTTTCTCCGATGGCAAGAATAATCATATAGCAGTTTTGGATTTCCGATAAAGAATGTCACCAGTTGGCGCCAAAATAACTTGTTCTTATATTTAAAGACAGAATTTACTGTTACAATAAAATTCACAGAACGCAGGCAGCATTTGTAATTGTGATAATACAATACCATATACACTGATGACGCCGAACACTATGGCCACCTGCTTAATAACATCTTCGTCCATCTTTCGAACGCAATATGACGGAGGTTTTCTGTGTCAAAAATTCAGCATGTCTTTGCTAGGTTTCCGTAGGTATTTGGCCCCTGATATCTAACAACATGTCACTTAGTTCCAGTATACTGAGGCCGCGAAGTTGGCACACGATAGCATCGCATATGTATTCCACTGAATTATTGATCAGGCGAACCTGGAGGCCAAGACGTCAACGTGAGTTCACTGTTATGTTCCTCAAATAGTAGTATCATAATTCCAACCTTGCGACACGAACAGAAGATGCCACCACCTTAATGGAATACTTCGAGTATCAAGGGAGTCAAGTGCTCAGCACGAGTTTTCAAGTGGTCAGCAACGGTTATTGTGCTTCGATTATTAGCACAGGTCCGATGGAAGCGCAGGCGAACGTCTCCTGTAGCATAATACTGGTCCCATCGGCTTCCGATCGTGGCGTGATGTACATCTGAGCAGCGGTTCATTTGGATGCCACGGCCATCGACCTGCTGTAACAATAAATGTGATTCATCCGATTATATGACACTTTTCCATTGATCTATGAACTAATCTTTGTGATCCAGTCGCTGATGCAATCTTAATTGGGTCAACATTGCAAAATGTAGATCTCCTCTGTGTCGGAATCCTATACCAGCAATTCGCGCTGAACTGTGTTCCCTGAGACACTTGTTCCTGCACTAGCATCGTACTCTGTTGTCAGATCTGCGACAGATTGGTACGTGTCCTGCTTTACGTAACGAGAAAGTCTCCGACCCCATGTTAGGTGATGAGACGTGGACCGGGTAAATTCTAGTGCCCGATCCCATCCATCGGCTTTGACCAATGACGCCACACCTAACCCAAAGACGCTACACAGAGATAATCTTTGAAAGCAACGAAGCTTAATCGCAAATAAACAAATGTATTTCAGAAAAGAAGGTAATACAAATATATAAGATAAATCACAATCGCTGTTCACACGATTAATTAGGTAGCCACGAACTATATCGCATAGAAATGGATGTAAAACGAATGAAAAGAACAACAGAAGAAAGGAAAATGCGTCTGAGAAATTATTATCATAATTTAGCGAGTAAGTGAAAGAAACACTCACGACCTTTGAAGTCCAGTACAATATCATGCATCGCAAACTAGTAATATTATGCAATAGTGGCAAATCTGAATAGTAAAAATTGAATCTAATGGGACAACTTTGGAAAGGTGAGGTTTTGGATGCATACAGACTACGATCTCACACAACAACAGCTAAATGAAATAAATACTAACATACCGAAAAGTAAAAGCGCATTAACGTGGAATAAGGAGAAAGTAACACAGATATCCTAAGGGGGAAGACACTACACAAGTAATAAAAATTGCGAAAAAATAAAAAAAATTGGAAAAGTTGACTAGAATTGAGCCATACAGGTCAGCTCTTGCACCGGATCCACGGTTCATTATTTTCAGCGTTTTTTCAGTAGGTGTAGGCGGTTCTTTGTTATAGGATTTCTGTTTTAAGTGTTCCTTTATCTAATAATATGAAAAATAACAAATCTTCAATTCACTAACCAGAACTGATAGGTCAGTTGTTCTTGTCGATTCCAAGATATGTTATTTATCGCTTTTTTGCAGTTGTACAGCGAGCGATATCATACAGTTTAATCCTTAACGAGGTAGCAGTCCACCCCTTAGGGAAAATGACATAATGACGGAACGTGAAATTCACAGTTAGATTGATACCACATACAAGTCGTTGTTGTTGGTGTGTACTGTGCATTCTTTGAGATTTTTCATTAGGTGTCGATTGCTAATTCCTTAAAGATTTAACTGTATGATTTCGCTACAGAAGCACAATAAATAATAAACCTGGATATCGACAACTAGAATTGACTTATATGGGTCAATTGTAGTTATTGATTTCTAGATTCGCTATTTTTCGCAGTACTCACATTGTGAATGTAAAAGTCTTTAGAATCAGCAAGCAGAATTCACTTACATAGGTCAAATACACAGCGCTTGTCGAATGCAAGGTTTTTCATTGTTTTCAATTGTAGAGACAACCGGCTCAAAAATTAAATTCCTATAAACGCGAACTAGACGAGTGTGAAAAGTGGCCAATCTTGGAATCGGTAACTAGTATTGACCTATAAAGGTCAGCTCTGGTCGTCGATTTCAAGGTGTCTTACTTGCAGCAACAGAAGAACAGCAACACCATTAGTAGTTATCCTTAAAGAAAGAACAGCACACGTACCTCAAAACCCACAAAAAAGAAAATAGGACAGATTAAAAATAAACCTACCAGACATTTAATTTAGCTGGAGTGAAAGGTCGATATTGGCAAAAGGAACATATAAAAATGGTAAAAACTGTGAGAATTAAAACACTTCAAACAATAACCGAATGTTGTTGTTGTGTTCGTCAGTATAAAGACTGGTTTGATGCAGCTCTCCATTGTAATCTATCCTCTTCGTCTCCGAGTAACTAGTGCAACCTACATTCTTCTGAATCTGCTTAGTGTGCTCATCTCTTGGTCTCCCTCTATTATTTTTACCCTCCACACTGCCCTCTAATACTAAATTGGTGATCCCTTGGTGCCTCAGAATGTGTCCTCACATCCGATCCCTTCTTGAAGTCAAGTTGTGCCACGAATTCCTCTTCTCCCCAATTCTATTCAGTACCTCCTCATTAGTTATGTGATCCACCCATCTAATCTTTAGCATTCTTCTGTGGCACCACATTTCAACAGCTTCTATTCTCTTCTTGTTGCACAATAAACGAAATGATGATCTAACATGCTAATGGAGAAACGAAATGCTCTTCACAAAACACGTCCCACCCCAACCTATCCTCCCTTTCTTTCATAATAACCATAAACAACACCATGAACCAAGCAAACCAGCAACCGAGCGAGGTGGCGCAGTGGTTAGACACTGGATTCGCATTCGGGAGGACGACGGTTGAATCCCGCGTCCGGCCATCCTGATTTAGGTTTTCCGTGATTTCCCTAAATCACTCCAGGCAAATGCCGGGATGGTTCCTCTGAAAGGGCACGGCCGACTTCCTTCCCCATCCTTCTCTAATCCGATGAGACCGATGCCCTCGCTGTCTGGTCTCCTTCCCCAAACAACCCAACCCCAAGCAAACCAGCTACCCTCCACCAATCCCTTCCTACCCCCCCCTTCCAACACAGAAGCCACCACAACCAATACAAACCCCTCCACCTCCATGCTAATCAAAGCAAAAACATATCCCATTCAAGTAACGAAATACTGTGAAACCCCCACCATACCATTTGAACGAAATCAAACATTAAAAAACTGGAAAACAGTAAACCCAACCACGCTTAACTAACAACCCGCAGGCTGTAGTGTTTGCTAATTATTTTCGTGAAAGCTTGAAATGCACAAAACCGTTTGGAATTGATTTCGCACCAAAAATACTCATCCAAAGACCCCTGCAGTACGAAATACATCCTCTTAACCCTCCCAACAACAGATTTTATAGGCCCCCCCACTCCTCAGTTGTGTTAGCACACTCGTTGATTTACTACCAAATAGTTATACCCTTACGATCCCATCAGGGTAGCCGAGCGCGCTAACGCGCTGCCTCCTGGACTCGGGTAGGCGCGCCAGCCCTGTATTGAATCCGCCCGGCGGATTAACGACGAGGGCCGGTGTGCCGACCAGCCGGGATATGGTTTTTATGCGGTTTTCCACATCCCACTAGGTGAATACTGGGCTGGGCCCCGCGTTCTACCTCAGTTACACGCGTCGCAGATATCTGACACACGTCCGCACTATTTCACGATTTTCATTAGACACAGACAGTTGGGGTACACTGATTCCGTCCTGGGGGTGTGGGGGATGGGGGGGATGGCATGAAGGGCATCTGGCCATCCCTAACACTAACATTGCGAAATCCGTTGTAACCACGCCGACACTGCTAGACTATGGCGTCAGCGAAAGAATGAAAGAAAGAAAGTTATACCCTTACGACCGAGCTCCTTCTATGAAGAAAACGCAACAGACTTTATCGTGAGACCCTTATTCTAGGCATTATTGAATCAAAGATGTGAGAAACTGTTTAGTACGATTCGGAACCATCCTGAGAATAACATAGGTCGATATAATCGTGCCCACGCCCTGTAACCTGTTGCTCCTAAACTCATAGCGCAACGTGTTCATCCCCTTTTCATTCTTTCTATTTCCGAAATGAGATTTGTCGACTGCAATTTTGACGCCTGGCCACGGTAATGAACCCCTATACTTCATGAACTCCCTAAAAATCTCCCTACAAATGATAACCAATCCACGACAGTGGCAAGTGCATCCCCTGTTTCATGCATGGCAAAACGAGCAGAATATTCACAACAAACATAAAACGTGAGCGTAACTGTAATTCAAAAGTTCAACACCGACCTTTCGAATTACGTGCCTCTTCTGAGAGATATCGATAATTTTTCCCGTCTGTATCTCCACATACACTCATGATCAGAACACAAAAAACAAAAACAAAAAAAAAAAAAAAAAAACATAACACTTTGAACGACTAGAGATACGACATTCATATTCACAAGACATGTACATTAGTATGTACTGTAGAAATGATTAGCATTTCAGTCACGTCGGTTCAGCATATGTCCTGCAGCCTAGTAAGCACAGGGCCACCGTGGGCACTGACAACTTGTCTCTGCGTGATGGTATCGAGTTATATAGGGCGCGAATGGCGTCCTGTGGTGTAACTATGCATGCTGCATTAACCTGGTTCCAAAGTTCATCGTTGGTGATTGTCACTGGATCACAGCGCTGAACCTGTGGTTTCATTACATTCCTCTCATTTTCGATTGGCGACAAGTCTGGTGATCTGGTCGGCCAGGGAAAAAGGCTGACATCCTGTGACACTAAGAAGTCACGTGTTCGTGCAGCAACTTGTGGTTGTACATTGTCTTGCTGAAAAATGTTTTCTGGGGTGTTGTGCAGAAAGGGTGTGGCTACGTGTCACAGGATGTCATTCATGCAGCTCGTACTGGTCACAGCGTCCTTGACAAGCAACAACTGTGATATACGGTTGCACCTAATAGCACCCCACTCCATAAGGCCTTGAGCTGGCGTTGTATGTCTTGTCTGAATGCAATCATTGTGATGCCGTTCCCCTTGTCGGCGGCGAACCAAAATGCAGCCATCTTTTTCAAACGAACATAACCTAGATTTTTCCGAAAACACTACCTGATGCCGTTCCAGTTCCCAGTGACGCCGTTCAATACACCATTGTCGTCTAGCGTGTTTATGCACATTCCACAAGGCAGGCGGCAAAGTGGACGACGCGCACATAACCCATGCCGTAATAAAAGGCGACGAACTGTCACCTCTGATAGTGCACGATGTGTTGCACTGTTGTGCCAGAGCTGAGGTGGACACAGATCTGTCCTGCAATGCCAATGGGATGTGGTGTCGATCTTATGAGAGGGGGTTGGTCTGGGTGGAGCGACCTCACTCATCTTTCCGTGTTCTACGGCCTTGGTGAACCATTCTGCACACACTCGTTGCACTGTCTAAACACTTTTTCCCACAGGAGCACATAAGAGCAACATTCTTCCTGATGGGTTCATCACTTTCTCGCATGCCAATAATGCGCCCTCTTTCAAACTCATTGATTTAACACTACGGTTCGCCCATACGACTACGAGGCATCCTGCACTCTGCTCAAGTCACCCTAATCTATTACCTTCGGTTTATAGCGACGAGAGCCGTAGGCACTTTGTACAGGTAGGTGGTCTTGCGCTGCGGTATCGATGTTGACGTTGAACACGTAGAGCGACACGGTTCAAATGCTAATAATTTCTGTAGAACATACTAATGTAAATGTCCTATCAATATGAACGTCCTATCTCCAGTCATTCAAGGTGTTATGTTTTTTTCCTGAATGTAAATGTACACTCCTGGAAATGGAAAAAAAAACACATTGACACCGGTGTGTCAGACCCACCATACTTGCTCCGGACACTGCGAGAGGGCTGTACAAGCAATGATCACATGCACGGCACAGCGGACACACCAGGAACCGCGGTGCTTGCCGTCGAATGGCGCTAGCTGCGCAGCATTTGTGCACCGCCGCCGTCAGTGTCAGCCAGTTTGCCGTGGCATACGGAGCTCCATCGCAGTCTTTAACACTGGTAGCATGCCGCGACAGCGTGGACGTGAACCGTATGTGCAGTTGACGGACTTTGAGCGAGGGCGTATAGTGGGCATGCGGGAGGCCGGGTGGACGTACCGCCGAATTGCTCAACACGTGGGGCGTGAGGTCTCCACAGTACATCGATGTTGTCGCCAGTGGTCGTCGGAAGGTGCACGTGCCCGTCGACCTGGGACCGGACCGCAGCGACGCACGGATGCACGCCAAGACCGTAGGATCCTACGCAGTGCCGTAGGGGACCGCACCGCCACTTCCCAGCAAATTAGGGACACTGTTTCTCCTAGGGTATCGGCGAGGACCATTCGCAACCGTCTCCATGAAGCTGGGCTACGGTCCCGCACACCGTTAGGCCGTCTTCCGCTCACGCCCCAACATCGTGCAGCCCGCCTCCAGTGGTGTCGCGACAGGCGTGAATGGAGGGACGAATGGAGACGTGTCGTCTTCAGCGATGAGAGTCGCTTCTGCCTTGGTGCCAATGATGGTCGTATGCGTGTTTGGCGCCGTGCAGGTGAGCGCCACAATCAGGACTGCATACGACCGAGGCACACAGGGCCAACACCCGGCATCATGGTGTGGGGAGCGATCTCCTACACTGGCCGTACACCACTGGTGATCGTCGAGGGGACACTGAATAGTGCACGGTACATCCAAACCGTCAACGAACCCATCGTTCTACCATTCCTAGACCGGCAAGGGAACTTGCTGTTCCAACAGGACAATGCACGTCCGCATGTATCCCGTGCCACCCAACGTGCTCTAGAAGGTGTAAGTCAACTACCCTGGCCAGCAAGATCTCCGGATCTGTCCCCCATTGAGCATGTTTGGGACTGGATGA
The DNA here is from genome assembly GCF_021461385.2 of Schistocerca piceifrons. Taxonomy (NCBI): domain Eukaryota; kingdom Metazoa; phylum Arthropoda; class Insecta; order Orthoptera; family Acrididae; genus Schistocerca; species Schistocerca piceifrons. Next base: position 530,172,516 of record NC_060141.1, on the reverse strand, counting down.
AGCGTCGTCTCACGCGGTCTGCACGTCCAGCACGAACGCTGGTCCAACTGAGGCGCCAGGTGGAAATGGCATGGCAAGCCGTTCCACAGGACTACATCCAGCATCTCTACGATCGTCTCCATGGGAGAATAGCAGCCTGCATTGCTGCGAAAGGTGGATATACACTGTACTAGTGCCGACATTGTGCATGCTCTGTTGCCTGTGTCTATGTGCCTGTGGTTCTGTCAGTGTGATCATGTGATGTATCTGACCCCAGGAATGTGTCAATAAAGTTTCCCCTTCCTGGGACAATGAATTCGCGGTGTTCTTATTTCAATTTCCAGGAGTGTATAATCATCTGACGTTCTTGAAGACAGAATCTTTGTCAATTCCATATTCGTGTCACATATGTGACCTTTACAAAATCCCGCTACCAGCACACACTGAATATTTGTAAAAATTTTATGTATGACTCACACTCTAATTTTTCGCATCACATTTTCGCGTTACACATAATTTACAGATCCACGCAAAAAAAAAGAAAAAAAAAATATCCACTACTAAACCAGTGGAATCTCAATACGTAACTATCTTACGAATTATGTTGCAAACAACATACACCTAGGTTACTTTGAACAGCGTAACGCTAGTTGGAGCTCCATGCATGGGGCATTCCATTTCGGAAATCGTTATGGAATTTAATATTCCGAGATCCACAGTGTGAGGAGCATGCTGAGAGTACCAAATTTCAGGCATTGTCTCTCATCACGGACATCGCAGTGGCCGACGGCCTTAAGAACCGAGAGCAGCAGCGTGTGATTTTCACTCTGCAGCGGAGTGTGCGCTGATATGAAACTTCCTGGCAGATTAAAACTGTGTGCCGGACCGAGACTCGAACTCGGGACCTTTGCCTTACGTGGGCAAGTGCTCTACCATCTGAGCTACCCAAGCACGACTCACGGCCCGTCCTCACAGTTTTACTTCCGCCAGTACCTCGTCTCCTACTTTCCAAACTTCACAGAAGACCTGCCACTCTTCAGGTATCATCCCTGAATTCCATACTTTAGTTATCACTTTGTGAACTACTTCCACCAATTTCTGTCCCCCATTTTTAACTAATTCAGGAGTTATGCAGTCTGATCCTGGTGCTTTATGGTTTTTCAATTTGTTGATTGCATCTCTACTTCCTTTCACGTTGGCTCAGGTATCTGGGGTTCTGCTGTATGTATTTCGTACACCTGCTCATTTCCTGCTTCCTGGTGTAAATTTGATAGATGCTCAAAATACGCCCTCCATTTACTTAATGTAGCACTGGGGTCTGTCAGTATTGCCCCAGTATCCCCTCGAAGTGCATTTGTTCTAGCCTTAAAGCCCGTCCTATACCCATTTATGTCTAAGTACAGTTACCTAAAGTTTTTTGTTTTACTGTTTGTTCCCATTTTTGTAATTTGATTGTTCAAATAATCCCTCTTCTTTGCCCATAGCCTACGACCAACTTCCCTTCTGAAGTTCAAGAACTCCTATCGTTTTCTGTGTCCCATTCTATCCCAATCCAATAGCGCTTTTCTCCTTTCCTCTACCAATTCCTTGCATTCCTCATCAAACCACGGTTTCCTCCTGTTCTTCTTAATTGTACCTGTTGTGACCTTCGCTGCCTCTTTGATATTACTCCTCACAGTGATCCACTGTTTATTTACATCCTCGTCTTGATCTTCGTGTGTCCTGAGAGCATCAAACCTATTTGAAATTTCTATCATGTGCCTTCTTCTAAAGTTTTCATCATTTAGCTTGTCAGTGTCGAACCTAACAAGTTCTGCATTGTGACACCTTGATGTTGCTGTAGATAGCCGTTGGTGAACTTTGAAAACTACAAGAAAATGATCAGAATCGCAGTCTGCTCCCCTGAAAGTCCTAACATTTTCTATACTAATGTGCCATCTGGGATCTACAAGAACATGATCAATTTGGTTTCGGGTATGCCCATCCGGAGAGACCCAAGTTGCTTTATGAATGTGTAAGGTGTCAGGCAAATCCAACACCTTCTATGAAAACCCTGACATGGTAAGCAAATCCAGCAGTATGTCACATAGCTCCGAATAAATCGGGACATTAAATTAACCAAAATAATACGAGTATCGAGTGAGCAAATGGAATACCACAGACTAACACAAGAATGCCTAAATGCATGTCATACCTTCCCACAGTGAGACAGACGCAGTTCCGAGGGGAGAAACGAGAACAGAAGCCGAGAGCAGAACCGTGCTAAGCTGGAAGGCCCTACGATAAGGGACGGACACCCACGTCGCCAGCTAACTGATAGGACCACACCCCAGCCCCAAGTATTAGCGTGAGGCTTTTTCACGTCTCTGTTATGTCTGGACCAACCCCCAGCCCATGTTAAAAGCTAGAGCCCTCCAGAAAAACAGTATAGATCTTACGATAACACAAAAAGGGCCATCCCAACCGCAAGTTTTAGCGTGAGACTTTTTCGCATCTCTGTTACGTCACGACCACCCCCCAGCCCATGTTAAAAGCTAGAGCCCTCCAGAAGAACAGTATAGATCTTACGATAGCAAAAAAAGGAGCACACCACCTGCAAGTTTTAGCGTGAGACTTTTTCGCGTCTTTGTCACGTTGAAACATTGCCCCACCACGAAAAGTATAAAGTTTCTCATTGGATAGACAGAATTTTTGTAGGCGGAGCTTAAGGTTAACATTGAGACCCTGATTGGTCAGATGAAAACACAGCCAGATAGTTTTTTTAAACCAACTTTGGTAAATTGTAGTAGGAGAGAGTTGCTTCCGAGACGGCGAGGTGAGTGGAGCTGTGCTGCCCGCCGCCACCTGACGAACACCGACAAGGTAATGAACGCACGCGATGGTGCATAACAGTGCATAAAGCTGCACTCAGAACTGCAGAAATTTCATCTGTTACACCCCCTTTTTGCGTAATACTAGTGTCGATCGTCAATTAAAGTTCATGGTGTTCACATTTGCCACTTGAAGTAAAAATCTGAAACGCGATGATTTTTCTGTTATATAGTTATTGAGAAGCCACATCAGCCACTGTAATTTACGACAAGTTACATAAGTAATTAAAGATAATTGAGGGTCACTGTAGACAATTTTGATAGTTTTCTCTTTTGTGAAACTTAATTTAAACCTAGATTATAGATGTGATATAGCATAGGTCATCCTTCGATCCATTGTAGAACTTGGATACCCACTCAGGGAATATTCGTTCACATTTTTGTTGATTGCAGTTGGTTTTTACCATCCTGTATTAAAACATTTCCTTTTATCAATAGTGCAATTTATAAACAATGTTTTGTGAGTGGAATAAAACTTCCAGTGGTAAACTTAACTGGTTTTTCGACGTTATTTTACCAGCTAACTAACAATAGGAAAGCCTTGAACCCCTTCCACTAAATTTAGTTAGTACTAACATTCTTTCACAGGGAGTGCAGTGGAGCTGACACTGAAATCATTGAGTATTTGGTTATATCATCGCAAGTCTCACTGAACTCTTCTGAATTCCACATGTCATGTGTGGTCTGGCGTCTCCTTACCAGCAACAGGTCCCAGGTTCAAACTAGTCATTTCCATAAATAACTCGCTCAGAGCGTCGTTGCGCGAAACTGGTTTAGAGACACCATATACACTCCTGGAAATGGAATGTAAATGTACACTCCTGGAAATGGAAAAAAAAACACATTGACACCGGTGTGTCAGACCCACCATACTTGCTCCGGACACTGCGAGAGGGATGTACAAGCAATGATCACACGCGCGGTACAGCGGACACACCAGGAACCGCGGTGTTGGCCGTCGAATAGCGCTAGCTGCGCTGCATTTGTGCACCGCCGCCGTCAGTGTCAGCCAGTTTGCCGTGGCATACGGAGCTCCATCCCAGTCTTTAACACTGGTAGCATGCCGCGACAGCGTGGACGTGAACCGTATGTGCAGTTGACGGACTTTGAGCGAGGGCGTATAGTGGGCATGCGGGAGGCCGGGTGGACGTACCGCCTAATTGCTCAACACGTGGCGCGTGAGGTCTCCACAGTACATCGATGTTGTCGCCAGTGGTCGGCGGAAGGTGCACGTGCCCGTCGACCTGGGACCGGACCGCAACGACGTACGGATGCACGCCAAGACCGTAGGATCCTACGCAGTGCCGTTGGGGACCGCACCGCCACTTCCCAGCAAATTAGGGACACTGTTGCTCCTGGGGTATCGGCGAGGACCATTCGCAACCGTCTCCATGAAGCTGGGCTACGGTCCCGCACACCGTTAGGCCGTCTTCCGCTCACGCCCCAACATCGTGCAGCCCGCCTCCAGTGGTGTCGCGACAGGCGTGAATGGAGGGACGAATGGAGACGTGTCGTCTTCAGCGATGAGAGTCGCTTCTGCCTTGGTGCCAATGATGGTCGTATGCGTGTTTGGCGCCGTGCAGGTGAGCGCCACAATCAGGACTGCATACGACCGAGGCACACAGGGCCAACACCCGGCATCATGGTGTGGGGAGCGATCTCCTACACTGGCCGTACACCACTAGTGATCGTCGAGGGGACACTGAATAGTGCACGGTACATCCAAACCGTCAACGAACCCATCGTTTTACCATTCCTAGACCGGCAAGGGAACTTGCTGTTCCAACAGGACAATGCACGTCCGCATGTATCCCGTGCCACCCAACGTGCTCTAGAAGGTGTAAGTCAACTACCCTGGCCAGCAAGATCTCCGGATCTGTCCCCCATTGAGCATGTTTGGGACTGGATGAAGCGTCGTCTCACGCGGTCTGCACGTCCAGCACGAACGCTGGTCCAACTGAGGCGCCAGGTGTAAATGGCATGGCAAGCCGTTCCACAGGACTACATCCAGCATCTCTACGATCGTCTCCATGGGAGAATAGCAGCTTGCATTGCTGCGAAAGGTGGATATACACTGTACTAGTGCCGACATTGTGCATGCTCTGTTGCCTGTGTCTATGTGCCTGTGGTTCTGTCAGTGTGATCATGTGATGTATCTGACCCCAGGAATGTGTCAATAAAGTTTCCCCTTCCTGGGACAATGAATTCACGGTATTCTTATTTCAATTTCCAGGAGTGTAGAACAAACAGACACCACGCAGAATGTTAGAAAATGGCGACCCTGTCAGGATGGTAAAATACCATGATTGAAGGTCGACCACATGCCTAACTAGGTCAGAAAAATATCCTGTTGAAAAGTTTTAGTAATAAAAGAATTTCTATTTTGAACGTTATAAATAGTCGAAAACAGTAGCTGCAGCGATAGATAGTAAGAAAGTATTCAATAAAAGTGAGACATTCTGGCAGAGACAATAGCATAATTAAGTTATGAAATTTAATATTGTTAGAATTAAGTTTTCTCTCCAATGCAAGTGCACAGGTGGCGGATACGTCGTTGATAAGTTGCTTCCGACCCAACAAGTAAGTGAATGGTTTGTCTAGTCGTGTGAACAAAAAGTTTATGAAACACGTGAGATCGTATGAGCGCATGTTGACTCGAAGTAGGGCGCGTGAATTGCTTTTTAAAACAGAAAATAAGGGATTCGGAAAGATTAGCAATGGCAGATCGAGACCTCGACCGAATTGAGGTAGAGACCCAGCATGAAAATGGACAGAGAATAGAGGACAGTACAACAGACGATGCAGTATCGCGAGAAATAAGACATATAACACACCATAACGACGATAATGTACGTCAAGGCATAGAAAACGTAAGTCAGCATACGACAGAGGAGCAGGAAAGTAGAGAGACAGTCGATAAGGATTCTAACTTGCGTCTTGAATACGTAGAACCCATAGTACAAGTAATCAGAGCTCCCTCACCACAGAGTACAAGGAATTCGAGCAGAAACGTGTCACCGCACAGTTCAATGCAATCGGTTGCGAACCAACACTTGGGCAAAAACACAGAGCGTAGGACGTCGGAAGAAAACGCAATAGGACCCACCAATCTGGCAGAATTATTACAACAAATTACGGAAACCACGACAAGGCAAAATAAAGACATAGCGAACCAAATTCAAATTCAGAATGCAGAAACCACAAGACAAATGCGTGATATTAAAGAACAAAACTAAAAAAATTCAGTTACACCTAAGTCGTAACGAAGACGAGGCAAAAGAAGCTCGAGAAGTGATAGGAAACTTAATAACAGGTCACAATCAATTGAGAACAGACATTGACAAGGTACAAGCGGACGTACAAACATTGCGTAATGACACTCAGGACGAGATCAAAACATTACGTAACAACACCCAGGGAGAAGCCAAGAAACTAGAGAAACAGATAAACGTAATTACTAGACAAGCAGCAGGTACAGCTCGTGAAATTGTTGAAAACAGTGTGCTACACAAACGTATCACAAAAGCAGCGCTGAAAAGATATGATAACCGCATACTCAAAATAGAAGCGCAAACGAAGCGACAATTTCAGAAATTGCGAACAGAGTTGTTGCAAACCATTGAAGAGCGTAGTGAACGGGATCGAACAAGCACAGAGTCTGCAACCACATCCGTATCTGTAATAGCACCGGAAAAACAAGCAATTAACGAAGATATTACGCATTTGTGATTCCAATAACAGGCGGAAAGTAACATACGTGAAATCAGACAGCCTGTACAGCAACAAACACGTTTCGAAATTCTTGATGAACAAACGTCATCACAAACACATGCGGAACCACAAATGTATGCTTTAAGACAGTTTGGATCGTGCAATGAAGCAGCAAGGTTAGCCAGACAAGATACCGAACCAATACCTGACAATGGAAAGCCGGGTCGCGAAGAGTACAGTGCAATGCATTCAGCCACACGTTCACAACCGGTGGAAGAAAATTATTGCGTACCACTCCAACGATACTACGCAAGAATAGGCGAAAGTTACAGTGGACAATATCCAATGGATCTACCACAATCGGAAAGAACGACGGGAGAAATGATCAGAAACCAAAGGTGCGAAGAACTATGACGAAGTACGACAACGATCATTTCCTCACAGTCAGAAAATTTCAGCACTTTCGAGAAGGAAACTCATTACATCCACGAACTTTTATTGATCAATTCCGAGTAGGATTACCAGAACACTGGACGCTGGCACACAAATAAGACTTTATATGTGCACACACGTCAGGAACAGTCGCAGAAACCATGCAGAATGTTGCAGCGACATGCCGATCGTCCGAAGATTTCAGAGAGAAGTTTCTCTCACGATATTGGTCCAGCGAAGCACAGAACAGAGTGAAGTACGAATTATTACAGAACCCATATTTTGAAAATTCAGGAGAGAAGAGTCCCGTGAAATTTTTCGAATTAATGGCAAAGAAAAATCAATGCTTAGATGTACCATACAGTGACGAGAGCTGATTAAATTATGCGCGATGAAGCTACCATTGAAATACCAACAATCATTAGTAGGTCGCGGAGGCAATGACGTCGAAGCATTTAAAGGTATTCTAAGGGAACAAGAGTTCATATTTTCGGAGGATGACGCAAGAAAAAGACGACGTGAAAACGAAAGCAAAAAACAGTGGAATCCACAAGACACAGTACGAAGAAACAATAATTACGAACCATGTGATAACTTCCCACCAAGAAACGACAATAGATTTCAACAAAGAACCGGTTATGGATTTAGAAGAGAATATGGCAATAACTATAATTCACCCAGGAACGGCAACAACTATTACAGAGGGAATAACGACAACCGGAACGGGTACTGGAGAACCAATAAACCGACAAATTATCAACAAAGAAACCACTATCAACAAGCTGAACAAGAAAAGAGAATAAAGATAGAAGAGGTGGAGGTGAGACCATCAAACCCCGATAAACGTTCGAATTGACAGCTAAGCGCCCATGCCAAAGAGAATGACGCACCGACCCAGGACAATTGCAGCACCTTGAACAGAGAAGTAAAAATCTTATCACGAGAAGAGAAGAAGGAAGAAAGAAATCCGCAGGGACCAGATGAAAATGAAGACTAGAAAATAACAATATCGTGTTGGGACGAAATTAATTGGGAGAATACTGACGAGGAAGATGAATTACCAGAGGCATGCACAACGAATGTAGGAGGAAAGGACAAAGTAATGAGTATCGCAGAGCTACTTGAGATGGAAACCAGGGAAAGTGAATTCAATGAGGATAATGCGCAGTCGACAGAAGTTGAAAATAAGTTATGTGTGGGCACACAACCCAATGTATATAATGAAGGAAGTTATGAAGCGATAATTAGAGCATTTAGATGCGATTATGTGGAAGTAGCGACGAAGAAGGAGAAGATAGATGAGGACGAGGAAAAAGTAGAGGATGTTGAAGAAAGAGTAAAGGAAGGAAGAAACAGAGAAGAGGAAATAAAAGAGAGAGAAGTAGCAGTCGAAGCTTATCCTACAGAAAGTTCGAATTCAGAAGGGAAATTCTTAAAAAGACTCATGTATGATTCAGTGGAGGATTCGTTGATGCAAGAAGAAGAAGAACATAACCAACCCTTTCAAATTCAACCTATTGTGAAGGCCATGGTAAAGGATATCCCAGTCAAAATTGTAATTGATAGCGGAAGTGAACTGACTGCGATCTCAGAAAATTTATTCATGCTGTGTAATGCCAATGAGGAATTGCCAGTTCTGAAAAGACGTAAGATTAAAGTAAGAGGTCCTATTAGAAAGAATGCTGCGGAAGTTACGAGACACACAAGGTTAACTCTTTCTTGCCAAGGTCTAAAGATCGAAGCCAACTTCGTGATTATACATAAACTAACTATAGATTTGATTATAGGTGCAGATTTTTTGAATGAGAGACGAGCTATAATAGATATGGGGAAAGGTAGCGTAACATTCGGTAATGTCACACTTATCTTTGAGCAAAAGCTAAAATTGTAAGAAATACCAGTTACAAACAAACAATTAAGAATGACGCAAGATAAAGAGGACGAAGAATTAGAATGGTATGCACAAAAGGGGGAATCACCTCAACTCATGTTAGAAGTCCATAAAGAAATTGACGAAAAATTGCAAGAAGTTCAAGGTATTTCGGAACACACTAAAAGAGAATTAGAGGGTTATTTACGAGATAAAGCAGAGGTATTTTTACCTAAGTCTGGCAGTATTAAACACTTTCAGTACAAGTTTGAAGGAAAACAGGCAAAACCTTAGGACTTCACCATGTGAGCCATATCAAAAAGTTTGAAGATTAATTTTATTACTTGTAAATAATCAGCACAATATTTCAAGATTATGTTGCAGATAAGATCATCAGGAGAAAGAAGAATGGAGAGAGAGGAAGGTGGGAAAAAGAAAGTAGTTTCAATAAAACAAAAACAAAAATAACACCAATAGTACCATCGATTAAGATGAAGGGATAAAGTGTAGATAGTCTAACAGCATGAAATACTAAAATGCTATAAACCACGACACTATACAAAAAATAAAAAAACCAATTTGAGGTTTCTTGTATAAGTTAAGACTCAAAATATCTTAGAATTGTAACATGGAAAGGGCGCCGAAATTTGTAAAGCTTTTTAAAAAGGCGTAAAACAATGTAGGTACTAGACATACGTTAGATGAATTTAAGTAAAACTTTTTGTAAGAACCATTGTAAAAACTCCAGCAAAGACCAGATGCAACGAGCCACAAGTAGCAACGTGAGAAATATCAAGAAAGCAAAGGACGTAATTAGCAAGACATTATTCGTACAAGGCAGAAGCGTCGAGAGAAGGGAAAGGACAGCAAGACCAACAGAAGGCTCTTGTATCGGAAGTGAGCAACAAATCTACCCGCTAAGTGGAACCTTGCTGTGACGGAACACGGAGCCGCACAGTGGCGGAGCCCTGCAGAGACGCGATGGGACGCCAAAAACTGGAAGGGTCTCCAAGCCCCCTGACTCGGCAGAGCAAGCAAAAAACGGCCTGACGAGAAGACGGCTTGGGCAAGCCACCACTGGCAAAAAAATATGTGTAAAAGTCACACTACCAGTATTAAGCAGCACGCTGATGCACAAAACTGAAGAAAACGTCCACAAAGTAGAAATGACATGTCCAAACCATTTATCAAACTGTTACTAGGAGGAGAACTTCAAAGCGACTAGTTATCAATAAATATTTCCATATCCTGCCGAGAGAAGAACCAAGAATCAAGTAAGAAGCAGAGAAAAAGCAGAAAGAAGAGAAGTTGAAGATTTGCAAGATTGAGACCAAGAAAGAAGATGCGTGAAGAATAGACGACATACCTTCCCAAATTCCTATCCTATTGTAAGCTAGTCGTCTGCAAAGTATTACAACGAAAAACGGTCGCTTTCAGTGACACATAACGATGACTTTCACGCATACAAAACCAGTAAACCACGAGATTCAGCACTCACAGCTCCATTCCAATATGGGACCTCCACAACAGCAACACACACTTGAAAAGCCAACAAGGAATGACGAACGAAGCTGTACATCAAATACTTGCCCATATACATCTCGCTCAAGTCCACCACCTTCGTACAAAAACATTCGCCAACCTCATGCTTAAACATTCATAGGATTGTGTGAATGTGTGAAATCAAATTATGTGATGTAGGAATTGTGCAAAAGAAACGTGTGAAAAACTAAATAAGTTAAGCACACCAGACAGCTAATAAACTACAAAATAACAGTCATTGACTATGGACTTAAGTAAAATATAGACTATCGATAAAAATGAGTCATTAGTTCTGAAATGGACAGTATATAAAGAAAAAAAGTAAGGCATAATAAACACTAAAACTATATGCCACTTATTTTCTCCTCATAAAAATAAAAGATAACTATATTTTACTTATTTTCTCCTTATAAAAACAAAGAATAAAAAATTATCTTGTTGGATGATTTCCCTTTTTTTTAACATTTGTACCATTTGTTAGGATAATATCTCAATACTTGTGTATGTATATTTCTTTGTCAAAGCAATTCTTGTAAATAATTCTTATTTGTTAATGTAACAATGTTGAAATGAGTGTCTAGAAAGAAAAACATTTTACTTGTACATGAAATTTAGAAAATGTGTTAGGAATAGATTTTACTTAATTACTACATTTATAAGAACAATATTTCTAAGAAAATCGATGTGAAAGACTAATCACTTTCGATAACAAACTTCACACTTAAATAAAGAAAGAAAATAATTAAAAATTAATAATAGCATAAAAATATTCTTCTCTTGTCATTTTTGAGAATAATGTGGAAGAATATAAAAATATAAATTAGTAATACAAACTAGCATAGAACCAGAATAACGTGGCTGAACAGTAGGCAACAAAATTTAGATAAAGGGATAATTTTTGACTGACTTAGACAACGATTCAATCATTGCCTAAATTCAGTGCAAAAATTAAGTTCGAAGGGTGGTGAACAATACAGATCTTACGATAACACAAAAAGGACCACACCAGCTGCAAGTTTTAACGTGAGACTTTTCGCATCTCTGTTACATTGCAAACTTTAAAAACACACGAAAAGTATAACGTTTCTCATTGGATAGGCGGAGCTTAAGGTTAACATTGAGACCCTGATTGGTCAGATGAAAACACAGCCACATAGTTTTTTTACACCAACTTTGGTAAATTGTAGTGGGAGAGAGTTGCTTCCGAGATGGCGAGGTGAGTGGAGCTGTGCTGCCCGCCGCCCCCTGACGAACACCGACAAGGCAATGAACGCACACGATGGCGCATAACAGTGCATAAAGCTTCACTCAGAACTGCAGAAGTCTCATTTGTTACACCCCCTTTTTGCGTAATACTAGTGTCGATCGTCAATTAAAGTTCATGGTGTTCACATTTGCCACCTGAAGTAAAAATCTGAAATGCGATGATTTTTCTATTATATAGTTATTGAGAAGCCACGTCAGCCACTGTAATTTACGACAAGTTACATAAGTAATTAAAGATAATTGAGGGTCACTGTAAACCATTTTGATAGTTTTCTCTTTTGTGAAACTTAATTTAAACATAGATTATAGATGTGATATAGCATAGGTCATCCTTCGATCCATTGTAGAACTTGGATACCCACTCAGGGAATATTCGTTCACATTTTTGTTGAATGCAGTTGCTTTTTACCATCCTGTATCAAAACATTTCCTTTTATCAATAGTGCAATTTATAAACAATGTTTTGTGAGTAGAATAAAATTTCCAGTGGTAAACTTAACTGCTTTTTCGACGTTATTTTACCAGCTAACTAACAATAGGAAAGCCTTGAACCCCTTCCACTAAATTTAGTTAGTATTAAGATTCTTTTACAGGGAGTGCAGTGGAGCTGACGCTGAAATCACTAAGTATTTGGTTATATCATCACTAGTCTCACTGAACTCTTCTGAATTCTACATGTCATGTGTGGTCTGGCGTCTCCTTACCAGCAACAGGTCCCAGGTTCAAACTAGTCAATTCCCTAAAAAACACGCTCAGAGCGTCGTTGCACGAAAGTGGTAGGGAGGCACGATATAGAACAACAGACACCACGCAGAATGTTAGAAATGTCCTTACTTTTGAAATATGTGCTCTCAACAATCATGTTTTTTGAAACAGCAAAATTAACCACCCTTATGCCATTATCATTCGAAATGTTATGCAAACTTTCTTTCCCAACTGTAAACCGGAATGCTTCCTCCTTCCATATCTTCGCATTAAAATCACCTATGATTAATTTTGTATCGTACGAGGAGAACTCATCCCACAGTTGATCTAGTTCTTCATAAAAGCCGTCTTTAACATCCTCTTCAGTGTCCTCAGTTGGTGCGTGTACATTAATTACTACTAGTCTATTCCACCTGCCGGACAACACTATGACTGATAGTCGGTCACTAATGAACCTTATATCTCTGATTGCGTGAAGCACTTTTCCCTGTACTGCGAAACCTGTTCCGAAACTGTGAGCTTCCGCACCTCCATAGAAAAATGTGTAGTTACACCTCTTTATCCTACCCTACTCCTGCCACCGAGTTTCTTGAATATCTGTAATGTCTACATCGTGTCTATCTAATTAGTCTAATAATGTCTGGAATGTTCATGGCCTGTTCAAACTTTTAATGTTCCATTTTCCCAACCTGAAAGTTCCTTTCGGCCTGAATCTCTTCGAAGTTGGTTCCGCCCGGAGATCCGAATGGGAACCTAGTTTACCTCGGGAATATTTCACTTCAAAGGGACCCATGCACATTAATGTTGCTGATTCTTGTTGAATAGATTTGAAAGTAGGAGAAGAAGAAACAGGGATGGTTCATCACGCCATCGCCGGCTCCCCACCGGTTGACCGCGACTGCTTATTGTTTGTATTCGCAGCTACCCTTCATATTTGAAGGCCGTATCCCATATCCGCAACCTGAGGACGCGCTGTGCCGTGGTGGTAGGGGCCCACGAGACAGTTCACTTTTGGAATAGAAAAAGAAATGCTCGGTGTTTTAATACAAAAAATTACAGTTAGACACAAGAAAATTTAAATGAAAGTGCATCTATATCTACATATATAGTGCGCAAGCTGCAGTGCGGTGCATAGCGGAGAGTAGCTTGTACCACTACTACTGCTCCACCTGCAAGTAGGCGTGGGAGAAACTACAATCTGTATGCTTTCGTACGAGCCATGCTTTCTCTTGTCTTGTCTTCGTGGTCCTTATATGAAATGTACGCTGACGGCAGTAGAATCATTCTGCAGTCAACTTCAAATGCCGGTTCTCTAAATTTTCTGAGTAATACTTCGGGAAAAGAACGAAGAATTGCCGTAACACTCGTGTGTTCAACGAAACTACTGATAGTAAGTCTAGCAGCCCGCCACTGAATTCCTTCAATGTCTTTCTTTAATTCTATGTGGTGGGGATCCAGATCACTCGAGCAGCTATAATGAACGGGTGGCACTAGTTTTCTATATGCCGTCTTCTATAGAGGTGAGCCACACTTTCCAACAATTCTCCAAATAAATCGGAGTCCACTATTCTCTGACGAACAGTCACAGTAGACGACAACGTACTTTTTTGTATCACTTAAGACGTGTTCGAGCCTGTCACATGTGTGGAAAACAGTTCGTATGCTCGTGCCTTCGTTAAGAGTGTGCACTGGAGCACTGATGTTAGTGGTTTGGAAACACAAAGACGAACTCACAAATCCCGTACTGGTTTTTTAGACATGAACCAATAAAGAGAAATATTTAGGTGGAAAACTAGACTGTATGCGCGATTTGCAGTGGAACTTTAACTGTCTGTTATCTCTCAACCGTGATATGGGTGGTTATATTAACAGCAATCAAAATACTTTCAAAGAAGCGACTACAGTACATTAAATAGAATTTATTTTGAAAACGTTAACATGATGTAGCTGTAGAACTTCTGCTTTCAAATTAAGGATGTTACTACCTACGGACCAACAAATAATATTCGCCTTTGGAGACAATGGCGAAGGTGGTAGATTGTTTATACAGTTCAAACCAAAACGAAACAATTATTTAAGTGAAAACGTTTAAATATACAGACTAGAATGTTATAATGCGTCACCTTTTTCATAAAACATGTGTAGACAAACCTGATCACTACACACATACAGCAGTTATTATAGCATCTCATTTAGCCGCAACCCCAGTGACAGGATTCTATCTTTGCTAGAATATAACTCGATACATATCCCCTGTTGCCGCATTCACGTCCTCTTCTGCTTCTTATCCGGAGGGCCCCTTACATGTCAAGGTAAAGGAAAGGGCTGCACCGACCCTTAATCAATTTCTCGTAAGCCGCTTGCCTCGAGGATGGCAAAAGATCTATACGCCAACCAAGCAATTCCTCGTTCCATCTGCAAGAAAGAGGATCCTTCGACTTTATTAGGAGCGCTTCTCATTTCCTGTCCATGTGTGCGGGCCTGGCCGAGACGCTAAAAAGTGCAAAGTGCGTTTCTGCAACTCCACACTTCAAAGCACCCTTTCAAGTATACGACTGCCCTGAAATATCAGTTAATTTGATTAAGGAACTGATATATGACGCTAGCCGTTTTTTCAACGTGTAACGAGCTCACTTGTACCCTTCGTAGCAGCTACGCACGATAACTAATCTGTACAGGATATTTCAAAAATGACTTTACGACTTTAAGAATTCATATAAATTTATTGAAATAAGATATAGAGCTGAGTTTAGTGTTATTTTGTAGGGAAACACACCAAAGTTCTTACCTTAAACTAAATAAATGTATGTGGCTTCCAGTGGTTATCCTGCACACATCCCATCGGAAGTCAATTTCTTCCCAAACTCGCTGTAGCACTGCAGGAGTAACTGGCTCAATGAGAGCGTAAATTCATGCTTCAAGTTTAGGTAGAGAAGCCGGCACAGGAGGTCAAAAACATGATATCGTTGGTGAATCCCCTTAAAAAATCGTGTGGTGTCAGATATGGGGAACGTGAGGGCCTTGCAATTGGCGCATCGCGGCCAATCCATCAACCTGGAAAGCGGTCACTGAGAAAATCCCGGACGTCAGCCAGGTAGTGGGCTGGTGCACCATCTTCCATGAAGTAAACATTTCGTTCCTGGTTATCTTCAATGATCCATGATATCAAAAATTGTTGTAACAATCCAGGTACACTACCCCGTGGATGGTTCTCTCGCGGTACAAAATGGGATTGTACACTTTGTTCTTGTTCAATGCGCAAAAAAAGTTCAGTTTAGGGCTATCACAAACATGTTGCAATGTTTGATGTGGATTTTCACTGCCCCAAATCCTACAGTTTTGTGTGTTAACCTTGCCACTTAAGTGAAAACTCGACTCGTCATAAAAGATGATTTTGCCCAAGAACTGTTCATCCTCATGTAATCGATTTAACATATCTGCACAGAAATTCCCGCGAGCAATTTTATCAGTGTCTTTTATTGCTTGTACGATCTTCGATCTGTGCGGTTTCAAATGCAAACGATTCCTCAACACACGTCGACAGTCGTACGTGGGATTTGCAATTCCCGAGACGCACGCGCCGGTTCGATTTCGTAGGGATGTTGAAAAAATCTTTGTCTCACTCGCTCAACGATGTCGTTAGATGTGCTTAGACGACCTGATGATTTCCCATGTCTTACGGAGAACCCTATTTCTACAAAACATTAATGCCACTCATAAATTGTAGACCCACTAGAAGGATCTTCAGCGTACTTGGTACCGAAATTACGCTGAATTGTTGTCACCGACATCGATTCTTCAAACCAAAATACACAGCTTACACGCTCGGGTCCAGTGAAGGCAGCAATCCTTAATGCAACTGCCGCTAGCGCTTCTTCCAGTGCTATTCGGCACTAGCGATCTACGCGAGACAAAACTTGATGTATTTTCCTACAAATAGACACTACAATAATCTCTGTAGTTACAATGACTTAATTTATATGAATTTTCTAAGTTGTAAAGTCCTTTTTTGCAACACAGACAGGCATATGCAACACATTAGGCATGTGGCAAACGCGAGCCATACTTACTTACTTACTTACTTACTTACTTCCTTACTACTCTTGTTTCACACACATATTCTGTCAGAATGGTTAGACTGAAAGCGAGACTAGTGCTCGTTTGCATGGAGTAGTAATTTAAGAACAGATTAATAGTTAAATCTACTTGGCTGCACTTAATCACTGTGATATTATCTCCCTGACTGGTATTAGATTAGATTCAACATAAAACTTTCTTATGAACGTCAAATGAAAATCAAGAAACAACTTAACTAAATCAGATGACTGTGCGGTATCCGAACTAAAAGTTGGTTGTGTTCCACATGTGACGTTGCGAACACAATTTAACAACAAGTTACCATTTAATTCATGAACTAGTACATATAAGAACATCAACTACACACAATAAAGATCACTATTGGAATGCTTCATACTAATGTATGTTACAGTAGCAATTTCAATAACTATTTCTTAACACGTGGGAAGGCCTCGGTTTATTATAAGGGTGGATTCGTCTCATCTACATGCCCAGCCCATTCATCCCCCACCGCAAACAAAAAGAAAAGAATACGAAGATAAATTTGAACCCCACATAGAAATACGATGAGCCAGAGGAACGTTAACCTTACTGGTGTAGTCAGTTGTCGGTAGCCTGCGCAGAAATTCTCCACCTCAGAGAGAGATGACTAGCAGAAATATATAGAACTAAAGTAAGTTCTCATTCGGCTCGAATTCAGCTGAAACAGTAGACTAAAATTAATAATAACGTTGAGTTGAAGGCTCTCCATGTGGCAGGTGGGCATGTGTTCCGATTTAGGTAGCCGACACAACTTGAGATTGGAATTCTAACACGACCAAAGGGTAACACTCACGCAACGATTTCACACTTACTCATACTAATTGAAGAAAGACATCTGTTGAACGAAGGGCTCTCTCATCACTTAGTATCGGTAGGAGAAGGAACCGCGTTTATCAACTGAAGAATTAATAATCATGGTCTGACTCTCTAACTGAAACGAATACTCCGGTGTGATATACCGTGATTATAACTGTAAGAAACGTACTAGCATCTCAAACATTTTGCAACAAAATTCTTACACATTCTAACTACCTAGACTTACATTATAAGAGATGACCGAAGCAGACAGCCTCACCTTCCAACTACCCAGCGAATAAAGCTGTTCGACGTTATTGGCCTGAGGTTCCCAGATAGTAGAGAAAATGGACGTGTACCAACTTGTACAACAGCTGCTGACAAGTCTCCCCTAATGTCTTTTTGGCTCAGCATAATCTACTTTTTCTCTACACAGAAGTTGACCGAACTGCCACTGCCACTACCATTAAAAATACCTGCCCAAGAAGCGAAGTATATGGAAGCATTACATACAGACTTTCACGCCCTCTCCCTAGTAGATGAGACGAGGAATAAAAAATGGAAACAAAGAAATGTAACATGGAAACTTAATAAACAAATGGGAAAAGGAAACAGGATTATAAAGACACTTAGCATACCTGTAAATATATTACACGTTAAGTATAAATTGATAAATGCAGTGTTTTCCATTGAAAGGGCCTCATGGCTGTCTAAGGAATCACTCTGCTGCTCATTTTTCCACTCAGACTCGGAATCACGGATATCACGACCAATGAGGGTGATAATAAGTGTAAGGAAGATGAAAGCAGCTCATTACAGCCAATGGAAGGACTCACATAGAGACGTTTTATCAATTTATGCTTCCAGTGAAAACGTGAGCAGGTATCAAAGAAATGTTAAAAAAATTAAAGCATGTAAACAGAAAATGAAACCTTGTATCCAGCACTCCGCAACTGAATTATACGATAACTTAATACGCTACAATCCATCTTCTATATTCAACTGTGCACTTGTATGAAATTATTTAGTGTAGGGATATTACGGATGTAAGTAGTTTACATTTCTTTACTGTGTTGTAAATTATTTGTAATTTAATTTATGCTCCCCTGATGCGTTTCATCAGATGCAGAATGTAAACAGAGATAGAATAATACACTGACCAGTGAAGTGTTAAAAGAAGGTACTGACGAAAAAGAGTGCCACTGATGATCATTTTATCATAAATCGAGATGACAACACTCATCAAAAAATCACAAGACAAAAACACCATAGAAGAAACATTAATGTGTAAAACAATGATTATCTAGAACACATTGTACCTACAGAAGTTCAGCAGCCTTAGGACCCCAGGAATCAACATTGTGAAAGTTCTTTCCTTTGGATTGCTCCACGGCATCAAACTCAAAAAAATTATTATGCAAAGCCACTGGTCTGACGGACCATGAGCATGAAAATCAATTTAATATTAGTCAGAAGCCATTAAAGTAAATAAACAGACAATTAAAACTTCAGTTGGTGGAAACATCAATGAAATCAAGCACGGAAAATATATCATCAATTAAATTGTACCAAAAACCTGCACAGGCTTTGGTTCAAATGGTTCAAATGGCTCTGAGCGCTATGGGACTCAACTGCTGAGGTCATTAGTCCCTTATAACTTAGAACTAGTTAAACCTAACTAACCTAAGGACATCACAAACATCCATGCCCGAAGCAGGATTCGAACCTGCGACCGTAGTGGTCTTGCGGTTCCAGACTGCAGCGCCTTTAACCGCACGGCCACTTCGGCCGGCCGCACAGGCTTTCTTTCACATTCGTTGCACTTTTCTCCTTACTTGTCACACAAATACAAAATGTCAGGTTGCTGTAGTTTTCCTGGACTGGCAGGGGGCATGTCGTCTCTCTTCGCTAACACGTCAATGTTTGGTGCTATCAGATGGTGTGGTACTAACAGACACCATGGATGACAAATCTCCTGGGCGTGCTACTACTCCAACCCTAACAGCAGCTTAGTACATGACTCAGTGGTAGCAAGCCGTGCTTGCCTCTTTGACAGTGCTGCTGTGGGCTAGCCTTGTCTATTGTTGTGCCGTGGTGTCATCGTCGTGTGAATGGCACACACTATACGCATACCAAATCCCATCTTCCTCCATCGGTTCCTTGTTTGGTTGCACAACAATGCACAACTCATTGGTAGAGAGCCGTCTTCGCCTTTTGCTAGTACTACAGTGGGGTGGTCATGCATACTCACTGCCCCCAGTATTCATTAGCTGCTCTTACGCGGTGGGATGTGTGTGCCCCTTATCCACAGTGATTGACAGATGCTGGCGATGGGCGGGTCGTGCTTTGCACTGCCTGTGACATCTGACAGCCACTTCCAGTGCTTTCTGTCAACCAGTGGGCGGGTTTCTGCCTGCGTTTTATGTAAAACGGGATGTGCAGAGCTGCAGCCAGGCATCGGGACTTGAACGTTCCCAGGGACGCCCCATGTTCCTCCGTCACTAATCTGTCATTACCCACGTTTCCTATGTGTGCGATGGGGAGACACGGTGGGGTGCTGTTCTCGCCAATACATGGACTCACAGACAATATACAAAATATTATAAGATTCAAGTAAGAGACCACAAGGATCCACTTCCCCAAGAAAAGCTTTACAAGGTGATGTTTTCAATCCAACCTCAGACTAGGAAATAAGGAACATAGACATAAATCGCCCTGAAGATTTCACTTTACACATATGGGCAGGAGAGTGAGTTTTCTTAAAATAATCATTATTTGCACTTCACAGGATAAATAAGGTGGTTACAGAATAAATTTTTTTTAAAGAAGCAGCAAGAGCTCATTTTTCACATTGTGTACTCACATTCATTCACATAGCATCATGGACTTCATCTTGGCAGCGATATGGTGGTAATAAATTACAACTCTATATCGTGAATATGGCATCACTACATTGCACTTCCTACTATGCCAATAACTTCCAAGTATCACATAAACACAAATACCTACTCATGCGCCAATACAAACTGTTCTACCAACAATAGATAATACATCCGTAAAACTTCTCTTTCACAGATGATGTGCTTCAGCTCCTTCATGACTTCGTCATGTATAACGCAGCACCTTCTTGTGACCCTAAACCTGTCATCGAAAATTTGCCCCACATCTAAAACGTAAGTGCACCTATTGGTAACATTAGATAACATATGCATCAATCAAATGAACATACCCATGGAACATAAGAACACAGTCAGGCAGCAGCAGCCACCTGAGACAACGCGGCAACAGGGAAGTAATCCATTTTGTCAGTTTTTCGAGTTTCTAACCAGGAGCGAATTGTATAACGTCATCTGTGTGCTTTAATAGTTTAGTTTCTTGAGTTTATGCGTGTTAAGCAGCTCCAGGTTGCGATGGTTTCAGTTATACGCTTGAAACTGCAATGGATGGACACCACTGTTATGGGCCGGCCATGGTTCTCCAATGGATGTCCTCTGATCGGTTCTCATCGGTGGCCTATACAGTTACTGCTCACAATCAGCTTGACCCTTCACCTGTCGACGAGTGGGAGGTCACCCCAGGGCGTAGCAGGTGGCGAAAGACTTCTCAGGGAGCGGCACGTAAAGCGTCCCCGGTAAGTCTGACAAACAGTGCTGCCTGTGGTGACACTGTCGCTCACCCAGATGCTGTCGCCTGTCCTGTTTCAGAGGAAACCTCTCAGCCTGCAAGATCCGGACAGTCACAGAGGATGGGATTATTGATAGTTGGAAGCTCCAACGTTAGGCGGATTATGAGGCCCATTTTGGACATGGCTGCCAAGAAGAGGAAGAAAGCCAATATGCACTTCGTGTGCATCAGGAGTGGAGTCATTCCAGACGTGGAACGGGTCCTTCCGAATTCTATAAAGAGCACAGGGTGCAGCCAACTAGGTGGTGGCTCACGTCTGTACCAATGATGTGTGCCACTTTGGGTCGGAAGAGATTCTCTCTGATTTCGACTGGTAAAGGCTGTCAGTTTTGCTTGCGAGATGAAAGCAGAGATGATCATTTGCAGCTTAGTCTACAGCACCGATTGCGGACCTCTGGTACAGAGCCGTGTCGAGCGTCATAATCAGAGGCTCAGACGGTTCCGCAACCGTGTACGCTGCAGGTTCCTCGACTTTCGCCATAGGGTGGTTGGTTTCGGTTTCCGCTGAATAGGTCAAGTGTCCGCTATACGAAGGAGGTGGCTACACGGGTAGCAAGCGCTGTGTGGCCTGCAGTGGGAGGTTTTTTAAGTTACACGGTCTCGGGGAAACACAAGAAATGTTTCAATCACAAAGGGTGTATACCGAACACAGGAAGAACGTAGATAAAGGAACCATCGGTTTAAGACTAGTAAATTGTCGTAACTGTGTTAGGAAAGTACCAGAGCTCCAAGTGCTGGTAGAAAGCACTGTTGCTCAAATCGTTATAGGCTCTTAAAGCTGGCTAAAGCTGGAGATGAGGTCAACCAAAATTTTAGCGAATAACCTAACGGTGTTCCGAGAGATAGGCCAAACAAGGTTAGCGATGGTGTGTTTGTTGCTGTTAGAAGTAATTTATCTTGTCGCGAAATTGAAGCAGATAGTCCTTGTTAGTTAGTAGGGACAGAGGAAATTGTTGGCAACCGAAATAAATTAATAACTGGCTCCTTTTGCCGACTTTCAAATTCACACGATACAATTGCTGAAAGGTTAAAAAAAAAACTTTAGTTTGATTTCCAACATGTACCTGACTCATACAGTTAATAGTTGGTGGTGACTTTAATTTACCCTAGATAAGTTGGCCAAATTACATGTTTAATTCCGGAGGTACGCATAAAACATCATCAGAATTTGTACTAAATGCATTCTCAGAAAATTATTTCGAGCAGTTAGTCCATGAGCCCACGCGAATAGTAAACGGTTGTGAGAACACACTCGAACTCTTAGCGACAATAGTCCTGAGTTAATAACAAGCATCAAAATTGATACGGGAATTAGTGAACACAGGGTTATCGTAGTGAGACTGAATACTGTGACCGCCAAATCCTCCAAAAATAAACGAAAGATTACCTATTCCATAAAGCAGATGACAGTTCACTTGACACCTTCCAGAGGGACAATCTCCACTCCCTCCAAATTAATTAATATTTAAAGTTATTAATTTTATTTATCATATCCAATTATAATAATATTTAATAGTAATTTACATATTATTATTGTATATTATAATATAATAACCTATTTTAAGCTAAAAACATAAGTAGATATACAGATCAGATGTAGCTTGAGTTCAAAGAAATAGTATCGGCAGCAATTGAGAGATTTATACCAAATAAATTAACAAAGCACGAAGTTGATCCTTCTTGATACACAAAATGGATCGGAGCCCTGTTGCAGAAATAACGAAAAAAACAGGCCAAATTTAAACAGACGCAAAATCTGCAAGATTGGCGATCCTTTACAGAAGCTCGAAATTTATCTCGGACTTCAATGAGAGAAGCTTATATTAGTTTCCACAAGGAAACTTTGCCTCGAAACCTGGCAGAAAATCCAAACGTATTGTGGTTGTATGTGAAGTATGCTAGCTGCAAGACACAACCAATGCCTTCTCCACGCGATAGCACGGGAGATATTATCGAAGACAGTGCTGCCAAAGCAGAGCTACTAAACACAGATTTCCGAAAAACCTTCACAAAAGAAGACGAAGTAAATATCCCAGAATTAGAATCAAGAACGGATGCCAACATGAGTAACGTAGAAATAGATATCCTCGGAGTACTGAAGCAGCTTAAATCACTTAATAAAATCAAGTCTTCTTGTCCAATCTGTATACCAGTTAGGTTCCATTCAGAGTAACAACACAGCAGCTGTCCTCCATGCCAACCAAAAATCCACAAGCCGATTACCCTGTAGGACTTCAGAAAATCGCCAAATTAGAAGCTTACATAATATGTTAACGTTATCGTCTGAAAAGAAGACAGTATCATTAAACCACACCACACAGCTAATACAAAATATAAAAAAATATAGAAATCCCAGACGCATGAACACTCCTCTCATTTGATATAGAAAGCATGTATTCCAACATACCAGTACCACAAACAACAGACATCATAGATAAAAACCTCAAAACACACAGTCAACACTCGTACAAACAAATGAATGAAATACTCGCATTAATAAAGCTCATAAGAGAACAAAACTGCTTCCAATTCAATAATGAATTTCATTTGCAAGAGGATGGATTACCAATGGGGCCGCCAGTTTCAGGGGCGTCAGCAAATATTTTTAGAGACCACACTGAACAGGTAATTTTCACACAAACAGTAGCAAAAAAATACAACGTTTTATGTTGGTTGAGGTATATGTATAACATCCTCTGCTTAACAGACGAACCTCAAACAAAAATTGAAAAGCTTCAAACTGACATCTATAGGGTACATAAAAACATAATATTCACTACTGAAAGAGAACAAAATAACGAAATTAATTTTATGGGGATAACAGTCAAAAAATAAAGTAAGCATACAAATACGTTCATATGTTTCCAATTTACCATATGCACATAACAACTGACATCATCATTCCCAAATCCTCAAACCACTCACACTCACAAAAGCAAGCAGCACTTCGACACATGCTCTGTAGAGTCAACACAGTACCACTCAACAAAGAAACCTACCTAAATGAACTTGACATAATGATACAGGTAAACCAAAACAATGGGTACAATAGTCACATAGTAGCAAAGCTAAACAACAAAGTTAAATTAAAATAAAAGCAGAAAACACCAAACCACAGACGAGAAAATAACAGATCCAAACACAATGACAAGCACTCAAAAAAAAAAAAAAAATGGTTGAAATGGCTCTGAGCACTATTGGACTTAACATCTGAGGTCATCAGTCCCCTAGAACTTAGAACTACTTAAACCTAACTAACCTAAGGACATCACACACATCCATGCCCCAGGCAGGATTCGAACCTGCGACTGTAGCGGTAGCGCGGTTCTAGACTGAAGCGCCTAGAACCGCTCAGCCACTCCGGTCGGCTGACAAGCACTCAGTATCTTAACAAGAACACAGCATATTCAGGCAAGTTTCAGAGGAAACTAGACGTGAATAACCACTGACACACCTTCTTCCCCTCATACACACAAAAAATCATGTATATTCTCTCTCTTACACACACACACACACACACACACACACACACACACACACAAAATAATAATAACAATGATAATCCATACATATAGACTTTTCCCTTTCTCGCAGACACTTACACACACCCACACACACCCACACACCCGCACACACACCCACACCCACACCCACCCACCCACCCACACACACACTCACACACACACACACACACACACACACACACACGGATATAAAGAGAACAGAAATTAATAGAAGATAGTTTCAGCATTTATTTCGTTATTTTGGCAACATATTTACGAACTAAACAGGAAGAGACAAAGAGATCGCACAGTTGTTGCGACATTATATCTTAGTTTTCGTTAAAATATCTACAACTAATAGGAGAAATTAACGCAAACAATATGAAAATTGTGAACAAGAAAGTTCGTAACCTGAACACTTGCTTATGCTGTAGTGTGACCCCCAGAATTTGGCTAGGCGAGAAGAAACGGAAATGGCAACCAAAAACGCCAATAACTGCAAATAATAACTTTTTTACGTAAAAAAAATGTGAACTGTTTTATAATTTGAAAGCATCGGATATCAAGACATCACTGTATCACTCCAGATTCCACTGAAGATGCCTTAAAGTAAAAGGTGGAAGGTATCTGGATGAAATAAAATGCATTGCACCAAGGAAACGCTGTTTATATTTACAAAACGAATATTTCTGTGCTTTCTGCGGAAGACGGCAACGCAAACAAACTTGTCACTTCCGAAACTTTCACATAACTATAAGCATGGGGTGAGCGGGGTGGGGTTGGGGGGGTGGGGTGGCACTGGTGGAGGATGTTAAACACGTAATGCAACACATTTTTATCCTCGGCAAGCTTCGGTTGGAAAAATGCGGAATTTGTTGTGGGGCATCGTGGAATATTCCCCCTTCAGCCCTTACAGTTTCACGGTAAGTGACGGCGCTCTACGTATCCTTCAAAATGATGTCTGTAACGGAGGTGAATTCCTAGAAGAGAGTTGTTAGTTTTGACGGGAAATAGAGCATCGCAGATATTCATAGGCACTTGCAGCATGTTTGCGGGCACCTACAAATGGTCAACAGCGTGGTCGTCTTTTGGCGGAGCATGTGTCATCATCGCAACAAGGTCGTGCAGACCAGTCCGATTTCCTGTGTGCCGGCCAACCGCACACAGCAGCTCCTGCAATTCTGTATGTGCGGACGCTCTCAGAGTGAACGTGGATCCCAATCAGACACCTAGCTGTCAAACTACACGTGTCTGTTGGTGGCGCTGACACACTCGTCCACCAGGTGGGGCACTAAGAAGCGTGTGGCCGCAGTGCTCCTCGCGGCCTAAAAGGAAACGATAGAGAGCAACGAACGACACCTGTGCGGAACTGCTTGCGCGTTATGAGGCTAATTGTGACAATTTTTAACGAACATTTTTTAATGTGAGTCACACGTTTCCCCTTGTGGGGCAGCAACGAATTGTGTAAAAGCGCTACGGAGATGTTAGATAAACTCCAGTGGAAGAATCTGCAAGAGAGACGCTCAGTAGCTCGTTATATGTTTTTGTTGAAGTTTAGAGAACATACGTTCACGGAGGAGGCAAGCAGTATATTGCTCCTTGCTACATATACCTCGCGAAGAGGCCATGACGATAAAATCAGAGAGATTAGAGCCCACACAGAGGCATACCGACAACCTTTCTTTCCACGAACAATACGAGACTGAAATAGAAGAGAGAACCGATAGAGGTACGCAAGGTATCCGCCACCACACACCGTCAGGTGGCTTGCGGAGTATGGATGTAGATGTAGCGGCACTATTCTTTTTCCACTTCTTTCAACATTTCGATGAATTAGGTCCACAGTCGCTCGTGCCTCGACCCTCACACCTATCCATTTTCCAGACCACCACGCGAACGAAACAATAATGGTAAGGAATTTCCTCGTCCAATTAAGCGCCCAGAATGACACGTTAATACCTTAGTTACTAACACTAAAATCTGGATCCGTTACACTAAAACCAAACCAAACGAGATAATGTCCTGTCACACAATACCTCGCCACAAGCAGCAGATAGAAATAAATTTCGCACAAATTAAATCACTTTAAAATAAAAGACAGAACACACTTCACGCAAAGAGCATGAAATACAACGCAGATAACGACACTGTTCAAGCAGAATGCGGAGATTGTGTGAGATCTGTGGAAAAGAGAGAAAAAAAAGGTTCAAATGGCTCTGAGCACTATGGGACTTAACAACTGAGGTCATCAGTCCCCTAGAACTTAGAACTGCTTAAACCTAACTAACCTAAGGACATCACACACATCCATGCCCGAGGCAGGATTCCAACCTGCGACCGTAGCGGTGGCGCGATTCCAGACTGTAGTGCCTAGAACCGCTCAGCCACTCCGGCCGGCGGAAAACATAACAATTTATGTTAAAACTCCCAACAACTTACTGCATTACAGACAGTCCGAACTCCCAACAACTTACTGCATTACAGAAAGTCCGTAGTGTAACCGGGATCCTGGGAAAAGGATAGCTACTAATAATGATAACTACCCGTGCTTCATCTACACATCCTAGCGGAGTGGTTAGATCGAAAGCGAGCCAAGTGCTCGTTTGCATGAAGTAAATCTGAATCAATTAATTTACGGATTGATTGATAGTTAAATCGACTATCCTTGAACTTACAGTCAATGGTATGTCATCTCCCTGGCTAGTATTAGATTAGATTCAAAGCAAAACTTTCGTATGAACATCGAATGAAAATAATAAAGGAAGCAGTTAATTAAATCGTATGCCTCTAAGGGAGCCAAACAAAGTGGGACGGGTTGCACAGTAGCGTTGCGAACACTGTTTAACAGCGAGTTAACGTTAATTTCACCAATCACTTGATATAAGAGTATAAATTACGCACAATAAAGACCATTAAAGGAATGTTTGATACAAATGTGTGATGCAGTAACTACTTCGTTTCGATTTGGTGTAATCTACATTCACAACACAATCGTCCAAAGAAAAACCTCAGAAAGAAAAGAAAATGAAGATAAATTTATACATCACACAAAAACACGTTGAGCCAGAGAAACTAGTCGAGCGCCTGGTCGGTAACTTGTATAAAAATTCTCCACCTTGGAGACAGAAAAGCAGAAATATATAGAATGCAAGTAAATTCTCACTGGATTGGAATTCATAAACAGCACGTTTGAATGACAATGATGTTGAGCTGAAGGCTCTCCACGTAACAGAAGGGCACATGTTATGGTTTAGCTAACCAACACAAACACCAACTTACGATATGAATTTACAATCAAAACATGGGAAAATAGTTCTAACATAACAAATGAATAACTCACAGACGAGATCTTCGTACTTTGAGACTCACACCAATTGAAACAAGACAAGCATTGAACAAAGCGCTGACCCTTCACTAAGCAGCGGTAGGAGAAGGACTCGCGTTAACTGATTGAATATCAATACGAATATCGCACTCCCTATCTGAAATGGGTACTCCGGTGTGATTTACAGTGATTACACTTCTGAGAAACTTATTATCATCTCGATCTCAAGAAAATCCCTGCATGTTCTGTCTGAACTTACATTATAAGAGGTGACCAGGTGCACTACCTGACCTTCCGACGAAGTAACGAACAGTGCTCAGACCCATTTGAACTATTTTTGTATCATACACATTCTCTCGAGCATACGAGACGGGGAATGGAAAGCGGAGACACAGAAATGCAACATAGAAACTTAAATGGGAAAAGGAAAGAATTATAAACACACTTTAATTAAATTTAAAGCATAAATTGATTAACGACATTATTTGCCCTTTAGAGTGCCAGTGTGGCAGTCTAGCGAAGCACGCTGCTGCTCATCCTTCTATCCAGTAACGTAAACACGGATTTTACAACCAACAGGAGTGCAAATAAGGGTAGAAAGGCCGAAGGGAGCTTATTAGAGCTAACGGAACGGCTCACATGGAAACGTTTCAGTGTATGCCGGATATTCTTGTGGTCTACCGTTGTCGGTAATAATTATTCCTGTACTGAGAAACAACCGCCATTGATGGTGAAAACAATGTCTGCTACTACTGAAACTAACTCTGTAATTTTTTTTTAAATCACTAATCAACAGAATTTTCCCTGGCAAAGATAACTATCTATTCATTTATTACCCACAGTATACAAGCCCAACGCAATCTGACTGCTATACATTGACAACATGACTTCCAATAATTAACACAAAAGAATGGCCCTGAATTGCAAGAAATCCTAACAATAATATAATTCCAAAAAATATGAAATTAAAGTAATATGAAACTACCTTCAACTCTGTTAATTGCCTAAACTCATTTCAGTCATGAATCCCCATAGTGGAAGCCCCATTCTTTTTCAGAAATCATTTATCTGACAGAAAATCTTCATAACACGAACTACAGCAATTACAGCAAGTAGCAACAACAGGCAGCTAAATAAAAGGATTCTAACTACTATAGATTAGGAGGCATATGGTTCGCAAAAGAAAGATTTTGTTGAAGAGCAAACAATGTATTTAGGAAATTTTACCTTATTCATGTGACTCCCAGTACCAAAAATTATATAACTGTCAATAAATCCATTATCCAAGCATTATCAACGACATCCATTCTCATTTGACAATGGGTGTCCTACCAACACAGGGTCTCCATTAAGAGTATCATGTTCGTACACTTCTCTATCCACTCGCTAACTGCTAGTCCGTCCAACCACAGAATCTCTTGCCGAGGGCGCATAGCGCTGTCAGCGACATTAACACAGTCTACAGAACTACCAACATACAAACACGCTACTTACACTACTAACGGTCTGAAAATCTGGCGAGAGAGTCTAATGTAAGGTTTTCGTTCATCAGATTGGGGGAAATGCAATTGAATCCAACAATTGGACCGAAAGTATAATATATTATTGATGAAGGTCAGATAGACCCAAGAACATAGACTTGGTAGACTCTCTAGGATGAAGCTATGTGCCGGTTTGGACTTAAATACTACCCTTCGTTCAAAGCCAGGCAGTGCACAAGTGTTCATCAAAAATGTTCAAATGTGTGTGAAATCTTATGGGACTTAACTGCTAAGGTCATCAGTCCCTAAGCTTACACACTACTTAACTTAAATTATCCTAAGGACAAACACACACACCCATGCCCGACGGAGGACTCGAAGCTCCGCCGGGACCAGCCGCACAGTCCATGACTGCAGCGCCTTAGATCCCTCGGCTAACCGCGCGCAGCAAGTGTTCATCAACATCGTTCACACACTTTGCACATTGTCCGTACAAGGGAGGGACACGATACGTCGTCGTGCAAACTACATTCATACATAGCGCAGTTAATTTACGTATACCAAAAAAAGTGTAGCTGCTGTGGACAGGAAATATCAGTCGTCAAAGTTACGATGAGAGTACTGTAAATATGAATGATTTATTACACAAATGGATTATTTGAGGCAAATAGTCGATAATATGACTTGAAACACTCTATTATAGAGTCTGCTTAGTTGACTACAGTATCGAAGACAAAAAAATGCATGTCAGCAATAACAATATCGCCAATGCATAGACAGTTCTCGCAGTGTGCACAGTTGATGAAAGCGTGCTGGTCACAGTCCTCATGGAAGCACTCTTCAAGTAATCTTTCTTCGAAGGAATACTCCAACCGTGTTTCAAATACCCGTACACTAGGAAAGTCTTTGAGTCAGGTGCACTGAAAAAATGCAAATCTGTTTAAGTTGGAGAATCGTGGCGCCAAGATCTGAAAATAAACGAGCGACTGAAGGCATAAGAAGTGGTCTTTTATGCTATACGTTAATGTAACGTGAGAAGATACCATAACTTGTATTTGTGAAAAACTTTACAAAATTATTATAGGAACGAAAGAAGTAAACGTCGGCAGGTTGCACACTGCCAGCGCACATTGCAGGAATCAGCTTCTTGATGAGTTCAACGCCTTCAGGAACTCTACCTGTTCTAGCCAGTCTAGCGGTTCTAGGCGCGCAGTCCGGAACCGCGTAACCGCTACGGTCGCAGGTTCGAATCCTGCCTCGGGCATGGATGGGTGTGATGTCCTTACGTTAGTTAGGTTTAAGTAGTTCTAAGTTCTAGGGGACTGATGACCACGGATGTTGAGTCCCATAGTGCTCAGAGCCATTTGAACCATTTTTTTTTTTGTTCTAGCCAGACTTTTAAATCCGTCTTTGTCATATTAGCAGATTTGCTAGCGAACGCCTTGATGTCCGCTAAATTTATACTCATACTTGCAGGAAAATTGTCGGTGGGCTCTCATACAGGGACATCCAAATAAGGTAGCACCGTAACATCCAACAAAATCTCAGAAATTACCCTATAAGAGTGTGAGGTTGCCGCTATGGGTCCAACCGCACCAAAGGCGTGGTTGCTTCGCTTCACTGAGATAGTCTGTCTAGATCGTAGCACTTCATCAATCTTGATTGGTCGGAATTGTGTCGATCTGGTGACAGATTTTTTTTCCTGAATGAGAGACCTGATTTCTGTTACAAACTGATAAGCTTTTCGTTGAATATCGGCATCCCCTTCAACCAACGGTTTTCTATGTAACTTTGTCGACTATTTTCCGACGGAAAATCTTATTATTACATTTAAATTGCTCTACTCCCCGAGCTGGAAGCTTTGAAACGCAGCGTAATTGTGAGGATCAATTCTCTTCATTTTCAGAGCCCAGAATCTCAATGCGTGCTCATGTATTATTGCTTTTTCCCGTATCTTTGCTATAAAATGATCACATAATTCACGACTTATCATATCGTGCAGAATTTTTGGGTTTAATAGATGAAGTTGCTATGTCTTGTTTTCAAAGTTTTGTGGCATAGCCTTGCTCTTTACTTCCCGTGCCAACACTGCTGTTATTTTCAGGCGTGATGTTCGCAGGAGAGCTCCTGTAAAGTTTGGAAGGTAGGAGACGAGGTAATGGCAGAAGTAAAGCTCTGAGTACCGGGCGTGAGTCGTGCTTCGGTAGCTCAGCCGGCACGGTAGCTCAGCGTGTTCGGTCAGAGGGTTAGCAGCCCTCTGTAATAAAAAAACTGAGCTAATCGATCAACAACGAACTTAAACGGATGTCTTACGACGTCCGCCCCGAGCAGATGCAACGAACAAAATGAGATTTAAAAAAAAAAAAAAAAAAAAAAAAAAAAAAAAAAAAAAGTTGGTAGAGCACTTGCCCGCGGAAGGCAAAGGTCCCGAGTTCGAGTCTCGGTCGGGCACACAGTTTTAATCTGCCAGGAAGTTTCATATCAGCGCACACTCCGCTGCAGAGTGAAAATCTCATTCTGGAAACATCCCCCAGGCTGTGGCTAAGCCATGTCTCCGCAATATCCTTTCTTTCAGGAGTGCTAATTCTGCAAGGTTCGCAGGAGAGCTTCTGTAAAGTTTGGAAGGTAGGAGACGAGGTACTGGCAGAAGTAAAGCTGTGAGTACCGGGCGTGAGTCGTGCTTCGGTAGCTCAGTTGGTAGAGCACTTGCCCGCGGAAGGCAAAGACCCCGAGTTCGAGTCTCGGTCGGGCACACAGTTTTAATCTGCCAGGAAGTTTCATATTCTGCGCACACTCCGCTGCAGAGTGAAAATCTCATTCGTGATCTCATATTAATTGCTAATCCAGGATGACACAGATCAGGAGGCTCAACATTTCCTCCTTTTTCCCTTGGTTAATCTATCCTTGTCTTGTACCCATCACCCTTCTTAAAACTTCTTTCGCTTTCTGAAGTTTTGGCTGATAAGATGATCCGCAGCTTCCTTGGAAATCCACCACAGGCGCAATCATTTTCTTCATCTGGTGCCTCTTCATCTGATGCCTCTTCCTCTGATACCGCTTCATATGATGTCACTTCATCTGTTACAGGTGTCATAACTTCTGCTATTACAGCAGCCTCTTCTGTAAACTGTGGCTTTATCTGCTCGTAAATAAGACGCATTTCTCCTGGAGGTACATATTCTGCAGTACCAAAGCACTCTTCAAATAGTTTCACAATTACTATCTGTCTCATTGTCCAGGGTGAAACACTTACTAACTCCGTAAACACACTTCCACAGCATAAATATAATTTGATTTACTCTAATACAAATATAATTTGAACTACGCTAACAGCTAGCAAAAACTGATCTGACATATTGTGACCACTGAAGTGCTTGCAGAGCGATACGTAAATGGAAGGCTCTAAGAGATAGGGAAACCTGCTACCGCCCCACCTATTCCTCTCTTTCCTGTCAATAGAGTTTTAGAATAGCAGCTAAATCTTACAAGGAGTTTTTCTTTCTAGTTAACAACAAACCAAAAATAGTTTTGTCCTATTCTCTGTGACAACTACCGCGACCGTCCCTTATTAGGTAGGAGAATCCGGAGAGGAAATCACCATCAATGAAAATGTATGAAGTAATCATCGAGAGATTTCCTTGCTACCGTCATAGGTCTTTGCTGAAATTGTAGCTTGATATTCCTGACTTGTAGCTCTACGACAGTTTTATGCTCCGTGTCCATTACTTGCACCCCAATGCCTCAAATAAGAAATAAATCTACCCTATACATTAAAGCAGTAGTGTTGCTGGACAACTGCCTGGCTTATTGTAGTGTATGGCGCAGAAATGATCCCATTAGACCACCTGCACCAAAGTCACTGACAAAACCTACTTTCTGACGCTGCATAATCGTTTCATCGTCGGAAAGAGAAATCAATAATTTCAATGGAAACAACTGCAGTAGAGATCAGCCCGATGTACCGTATTTCGAACCATTCCATTCTTATCGGCGAAATTTGACTAGCATGAGAACAGTTATGGTAGGCAACAATTCATAATCATCAGAGTGTACGTCATTAACCAAAATGACATTGTGTATCTTTAAGTACTTTCACATGGGGTAAAGGGCATAAACGCCGTCGATGATTATACATAGGAGGTAAACATTAAGCATGGTTGTGTACTTGGTACGAGAGATGTGTTCAGATAATCTAACAGGTGTCTACTGTGCAAATAGTTTATCACATACCATCAACTGAAATATTGGTCTGCCGGCCGGGGTGGCCGAGCGGTTCTAGGCGCTACATCTGGAACCACGCGACCACTACGGTCGCAGGTTAGAATCCTGCCTCGGGCATGGATGTGTGTGATGTCCTTAGGTTAGTTTAGTTTAAGTAGTTCTAAGTTCTAGGGGACTGATGACCTCAGGAGTTAAGTCCCGTAGTGCTCAGAGCCATTTGAAATATTGGTCTGGTTATCGAAGTTCTTTGAACTCGTGGTATCCTCTGCGAAAACTTGGTATTCGCATATACGAGCATGTGTAACAATAGGAAGATGCTTCATTGTAATGTTGTATGCAACAAGAAGAAAATATTCACAGCTATACCAAGCTCTCAACAAAATATTCAAACATCCTACATTACCTTTATGTAAGTCACATCATGAATTAATGAATTTCAGTTACAATGCACTATAAAGTCCAACAGTTATTTATGTTACGTTGGAATCGCAGTTGATGTCTTCAGACAACCAAATGTAGCGTTTGACATGAACTGTTGCTTCAAAATATCAGTTGTCGATGAAAGTAATTTACAGCATTGCCATGACAGACCAAAGTAATGTCCGTACTGACTGCAAAATCTAAGGCCGTTGGGCATAAATACCGATCTCATTATGCCATTCGTCAATCCTGTCTATCGGATTTTAGTTTGTGTACTCACATTGTCTCTCTAACGCTAAAGGTATGAAGCTTCTCCCCTCTCCTTCACTGTTAAAGGAGCCGTTTCACACCGAAATTGTATTGCACATCCAACTCAACCTTACGTATTTTCTTACTACGGTGATTTGAAAATCAAAACCTCTCAAAGATAAAAAACTATATTCTTAAAAATTTTTCCGCGAAATCTTGATATAATGTAGGATCGCTTGCGATTAAACGAAAGAAGCATTTTTATTCCTCGTAGTCATCAGCCTGTAGGCACAGGTACGTAACTATTCTCCAGACATTAAATCAGAAATAACAGGTAGCCTACACTACAAATAAGCTCTATGAGTAAAAATCCCCACTTACGTCTTCAGGAGAGAAAATTACACGTTCCTCTTTCACAAATGATTGAATTAGCTCCACTGGTGTTTACCACAAACTGCCGAGATAATTTGGTAGATCCTTTCCAAATAATTTTCTACGGTTTAAGAATAAATACTTCTGTCTGCAGCGGAGTATGCACTGTTATCAAATTTCCACATAGGTTAGAACTTGTGTTGGGTCTGGAGTCGAACACGAACCTATGCGATTTATGTAACATTTGCTTTTCTATGACTGATATGATCCAGAATATATTTTCATTTTCGGACTTCACAAGTCACATACTTCCGGATCGGTAACATTATGTGGTGTCAGTAGTTCGTTTCATTGTTGTCCACCAAAACTGACTGTATGCCTGGAGATGAGAACAGACCAACTTCACCTTATGTTACGGGGGAAATATGTGCAGTTATTCGTGTGCACAAACCAACTGCAAAATGGAAGTATGAGTGTCATGTTTTGCAGTTTATATTACTTTTCACTCAAGGAGAGAAATCCAGAAAGGCAAGGAACAGAGATACAATTTTGAAAGTTGGATTTCAAAAAAATTTTCAAATGTGTGTTAAATCTTATGGGACTTAACTGATAAGGTCATCAGTCCATAAGCTTACACACTACTTAACCTAAATTATCATAAGGACAAACACACACGCCCATGCCCGAGGGAGGACTCGAACCTCCCCCGGGATCAGCCGCACAGTCCACGACGCTCGGCTAATTCCGCGCTTCAGTTGGATTTCAGGCAGCCTAGTTCCAAATAAACTCTTGTCGTTTTGACCCTGCACTTCACTTCGTCAAGCTAGGTACGGAACCTCAGGTATAAATACAGGTCTGATTATGCCGTTCGTCAACAATGCATATAGAAAGCTACAGAAAAAACTTAGCTTTAAATAGCGGTCTGATTAGGCCATTCATCATGGCTTAGTCGACAGGTTATGGTTGAAGTGATCGCTATAACAAGCGGAAATCTACTAATACCAGTATTTCTGGCCCGTGTTTTGACCATAACCAGGGTGTAATCTTCCTGCAATTCGGTCAGCGGCCTGAAGATGGCGTAGTAAATCGCCGATCTAGTAGCCAAATAAAATAAGTTTGAAAAATAGACAGCTGAAAGGTTCTTACGGTATATTGACAATTTTTTACTTATGGACCGTCTGACAGCAACTGAATAAAACACAATTTGATTTGACACCCCAGAACCTCAGGTATTTCACGTCTAGAGACAGACTTAAACCATAGCAAAAAGTCGTCATAGTAAAATTAAACCACGTTCTATGGAAACGGTATCTATTACAGGGAATGAAGCTTTTCCATTTAATACAATGATTTCCTTAACTACAGAAAATTAAATACAGATTCTTTGCAAAATTTCTATAGCAATGCCGTATTTTTTCCTTAATAACATGTTGTATTTCATCCAGAAAATTGCTGCGTTTATTTAATAATTCATATTTTATGGATTAATTTGGGACTGTTGCTGTGTAATACTGAGGTAATGTGTACGGTTTCTTCCCGAATCGGTTATGCAGCGTTAATGAATCAGCAATTTCAGTGCAAAATTAAATTAATCTCGTGCGGACACAATAAAATGAAACCCGAAGCCCAATATTTGTTTTAGGGACTTGTGCATGCGCGGCCGGATTTAACCAACAATTAAACAGTTAAATTAGTTTTTTGCTGGTGATTAGGGGGACGGCCGCCGCTCGCAGAGCCCCGTGTGTAGCGAGTTAATCAGGTCGGCCGATGCTTGCGTTCCGGCCGGCTGCCGGACAAGCCGTCCCTACTCCCATCTCGTCTGGCAACAGCATCGCTGACTTAGACCCTGATAATGCACAACGACAGCAGGCCTCAGCCTGTTTTCTGGTGTTACGTCAAAAATTGTCTAACTTGTGTGAAACACTCAAGTCATCGTCGAAAAGTACATATCAGGTTATGTAAACCAAGTGTCTCGTAAGTAAGCCTGAGAACATATCTGCGACACATAAAAAGGCTGAAAATTTTTTGACGGTGACCGGTTTCAGTCAGTGATGTCCACCTTCAGAACTTTCCTACACCATGTCATTGAAATGACTGTGTGGATTATGTGGCCTATTCTACACCCTATTTTAGATCTATGTGACGATGCTGTGCTGAATAGATTTATATGTTCTGACGATGCCATTACGGCCTTATCACTTTAGGACATGGTGTAGAAAAGATCTGAGGATGGTCATTACTGACTGAAACCGGTCATCGTCAAAAGAATTAATATTGTGATCAAAGACTGGAATAATAAACATTTGACAGTATTGGATCACTGTTCAAATACGCGACTATATCGCAGCTGGTGTAAAAAGGCTGGAAACTTGCATGTCTGGCAAATGTAGTGAAAATGTCATGTAAATAAGACGTTCAGAACACAGTTATTTCACTATATTTAAACATCAACAAAAGTAAACGAGGGTAATGGTATGTAGTCAAACTAAATCAGGCGGCGCTGAGGGAATTAGGAAATGAGGTAATAAAAGTAGTCGATGAATTTTTCTATCTTCGCTAAAAAATAACTGATGATGATCGAGGTACAGCGGATATAAAATGTTGACTGGCAATGGCTAAAAGAGCGTACCTGGAGATAAATTTGTTAACACTGAATATGAATTTACGTATTAAAATTTCTGGTGGTGTTTACGTGTAGTTTAGTTTTGCATCAAAGTGAATCGTGGACAATAAGTGGTTCATACAAAAAGATAACACAAGCTTTTGAGATGTGCTACAGAAGAATGCTGAATATTAGACTAGCGGGTCGGGTAACTAATGAGTGGGTACTGAACAGAATTGGGTAGGAAAGAAATTTATACCCCAACTTGACTAAAAGAAGGGTTCGGTTAATGGGACACATTCTGAGCCCTCGAGGAATCACAAACTTAGTGCTTGACGAAAATGTGCGAGTTCGAGTGGTTGTGGTGGGCGGAGGAGGCGCCCGGACGGGTGGAAGGAATTGCAGAAGGACACCGAGGAACGAATATAATAAGCTGGTTCAAATGCATGTAGGTTGCAGTAGTTATTCGGAGATCAAGGAGCTTACTCAGGATACGGTAGCCTGAAGAGGTTCATCAGATCAGTCTTTCGACTGAAGGCCACAATAACAACAAAATGTATATTTAATTGCAAAATGTTCTATCAATGGATTATTTTGATTAGAAGAGGTATTTATTTTTAATTTTCTATCGAAATACCTCCTGTCCGTGTCTTCTAGTTCTTTATTTCGAAGTATTTCTTTGTACATTGCTCGAATTGGCACCTGAATTTTGTTGTTAAATCCGGAAACTATTTAGCCCACTGCTCACTAAAGGGTCCTTATAAGAGAAGAACGTGGTGTCTGTTTCCTGCAGTTAAGATTGGTTATTGAAATGTTCCGTAAGTGGAGGAACTAAAATTAATTGGCCGAAACTAAAATACAAATGATGGAGGTTAATTTATTCAGGAGTGGTTTCTTAGTGAAACATGTGAATTATAATAATTAAATGAAACACATCTTTAGCCTAGTTCCGCAAACTGCTTGTTCAGTACAGCTGGTATCATTAATCAGGGCGGTTTAACCAGTGCGGCCACTGCTTGCATTCAGGGAACCAGGCAACCAGCCCTTTAATTTAGTTTTTAGAAGTAGCTATGTTCTCCCAGATTAACAGATGTCTTTTCATGAGTCACAGCCCAGTAACGTTAACACGATTTCACTGGATCCCAGACAGTATCTCATCTATTTTTAAGTTTTTCACAGTAAATTTTTATCTGCCCTGAAACTGTCACCGATTACAATCATTATATTTGACAGAGAAGTACGAGAGGATAAGCATGGTGTAACCATTCCATTGTATTTCTTAACCTAAAATTTAGCGAAATACTGCTGTAAGATAGTTCCTTTCATTTAAGATTTCATTTTCCCTTTTCTTTAACCTCCCTTAATAAATACTGACAATGGAAACTCCGACATTTTGCTCAATTAGTTTCAAAAAGTAGCTATGTGCTATTCTGTAAGTAAGTGGCTTCGGAACATGAAACTATTTTGTCACATTTTATGTTCCTGTTGTAAAATTTAATATTTACTTGACACATATTTATCTTTGCAGGTGTTAAATCTTACGTTTTGCATGCAATTTTGTTCAGACGTCTAATTTTGTTTTCCGTGACTTCCATTTCCAGTCTATGTTCGAGCTATTTACAGACACTTGTATTCCAAGAACTTTACGGAAGTGAATATAGACTCAATCACTAGATTTCCGAATACTATTCTTTACTGATACTTTACTCTCTGTTTTTATGTCTTTTTCTTTTTTTTTTTGGGGGGGGGGGGGAAGGGGGGGGGGCCTCAACGGTCGCTGGTTTGATGCGGCTCACCACCAATTCCTCTTTTGTGTCAACCTCTTCATCTCGCTGTTCAAATGGTTCAAATGGCACTGACCACTATGGGATTTAATATCTGGAACTTAGAACTACTTAAACTAAACTAACCTAAGGACACCACACACATCCATGCCAGAGACAGGATTCGAACCAGCGACCGTAGCGGTCACGCGGTTCCAGACTGAAGCGCCTAGCACCGCTCGGTCACAACGGCCAGAGATCTCATGGTATCACTTGCAACCTACGTCCTCAATTACTTGCTGGATGTACTTCTATCTCTGTCTTCCTCTACAGTTTTTGTCCTCTACAGGTTCCTCTAGTACCAAGGAAGCCATTCCATCATGTCTTAACAGTTGTCCTATCTTCCTGACCCTTCTCCTTGTCGGAGTTTTCCACATATTCCTTTCTCCTCCGATTCTGCACTGAACCTTCTCATTCCTTGCGTTATCACCCCACCTAATTTTCGACATACGTCTGTAGCACCACATCTTAAATGCTTCGATTCTCTTCTATTCCGGTTTTTTCCACAGTCCAGTTCTCACTACCATACAATGCTGTACTCCAAAAGTACATTCTCAGAAGTTTCTTCCTAAAATTAAGGCCCGTGTTTGATACTAGCAGACTTCTCTTGGCCAGGAATGCCCTTTTTGACAGTGCTAGTCTGCTTTTGATGACCTCCTTGCTCCGTCCGTCATTGGTTATTTTGCTGCCTAGGTAGCAGAATTCCTTAACTTCATCTACCTCGTGACCATCAACCCTGATGTTAAGTTTCTCACTGTACTCATTTCTACAACCTCTCATTACTTTCGTTTTTCTTCAATTTACTCTCAGTCCATATTCTTTATTTATTAGATTGCTTATACCACACAGGATATCATATAATTCTTCTTCACTTACTTGTAATGAATGCTGTAAAGCGCAGGCAAACGAAAACTAGACAGATGAAAAGAAAAAGAAAAATGCAGGGAAGTGCGAGGAGTCGCCCACCGAGAGTTTCACACCACAAAGAGACCATAAACCTTAGTATGCGAAATAATCTTCAGTTTATTACTTCTACCCATTCCAGTAGAAAGATGTCTTAACAGACGGACGAAAAGACAGACAGATGAAAAACAAATTACAAAAAAAAGAGATATTTTTCGTGTGATATAATCATAAATTAAAAATTTTCGTATTTTTCCTTTACTGGTGCTATGAAATTTGCTTATTACCAAATTTCACGATTATAGATCAATGGGAAGTACCATATAGGTTTCGATGAGTGATTTTATGAATATCAGACTATGTGACATAAATGGGTCGTCTCTTTTAACTGCACTGACTTAGAAACTAATATTTAGTACAGTCCCAAGAGAGAATGGACCTTATGGTTTAACATAAATGTCAGGTTGGTGCGTCTAACCGTTCCTGAGAAAGAGGGTTTTTGACAGTCGGTTAGACAGACAGGCAGACGGACAACAAAGTGATGCTGCTAGGGTACAATTTTTACCGACTGTGCTACAGAAGCCTAAAAAGTAATTGAACTGTTCATTATTTCGAAAGTAATCAACATAACTGTTATTACATTTGTCCCATTGCGAGACAAAACTGTTAATCCCTTTACGGAATGATGTTTTCTGTTGCCTACGGAACCATGACTGTACCCAAGTGCGCAACTGTTAGTCCGAAGCAAATCCACTGCTGCCAGTGTCCTTCTGCAGCGTACTCGAAACAGTTTTGGCAGTATGTGGATGGGCCCACATGTTGACAATGTTTCTTCGACTACATTCAGGAGTTTGACTTGGAAGCCCTTACACATCCTCCATCCAGCCCGATCTCTCCCCATGCGATTTCCTTATATTTGGAGCATCGAAGTAAGGTATTTGTGGCAGGCAATATGCTTCGGACTAAGATGTGAGCGTCTGGGTGCAATCACGATTCTGGAGGCAGTCGCAAACGTTTTTCCATTAAAACATTGACTGTCTTGCCCCACAGTGGAATAAATGTATAAACAGCTATGGCGATTACTTTTGAAATAATAAACAGTTTGCTTACTTTTTCGCATTTGACTCGTTTTCATTTGACTGCCCCTTTTATTGCTGTGTGTCCACATGAAGCAAATTATTCTTTCACATCTTATACAGAACATATTCGAATAAAGCTAAGCTGTCGTTTTGCTTTTCGCATAAATTATCTTAGTTCGATGGTTAAAATTAATCCCTTCTTAGCTATATATTATCTATTGCCTTCAGAGGTTAATGAGTTTGCATTCGTCTAATTGTGTGAGTGAAGTCCATGTGAACTATATACCTCAGCCTTTCTTGAAGTTGCATAGGTTGGTAGTTTCACAGACTTCATGTCCTTACATGTATGGAAATGACTTTTCTCAGACAAAAGTGTTACCTGGAACCAGTTTAGCAAGGTAATGCACGCAGGATTACCATAAAGTAAAAGTACAGGTCCAATAGAAATTAATAATTCGTTTTATGTTCTCTGTTGTAAGTGCACAGAGCCAATCATCTTAGGCCTTAACCACGCCTTTGCCGTGTTGCAAAAGAATGACCGTGTCAACTCCAAATCGTAATATGTGCGAAGTTCGAGCCCCGATGGAACAGTGAACGAAATAAGGCACGTTGGAAGTTAATTTCTCATTTATTTCATTTTATTTTATTTGAAACTGCAAAATAGGGAGTGCTGTCTCTCAGGTCCAACGGTGGAGACAGACGTAAGTGGACACTTTTTATACATAATCATACTTGCCATTGCCTGAAATTATTCGCTCAAACCAAACAGTAACTAAATCAAAATATCTGGATAAGTATTTGATCACAGCTCTTCCCTGAAACAAGTTTATTCTCTTAACCGGCCTATCACCACGATAGATATGGAACAAAGAATTTCTGCACTACATGGTCCATTCTGATGAGAATAATCAACTTGAAAGGAATTGAACTACTAATTCACCAGAAACGGAAAAGATGAATAATCTGCTCAGCAAGTTGAGGATTTACGAGAGCAGTTACTTTTGAAACAGAAAAGCATCATTTGTCAGTATCACTAAGACTGCGAAGTCCAGTGAGTGAAGATAGCTTGGGTGTACCACTGACAGCAAAACTGCTCCAAGGCAACGGAAATGAACTAAGTGAAAATAACTCCGCTAGAGCGCTCAATATCTTAGGCAGTGCTACTAATTTACTGTTATATTAGCTAAATACCTACTCTTGACCTGGTATGTATTTATCTCAACGCTATCGACCCAACTCCTCCGCCCCCCCCCCTCCCCCCCGCCCGTCTCCTGCTTCCTCTTCTCTATGACCGCCTCCTCCACCCTCTCCTCCTCACCCCTACTCTCTGCCCAACACTTCCTAACCCTCTCTGTGTCCAATTCCTTCTTCCCCTATATTTTCTGAATTGTGTGTCTACATCTACATCTTCATTTATACTCCGCAAGTCACCAAACAGTGTGTGGCGGGGGGCCCTTTCCGTGCCACTGTCATTACCTCCCTTTCTTGTTCCAGTCGCGTGTGGTTCCCGGAAATAACGACTCGCGGAAAGCTTCCGTGCGCGCTCGAATCTCTCTAATTTTACATTAGTGATCTCCTCAGGAGGTATAAGTAGGGGAAAGCAATATATTCGATACCTCATCCGGAAACGTACCCTCTCGAAATGTGGACAGCAAGCTATACCGCGATGCAGAGCGCCTCTCTTGCAGAGTCTACCACTTGAGTTTGCTAAACACCTCCGTAACGCTATCACGGTTACCAAATAACCCTGTGACGAAACGCGCCGCTCTTCTTTGTATCTTCTCTATCTCCTCTGTTATCCCGACCTGGTACGGATCCCACACTGATGAGCAATACTCAAGTATAGGTCGAACGAGTGTTTTGTAAGCCACCTCCTTTGTTGATGGACTACATTTTCTAAGGACTCTCGAAATGAATCTCAACCTGGCACCCGCCTTACCAACAAATAATTTTATATGATCATTCCACTTAAAATCGTTCCGCACGCATACTCCCAGGTATTTTACAGAAATAACTGCTACCAGTGTTTGTTCCGCTATCATATAATCCTACAATAAAGGATCCTTCTGTCTGTGTATTCGCAATACATTAGATTTGTCTATGTTAAGGGTCAGTTGCCACTCCCTGCACCAAGTGCGTATCCGCTGCAGATCTTCCTGCATTTCGCTGCAATTTTCTAATGCTGCGATTTCTCTGTATACTACAGCATCATCAGGAACTGGTCGTACAGTGATATAATTTTGTAGTTACATTCAGCAGCATATGTGCATATTATCTGCTAAATGTGTCCCGAACAGAATTAGTAGCAAAGAAGCAATAAAAGTAAAAGGTCATGATATCATGCATAAGGCGACGTTTGTACTCACAAAGAGGGTAAAAGGAGTAAGCGAAAAACTTTTCTCCTTTGATCGTTTTGAAAGGGTTGTTAGTCAGAAAAAGATTCGTAAAGGTTTGAAATTTTGTGTAAAGTTTGTTAAAAGTCACTAATTTCTCTCGTTCTCCAATACTGAGTAGTGTGCGTAGTAGCTATACATTACGGAACTTGTACATTCTGCAACAAATAGTATGGAAGTATGGAATAAACAGATTGAAGATTGTGCAGGGTGTACATTAATAAAAGAAACTGCAGGGAGGAATTCTTGATTGGCAATGGAGGAGAAAAGATCCTATGAACATGTG
Organism: Schistocerca piceifrons; assembly: GCF_021461385.2. Classification (NCBI taxonomy): domain Eukaryota; kingdom Metazoa; phylum Arthropoda; class Insecta; order Orthoptera; family Acrididae; genus Schistocerca; species Schistocerca piceifrons. The sequence goes on along the minus strand of NC_060141.1, from coordinate 530,128,886 downwards.
TCCGGAAACGGACAGTGTGCGTGCAATGACAACAAATGGTCCTGGAACACAGTACAGAGCTGTATCGCATCCACGTGACGTCAGATGTTCAAAGTGCCGTCCATGGGACGCAATGCACGCATTCACAGTTCGCATCATGGACTGCTGCACTCTTTCGCACATTACAGCCTCTCTACGAAAAGTGTCACAGGCGTCGCGAACACACTGTTGAAGGATGCGCACATCAGGAACTGGTTCAACATATACCACGCTTTTCAGATGCCCCCAGAGGTAATAATCCAGGAGGTTTAAGTCCAGTGATCTAGCAGGCCACGCTACGAGGGCTGCGCATCCTACCCAACGTCTGGGAAAGATGTTTTTGAGGTGTCGATGCACTGTAATGCGGAAGTGGGGTGGTGGGTGAGGGAGAATGAGTAAGCCGGAGTGGATAAGTATGAGCGACTTAGGCCATCGACGGTCTAGTGGGTGTGAAGGAGCTACAGTTAGGGAAGGTTGTGGAAGTGAATGGCGAGCTGCACGTTGAAAAGAGTGCGAATGTGCTGCTATACCAAAATTTTTGGAACAATTTTAAAGGTGCTGAGGAAGATAGAGTAAGGTAGCTGGTACTCCTGAGGGATCAAACTGCTCAGGTCATCGTGTAGGCGTATTGTCGTATCGCTGGCTTGGTTGCTGAGTATCTTTGCGGGCAACGCCATTGCACACTTGAGCACGCGACACGGAACTGTTTGTTATGTAGTGTTGTGGGTAGCTCTGCATGTAAGAAACATTGTTATTATGGAAGTTCAAGTGTTGCTGCAAGTGCTACTACAGTAAAGTGATGTAATATGGAAGGAGCTACAGTTAGGGAAGGTTGTGGAAGTGAATGGCGAGCTGCACGTTGAAAAGAGTGCGAATGTGCTGCTATACCAAAATTTTTGGAACAATTTTAAAGGTGCTGAGGAAGATAGAGTAAGGTAGCTGGTACTCCTGAGGGATCAAACTGCTCAGGTCATCGTGTAGGCGTATTGTCGTATCGCTGGCTTGGTTGCTGAGTATCTTTGCGGGCAACGCCATTGCACACTTGAGCACGCGACACGGAACTGTTTGTTATGTAGTGTTGTGGGTAGCTCTGCATGTAAGAAACATTGTTATTATGGAAGTTCAAGTGTTGCTGCAAGTGCTACTACAGTAAAGTGATGTAATATGGAAGGAGCTACAGTTAGGGAAGGTTGTGGAAGTGAATGGCGAGCTGCACGTTGAAAAGAGTGCGAATGTGCTGCTATACCAAAATTTTTGGAACAATTTTAAAGGTGCTGAGGAAGATAGAGTAAGGTAGCTGGTACTCCTGAGGGATCAAACTGCTCAGGTCATCGTGTAGGCGTATTGTCGTATCGCTGGCTTGGTTGCTGAGTATCTTTGCGGGCAACGCCATTGCACACTTGAGCACGCGACACGGAACTGTTTGTTATGTAGTGTTGTGGGTAGCTCTGCATGTAAGAAACATTGTTATTATGGAAGTTCAAGTGTTGCTGCAAGTGCTACTACAGTAAAGTGATGTAATATGGAAGGAGCTACAGTTAGGGAAGGTTGTGGAAGTGAATGGCGAGCTGCACGTTGAAAAGAGTGCGAATGTGCTGCTATACCAAAATTTTTGGAACAATTTTAAAGGTGCTGAGGAAGATAGAGTAAGGTAGCTGGTACTCCTGAGGGATCAAACTGCTCAGGTCATCGTGTAGGCGTATTGTCGTATCGCTGGCTTGGTTGCTGAGTATCTTTGCGGGCAACGCCATTGCACACTTGAGCACGCGACACGGAACTGTTTGTTATGTAGTGTTGTGGGTAGCTCTGCATGTAAGAAACATTGTTATTATGGAAGTTCAAGTGTTGCTGCAAGTGCTACTACAGTAAAGTGATGTAATATGGAAGGAGCTACAGTTAGGGAAGGTTGTGGAAGTGAATGGCGAGCTGCACGTTGAAAAGAGTGCGAATGTGCTGCTATACCAAAATTTTTGGAACAATTTTAAAGGTGCTGAGGAAGATAGAGTAAGGTAGCTGGTACTCCTGAGGGATCAAACTGCTCAGGTCATCGTGTAGGCGTATTGTCGTATCGCTGGCTTGGTTGCTGAGTATCTTTGCGGGCAACGCCATTGCACACTTGAGCACGCGACACGGAACTGTTTGTTATGTAGTGTTGTGGGTAGCTCTGCATGTAAGAAACATTGTTATTATGGAAGTTCAAGTGTTGCTGCAAGTGCTACTACAGTAAAGTGATGTAATATGGAAGGAGCTACAGTTAGGGAAGGTTGTGGAAGTGAATGGCGAGCTGCACGTTGAAAAGAGTGCGAATGTGCTGCTATACCAAAATTTTTGGAACAATTTTAAAGGTGCTGAGGAAGATAGAGTAAGGTAGCTGGTACTCCTGAGGGATCAAACTGCTCAGGTCATCGTGTAGGCGTATTGTCGTATCGCTGGCTTGGTTGCTGAGTATCTTTGCGGGCAACGCCATTGCACACTTGAGCACGCGACACGGAACTGTTTGTTATGTAGTGTTGTGGGTAGCTCTGCATGTAAGAAACATTGTTATTATGGAAGTTCAAGTGTTGCTGCAAGTGCTACTACAGTAAAGTGATGTAATATGGAAGTGATTCAGAGGAAAGTGCGTAATGATGTAATTAAAATTGAGCAGTGCCGCCAATAACGTATTTGTGTAACCTCTCGCGTGTCACACCGTTCATCAATCATCCGCGCCGTGTTCGGTCTCCCAGAATGAACTGATGTGAATTAGTAATACTATTTACCACAAAAGAGAGCATTTACGTGCTAGCGTCTTGTAGCGAGCGTTCGGTCATAGCGTTCCGCGTCATCAACTATCAAACGCGCCGCGACGGTTACGCGCCCGGTCGTACAATTGAGAACTGTGAACTGTAAATTTAACTTTGTGAACAGTGTTAAAATTTATGACTAGTGTCAAGGAGGACTGGTACGAAATATGTGTGTATGCGTGACGAGCGTAAGAACTTACGTGCGATGATTCGGCTTCCGCATCATCAACCATCACCCGCGTCGTGTCGATTACGCGTACGCTCGTCTGAGTGATATTGTGGACTGGCAATCATCCATTACTTGGGATAGACACTTATGAATTAGAATGAAAACAGTGCAACCTGCAATTTTCTTTTATCGTCTCAGAATATAGTTGTTCGTACCAGACGTAGGCCAGTATTGTGTTTTAACGTCGAGTGGCTTCCCTAAACCCGTTTCCATATTTCGATAGATAATTTCAAGCAAGCCAGCAGCAGTGTGGAGCAGAAAAATACGACCGCCGCGGGATTATCCGGTACGTGATGTGGATAGGGTGCACTGTCAAAACGACAACCAGTTGAAGGGTTCCCCACCCATTTGCACCCCCGGGCGTGTTACAATCGGTCCCTAGACTTACACACTACTTAAACTAACTTAAACTATCTTATGCTAAGGACAACACACATCCCCATGTTCGAGGGAGGACTAGAATTTCCGGGGGGATGGGCCACGCGAACCGTGACAGGACGCCTCTGACCTCGCTGCCACTCCGCGCCGCGCTCGACCGCTCAGCCAGTCTTTCAGACAGGAGCAAATACAACAGCTTCATAAAATCTATAAAATAGTCATAAAATCAAATTTTAAAGTAATAAACTAAAACGTAAACTGCGCCTTTTTTGTGCTTTGATATTAACGTTTTTTTTCGGCTAGTATTACATATACTTTTATATTGAAGTTGTGTTACACTTTAAACTTTTCACGCGTATAGCATATTTATGAATGATGTACCCTTATTGTCTTCTTCCTATATATTGTTTAGTATATTATACGTGTCCTTCAGAGCTCCATTACGACACAGCACTGGAGAACTTCAATCGAGTTGTTTATTTCCAACAACACAAACATCAAGAGCCCTGTTTACGAGTAGGCTATGTAGGCTGCAGCACAAAGTACAGAAATTATAATTTCGTTTTTTAAGCCAGCTGCGCGAGCCCTTTTGTAATCGTAAAAGACGTGCCGCAATTATTTTGCAGGGACATACGTGATTGATTTTCAAATAGATAGCTGATGTGAATTAAGTGAGCACACACACCTCAAGCCCCGTCCTGCCTCGCAACAAATTCCCAACAGCGTACAGTCAAGTGCGTTGCACTCCAATGGTAAAAGCGTTAAGACTTTTAAGAGATCGGACACACAAGTTTTTCACTGTAGCCGATTCCTAACATACTGCATTCCGTTCAAATCTGGACCCAAGTTCTTTACTTCTTATCTCATGATGCGGATTATTGAGCTCTTCAAAAATTTTCAGGTAACATTATTCATTAACGAGGTATTGCCAAAAAACGCACATATTGTTTTAAGATCCATAACATTTGATACAGTTCACTTTTGGAGAGCCGTCCGAGCAATATGAATAGAATCTCAGGTATGTGAGTGGGTGAAAGACTGCTGAAGTAACAGAAACCAGTACGTTCTCCTAATTCATGAATGATCGTCAGAGACAGTGGTATCATCAGGTGTGCCCCAGAGAGCTTCCATACGACTACTTTTGTTCATTAAGTACATATAATATGTGAAGGGTAGTGTGAACAGGAATCTGCAGCTGTTTGCTGATGCGATGACGCTATAGTATACCAAAGACTATTGGCGTCGGATGACTGTAGAGGAATACATGATGGTTTAGACAGGATTTATATTTCGTGTGATGAATGGAAGTTTGCTCTAAATGTAGAAAAATGTAATATAATACAGACAAGCAGGAAAATCAATCCCATAACGTTCGAATAGACAGTCGAAGAAATTAAGTATTTAGGTGTAACGTTGAAAAGCGGTGTGAGACAGAACGAGAATGTAATGTCTGTAATACGGAAGGTGACTGTAGGTTGGTTTATTTGGAGAATGCTAGCAAAGTGTAGCTTATGTGTAAAGGACATCACGTATAGAACACAGGTGTCAGCCATTTGTGGGTTCTGCTTGAGTGTTTGGGATTCAGCAAGGTCGCATTAAAGAAAGAAATCAAAGTAATTTAGAGGCATTCTGATAGATTTGGTTCAAATGGCTCTGGGCACTATGGAACTTAAATTCTGAGTTCACCAGTCCCCTAGAACTTAGAACTACCTAAATCTAACTAATCTAAGGACATCACACACATCCATGCCCGAGGCAGGATTCGAATCTGCGACCGTAGCAGTCGCGCGGTTCCGGACTGAAGCGCCTAGAACCACTCGGCCACCGTGGCCGGCTGTGATAGATTTCTTAGCGTTGGGTTCGACTAGCAAACGAGTGTTATAAAATGTTCCCTTAACTCAACTATGAATCCATGGAGGAAACTCGACGCTATTTTTTGGAAACGTTATTGAAAACTTTAGAGAACCGGAATTTGAAGCTGAAAGCAGAACGATTGTAATACTGCCAACGTACAGTACATTCCACATAAGGATAGCGAAGGCAAGAGTAATTACGCCTCATGCGGGAGCATATACACAGTTGTTTTTCCCTGGCTCCGTTTGTCAGTGGAACAGGAATGAGAATGACTAGTTGTGCTACCTGGTGGTTTATAGAGTGCGTATGTAGATGAAGACGTCCGACAGGTTGAATACTAACTGTTGACATCATAACAAGGGCGCACGACCTATGTACGCCTTTTAGAAACAAAATCAAAAGTCCTACAGACAAATGCGCCTAATTTATAAACATACTTTGTCACAATAATTGTACTACTAACAGTTTGAAACAATTCGGAAAATGTTGTAACATGCCGATTACAGAAATATGATGGTTGTACCAACATAGTAGCACAATATATAGAAGTGCCTTGGCGGCTGTAGCCAATAGTGTAGGCGAATAATAACATACCCCAAAGTATATCTCTCTATGATGCACGTAGTAAGATACTTTTTCTTGCAATTTATTTTTGTAGACCAAGTTAATACAAAGCAACCGCCATAAAAAAAAGAAAAATTTAAAAGAGCAAACGTTATTAGATCATAAATTGTATTGTGACACTTTATATTGTTAAGCAATACACAATGTGATCAAAAGAATCAGGACACCACAAAAACATACGTTTTTCATATTAGGTGCATTGTGCTGCCACCTACTGCCAGGTATTCCATATCAGCGACTTCAGTAGTCATTAGACATCGGGAGAGAGCAAAACTGGGCGCCCCGCAGAACTCACGGACCTCCAACGTGGTCAGGTTATTGGGTGTCACTTGGGCCATACGCGAAATTTTCGCGCACCTAAACATCCCTAGGTCCACTGTTTCTGATGAGATAGCGAAGTGGAAACGTAGACAGGTATAGCACAAAAGCGTACAGGCCGACATCGTTTGTTGACTGACAGTGACCGGCGACGGTTGAGGAGGGTCGTAATGTGTAATAGGCAGACGTCTATCCAGACAATCACACGGCAATTCCATACTGGATCAGGATCCACTGCAAGTACTATGACAGTTAGGCGGGAGGTGAGGAAACTCTGGTTTCATGGTCGAGCGGCTGCTCATAAGCCAAACATCACGCCGCTAAATGCCAAATGACTCCTCGCTTGATGTATAAGTAGCGTAAACAATGGAAAAACGTTGTGTGGAGTAACGAATCTCGGTACACAATGTGGCGATCCGATGTCAGGCTGTGAGTATGGCGAATGCCAGGTGAACGTCACCTGCCAGCATGTGTAGTGCCAACAGTAAAATTCGGAGGCGGCGGTGTTATGGTGTGGTTGTGTTTTCCATGGAGGGGCTTGCACCCCTTGTTGTTTTTCGTGGCACTATCACAGCACCGGCCTGCATTGCTGTTTTAAGCGCCTAATTGCTTCCCACTTTTGAAGAGCAATTCGGCGATTGTTTCTGTTCATAAAGCGCGGCATGTTGCGGAGTGGTTACACGACAGTAACCTCTCTTTAATGGACTGGCCTTCAAAGAGTCCTGACATGAATCCTATATAACTCATTTGGAATGTTTAGGAACGCCGACTTGGTGCCAGGCTTCACCTACCGATATTTGTTTATTTATTTACACGTCAAGTTCCGTAGGACCAAGTTGAGGAGCTAATGTTCAAGGTCATGGAACGTGTCAGTACATGAAATTACGACATAAAAGTAATAACACATAAAAATATATGTTCATGAACCTGAAAAAAAGTCAATCCATTAGTTTAAGTAAACGCTATCAGCAATACAATAAGAATCAGTTTAATTTTTCAAGGAACTCCTCGACAGAATAGGAGTGACCCATGAGGAAACTCTTTAGTTTCGATTTGAAAGCGCATGGATTACTGCTAAGATTTTTGAATTCGAGTGGCAGCTTATTGAAAATGGATGCAGCAGTATACTGCACATCTTTTTGCACAAGAGTTAAGGAAGTCCGATCCAAATGCAGGTTTAATTTCTGCCGAGTATTAACCGAGTGAAAGCTGCTTATTGTTGGAAATAAACTAATATTGGTAAGAAGAAACGACAATAAGGAACATACATAGTGAGAGGCTAATGTCAAAATACCCAGGCTCGTGAACAGAGGTCGACAAGAGTTTCGTGAACTCACACCGCCCGAACCGCCCGTTTCTGAGCCAAAAATATCCTTGTAGAATGGGAAGAGTTACCCCAAAATATAATACCATACGACATAAGCTAATGACAATAAGCAAAGTAGACTAATTTTCGTATCGAAGTATCACTCACTTTTGATACCGTTCGAATAGTAAAAATGGCAGTACTAAGTCTTTGAACATGATCCTGAACGTGGGCTTTCTACGACAGCTTACTATCTATCTGAACACCTAGAAATTTGAACTGTTCAGTTTCACTAATCATATGCCCATTCTGTGAAATTAAAACATCAGGTTTTGTTGAATGGTGTGTTAGAACTGTAAAAACCGAGTGTTACTGTGATTTAATGTTAGTTTATCTTCTACAAGCTATGAACTGAGGTCATGTACTGCACTATACGAAACCGAGTGAATGTTGCACACAACATCCTTTACTACCAAGCTAGTGTCATCAGCAAACAGAAATATTTTAGAGTTACCTGTAATACTAGAGGGCATATCATTTATATAAATAAGGAACGGGAGTGGCCCCAACACTGATCCCTGGGGCACCCCCAACTTGACAGTACCCCACTCAGATCCCACATCACAGCCGTTACCAACATTGTGAATAATGACCGTTTGCTGCCTGTTACTAAAGTAAGAGGTGAACCAATTGTGAGCTGCTCCTCGTATTCCATAATGGTCCAACTTCTGGAGCAATATTTTGTTATCAACACAATCAAATGCCTTAGTTAAATCAAAAAATACGCCAAGCTTTCGAAACCTTTTTATTAGCCCATCCAGTATCTCACAGAGAAAAGAGAATATAGCATTTTCAGTTGATACCTCTCCTCAGTGCAGCACTCCGTGAAGAATGGCTGGAATTCCCCAAGAAACCTTCCAACACGTGATTCAACTTATGCCTGCGAGAGTGGAAACTGTCATCAAGACCAAGGGTGGGTCAACACCATACTAAATTTCAGCATTACCGATGAAGGGCGCCACGAACTTGCAAATCATTTTCAGTCAGGTGTCCGGATACTTTTGATCACACAGTGTAAGTTTTAAATTCTACATTACAAGCTATTTATTAATTAACCGCTCTAAAATGCTGATTATTTACGTTAATTATCACAACAACATAGGTTCAGCCAAGAGATCCGTAGATACCTACATACGACTCTGCAAACGGTTGTAAATATTCCTGAAAATTTACAGGAAACTGGATGGCTCTAGTAAAGGACCGCTCGCTGCAAAACGGCTCCACAGGCGACCAGCGACCGACCAAACGAATGGCCTCCAGGTGGCGGCGTTGTGGCGCACTGTCGTCGTCGCCAAGCGTAGTTCCGTCCTTCTCGACACCCATTTACCATTATTGAGTCGTAAAGGTCGCAATAAAACGTCGCGCTCCGCAGCGCCCTAAACATTCGTGAGCTCCTGCCACAGCTGGTTTCTATAAAGCCGTCTACGTACAAATACGCTTTACACGTCCCAGTCACGTGCTAAAAATCTGAAATACGGGTGGTCTGTTAACTTGACGCCAGGTGGTGCAACCGAGTTCGGAATTACTGCTGAACACGCTGCGCAGAACTAATGCGCGAGGAAAAGGTGGGCCCGAGAGTTAATTTACACAGGACATATAATCATAGTTTTGACCACATTTATTCACCGTATTAAGTGACTTTTTCAGCTGTTCGAGGACACTGGAGTAATCGCCCAGATTAAGCTGCAACCCACAGGAAGATGGTCCACAAAGACTTTGGAACGTGTCCACTTACCCATTTGTAACTGTTAAGAATTGGCAAAGCCTTGCTATATACCGAATTCACCGAATGTAAAGTCGTGTGAAATCGTTAAAAGAATACGGCGCATAGAAAGGATACCAAAAAGTGGGGAGGGGGGGGATAGGATTACAATCCATGATATAAAAATTTATTTCCCAGTGAGCTCTCCTTTCTTAACTTCCTCATCATGCACTAAAAAACAAAACAAACTTATTGATATGGTCTAAAAGTAGGGTACTTTTCCAATAAATGTCATTACCAACAAGGGATCATTACCCAGAGGAGATAATTGTAAATGCACTTCTGAATATCGTAAGCATTGCAGGACTAAGCCTATCGGACAATGCGGTAGCGTTTGCTTAGAAACTAGCTGCAATGGCTGGAAAAAGAGTGAAGTATTTAGAATGTGCGTACTCTACGCTCTTGTAATTGTAATGTACGTACTTAAAGATATAGGTGAGAAACATAAAATAACAAACAGCATTTATCACTGAATAGTGGCATGTAGGTGGTCGGATAAATAATGGAAATTGATTAATAATTGCTGCTTCAATAACTAAAAAAAATAATTATTGTTGTTGTTGTGGTCTTCAGTCCTGAGACTGGTTTGATGCAGCTCTCCACGCTACTCTATCCTGTGCAAGCTTCATCACCTCCCAGTACCTACTGCAGCCTACATCCTTCTGAATCTGCTTAGTGTATTCATCTCTTGGTTTCCCTCTACGATTTTTACCGCCCACGCTGCCATCCAGTACTAAATTGGTGATCCCTTGATGCCTCAGAACATGTCATACCAACCGATCCCTTCTTCTAGTCAAGTTGTGCCACAAACTCCTCTTCTCCGCAATTCTGTTCAGTACCTCCTCATTTGTTATGTGATCTACCCATCTAATCTTCAGCATTCTTCTGTAGCACCAAATTTCGAAAAATTCTATTCTCTTCTTGTCTAAACTATTTATCGTCCACGTTTCACTTCCATAAAAGGCTACACTCCATACGAATAATTCCAGAAACGACTTCATGACGCTTAAATCAATACTCGATGTTAACAAATTTCTCTTCGTCAGGAACGCTTTCCTTGCCATTGCCAGTCGACATTTTATATCCTCTCTACTTCTACCATCATCAGTTATTTTGCTCCCCAATTAGCAAAAATCGTTTACTACTTTAAGTATCTCATTTCCTAATCTAATTCGCTCAGCATCACCCGACTTAATTCGACTACATTCCATTATCCTCGTTTTGCTTTTGTTGATGTTCATCTTATACCCTCCTTTCAAGACACTGTCCATTCCGTTCAACTGCTCTTCCAAGTACTTTGCTGTCTTTGACGGAATTACAACGTCATCGGCGAACATCAAAGTTATTATTTCTTCTCCATGGATTTTAATTCCTACTCCGAATTTTTCTTTTGTTTCCTTTACTGCTTGCTCAATATACAGATTGAATAGCATTGGGGAGAGGCTACAACTCTGTCTCACTCCCCAACCACTGCTTCCCTTTCATGACCATCGACTCCTATAACTGCCATCTGCTTTCTGTACAAATTGTAAATAGCTTTTCGGTCCCTAAATTTAACCCCTGACACCTTCAGAATTTGAAAGAGAGTATTCCAGTCAACATTGTCAAAAGCTTTCTCTAAGTCTACAAATGCTATAAACGTAGGTTTGCCTTTCCTTAATCTTTCTACTAAGTTAAGTCGTAGGGTCAGTATTGCCTCACGTGTTCCAACATTTCTACGGAATCCAAACTGATCTTCCCCGAGGTCGGCTTCTACCAGTTTTTCCATTCGTCTGTAAAGAATTCGCGTTAGCATTTTGCAGCTGTGACTTATTAAACTGATAGTGCGGTAATTTTCACATCTGTCAACACCTGCTTTCTTTGGGATTGGAATTATTATATTCTTCTTGAAGTCTGAGGGAATTTCGCCTGTCTCGTACATCTTGCTCACCAGATGGTAGAGGTTTGTCAGGACTGGCTCTCCCAAGGCTGTCAGTAATTCTAATTTAATGTTGTCTACGCCCGGTGCCTTGTTTCGACGTAGGTCTTTCAGTGCTCTGTCAAATTCTTCACGCAGTATCGTATCTCCCATTTCATCTTCATCTACATCGTCTTCCATTTCCATAATACTGTTACCAATTACATCGCCCTTGAATAGACCCTCTATATACTCCTTCCACCTTTCTGCTTTCCCTTCTTTGCTTAGAACTGGGTTCTCATCTGAGCTTCTCTTTTCTATTTTCTCCAAAGGTCTCTTTAATTTTCCTGTAAGCAGTATTTATCTTACCCCTGGTGAGATAAGCCTCTACATCTTTACATTTGTCCTCTAGCCATCCCTGCTTAGCCAATTTGCACTTCCTGTCGATCTCATTTTAGAGACGTTTGTATTCCTTTCTGCCTGCTTCATTTACTGCATTTTTATATTTTCTCTTTTTCATCAATTAAATTCAATATTTCTTCTGATACCCAAGGATTTCTACTAGCCCTCGTCTGCATTCACTCTTTCATCCCTGAAAGCTACCCATTCTTCTTCTACTGTACTTGCTTCCTCCATTCCTGTCAATTGTTCCCTTATGCTCTCCCTGAAACTCTCACAGCCTCTGGTTCTTTCAGTTTATCCAGGTCCCATCTCCTTAAATTCCCACCTTTTTGCAGTTTCTTCAGTTTTAATCTACAGTTCATAACCAATAGATTGTGGTCAGAGTCCACATCTGCCCCTTGAAATGTCTTGCATTTAAAACCTGGTTCCTAAATCTCTGTCTTACCATTATATAATCTATCTGATACCTTCTAGTATCTCCAGGATTCTTCCATGTATGCAACCTTCTTTTATGATTCTTGAACCAAGTGTTAGCTATGATTAAGTTATGCTCTGTGCAAAATTCCACCAGACGGCTTCCTCTTTCATTTCTTTCCCCCAATCCATATTCACCTACTATGTTTCCTTCTCTCCCTTTTCGTACTCTCGAATTCCAGTCACCCAAGACTATTAAATTTTCGTCTCCCTTCACTACCTGAATAATTTCTTGTATCTCATCATACATTTCATCAATTTCTTCGTCATCTGCCGAGCTAGTTGGCATATAAATTTGTACTACTGTAGTAGGCGTGGGCTTCGTGTCTATCTTGGCCACAATAATGCGTTCACTATGCTATTTGCGGTAGCTTACCTTCACTCCTATTTTTTTATTCATTATTAAACCTACTCCTGCATTACCCCTATTTGATTTTGTATTTATAATCCTGTATTCACCTGACTAAAAGTCTTGTTCCTCCTGCCACCGAACTTCACAAATTCCCACTATATCTAACTTTAACCTAACCATTTCCCTTTTTAAATTTTCTAACCTACCTGCCCGATTAAGGGATCTGACATTCCACCCTCCGATCCGTAGGACGCCAGTTTTCTTTCTCGTGATAATGGCGTCCTCCTGAGTATTCCCCGTCCGGAGATCCGAATGGGGGACTATTTTACCTCCGGAATATTTTACCCAAGAGGACGCCATCATCATTTAATCATACAGTAAAGCTGCATGCCCTCGGGAAAAATTACGGCTGTAGTTTCCCCTTGCTTTCAGCCGTTCGCAGTACCACAACAGCAAGGCCGTTTTGGTTAGTGTTACAGGGTCAGATCAGTCAATCATCCAGACTGTTGCCAATGCAACTACTGAAAAGGCTGCTGCCCCTCTTCAGGAACCACACATTTGTCTGGCCGCTCAACAGATACCCCTCCGTTGTGGTTGCACCTACGGTACGGCTATCTGTGTCGCTGAGGCAGGCAAGCCTCTCCACCAACGGCAAGGTCCATGGTTCATGGGGGGAGAAAAAAATTAATTGGAAAGAATAATTAAAAGAAATTGGAAGGTACACATATCCTGCGTGAACTTCAATAGGTATTAATATCAACAAACCTTTAATGTCAATATACTTAAGATTGATACTCATCATTTAAGTGACGTACTTCTTCTCATTAATTCCACTGTACATAGTCCTGATTATAACAATGACGATCCAGTATTGTACCACAGCTGCTCACGCAAATTCCTCTTGTCTGCTACGAACCTCCTGATGCTGGATTATCGGATCGGGCGAAATGATGAACCGACAGGCGCAGTCGATGTGAATATACGAATAAAGCTTTAGCTTCCCAATAACTTTTTATAACGCCTTTTAATGTACGCTTGAAATACAAATTTTTAAACAATACTGGTATGACGGATCTCGTCATACGTCAGCCCGCTACCGCTTATAGAATCAAACAGGTGAAAATTAATCAACTGAAGAACGTATCTCTTCTCTTTTTTGTATCAAAACATTATCTCTGCCACAAAGCAACTCGTTAATTTACCTTTGGGTTTGTGTGTGTATAGCTTAAATGTAAAAATGGAAATCAATGAAGAAGGAAGAAATTAATTTGATCCATTATATTACATCAACTATCAGGTAGACTGCAAAATAATAATAAAGCATAGAATAAAAAATTAACTTTTGTTTTATGTGTCTGGAAACAAAGTTTGTGCAGTTACAATATCAATTAGTTTGGTTACCTTATTACGAGATAGTAGTTATATTTATATTAGTGGAATACATATTTTCGTGACATTTTACTGAAATTCTCAATGACGTCTCTGAAATCTATTTCATTTGAAACTTTTCTTTCATGTGATGGTATGTACATACTGGCTACTCGTTTTTCATTCACTGTAGAGCGAAGATAATTTTATATTATTAGATTTGTGCATTAGGTTCCGGGTGTCTTTGTTTTGCATGTTGGTACTCCGGTTGCTGTGGGTTCAGTTATCGATTGTCATTATTATTTGTAGTTCACTATTTCTGTCTGAGTCTACATATTGTCATTTTGTTGCGTGTAATTGTGGAGGCTAGAAAATGGAGTGCCAAGCGGAAAAGTAGGAACATTTCCGATATATTCGTCTGCTTCAGTTCAATAGAGGGGTAATCCGAGGCAGCAAGAAAAATTTGCGCCGTGTATTGGGATAATTTCATTGGGCAGAGCACGGCAAGAAAATGGTTTTTTCGTCTGAAGGTGGATCGTTTTGACAACAGTGATTCTCCATGTTCAGGAAGACCTTCAGGGTTTGATGATCGTTTAAACGCATCAATCCACAGTGATCAACTTCAGTGTACTCGAGAATTAGGAAATGTTATGAATTGTGATCATTCCAACATATTCGCTTGCAGTTGGAAAGGTTCAAAAATCTTATGTATGAGTACTTTGTGCCCCAATCTAAAATCACAAAAATCAGACTGTGGCCATCTCTCTTTGCCCGTCATCAATTATTGGGTCTTGTACAACACCGACCATTCGTATCCTGTACCGTTACTGACGAAGAGAATTGATGTCTGTATGCTAAAATAAGGGAAAGAAAGGAGTCGATGAGCCCAAACGTAGCAGCAGCTCCGAAGTGATCAACACGTATTGAATGCAAGCGATCTACAGGATAATGATTCACTGAAGTTCTATTTAATGATAAATTGAATGATTTATTGGGCTGTCCATTCAGTACCTACGTTTATATTTTCAGCACATATGGGGCTTCTTATATATTGAACATATTTTGGCCTTGTGTGGAATTTGATTAAAATGGTCTCCCCCCCCCCTCCCCCAGATCCAAAGGCCTGGGGCGGGCTGCGCCTTCGCCACCTTGCCCCACCCCCCCCCCCCTCTGCCCCGTGCTCTCCCCCCCCCCCCTTCTTGCTTCTTGACACTCTAATACTCGTAGCAGTCACACATTTAGACCAACTAACAAGATCTTACAAGAAGAGTGTACATAGAATCTGTACGCCAACAGGCAACAGCATTACAGATAGATGGAAGGGGCTTAATACGTCTCCAAAGAGCGTTTATTCTCCTGGTACTTGAATTTAAATAACGCAATGATTCCCTGCATTGAACTATGAATCAATTAACGCATCCTGATCAAAGAAGAACTTATATTAGGTGAGCTCGTATTTAGCTGGCCTATCGGCAAAACACTCATGAGGCGCCAGCGGACAAAGTTTGAATAGAGAAGACAATGGAAATGTCGACAAAAACAGAATTCAACCCCTACAAAGGAAAAGTAAGACAAAAGTACGCTAACTGGCCAAAGTGCAGAATGCTAGTTACATATACAAGTATTTCCTTCTCCACAAAAGTACCCTAGCTGGCCAAAGTGCAGAATGCTAGTTACATATACAAGTATTTCCTTCTCCTTTGCCTAGTGGTTTCTTTCTTTTAAGCTTTGGTTTTCCTTCTCCTTTTTTAGTGGCGTGTCAACTACGATGGCAAATAAGATACTGAATACTGCGTATACATTTAATATGTCAATTTCCTGTTTAATATTTTATTTGCTTACAGCTATTTTGCTCGTCACGTTCACGATTGACCTACCTGCTGCTTGTTTCTGAGTATTGGATTGACAGTGTGTTGCAGGGATTCTGGCGTTCCTCATACTCTTTTCTCCGTCAATTTTGAATGTGTGTGCGCCGTTGTGATAAGTACGCTTGGGGTAATTAGAGCTTCTGTTCCTCGTTGTGTTGTGGAAGCTGTCGATGTAATAAATAACTTCGTTGTATCTTCAGTATGTACTGTTATTAACAGCAGTAACTCATTTACCTATGGCTCAGCTGCAAGACCAAATATGCAAACCGCACTGGTAGGTGATCTTGCTGCTAACTGAGTTAACTATTTAACTGATAAATACTTGTACTTATATTGTAAGGGATGAGTACTTGCCGCTAACGAAAGCTCTATAGCGTCCGTAGGAACATGCCATTGCTAGATTCGATATGATATTTGGTATCAATACCAATGCCAAAAATTGTCTTTACAAGTGTATAAAATCTAAGTAGAAGTATAGTTAACGTCAACACCACAAGGCACTGATGCAGTTTCATATGCAAGTTTAAGCTTTTCTTTCACAAATAATACTTACTTAAACTGTAAAATCAAATACAAACGTAAGCAGTAAGGGGAAAAAATTAAAACCACAAACAAAATAAGAATCTATTTTCTTGCTGCACATACGTCCCATAATTAAGAGTTCGTATGTTATACAAAATCACTCATTTTGGTAAGCCCTCGTTTAGAATATGAGCCAAAACATGGGAATAATGCTGCGTGTGCATGAACCAGTATGAGTATAAAAGCTACTACAACGTCATTTGCAAGGTAGGTGGTACTTGTTTAATAGTAACGATCTATAAAATGTAGCGGGTATAAAAGCAGATATTTTTACATTCGGTACCTTAATACCATCTAATGTGACATTTATTCAACGAAGTACGACATGTTTCGTGCTTTCCCGACGTATCTGTGGCAAATACACTTCTCGGTTTTGCCGCCGGATGTGTAAATCACACAATATCTCATCGATGCATCTGCACGACATCTTCTGGCGATACATGGATGCTGCATGCAGTACGTTATTATTTTTCCCAACAGCATTCGATACTTTCGATACCGATATTTAATGTTTCTTACGATATTATTTAATGTTCAAATACCTAATGTAGATGCAAGTACCATAGGCGTCGAAACAAAAGTGTACTGCTGTCAATAAAATCGGAATGTCAGCGTCGGTTCGTTTTCAAACGACCGCAGGGCGATAGCCAAAGACTGACGGCAATCGCCCAAGTAGATGGAGCCGTGTTGTGAAGTCATTATCGTAGCAATGAGACTGCTGAGTGTATAACTATTGCTTTGCTGTAACTTCGTTTAGATGAACTTGTAACCAAATATGTCGTTATGTTGCTGTGTACATTCAGTATATTTTATGCCAATCGATGACCATTGCGGCTTGAAGTGCATGTCCAACACATAAAATTGAAACGCAGGAAAAAAGAAATAAGAAATATGCTTCACATATCGGCTTACAAATAACTCCGTCTGTAATGACCTCGTTGTCGGACATAAAACCCAGATCTTACTTCCATTCGAATTACTGTGTCAGCTAAAGAAATACTTTGGAAAAGAAGATGAGAATCGTGCATCCACTTCCTGTTGGTATCAAGAATTTTTTTTTTTTTTTTTGGTGGGGTTTAAGGGCGCTCAACTACTGAGGTCATTAGTGCCCAGTCACTGTTGTTAGAGCACATGGAATCTAGTAAAACTCAAGGGGAGGGAGGGACACCAGAAAGACCTAACAAAGATGTAGATAAAATAAGTAAAACGGTTAGATGTCTTTGGACAAGCCAGTCAAAGTTATAAAACGCAGAACACGAGCAGCTGCTCGAGCATCATCAGCTAAAATATCCGGTAAAGTAGATGGCAGGGACAGGACAACACGAGATTGACTAAAGCGGGGACACGACAATAAAACATGGCGCACTGTTAATGCCTGACCACAAGGGCACTGCGGGGCTGGGTCACCGGAGAGCAGGTAGCGGTGGCTAAACCGGCAATGCCCAATCCGCAACCTGGTCAGAAGGACCTCCTCTCGCCGAGATGGTCGGGAGGAGGTTGTCCAAGCAGTTGGGAGCGGTTTTACTGCCCGGAGCTTGTTTCCTTGGAGGGATGACCAAGCATCCGACCACAACGACACAAGCCTCTTACAAACATCCCCACGAACGTCAGATGACGGGACACAATGGGAGGCTGGCTGAGGCAGGAGGACTGCAGCCTTGGCTGCAACATCCGCAGCCTCATTCCCAGGCACTCCTACATGTCAGGGAACCCACAGAAAGCTGACAGGAGAACCATTATCAGCGAAAGAATGGAGGGACTGCTGTATCCGTTGAACCAAGGGATGGACCAGACAGGGAGCTCCAAGGCTCTGAAGAGCACTGAGTGAGTCAGAGCAGAGTACATACGATGAATGGCGGTGGCGGCGGGCATACTGAACGGCCTGATGGAGAGAAAAAAGCTCGGCCGTAAAGCTGGAACATTGGTCGAGGAGCCGGTATTTAAAGGTGGCGGCCCCGACGACAAAGGCACAGCCGACGCCATCGTCAGTTTTGGAGCCATCGGTGTAAATAAAGGTGTGACCGGCAAGTCGAGCACGAAGTTCGACAAACCGTGAGCAATACACTGCAGCCGGAGTACCCTCCTTCGGGAGTGAGCTGAGGTCGAGATAAATATGAACCGGAGCCTCGAGCCAAGGTGGTGTCGGGCTCTCACCCACTCTGAAGGTGGTAGGGAGGGAAAAATCCAATTGTCGAAGCAGGCGACGGAAGCGGACTCCGGGGGGCAGCAGGGCAGACACATACAACCCGTACTGACGGTCGAGAGAATCGGCGAAGAAGGACTGGTAAGAGGGGTGGTCGGGCATAGACATCAGCCGGCAGGCATACTGACACAGCATTACGTCGCGCCGGTAGGTCAATGGTAATTCGGCAGCTTCAGCATAAAGACTCTTGACAGGACTAGTGTAGAAAGCTCCGGTCGCAAGACGTAACCCCCGATGGCGGATTGAGTTGAGATGGCGTAAGAGGGATGGCCGAGCAGACGAGTAGACGAAGCTCCCATAATCCAGCTTCGATCGGACTATGGACCGATACAAGCGAAGCAGGACAGTGAGATCCGCTCCCCAAGATGAACCACTAAGAACTCTGAGGAGATTAAGGGAACGTTTACAACGGGCCGCCAAATAAGAGACATGCGGAGACCAACACAGTTTCCTGTCCAACGTGAGCCCTAGAAACTTAGTTGTTTCCACGAACGGGAGAACAATGGGACCGAGATGTAAGGATGGCGGAAGGAACGCTTTATATCGCCAAAAGTTGATACAAACCGTCTTCTCTTCAGAGAACTGGAAGCCATTTGCCACGCTCCATGAGTATAGGCTGTCTAGACAACGCTGAAGGCAGCGCTCCAGGAGGCATGTTCTCTAGGCACTGCAGTAGATCGCGAAGTCATCGACAAAGAGAGAGCCTGAGACATTAGGTGGAATGCAATCCATAATTGGATTGATCGCGATGGCAAAAAGGGCTACGCTCAAGACGGAGCCCTGAGGCACTCCGTTCTCCTGGAGGAAGACGTCGGACAATATGGAACCCACACGTACCCTAAACTTTCGATCCGTTAAAAAGGAATCAATAAAAAGTGGCAGGCGACCATGTAGGCCCCACCTGTGCATAGTGCGGAGGATACCTACTCTCCAACAGGTATCATAAGCCTTCTCCAAATCGAAGAACACGGCTACCGTTTGGCGCCTTCGCAAAAAGTTGTTCATGATGAATGTCGACAAGGTCACAAGGTGGTCAACAGCGGAGCGGCGGCGACGAAAGCCGCATTGGACATTGGTAAGTAGCCGTTGAGATTCAAGAATCCAAACTATCCGAGCATGAACCATGCGCTCCATCACCTTACAGACACAGCTTGTAAGAGAAATGGGGCGGTAACTAGAAGGAAGGTGTCTATCCTTCCCGGGTTTGGGTATAGGAACAACGACGGCGTCGCGCCAATGCATGGGGACCTGACCTTCGGTCCAGACGCGATTGTGGGTACGAAGAAGGAAGCTTTTGCCCGCCGGAGAAAGGTGTGCCAGCATCTGAACGTGAATGGCATCTGGCCCCGGAGCAGAGGACCGGGACAGTGCAAGCACACATTCGAGTTCCCGCATAGTAAAGGGGGCATTATAAGTTTCCAGATTCAGCGAGTGGAAGGAAGGTCGCCGAGCCTCTTCTGCCTCCTTCCTGGGAAGGAAGGCAGGGTGGTAATGGGCGGAGCTTAAAACCTCCGCGAAAAACCGGCCGAAGGCGTTGGAGACAGCCACAGGATCAACGAGGACCTCATTACCTGAGGTCAGACCAGGTACCGAGGAGTGGGCCTTAATGCCCGACAGCCGGCACAGGCCACCCCATACGACAGAAGAGGGAGTAAAACTGTTAAAGGAGCTGGTGAAAGAGGCCCAACAAGCTTTTTGGCCGTCTTTGATTACTCTACGGCATTGCGCTCGGAGCCGTTGGCATCCAATACAATTAGCCAACGTAGGATGGCGGCGAGAGGTGCGTAAAGCACGTCGTCGAGCATGGATAGCGTCTCTACAAGCCTCGTTCCACGAGGGGACGGAAACGCGACGTGAAGAAGAGGTAGTACAAGGAATGGAACATTCGGCAGCATTGATGATAAAAGCCGTGAGGTATTCGACCTGACTGTCACAACTGAGAAAATCGTGGTCCGGAAAGGTAGCCAGGGAGGAGTAAAGTCCCCAGTCAGCTTTCGGTATGTTCCAGCTCGAAGGACGTGGGGATGGGGTGTGGTGCAGGAGACGAAAGACACAGGGGAAGTGGTCGCTCGAATAGGTGTCAGAAAGGACATACCACTCGAACCGAAGGGGAAGAGTGGTAGAACAGATCTAGAGGTCCAAGTGGGAGTAGGTATGAGTAGAGTCCGAGAGGAAAGTCGGGGCGCCAGTATTGAGGCAGACAAGATTGAGATGGTTGAAGACATCCGCCAAGAGTGAGCCTCTTTGACAGGATGCAGGAGAGCCCCAAAGGGGATGATGGGCATTGAAGTCGTCAAACAATGAAAACGGCGGGGGAAGCTGAACAATCAGGTGCATCATGTCAGCCCGACTAACAGCGGATGACGATGGAGTGTAGATGGTACAAACTGAAAAAGTAAAAGCAGTAAGAGTAATATGGACAGCTATTGCTTGGAGCGGGGTGGTCAATGGGATGGGATGGTAATAGACATCGTCCCGAATGAGCAACATGACCCCACCATGAGCTGGGATACCGTCCACAGGGGTGAGGTCATACCGCTCCGAGGTATAGTGGGTAAAGGCATTACGGTCAGTCGGGCGCAACTTGGTTTCCTGGAGACCAAGGACGAGCGGACAGTGCAGGCGGAGCAGCAGTTGTAATTCCTGTCGATTAGATCGAATACCTCTTATGTTCCAATGTAACAAGGCCATCGCTAGTCAAAAAAGAGGGGGAACGAGACGGCCGCAGAGGGCCAGGTTTCGAGGGAACAACGCTACAACCGGTGGGAGGCAGATCCTGTTCCATCGAGTCGTCGCCAGCTGCGGCTGCTGTGCCTGGTGGTGTAGGAGGGGCAGCATCATTTGCCGACGAGAGGCCAGCTGAGCGCCTGGCAGCAGAACGTCCCAGCGAAACTGAGGACGGCCGGGAGCAGTGACTCACGGATGGAGTGTGAGACGAAACGCGCCGGGGTGGAGAGGGGGATAGAGACTTCTTCTTGGGGGCCTTCTTGGAAGTCCGAGGAGGCACAGGGGTGGTGGGCTGGACCCGAAGAAGGTCCTCACACGCGGGGTCCGTTTTGGAACGCCGGACCTCGGGAGCTGGGATCCGGAACGTTGCCCCGATGGACGCCTGAGAAGGGGATCGCTTCTCAGGCGGCGGAGGGGGGGGGGAGGAGGAGGAGGAAGGGTGGCCCCTGGGGCTGAGGGCAGAGGGGGTGGGGGCCACGGGGGAGGAGGATTTGGAAGGGAGGGATTTGGGAGGTGGAGGCAGAGACCCCGGATGGGGGGAGGAGGCGGAGGGGTGACAGGATAGGGGTGAGGATACCGCGGAAGGAGGGGACACAACTGAGGCAAACGAAGTGGTCAATGGCATGGGATGGAGGTGGTCATACTTCTTCCTGGCCTCAGAATAAGAGAGACAATCCAAAGTTTTGAGTTCTTGTATCTTCTTCTCCTTCTGATATGCGGGGCAGTCTGAGGATCTAGGCGAGTGGATGCCAGGACAATTAATGCACCTAGGTGGTGGGGTGCACGTATGTTCCTCACGAAGAGGACGTCCACAATCGCCACAAAGGGGCTCAGCCTCACACTGTGACGATTGTTCTCTGGGAGAACGTCCCCCTCAAAGGCGGGGATAAAGGCCCCAGTGTCGATGCGACAGTCTTTGGGGCCGCGCTGGACTCGCCGGACGAAATGCACGCCTCGACGCTCCAGGTTGGCCCTGAGCTCCTCATTGGATTGCAGCAGGACGTCCCAATGAAAAATAACCCCCTGCATCCTATTTAGTGCCAGATGCGGGACAATGGACACTGGGATATCCCCTAGGTGGTCGTACGCCTGGAGCGCCGCCGACTGTGTGGCGGAGGTGGTCTTTATAAGAACGGATCCCAAACGCATCTTACTGAGAGCCTCGATTTCCCCGAAGATGTCCTCAATGTGCTGAACAAAGAATGTGGGCATGGAGGTGGCGAACGTCCCCCCATCGGTTCGAGAACAGACCAAATAGCGGGGGAAGTACTTTGCCCCAAGCTGGCGGTCCTGTCCCTCCTCCCAGGGAGTGGCCAAGGGGGAAAGGGCAGGAGAACCAGAAATAGAGACAGTACCTTTCCGTTTGAAAGACTCGGCCGCAGAGCGACCTGATACGTGTTGACGTTTCATCTGAGAAACGTCCGCCCCGATACCACCCACTCCGACCAGGGCCACCCAGCCTCAGCAAGGGCCACCTGGCAGGATGACTGTTGCCGGGAGTCCTGATGCCCCAAGGAGATGGGCATCTACTCCTTGGCTGACGTGGGGAGGGTGCAGCTCAGGTGTCGGCAGTACGATCCCTGTGTTGTCAGGGGGCTACAACCTAGAGGGTACATGACGACTCCACCACAACGGGCTGGTTACCGTGCTGGATTTCTGGTGCCATGGAAAGTCCATCATGATCATAGGTGTAGATGGGGACGCACTATGGGCGTAACTTGTACAACCCATCAGACGTTTAGGCCCAATTTAAGGAATAGTGGGTATGGTTACAACGCCGGTACAATGCTGAGTGCCAAGGACATAGTGCACTGAGGACCAGTGGTACACCACGTAAGGCGTCCTTCCCCAAAAGGCTAGTACTTCTGCAGAATTTTGAAAAATGGAGGTCAAACCCCAAGGGGGACCACCACATGAAAGGCCGAAATGGTTGAAACTCCTTTTAGTCGCCTCTTACAACAGGCAGGAATACCTCGGGCCTATTCTTACCCCAGACCCACAGGGGGGGGGGGGGGGGGTATCAAGAATGCTGAAATAACTTTGGAAATGTGCAAACACTCATGAATTTATGTAAGAGTGGGGAATGAAAAAGGCACTGTAGATTGTAGCGATTCAGGCACACTGAAGCTGTAGCCACCAAGAAAAAATAGGCGACGAAGGTGCAGGTGAATGACTTAAATGTTACGTTTGTTCGCGAGGCAATCTTCAGCAGCAGCGGTTCAAATCTGTTACTGTAGATTTCAGTCAGCTCAAGACGGATAACAGACTTAAACGTTTTTTGTCCTTTCTTACTCGCAACATTGACTGTCTAATCACACAGCATTACCAATTTCAGCTGTCCATTCCAGCCATCATCTACACAGAAAGAAAAGAAAAAATATCTACTAAACCGACATAAAATATAACTGTTAAATAATAAGAAAATAACAAGTAAGGGATACACATATCTAACATGCAGCACCAACAACCTCGTTTACTGAGACTGCGATGGAAAGCTGAATTACCTTGTTGCACCTGCTGTTATATGCTGGGATTATACACCGGGAACGATGTACTATCTATGTATATTAATTTTAAGGAGTTAGTATTTATTAATTTTCAATTGTGTTGGATCTAATGTCGTACCAATATTTTTTTATTAATTGTTTCATTTGCAAACGGTTGACTTCTCAAAGTTACTTATTTGTTTGATTTTATATTTTCGTTTGAAATTATTAATGTTTAACGTCCTATCAGTGACAACGTCATTAGTGATGTAACACAAACTGTAACTTGGAATAGATAGGGGAGGAAACCGAGATGTTCAGAGGAATCCAGTATCATCCAATATCTGTCTTAAGTGGGTTCAGAAAACAGTGGTAAACTTAAATCTCGGCGACTGAACGGAATTTTAAGCCACTGTCCTCCAGAATGTGAGTCCACTGTCTTTGTAACGGGCCAATATGGTTACTAAAATATTTTCATATTTAATAGGTCAACTAGTTCAGATGGGAAGTGTAAGGCTGGATTTGTTTGTGACCAGCTGGGTTTGGTGAAACACTAAACAACTGTATTTAGAAGACAAGCCTTCAAATTGAAATTTAGTAATTCATGAAAGCAAAAATTTAAAGCAGATCTATAAAAGCTAACAAATAAATATCTGGAGTAGATGGACCTCATTAATGTCTGCCAAATATTTATATTAGCAGCAATAAGAGTGGCGATAAACGTAACTGGGACCTGAAAGAATCTCGAAAGAACACTGACCCGTGCGTTGTTTCGATATGTAATCGAAAGTGCCAGTGATTTCTCTTTGATTGTAGGTGCCTTCTTTGCATCTCACCTGGGAGAAAGCCGACTGCCAAGCCGACATGACGGTGGTCCGCATCGGCTCTGGGGTTGTTCGATAACCGTAGGATGGCCACCCAAAGGCAACAGTTGACAGTCAAGTGTGACCTTGACTATATGAGCAATTACTGGAAATTGAATATTATTTCGAGGGAGTGGGTGGTGCTATTCTATCAACTTATAAGCCCGAGAAGTTCCAGTCATTCCACCAGGAAGGAGGTACATGGCTCGTGTTGTCTGTTGTTCAACCATGCCTAGACGGTCAATACCGCGGTTCGATCGCGTCCGCAGTGTTACTTTGTGCCAGGAAGGGCTCTCAAGAAGGGAAGTGTCCAGGCGTCTCGGAGTGAACCAAAGCGATGTTGTACGGACACAGAGTAGCTACATAGATACTGGAACTGTCGATGACATGCCTCGGTCAGGTCACCCAAGGGCTACTACTGCAGTGGCTGATCGCTGCCTACCGATTATGGCTCGGAGGTACCCTGACGGCAACGCCACTATGTTGAATAATGCTTTTCGTGCTGCACAAGACGTCTGTTACGACTCATACTGTGCGCAATAGGCTGCATGATGCGCAACTTCACTCCCGACGTCCATGGGGAGATCCATCTTTGCAACCACGACACCATGCAGAGTGGTACAGATAGGCACAGCAACATGCCGAATGGACCGTTCAGGATTGGCATCACGTTCTCTTCACCGATGAGTGTCGCATATACGTTCAATCAGACGTGTTTGCAGGCAACCTGGTCAGGTTGTACACCTTAGACACACTGTCCAGCGAGTTCAGCAAGGTATAGGTTCCCTGCTGTTTTGGGATGGCATTATGTGTGACCGAAGGTGTGGTCATGGAAGGCGCCGTAACGGCTGTACGATACGTGAATGCCATCCTCCAACCGATAGTGCAACCATATTGGCAGCATATTGGCGAAGCAATCGTATTCATGGACGACAATTCGCGCTTCCATCGTGCGTATCTTGTGAATGACTTCCTTCAGGATTACTACATCGCTCGGCTGTGTGGCTAGCATGTTCTCCTGACATGAACCCTACCGAACATATAGATTGAAAAGTGCTACTTATGGACGACGTGACCCACCAACCACTCTGAGGGATCTACGCTTAGTCGCCGTCGAGGAGAGTCACAATCTGGCCCAACAGTGCCTTGATGAACTTGTGGATAGTATGCCACGACGAATACAGGGTACTAGAGGTACCAGTGTGTACAGAAATGTTGACCACTACTACTTTAGTCTCGCTGTATGGTGGTACAACAGGCAATGTGTGGTTTTCATGAGCAATAAAGGGCGGAAAAGATGTTTATGTTGATCCCTATTCCAATTTTCTGTACAGGTTCCGGAACTCTCGGAACCGAGGTGATGCAAAACTTTTTTTAAGTGTGCGTAAAATAAATTCTCGTCTGGCTGGCGGGTCACGTTTTTGTGGCCTGGTACCTACCACTCACATCCCCTCACTTGCTGCAGTAAAAAGATGTTCGGATTAAACCCTCGTTACTGGAGCCAATACGGATGGAAAACTCTAGCCGCCGGCCGGTGTGGCCGAGCGGATCTAGGCGCTTCAGTCTGGAACCGCGCAACCGCTACGGTCGCAGGTTCGAATCCTGCCTCGGGCATGGATCTGTGTGATGTCCTTAGGTTAGTTAGGTTTAAGTAATTCTAAGTTCTAGGAGACTTATGACCTCATATGTTAAGTCCCACAGTGCTCAGAGCCATTTGAAAACTGCACCCAGCTTTATAAAAATGATATTCAGATTGCGCACTGCAGGATTTGCGTTGCTAGGAGTGTTAATGTCATGGCTTTTCACTAGGCGACAAAACTGGTACGACGACACAACAAGGACGATGGACATGCAGCGTGTACAGTACACATTACTGTGATCTACTTCGCTTCTGTGGGGGAGACGTTCTTGGGCTTTGTCTGTTTTGATGCAAAACGGAGATCCTCGTCACATTGCTCCTGAGATCACTCAATTACTCGGTAAAACGTTTGGATACAACTGAATGATTTGCCGATGGTTTCAGACTGTGTGGTCGCTTAGATCACCATATTTCAATCTGTGTGATATCTGGCTGTCGAGTTACCTGAAGGGCGGGGTTTATGAACAGGACACTGGCACACTTTGCTGTTTGAAGGTGGATAGTGAAGGACATAGCATCATCCCATTCTAGATGTTTCGGACAGCAATATAGGAACCCTAATGCGGTTCCAGGCTGTCGTGAATGAGTATGGTCGTCACACTGAGCAACGTTTGTAACGTGAAACATATACGTGGTACGTAATTAACTTCTTATGTGGAAAACAAAATGTGTTTCTTTCAATGGTTTATTCGTTATTTCTCACCTGAATGTTCTTACAAATGTTTCTTCAAATTTTAATTTTCTTACGATCACCCTTTTTTCATGAGGGCCCTCTGAAGTGGCAGAAGTTTAATTATAACCACTCTGTGTTTCAAACGCCACAAACCAAGGAGTAGAAAAGGTCAAAATCGATTTTAGCAACGTTTTCCGAATGACGCCTTGTATCAGTCATACCATGTATCCATGGTAGCAAATCGTAAGCGACGGGCCAAATACACTGTCCGGGCCAGGAACTGCTCGTATGCCCTCCGCACACATGCAAACTCACAGCACTTCCCAGTCGTCCGCTGCGTAGTTGCTGCTTACTCGGCCTAGACCAACATGGCTGTCCGCCGCCAAAGTTGTTGCTGCTGCGGCCAGAAACACACACACCTGTTCCCGCCCCGCCAGCGTATCGCTGTCGACGCCTCGCGGAACAGACATCGCCCTCTTCTCAGCTCTCAAACAGCACCTAACTGGAGGATCAGCACAGCGGGCGGCTGAAAGTCGACGCCCCGCGACTGCCAATGATCGTACCGAATAACGGCTCTGTGTGTAAGATTACGTCATTAAATTGTTGACGAGACACATACACTGAAAAGCCAAATCGCTATGCTCTCTGCCCAAAGCGTGGCTGAGTGGCGCCTGGTGGCGTTGTTGGCACATGACAACCCAGCTGATGTGTCAAAAGGCATGTCGTACCTCCTAGTATCACGTTGGACCTCCTTTTGCCCGGCTTAGAGCATCAACTCGACGTGGCATGACTCAACATGTCGTTGAAAATTCCCTGCGGAAATACGGAGGCATGATGTCTCTCTAGCCGTCCATAACGCAAGATTTTGTGCACGAACAGACCTTTTGATTATGTTCCATAAATGGTGGATTGGTAGCCTAATGATTCTTTCGATTTGTCCAGGATGTTCTTCAAATCACCCGTGAACAACTGTGGCCCGGTGTCATGACACATTGTAGTCCATAAAATTTCCATTGTAATTTGGGAACTTGAAGTCAATAAATGGTGCCAAATGGTCTACGAGTAGTTCAGGAGGACCAGTAGCCCCATTCCATTCCATGTAAACACAGTCCACACTTTTATGGAGCTACAACCAGCTTGCACAGTGGCTTGTGAACAAATTGGTTCCATGACATCATGAGGTCTGCGCCACACTCGAACGCTTCCATCAGTTCTTAACAACCGAAATCAGGACTCATCCGACCAGGCTACGGTTTTCCAGTCGTCTAGGGTCCAACCGACATGTTCACGAGCCCAGGAGAAGCGCTGCAAGCGATGTCGTGCTGTTAGCAAAGACCTCGCGTCGATTGTCTGCTGTCACTGTCCATTAACGCCAAATTTCGTCGCATTGTCCTAAGGGGCACGTTGATTTCTGCGGTTATCTGAAGTAATGTTGCTTCTCTGTTAGCACTGACAATTCTACGCAAACGCCGCTGCTCTCGGTCGCTAAGTGAGGGCCGTCTGCCACAGCGTTGTCCCTTGTGAAATGTTATGCCTGAAATTTGATATTCTCCGTACTCTCTTGACACTGTATATCTTGGAATATTGAATTCTGTAACGATTTCTGACATTTTGTGTCCACGTGTGTACCTCCAACTACTACTGTGCGTTCAGAGTCTGTTAATTCCTGTAGTGCGGCTATTATCACATCGGAAAGCTTTTCACATGAATCACTTGAGTACAAATAATAGTTCTACCAGTGAACTGCCGTTTTATAACTTGTGTACACGATACTGTCGTCATCTGTATATGCGCATATAGCTATTCCTCGACTTTTGTCACCTCAGTGAATAAGGATAACAGAGACGAATGTAATGAATGAGGGTAGCAGAGACGAACGCAAGTACTAGCGCCGATACAGGCCACAAATGGGGAAATCCAATTATATAAACTCCTTTCACAAGGGGCAGACTGTTATATTGACATTTTCAGGTCCACTCCAATTATGCAACAAAAGGGCAACATTTGGTATATTGTATACTTGAGTATATTACTTTTAGAAGATGCAGGCATTTGTTCATTGTTGTTTAGTGTACATTGGCATATCTCCTACACTGTCATGCTTTCCTTGTGAACGGAAAGATTACTTTCCATACTGGAATAAAATCGTAGAACGTAATAAAGAGATAAAGACGTTTTGGTTACTGATGAAACTGAGCTACGTTTTGGTGGACGTAGTATTTCAGTCGGAACAAACACATTCAACAGAGAACAATATTCTTCCAATAGTAATACAATCCATCGATCAGAAAGTAATTGGCCTGTCGAAACCAAACGTGGGGCACGCGGTGAAATAAATGTTAAGCGTTTTGAGGGAGCAACAATTGATTCTGAACGGGCCATTGAGCTAGAGACGAATTGCATAGCCTGTTGAACTGGAAAGAGCTGTAACACTAACACTCGAAATTTCCGAGGCGTTTGTGGTTCAAATTGAATAGAGTTTGTTATAAGATTTGAAAAAAGTGAGCCTCCATATTTCATGGTAATGGACAAATTTGTTAGAAGGTAAACTTTGTTAAATTAGTTTTTTGTGATTCACTCGGTTTACGATTCCTTTCTGGAAACGTTTATCGTCATCCCGTAAGGCTCTGGAGTCAAGATTTTGTTCCTTATTTCGATGAGCCTCGTTCCATACGTTTTAAACTACTTCCAAACACGTGCCGGAAACAATCTTTATGTGAAAGACACTCCTATAACGAATTATGTCATTAATCATGGAAATATTTGCTAGTGAAAGGGCTCCTAGCTCTTTTGTGATGGATATTCCCCAATTTGTTCTTTACTGCGAGTTTACGCTTTACTGCATTCTGAATAATGAGTTCTCTGTGTTGTACTCTCTAACAGACGTACTTCACTTCCTTTATGTAGCCTGCAGTCACTCCTACTACGATGATGCAGAAAGTCTAATTTTCTTTTCGCCGTGCGATAGAGTATGTAATACAGACTTGAAGTACGGAGCTTTTAACATTTTGATATTATTAGTTCTGCATTTTGATGTTAATGTAATCAAACTCACTAATTTTGCAAGGTGTTCGGAGGTGCTCACTTTAAAAGAGACAGGATTGAACTTAATTCAATAGGAAGTTCCGCCCTGAAAATCAGATTCGAGTGCTATTCTTGTTCCATTTACTTTTTAAGTTTTCAGAAATTTTTCATGTTTTCTCCTAGTATGCACAAGAACCACAGAAGACATCATAAACGTTTGTCTCTACCGGGCAGAAAAAGTAATTTAACCGTCTTATGTCAAGCTGGAGACGCGTAAGGTAAATGTTACTAACACAGATAATGATCTTCTCAGAGCAACCCTGCCGTAAAAATGCATTAGTTGTGATGATTACGTATGAAGTTCTGCACGTTATATAATACTTCTGCTTCATCGGAACTCTGTTCTTCTATCTAGATACATATCCATTCCCTGGAAACCACTGTGAATGTGTGTTTGAGAAACAGAAATATAACATAATGGAGATGAGCTATGATATTTCAGCATAAGAGAGCACAATTCGAGTCTTGTATTGAGAATTTCGAAACGCTGTGAATGGCTAAAACCAATAGTCTGTAGTGGAAAGTAATGATTTGATAGCACGTTTCAAGTCAGGAAGAACGTTATTCTATCTACGATTGTTGGGTTGAAAGTATAAAAGTGTGACAAAATAAGAGGGAATCGTGTGTTTGAAACAGACTCTTCAGTCCGAGCCGCTAACTACTAACGAGTTTAGGATGCAACAAAACTATGCTAAGAAACCGAAATTTTCAGTATACCTTTGATTTTATAAATTCACATCGAATTCAAAAGTAGGTGAGCGATGTTTCATGTGAAGATGACAATAATGGACTATACACTTAACAATGGAAGGCAGCGATATTCCGAGGTTATCGAAGTCGTCAGCCAGTACATTCCATAAATGAAACATAGGCTGCGGCTGTCTTTCGACTACCACAATGGTCAGTGGCCCCTGACGTACAGTGGAGATTCCCGTGCATCATGTTACGTTGTAGCGACGTCATGTGTCACCAATAGCTTATAACACACGTTTTGGAATGAGTATGCTAGATGGATGACTGACAACTCTTGGTAATGTTAATATTTATGTAGGATGAGTGTGAAATACTAAAAAAATTTTTTTTTGTGGTAAGTACCAAAGTTCCTATAGGACCAAAGTGTTGAGGTCATCGGTCCCTAGCCTTACACACTATTGAATCTAACTTAAACTAACTTACGCTAAAGACTACACAAAATGTTCAAATGTGTGTGAAATCTTATGGGACTTAACTACTAAGGTCATCAGTCCCTAAGCTTACACACTACTTAACCTAAATTATCCTAAGGACAAGCACACACACCCATGCCCGAGGGAGGATTCGAACGTCCGCCGGGACCAGCCGCACAATCCATTTCTGCAGCAGTTCAGACCGCTCGGCTAATCCCGCGCGGCCAAAAGTCTACACACACACACACACACACACACACCCATTCCCGAGGGAGTTCTCGAACCTCCGAAGAGGGAGCCACTTGAAGCATGGCAAGGCGCCGTGGACCGTGCGGCTACCCCGCACGGCGATGAGCGTGAAGCGCATACTTTTATAATTTTTGCAATATTATCACATAATACCGTTTTAGTGACTAAAGGAATGAGAGTGATTTGCTCATAATCGTGAACTGACACAGCCAAACGAAACACTCCATTAGCGAAGGAAAGTAACTGATAATTCAGTATTTGAATAATTTTTAAATTACGGAGATTTCTGCAAATAAAGGACATTTATCAAATATCCATCGCTATTAAATGACTGCATAAGGCCAATATTCAGTATTGCTTCTCATCATTGTTCAGTAACGTTAGACCGGATAAGTTCACTGATATTCTCATACAAGAAATTGTTAAAATGAAATTATCGGACTTCGTTGTAGTAAATAAATGTTCCGACTGAAATCTAGAAATAATTGACTATGGAGAGCACAAAGCACTCGATCCTTCATTTACCAAACTAACCTCCACCTACTTATTTAAAACGGTCAGAAAATTAAACCCGTATATTAAATGACACGGCAGGAATAACACTTAATCATTACTCAGAAAGTCAGACACTCTTTTGAATGTAATTATATTATTATTGAACAGATAATCCACGGTTTTCGAAACATACGTACAATTTAGACAATAGCCAGAAGAAGAATGATGAACGGATTTAAAAATCCAAGTAAAGCACACTCTTCTCAAACAGATAACTGACGGTATCTTTGATTTCCAATTACAAATTAATCTCTTACTAACGCAAACGAAAAAAAGTATTATCCTTGGCATACAGTAATGGATAGGTGCACAGATATCACAGTCTGATGGAGACAGTGTCCTACAGCATCAATATATAGCCCCCTTGAATCGTGGAATCTGCGTGCATAAAGCACCTTACTTCCAGCTTTCAAGTACATAAGGGTTCAGTTCAGTGTAATCAGTATTATTCAGCGGGTTAGAACGAATGAAAATAGCTCGATTATTGTACCTTCATTAGTACACATGAACGCTTGCACAAAAATAGTATTAGTGGAAGAATAGAACCATAAGAACTGTGTTAAGTAATATTTCACTTGTTCTGTACTTCTAAGTTTACATAAATGTTTGAATATTTAAAATACGCTATTGAAGTCTCTATTATTGTTTAGCTTTCCTGGGGACAGTATTAGAGATTCTTGTCCTCCCACTTCGGCGTGGCTGAGGAAAACCCGAGCTCTGAACCCCAACAGGGCCTTCAGACTCTACATTACTACTTTTCGTATTAATCTTTACACGACTTGAGTTACAGTACACGAATATAGGTGAAGCATCAAATATATAAAATTCATAGACTTCAAACCAGATTTAGAAAAGTACTCAGATTTATGTAGAAACAGCGTTCAGTAAGTAGCGAACTTCACCCAATATCTGCATATAATAACTGATTTTATCCACGGAAGATACATAATGGTAATCTTGAAGTTTCTCCCATTGTCTATAATAAGCTCAAGTTAACATTTCAAAGGAATTAAAAGCTTTTTCACAGTTTCTGTAATGACTGTTTACATATTAACTGAAAACACATAAAATTTCGACCGTTCATTGATCAGCTGCTGACATGCAATAGTAGATGTGCCGAGGCAGGGAATGCTGGGGAGGACCGTGGAGCTGGTCATTGACCTCGATACCTCCGGCGGATTGGCTGGGACCCGAATGTACACACCAGGACACCATCAGATGGATGCAGATCGCAGGATGAGTGAGTTATTCATTTTATGGAGACATCAGGCAGCTCTTCAGGTAGAGGTAAATGAAATATTTGTGGACCAGTATCAGTGACACATAATATAAAACTTATTTTACGTTGTTCTGCAATCACAGGCCTGGATTGTGTATAAAAATGAGCTGTTACTCATCTATGTTAAATTTATCCGTGTTTCTCAAGGGGACTTTGTTTCTTTTTCGTTTTCTTTCAACAGGCCTTCTTATAGCCCATAAGACTTTAGATTCCATTTCACAAGTTCAACTGTCTTTCTCTCTTACTGATCTGTAGCACAGTTCACTGACAAGTTTTTGTTTACTTTAGCGTCCACTACAGGCACTGTGTTCCTGTAAAGCAAGTCTCTCTTTTATCGTGTCACGAATTTTACTGGACGTTTGCGCACAGTATACAGAGACAACAGTTAAGTGTGTAGCAGGCAGTAATGTCGCGTGCATGTCGCATTACAACAGTGATCTCGGGTGCACGTCTATAGGTCGTACTAACTGCGGAGCTTATCCATCTTGAATCTGTCTTTGGATTATTCAGCCGAATACATAGCACTCCAAGTTCGAGTTATATAAGTGGAAAGGTTGTAGCTCACTTCTTTTTGCCCAATTTTGTCGATCATGTCGGTCGGTTAACGTCACTCGAAGGAGTATCACAACTGCATATTCCATTAAACGCGAGCACCAACACCTTAGCTCACGGTTCGTATTAGCACTTACTTCACAATTTAATTTCGCATGGCAATAACAACTGTCGTTTCTCCACCCCCCTCCCCTCCCACCTGCCTCCTACCGATCTCAGTCGTACATTCAGGCACAAACGGAAATGGTATTTTGAACTTTCAGAAGGTTTCTTGTGAACAAGATTTTCCTTTTTCGATCGGTATGACCGCAGTAGTGTGTGTATGATCCACTGGCCACTTCTACAGAAACTAATACCATTACGAGTATAAAGTACACACATATCAGTTGTTCAGGGCATCACTGTTCTCTTGTCATGAGTAATAAATCCTTGCATATACTATTCGTAACCTAATGCAAGAGAAGAAACAGCTGTGTACACAGATGTATGTACCTATAGGCAGGAAAGAATGCCTGAATTAATCATAAATTGGGTACATTCTGTTTCCAGTCACAAAGATGATTCATTCCCATGTGATCTGTACTACTTACTATAATACGTTGAATTATCTACAGGTAAAACAAAAGTAATTGCTTACAGACTACATTTAGAAAAGTCACCATTTTCGAATCATATATAAACAAAGAGAAAATTAAAATTGTGTAAATTCGAACTTCTGATACTTTTTGTTCTCAACAATAGCTTTTCTTGCATGAGAGCTGCGCTTTTACCGCTATGATTAGTAACCACAAAATGGATTTATTTTCTGTGCGTACAACAGAAAATTACGTCTTGACATGACGTTGCTGGTGTCCATAGTTCACAGATTCAGTGGCAAAATATACACATGTTAGGTACTTTTAGTACAATTTGTGCGTGAGATCTACATTTAAGTTTAGAATGCCTGTGGCTGTTGTTGGTCACTATACACACACACAAACCTAATACGCTGAAAAGAAAAACATCTCCTTCCTATTCTGCTCCACACTAAGCTGTCTGAAATATACCCTTGTTTAAAAAAAAAAAAAAAAAAAAAAAAAAAAGTAGTTTTAACACCTCACTTATAAGCAGGTTAACTAACCACAGCTAAACTATTTACGTTATGTGCAGAATATCTGTATAATTATAAATCAGTTTCATTACTTCAGGTTTAATGCCCATTGGCATTTCGCTCAAGAATTAGATTCTCATTCATGCTTGCCAGGCAACTCCCAAATCTAAAAAATGAAAGCAATAAAAAATTCGTATTGTCTTCCTCTTTGATCACGGGGGCAAACACTTCCATGTGACGCTGATACCCTTTGATGATTCCCAGCATCTCTGAGGATTATCTACATACCTACACAAAAAATGTATAGTTCAGCTTCCTGTCAGATACACAGATTCAGAAACATTATCATGAATGTGAAGTATACCGTGCTGCCCATTGCTAGAATGGATTAGCTGTTGAGTATGTAAAAAATTAAAAGGATGACTATCGATATGCTGTAACCTTACTCCTACAAGTTTTACCCTCCCACTTTAGCAGTAAATGCCATGCCTGCAGTTAGTTCTTAACAAGTCAAAAACAGTATTTTCCTTATCAATGGTCAAGCAGTTGTTTGCACGTGAGACGTCAATGTTTTCAATCCACTCATGCAAAAAATCAGTACCTAAAATGCAGTTCACAGACATTCCATTTCAATTAAGAATGTACAGCTTGAGGTCTCCATTACCTGATTTTACTTTAATATGTTCTTGCTGCTCGATGCACTGGCATTTGGCGCCAGTAGCACCAGGAATACTGCCATTTTGGACTAGCAAGGTGGGTATCTTACGTATATCAATGATTCTTTGAAACAAATCACTTTCTACGGCATTCACCATCCCCACTCTGTCTAGTGTAATAGTGGTTGGCATATCGGGAAGGCTCTAGCTAGATTACATCATTGCCAGGTAGAGATTCCGTAATCCGACACTCAATTGTAAGACACACCCAGGAGCAGATACACATAAATCACAATTTATTAATCATGAAGAGCAAGGAGAAGCTTAAGAGACTAATCAGAATGAATAAAAGTGCAAAAAAGTGAGATCTGAAAGTACGAAGGAATGTAGAGACGTACTTGTAGTTCTCTAAGGCTAGAGATACGGAGAAGCGCAGTAGGTAGATCAGTTGCAGATGACCTGTACGTCTGTAAAAAGGCAGTCACAGAAAATGGATAGAAAACTTTATGTATAAGGAAGGCAACTCCGTAGAAAACGTGGCTAACAGAAGAAATACTTCAACTGATCGATGACAGAAGGAAGCACAAAAATATTCTAGGAAATTCAGGAATACAGAAATAAAAGCCCCCTAGGAATTAAATAAATAGGCACTGCAGGGACGCTAAGACGAGATGGTAGCATGACAAAAGCGGAAGAAATCGAAAGAGAGATTAGTGTCAGAAGGACTGGCTCAGTGCAAAGAAAAGTCAAAACAAGTTTAGGTGTAATTACAGCAACGACGGTAACATTAACAGAACAACGGGAATTCCACTGTTAAATGCAGAGGAGGGAGATGGTGGGAGAAAAAGTACATTCAAAGACTCTATGAGAGGGAGAACATCTCTGATGACGTGACAGAAGAAAAAAAAAGAGTTGACAGGGAAGAGATGAAGAGATCTAGAGTTAGAATTAGACTTGAAAAGAGCTTTCGGAGACTTACGATCGAATAAGGCTGTAGGAATAGACAGCATTCCATCAGAATTTCTAAAATAATTGGGGAAAATGGCAACAAAAAGACTAATCACGTTGCTGAATATTGTGTGTGAGTCTGGCAATAGACCACTGACTTTCGGAATAACGTCTTCCACACAGTTCCGAAGGCTGCTCGGAAAAACATCTTCCACGCAATTCCGAAGGCTGCAAGAGCCGGCAACTATGAGAATTATCGCACAATCAGCTTAACACTTCATGCTTCCAAGTTGCTGACCAGAATAATGTACTGAGGAATGGAAAATAAAATTGAGGATGTATTAGATGACGAACAGTTTGATTTAGGGGAGGTAAAGGCACCAGAGAAGCAGTTCTGAGGTTGCGGTTGATAACGGAAGCAAGAATGAAGAAAACTCAAGACATGTTCTTAGGATTTATCGACATAGAAAAAGCTTTCTACAATGTAAAATGGTTCAAAATGTTCGAGATTCTCAGAAAAATATTGGTAACGTGTAGCAGGGGTCACTCAGCGCTTGTGAGGCAAACCGAGGAGTTACTTGATTGAGGAGTAGCGGCTCCGGTCTTGTAAACTGACGTCGGGCCTGGAGAGCGATGTGCTGACCACATGCCTTTCCATCTCCGCACCGAGTGACGTCTGTGGACTCAGGATGACTCGGCGGGCGGTGGGTTCCGTTGATCATTTGAAGACTTGTTCGGAGGGAGACAGGGAAAGACGGGCAGTATACATTATGTAAAAGAACCAAGAGTGAATAGTAAGTGTGGGCAACGAAGAAGAAAGTGCTCCGCCCCTGTTGTTGAGTCTATACATCGAAGAAGCATTTACGGAAGTAAAAGTTCAAGAGTGCTGTTAAATTCAGGGTGAACGGATATTAGTGACAATATTTGCTGATGACTTGCTATCCTGAGTAAAAGTGAAGAAGATTTACAGAACCTGATGAATGGAATGAACAGTCTAATGGGTATAGAATGTGGACTGAGAGTAAATCGAAGAAAGAAGAAAGCAATGATAAGTAGCAGAAATGAGAGCAGTGAGAAACTTCAGAATTGGAGACGACGAAGTAGACGAAGTTAAGGAATATAAGCAAAATAGCTGATGACCATCGGAGCGAGCAGGACATCAAAAGCAGAAAGTGCATTCCTGGCCAAGAAACATCTGCTAGTTTCAAACATAGGCCATAATTTAATGACTAATTTGTGAGAGCACAGCATTGTACGGTAGTGAAACATGGGCTTTGAGAAAACCAAGAAAGAACAGGATCGAAGTATTTGAGATATGGTGTTACAGGAGAATGCTAAAAATTTGGCGGAGCGATGAGACAAAGAGTGAGGAGCCTTTCCAGAGCACCGGCGAGGAAAGGAATATATGGGAAACCCTAATAAGAAGAAGGGACAGCGTGGTACGACAGCTGTTAAGACATCAAAGAATAACTTCCATGGCACTAGCGGGCGCTGCATAAGGTAAAAACTATGGTGGAAAACAAAAATTTGAATAAACCCAGAAAATAATTTAGGACGTAGGTTGCAATTGCTACTGTTAGATCAAGAGTTTGGCACAGGAGAAGAATTCATGGCGGGCCGCATTAAACCAGTCGGAATATTCATGCCTCAAAAAGAATCAAGGAATAATCAATGAAGGAGAGCACAAAGACCTCGAGTGATCAGTTACCGAACAGTTCGCTACTAACTTATTTAAAACGGCCCGAAAATTAAGTATATATATTAAATGAAATGGTAGGAATAGGAGGTAATTGTTTCTAAGAAATTTACACAGTCCCTTGAATGTAATAACATTACTACTCAATGGATAATCCATGGCTTACGAAACTTATATCTAGTTCATAAGAAGAACAGTAGTGATCCGATTTAAAAGAAAAAGAAATCTTAAAGATGATCGACAGTATCTTGGGTACCTAATTACAAATCAGCCTGTTATTAATACAAACTAAGAGAAGAAACAGTAATCCTTGGCATTTAACAACGTATATGTGTTTGAAGGAGACTGAACCGTGATTTATTTTCAAAGAATATTCTTAAGAATTTATTTGATTTACTAGCGATTCATTAAGAACATTAACACATTTAATCACACTATGTAAGCATGGAAGTAGTTGCCAGGAAGTAACTGATGAAATCATAACCAAATTTCTTTAAATAACTTGGAATTTTATTCACTTTAATAGTGCCTAAAAGCTTTTTTTTTAAAAAAAAAACAAATTTAAAATTATAATCAGAAAGCACCCTCTAAATATCAAAGTTACAATTTATTCAGAGGCAGAAAGAAACAAGTTTTGACTGCATGAACTTTCTGGCAGAGAACCTTGCCGCTCCCTTTTGACACGGCCGTAGTTACGACCGCTCACAACAGTCTCTGAAAGACTACACTGGTGCAAATCTGCAACGCACCAGATAACTTTAAACTAAGAGTTTTAACAGTTTACACAAGCGCACAAACTATGCACCCCCCGTAGGAGGGATAGAAATGGTACAAAACACTAACAATTAAAATATTAACCTTGCCACCGAAGATGCAAATTGATTTTAACTTATAAGAAAAGTCTTACGGTGAAAGGATGGCAACTTTATATACCAAAAATGATCATTTAAATAAAAGCCCATGAACTGGAATCTTATAGAAAATTCTAAAAGGTTGGACAAACAATAGTTACGATGCTCTACAGTACACAGATATCGCCTCTCAAGATCATAGGCAATAATACCATAGTTTCCAAAGATCAAAACATGTTTCAGGTACTAAGCCGTTACACTCTAAGCAATAAATTCGTTAACACACCAAATCCGACAAACATGACAGATGCAGCTACTAACGTACGGTGGATTGATAAGGAGATTACCGAACAACCCGAACCGCAGGTTCCTACGTACATGCTGTCAAGTAAAACTTCTGGATTGCACATTCCTCTGTTCGAACTAACACTGATTCGTATCTGCTTTCTCTCTACATGGATGCCGTGTCTGTGTTCTCCGACTGTTAATATCTGAGTCTGTGGCTGTTCTCACTAATTGCTTCCGCAGCTGCAATTAGGTTGGCGGACACTTTAATTCTCTCTGCCGCAGAATCGCCGCGTCCCTAATGTCTTTGCTACACGGTTGCAATTAGCTTGTATGTGAGCGTTAAGAGCAACGGATTCCTGTCGTACGTTTCAGTGCAGAAGCTTTGTTCTCCACACGCAATCACACTTGCTACTGCTGCAAGCTAGTCCTGGCGCAGTTACAGCAACAAACGTTCCGTCTTCCTTTAATCTTCATCCATTATTCTCTCCAAGTACTGTACTAAGAGGTTTATTTCGCTCCAGCACTGTCAATTCTCGGCTATTACGCTGCACTGCTTTCTGACTGGCATCCTTTTCAAGTAAATTATTAACGCCTGTTTTTCACACCTCAGCGAAACGTCTGAAATGCGTAATACGCAGGTAGCAGCTAGCAAGCATACATTACCGAAATAACTACTCAGTGTTTTTATATTTACTATGGAGTTTTCTTTATTGTAGTAAAACGCGCTAATATTCAGTTAATACAGAGTGAAATTAAGTCTGATTGTAATCAATTCGTTTCTGAAATAATTTGTCCACTTTGGACCTTGTAACCGGATTACATCCATAAATGTTTCGACTTTCACTAAAATGCTAATTCTAATTAATGAATAATTCGACTAATTACTATGAACTGATCTTCGTAATGACATTTCCTTTTGCTGAGTCCTTTATAAGATAGTATATTCAGTTTGGTGGTTAATCGTACACTTTTTCGCATCATGTCACTCAATTTTCTTCTGAATCGATACCTTTCCGACAAATTTACTGCAGATAAAATCAGTCGATTATAGCGTGTGGTGGACAGATTTGTAGGTTACAAAGCACATGGTCACTTATACTAGGCAACTTAGATTAACAACTGCGAGGAGTGAGGGGAGGAGAGGGGAAATAGTTCGATACTGCCCTGCGCCCACCTATGGCTTGTCTTATTGGCCGTCTGAAAACGTTGCCTCACTAGAACTCGTACTGTGGTCATTGTCAGTCTTGCTGTGTCGCTTGGTTGCTCGCCGTTTATGTTCTCCATTTTTCTGTTTGTGTGTCCCAGTAGTTGCTTACGATGAACTCTTCTACATCTACATTTATACTCCGCAAGCCACCCAACGGTGTGTG
This sequence comes from Schistocerca piceifrons, assembly GCF_021461385.2. Lineage (NCBI taxonomy): Eukaryota > Metazoa > Arthropoda > Insecta > Orthoptera > Acrididae > Schistocerca > Schistocerca piceifrons. The sequence goes on along the minus strand of NC_060141.1, from coordinate 530,088,236 downwards.
GCGGGGGGCACTTTACGTGCCACTGTCATTACCTCCCTTTCCTGTTCCAGTCGCGTATGGTTCGCGGGAAGAACTCCGTGCGCGCTCTAATCTCTCTAATTTTACATTCGTGATCTCCTCGGGAGGTATAAGTAGGGGGAAGCAATATATTCGATACCTCATCCAGAAACGCACCCTCTCGAAACCTGGCGAGCAAGCTACACCGCGATGCAGAGCCCCTCTCTTGCAGAGTCTGCCACTTGAGTTTATTAAACATCTCCGTAACACTATCACGGTTACCAAATAACCCTGTGACGAAACGCGCCGCTCTTCTTTGGATCTTCTCTATCTCCTCCGTCAGACCGATCTGGTACGGATCCCACACTGATGAGCAATACTCAAGTATAGGTCGAACGAGTGTTTTGTAAGCCACCTCCTTTGTTGATGGACTACATTTTCTAAGCACTCTCCCAATGAATCTCAACCTGGTACCCGCCTTACCAACAATTAATTTTATATGATCATTCCACTTCAAATCGTTCCGCACGCATACTCCCAGATATTTTACAGAAGTAACTGCTACCAGTGTTTGTTCCGCTATCATATAATCATACAATAAAGGATCCTTCTTTCTATGTATTCGCAATACATTACATTTGTCTATGTTAAGGGTCAGTTGCCACTCCCTGCACCAAGTGCCTATCCGCTGCAGATCTTCCTGCATTTCGCTACAATTTTCTAATGCTGCAACTTCTCTGTATACTACAGCATCATCCGCGAAAAGCCGCATGGAACTTCCGACACTATCTACTAGGTCATTTATATACACTCCTGGAAATTGAAATAAGAACACCGTGAATTCATTGTCCCAGGAAGGGGAAACTTTATTGACACATTCCTGGGGTCAGATACATCACATGATCACACTGACAGAACCACAGGCACATAGACACAGGCAACAGAGCATGCACAATGTCGGCACTAGTACAGTGTATATCCACCTTTCGCAGCAATGCAGGCTGCTATTCTCCCATGGAGACGATCGTAGAGATGCTGGATGTAGTCCTGTGGAACGGCTTGCCATGCCATTTACACCTGGCGCCTCAGTTGGACCAGCGTTCGTGCTGGACGTGCAGACCGCGTGAGACGACGCTTCATCCAGTCCCAAACATGCTCAATGGGGGACAGATCCGGAGATCTTACTGGCCAGGGTAGTTGACTTACACCTTCTAGAGCACGTTGGGTGGCACGGGATACATGCGGACGTGCATTGTCCTGTTGGAACAGCAAGTTCCCTTGCCAGTCTAGGAATTATAGAACGATGGGTTCGATGACGGTTTGGATGTACCGTGCACTATTCAGTGTCCCCTCGACGATCACCAGTGGTGTACAGCCAGTGTAGGAGATCGCTCTCCACACCATGATGCCGGGTGTTGGCCCTGTGTGCCTCGGTCGTATGCAGTCCTGATTGTGGCGCTCACCTGCACGGCGCCAAACACGCATACGACCATCATTGGCACCAAGGCAGAAGCGACTCTCATCGCTGAAGACGACACGTCTCCATTCGTCCCTCCATTCACGCCTGTCGCGACACCACTGGAGGCGGGCTGCACGATATTGGGGCGTGAGCGGAAGACGGCCTAACGGTGTGCGGGACCGTAGCCCAGCTTCATGGAGACAGTTGCGAATGGTCCTCGCCGATACCCCAGGAGCAACAGTGTCCCTAATTTGCTGGGAAGTGGCGGTGCGGTCCCCTACGGCACTGCGTAGGATCCTACGGTCTTGGCGTGAATCCGTGCGTCGCTGCGGTCCGGTCCCAGGTCGACGGGCACGTGCACCTTCCGCCGACCACTGGCGACAACATCGATGTACTGTGGAGACCTCACGCCCCACGTGTTGAGCAATTCGGCGGTACGTCCACCCGGCCTCCCGCATGCCCACTATACGCCCTCGCTCAAAGTCCGTCAACTGCACATACGGTTCACGTCCACGCTGTCGCGGCATGCTACCAGTGTTAAAGACTGCGATGGAGCTCCGTATGCCACGGCAAACTGGCTGACACTGACGGCGGCGGTGCACAAATGCTGCGCAGCTAGCGCCATTCGACGGCCAACACCGCGGTTCCTGGTGTGTCCGCTTTGCCGTGCGTGTGATCATTGCTTGTACAGCCCTCTCGCAGTGTCCGGAGCAAGTATGGTGGGTCTGACACACCGGTGTCAATGTGTTCTTTTTTCCATTTCCAGGAGTGTATATTGTGAAAAGCAATGGTCCCATAACACTCCCCTGTGGCACGCCAGAGGTTACTTTAACGTCTGTAGACGTCTCTCCATTGATAACAACATGCTGTGTTCTGTTTGCTAAAAACTCTTCAATCCAGCCACACAGCTGGTCTGATATTCCGTAGGCTCTTACTTTGTTTATCAGGCGACAGTGCGGGACTGTATCGAACGCCTTCCGGAAGTCAAGAAAAATAGCATCTACCTGGGAGCCTGTATCTAATATTTTCTGGGTCTCATGAACTGTGGTCATTGTCAGTCTTGCTCTGTCGCTTGGTTGCTCGCCGTTTATGTTCTCCATTTTTCTGTTTGTGTGTCCCAGTAGTTGCTTACGATGTACAGATGTTAGTAAACTACTTACATAACCTCGATTGAATCAACAGCCATGCAATTCATATATTTTCAGATGTATCGGCAAACAGAAAAAATATCACTGTTTGACATTTTTATGTCCTTCTAACGTCATTAAATTACACTGAAGAGCCAAAGAAATTGGTACACCTGACCAACATCGTGTAGGGCCCCCGGCAGTATGCAGTGCCGCAACACGACGTGGCATAGGCTCGACTAATGTCCGAGGGAATTGACACCATGAATCCTGCAGGGCTGTCCATAAATCCGTAATAGTATGAAAGAGTGGAGAACTCGTCTGAAAAGCACGTTGCAAGGCATCCCAGACATGCTCAATAATGATCATGTCTGGGGAGTTTAGTGGCCAGCTGAAGCGTTCAAACTGAGCCACTTTGTAGCAATTCTGGACGTGTGTGGTGTCGCATTGTCCTGCTGGAATTGTCCAAGTCCGTCAGAATGCACAATGGACATCAATGAATGCAGGTGATCAGAGAGGATGCTTACGTACGTGTCGCCTGTCAGAGTCGCACCTACATGTATCAGGGTCCCATAACACTCCATCTGCACATGCCCTACACTATTACAGAGCCTCCACCAGCTTGAAAAGTCCTCTGCTGATATGCAGAGTCCATGGATTTTTGAGGCTGTCTCCATATCCGTCCACGGCCATCCGATCGATACAATTTCAAACGAGACTCGTCCGTCCAGGCAACACGCTTCCAGTCATCAACAGTCCACTGTCAATGTTGACGTGTCAGGCGAGGCGTAAAGCTTTGTGTCGTGCAGTCACAAAGGCTACAGGAGTGCGTCTTCGGCTCCGAGAGCCCACATCAATGATATTTTGTTGAATGATTCGCAGGCTGACATCTGTTGATGGCCCAGCACTGAAATCTGCAACGATCTGAGGAAGGGTTGTACTTCTGTCACGTTGAACGATTTTCTTCAGTCGTCGTTGATCCCGTTCTCGCAGGATCTTTTTCGGTCCGCATCGATGTAGGAGATTTGATGTTTTACTGTACACTCGTGAAATGGTCGTACGCGAAAATCGCCACTTCGTCGCTACCTCGGAGATGCCGTGTCCCATCGCTCGTGCGCCGACTGTAACACAAGGTTCAAACTCACTTAAATCTTGGTAACCCGCCATTGTAGCAGCAGTAAGCGATCTAAAAATTGCCTTATACAGGCGTTGCCGACCGCAGCGCCCTGTTCTACCTGTTTACATATCTCTGTATTTGAATATGCATGCCTATACCAGTTTCTTTGGCGCTTCTGTGTAGTTACAGTAACGATGTTCACTTAACTGTATGCAAGGAAGGTTGAAGTTGCAGCTTCCTCTGGTCTCAGCAGCCTCTTCCTACTCCAACATCTGCAGGTCCTGCCTGCCGATCAGACAGGCTTGACCGCTCTGGCCTCTGGCGACATGCTGCAGAACTGCCAGCCGCCTCCACTGTGGCACAGCCAATGGCCTTCATACGATAGTGTCAGTTCGTTATTGTACTGCTGACTGATCATAGCCATTCTAGCAATCTTCTATGTTCCCGGCTCTCTCCGCCGTGGCCACATGCCCCGCAGCAGCTGCGCTATAGTGGAGTCAATGCCACACACAAAAGAACATCACTGGCGCCAGGAAACTAGCGATGCCACTCAGTACAGCGCTATCTCCCTCCCTCTCCCATCCAATCACCCCGCCATTAACTCTCGCCCCGTCCCTAGCCGGCAGATAGTCACACTTTAACGAAGTCATTTATTGTCAAAAAAATTCGTTTGAGTTGAGAGATGCATTCCCTCCATTCCTTAGTACTACACTACTGGTCATTAAAATTGCTACACCAAAAAGAAATGCAGATGATAAACGTTTATTCATTGGACAAATATGTTATACTAGAACTGACATGTGATTACATTTTCACGCAATTTGGGTGCATAGATCCTGAGAAATCAGTACCCAGAACAACCACCTCTGGCCGTAATAACGGCCTTGATACGTCTGAGCATTGAGTCAAACAGAGCTTGGATGCCGTTTACAGGTACAGCTGCCCATGCAGCTTCAACACGATAGCACATTTCATCAAGATTAGTTACTGGCGTATTGTGACGAGCCAGTTGCTCGGCGACCATTGACCACACGTTCTCAATTGGTGAGAGATCTGGAGAATGTGCTGGCCAGGGCAGCAATCGAACATTCTCTGTATCCAGAAAGGCTCGTACAGGACCTGCAACATGCAGTCATGCATTATCCTGCTGAAATGTAGGGTTTCGCAGGGATCGAATGAAGGTTAGAGCCACGGGTCGTAACACATTTGAAATGCAACGTCCACTGTTCAAAGTGCCGTCAATGCGAACAAGAGGTGACCGAGACGTGTAACCAATGGCACCCCATACCATCACACCGGGTGATACGCCAGTATGGCGATAACGAATACACGCTTCCAATGTGCGTTCACCGCGATGTCGCCAAACACGGATACGACCATCGTGATGCTGTAAACAGAACCTGCATTCATCCGAAAAAATGACGTTTTGCCATTCGTGCACGCAGGTTTATCGTTGAGTACACCATCGCAGGCGCCCCTGTCTGCGATGTAGCGTCAAGGGTAACCGCAGCCATGGTCTCCGAGCTGATAGTCCATACTGCTGCAAACGTTGTCGAACTGTTCGTGCAGTTGGTTGTTGTCTTGCAAACGTTCCCATCTGTTGACTCAGGGATCGAGACGTGGCTACAAGATCCGTTACAGCCACGCGGATAAGATGCCTGTCATCTCGATTGCTGGTGATACGAGGCCGTTGGGATCCAGCACGGCGTTCAGTAGTACCCTCCTGAACCCACCGATTCCATATTCTGCTAACAGTCATTGGATCTCGACCGACGCGAGCAGCAGTTTCGCGATACGATAAACCGCAATCACGATAGACTACAATCCGACCTTTATCAAAGTCGTAAACGCGATGGTACGCATTTCTCCTCCTTACACGAGGCATCACAACTACGTTTCACCAAACAACGCCGGTCAACTGCTGTTTGTGTATGAGAAATCGGTTGGAAACTTTCCTCATGCCAGCACGTTGTAGGTGTCGCCATCGCCGCCAACCTTGTGTGAATGCTCTGAAAAGCTAATCATTTGCACGACACAGCATCTTCTTCCTGTCGATTAGCTTTCGTGTCTGTAGCACGTCATCTTCTTGGTGTAGCAATTTTAATGACCAGTAGGGTAGACAGTTCTTCAATTACCTCCAAGGATAACGGACTGCATAATATTCCACGGCTCAATGGAACAAGGGAGTAGCTGATGCATCTGTGTGGCCTCCACCCTGTTCAGCTTACAGAAGATCGGAAGATATACCTGACCCTCTATCTTTCACAGGTTTAGGCGCCGCGCTTTGTCATCTATCACACATCACCTTGTCTACTTTGATCCACACACTAAAACCCCTCAATCTTGTGTGCTAACTCTTCTCAATCTGTAAAGGTGCATGAGGGTTACACGAACAACAACCTGTCCTACCGTCTAATTTAATTCTATCTATAATATTAGCAACCTTCGCGGCTTCCACGGATTGTATACAAAACGCGCCCACAGCAGAGCGAACCCTCTTTACATAACCACCAAACTGATCGTTTACTACATGTCTGCGCCATTTATGTGACTCAGTTAACATCGTCACAGCACGTGTAGTATCACTCATTTAAATAATTGCTCCTGAAATCCCGTCAACGATTCCTTTCCACTATTGTCTTAGTTATACATTCGCCAAACTGCCCTTACAGTGCGGATATATCAACTACTGAAATGTTTCTATACACCCTCCTCCCTCTTTTAAGTACCTCTTTTTTCAGTAAGACACACCATTTTACATTGTCCAGTCACATTAATGCGACCTATCCAAAGCCTGAATAACCACCTTCTGCAGTGCGGATGGCTGTGAGACGTGCAGGAGCAGAGTAAAAATGGTTCAAATGGCTCTGAGCACTATGGGACTTAAGATCTGAGGTCATCAGTCCCCTAGAACTTAGAACTACTTAAACCTAACTAACGTAAGGACATCACACACATCCATGCCCGAGGCAGGATTCGAACCTGCGACCGTAGCCGTCGCGCGGTTCCAGACTGAAGCGCTTGGAACCGCTCGGCCACCCCGGCCGGCGGAGCAGAGTAAGTGAGGGATGTGGAGCCATATCGACTCCAGTTCTGTGCCAGATGCGCTAGGTTTCTGAGGATCCACGTCGCAAACAGCCCGATATAGGTGGTCCCACAGATTCTGGATTAGGTTTAAATCAGGACAGTCTGGTAGCTAGGGGAGTACGATAAAGGCATCCCGGTGCTCGGCAAACTACGCAAGTACACTGCGAGCTGTGTGACACGTTCTACTATCCTGCTGATAAACTCCATCCTGCAAAAAATAAATAAACTGCATATAGAGGTGGAAATGCTCCTGAAGAACACATGCATACTTGTGTTGATCCGTTGTACCTTCCAGAATGCTCCCGAAGGATAAATGTATATTTGTGTTGGTCCACTGTGCATGCCAGAATGAGGAGGTTACCCAGGGAATTCGACGGAAACATTCCCCGGAACGTAACGCTCCCTCTTCCGGCCTGCATCCCTCCGTTGAGTCTTGCAGGGTATTTTCTTTTTGGTTCAACTGAAAATACCTCCTGCCCGCGGTGTTGTAGTGATATGTCAAGCCTTCATCGCCAATGAGAACCAGGTACGTGCTGCAGAGGTCCACATGCAGCACCGTTCGCTGAACGGTCTCGAGGAGACCGACACTGTCGGTAGGTTCTTGGTTCACCTGGGTGATCAGATGTTAAACAATTGCACGTCTATTCGCCCATTCACATCTCCACAGCTGTCATTCATCCATTCATCCCAGTCATCTATGGCCCACGGAGCAGCACTGTTGCCTCAACGGCGACTTTTTATAGTTCCATGTTGCCATGCATGATGTGCTTTGACCACGGCAGAACTGGAACAGTTTACAGAGTTAGCCGATTCAGAAACGCTTTCACCCTTGGCCTGAAAGCCAGTGATCACTCCCTTTTGAAACTTCCTGGCAGATTAAAACTGTGTGCCGGACCGAGACTCGAACTCGGGACCTTTGCCTTTTGCGGGCAAGTGCTCTACCAACTGAACTACCCAAGCACGACTCACGCCCCGTCCTCAGTGCTTTACTTCAGCCAGTACCTCGTCTCCTACCTTCCAAACTTTACAGAAGCTCTCCTGCGAACCTTGCAGAACTAGCACTCCCTTTTGGACGTCGGATGAACCACTCCGTTTCCGCATTGCCCAAACGACTGCACTGTTTTCCACGTCCCGCAACATGCTTTATGCACCCTCGACTGCTAGTGCTTCCACCTACCGCATTTGAGTGGTTACTGCACGTTGACGTCGAACATGGGCGGTGGTCACATACATGTGACGTCCGCAGCTCGTTATCTAGTGACTAGCTTTGCTGCCTTTGGTTCACTGAGTCCCAGATTCGATTCCCGGCCGGGTTGGAATTTTCTCCACCCAGCGACTGGGTGTTTGTATTCATCATTTCATCATCATTAGGGTAGTGACGAGACTGTAAATGGAAAGACTGGAACTTGTATGGGCGCTGATGACCAAGATGTTAAGCGACCTACAAACCAACATTATCATCATCACATTAATGTGACAGGACCGTGTATAAGTTGATCTCATAGTATTAGGGGAGGAATAAATAAAGATATTCTTGGTATTAAGCATTACTGCAACAGGTTTGGCAATTCTAGCAAAATTAGTCTTCCATCCTTTAGCTACACCTGCTGATATCTCATCTCTTGTATCTTGCATCAGATCGACGTTCAACAGGTAGTTTATCTTATGACTTCAAAATTCATTGAATTATTATATAAAATTTACACAACGTCAGTTTTACAATTAGAAGTCCGTATCTAAACCAGTGGCGTAATAAGACCAGTCAATGAAGACCAAAAAGGGTCGAATTTTGGAAATAATTCGCGCACTCGCAAACTCTTATACGGTGGTAGAAGGGAGTGCCGAATCCCTTGCGCTGAACATATAGACACTAAATCCGCAAATATAAACCCTGCCTGGAGGAGCATCTTCTCTAACTCGTTCCTTTCGGTACAGCAGGCTCTCCCTGACTCCGACACCTCGAGTCCCAGCCCGCCGATTAGGCAAACTCGCCAGTTCCTGGTCTCTGGCAATCCACTGCGTAACTATCAGCCGCTCGCACATCAACAGCAGCACTGACCACCAGAAGATGTCAGTTTCTCATTGTACTGCAGACTCACCACCGCCATCCATACACTCTGTTTACCTGATGGCAGGACTCACGGCAGTCACAGCCGGCCTCTGTGGCCGAGCGGTTCTAGGCGCTTCAGTCTGGAACCGCGCTGCTGCTGCGGTCCCAGGTTCGAATCCTGCCTCGGGCATGGATGTGTGTGATGTCCTTAGGTTAGTTAGGTTCAAGTAGTTTTAAGACTAGGGAACTGATGACCTTAGATGTTAAGTCCCACAGAGCTTATAGCCATTTTGAACGGCAGTCACATATACTGCAGCGGCAGCGCTCTGGTGGTTGCAATGTCGCATACCATACATCTTCGCCAGCACAGGAAAGCTAGCCATACCGTTTGACTATGTCTTCCACCACCAATTTTTTATTATTTCCCTCATCAATTCCTTGCGAATATGACATTGTCCTCCACAATACAGCTAAACTGGCAGACTTTGACTTAGAACATATTATACTGAAATTTCTGTCCAAATACTGTTCCTCCAACACTTTCAAGTTGGCTTTCAGCGCATCTCGTCATAGCTCCACTCCCGTCGAATCAAAATTATTTATACTGTCGGCACTGCCCATCTTTCTTCGACCTCTTCCGCACACAACAAAGGCTCACACCGCACTTCGCCTTGTCCAGTTCCTTGATTTCTGCCAAGAGTTTAACAATACATGAAGTGTCAACTGGAAAATCTACTCCTATGTCTACCTAGACAAGCTGTCCTGCAACTTTTGTTATTTTATCCGAAGAGCCAAGAGTCCATGTATGCATTTCAAATGACTTCCCCGGTGGCTGCGGCATGCCTTACGAAATTGTGTTTCTCCAACAGTAAAACCCAAATATAACGATGTTCCATCCAGCTGTGTTTTGCACTGTTCAATCACAAAATCCAGTCAAGAATGAGACTGTAACGTTTTCCAACTCGAGAAAATACTATTATGTGAGCCCACAAGCCCCAAAATCCTACTCCTCCACTCGGAAATTCATCCACGTCGAACTGAACGAACGAACAGAAACCCAAACTTACTGTACAATGCGCGAGTTCAAATTCTGTACAACAAGGATACTCTGACTTGCTCTAGATACCTGCAGTCCTGTGCCCACAAAAAATTTCATATGCTTTCTTGTATGAAACTGACCAAACGAAGTGTGCCACTGTTTCAGCAAAGGGGTATCCGGTGCTCACATAAACTTCGAGCGATGCACAGGGGCAACATTGTCCCTTTTCTTATTTAACACTGGGGTGCAACCTTAACCTTCCTTCTGCCACTAGTAGCTTGTGTGGACGTTCATGTTCTGAGTGTGTACCTTTCATAGTGAAGCATCCGGTGGTTGAGATCATTAGTGGAGTGGAACAAGCAGTTCCTCAGCTTCCTCAAGAAGCAGCGGATGACGTAAGGCTTGCTACTAGCCGGATTTTAGCGACATCCAAGCCGCCCAAGTCACACATCAGCAGAGAGGAGAGACAAGGACTGAAATTGTTGCAGAAGGATGAAGATCTAGTTGTTTTACCTGCGGACAAGGGGAACGCCACGGTAATCCTCAATGCTACAGATTACCATAAGAAAGTTGGATTATTACTGGAGGACAGCACATACCGGGTTCTCAGGCGGGATCCCACATCGGCGCTCAGCAGGAAGACAAGGGAGCTACTAAAAAACTCTGGCCTCTCCGACGAACTGGTGAAGAACTTACGGCCGAGAGCACCTAGGCCACCAAGACTGTACGGTTTGCCAAAGGTTCATAAGGAGAACGTCCCGTTGAGACCGATTGTTAGCGCTATTGGCTCTCCTACGTACAAGCTTGCAAAGCACTTAACTAAACTGTTGGCGCCTATAGTTGGTCACTGCCCACATCATATTAAAAATTCAAAAATGTTTGTTGATATCATAAAACAGATGAAGATAGGCCCAAGTGATATCATGGTCAGCCTCGACGTGGTTTCTCTGTTCACCAAAGTACCTGTGGATGACACATTACAATTGTTGTCTGCTCATTTCTCCTCAGAAATTTTGAAGTTGTTCCGGCATACCTTGACGACCACTTATTTTTTATACAGTGGAAATTATTATGAAATGACGGATGGAACAGCCATGGGTTCGCCACTGTCACCAGCAATAGCGAATTTTTTCATGGAGGACTTTGAAGAACGAGCCCTGAGCAGTGCACACCTCCGCCCATCATGCTTCCACAGATACGTCGACGATACTTTTTTAATCTGGCCACACGGCAGCGACACGCTGCAGCAGTTCGTCGAACATCTGAATGGTGTACATCCAAACATAAAATTTACATTGGAGGTAGAGAAGGAAGGGAAGTTACCTTTTTTAGATGTGTTGGTAGAGCGAAAGCCGGATGGACGACTGGGCCATTCTGTGTACAGGAAGCCAACCCATACAGACTTATATCTGCATAGCCATAGCTTCCATCATCCGTCTCAGAAGAGAGCTATGCTGAATACTTTAGTACACAGAGCCAGGACTATTTCCGACAAGGACCACCTCGGTCCCGAGATCAACCATTTGACGACTGTTTTCAAAAGGAATGGTTATTCTGCCGGTGAAATTAAATCAGTATTGTCCAAGAAAGTAAGACACGATGCCGGCCACATACAAGAAGAGGACCAACACTTAGCGCGGCTTCCTTTTTGCGGTGCTACAACGAGCAAGATAGCCAGAGTCCTGAAGAGGCAAGGAATAAAACCAGTTTTCCGACCACCTAGGAAAATTAAGGAAATGTTGAGACCAGTCAAAGATAGTCTCGGCTTAAGAGTGCCGGGAATTTATACTATTCCTTGCGAATGCGGCAAGAATTACGTGGGCCAGTCTGTAAGAACCGTTGCCGACCGCTGCATCGAGCACCAACGTCACCTGAAATACAGGTATTTGGAAAAATCAGCGGTGGCTGAACATAGCCTGCTTAACAAGCATAAGATTTTATTTGAAGAAACCAGAGTAATAGCCCACACATCGAATTACTGGGACTCTGTGATCCGGGAAGCAGTCGAAATTAGGCTTAGCGATAATAACTTTAATAGAGACAACGGCTATGCACTTAGCAACACTTGGAAGAGTGCACTGGATAAAGAAAAATCGCTGAGAAAAACTTCTCGCACTTTACCTCCTGATTTAAGGGATGGCGCTGCAAGCAACGCGGGATAGCAACTACATCTATGGAAGTAGAGGGCACCACTTCGCTACGCGCCATATCGCTGACGTATTCCAGCCAATAAGAAGCCGTCCTTTGCAATTTAAAAGTGGGAACCTCGCTAGTTCACGACAGTCAGTTTTAGCCCTGACGACGACCATGGAGGTAGTGGTCGAAAGCTCGGAGATTTATCCTGATTTGACGCGGCATGTACACCGAGAAATTTTTACTCAGCATCCTGCAGTTTCCCCGAATGTGACCAAGCTTACCACATTGATAGCCGTACAGTCCTACTGAAGATTTTTTTGCATTGCACTGATGATGGCAGTGGAGTTCCTAGGTTCTGCAGATATTCAACCAGCTGCTCATTGACAGCAGAAACCTTCTTTTACTGCCCAACACGGTGTACTTGTAATTCATACCCAAATTAGGATGGTGCTGATGGGTGCGCATCGTACCCACGACTATGGTGCACATTTCAGAGTGGTGACACTGCCTGTTGATAATATGTCCCTCTCATTGCGGTAGGAAGGAGTCATTACGTTGTCAGCATGCTGAGGTAGCCAGCAGTTGGCTTAGATACTGGGCATGGTGTCACAACATGGTGGTCGGTCTACTACAAGGCTATGGAAGCTTTCAGATGCGAAGCCTGGTTCTGTGGCAGGTTGGCAGCATCTGGTGCTGGTGGACGCCCAGTGGCTTATTGGCTAGGAGAGCCCCCGTTCGACCCTCACCCCATCAGTGCTATTGCTGGAGAGCCCTGGAAGGCAGTATTATGAGGATGATGGTTCAGTGGTGGTGGCCTCAAGGCAGCACTAGACAGAGCATCAACTCATAGTGCTGTTAAGCAAGGAGCTTTCTTGCTCTTGGCTCACGCCATACAGATTACAAGACAAAAAAGGAAGGAAGCAACACGGAAGAACTATCCGAATGTGGCGGAAATCAGTAGGTGTGAAGCGCATGTACAGACAAGCAGGGCCGGACAGGGTGGCCGAGCGGTTCTAGGCGCTACAGTCTGGAACCGCGCGACCGCTACGGTCGCAGGTTCTATTCCTGCCTCGGGCATGTATGTTTGTGATGTCCTTGGGTTAGGTTTAAGTAGTTCTAAGTTCTAGGGAACTGATGACCTTAGAAGTTAAGTCCCATAGTGCTCAGAGCCATTTGAACAGACAAACAAGTGATAACAGTTTCAGAAAATTGGATGAATTATTCAAGACAACGAGTTTAAAGATAGTCAAAAACGCTTTCCTCCACCTCTAGCCCTTATGCAAACAGTTATTTGGCTTGACATTGATTGATACAGTTTTTGGATGTCCACCTCGGGGACACTGTGCCGAATTTTGGCCAACTGATGCTGTAGATCGTCAAAACCCTAAGCTGTTGAGACCCACCCATAATGCTACAAACGTTCTCGATTGGGAAGAGATCGAGAGACCTTGTAAGTCGAGATAGCTATTGGCAAGCATGAAGACAGGAAAGAGAAACCCTCGCCGTATGAGGGCGGGCATTATCTGCTGAAATGTAGCTCTTGGTCGAGTTTCCATGAAGGCAAACAAAACAGGTCTAGAATATCGTCGACGTACCGCTGTGCAGTAATAATGCCACAGATGACAGCCAAAGGGGTCCTGGTATTAAATGAAACGGCACTCCATCACTTGTGGATGTCAGGCTGTGTAGTTGGTGACAGTATGGTTGATATCCCGCTGATGTCTGGGCCGTCTACAGACACATCTCCGTCGTTCGTTGGGGCTTAATTCGAAGTGGGACTCACCACTTAAGACAATTCTACTGCAGTCAATTAGATTCCAGGCTGCATTGAGCAACGAGAATGTGTCTGCAGATGCTCTGGACAGAGGTGCGATACCTTCCTGATTGTTGCTCACCACACGGCCCGACAACCATGAGTGATGGTCTGGGGTCCCATTTCTTTTCACATTAGGTCTCCTTTGATTGTTAACTGCGGCACCCTTACCGCACAGTGGCAATTCGGCGTTATTATATGCCCCGTTTTGTTGTCCTTCATAGAGAACCATCCTAAGCTTACATTTCAGCAAGACAATGCCCATCCCTACGAGAGTTTCTATTGCTTGTCTGCTTGCTTACCAAACCGTAACTTGACCAACAATGTCGGCCCAATTGAGAACGATTGGAGCATAATGGTCCGGTTCCTCCAAATAGCTCGGGATTTTGATGATCAAATGCACCAATTGGAGAGAATTTGGCACTATAACCTCAGGAGGACATCGAATGGCCTTGGCATTCCATGCTAAACCAAATAACTGCTTGCATAAGGGCCAGAGGTGGCCCATCGCGTTATTGATTTGCTCATAAGATTTGTTTGGCTGTACATATACCGATTTCCGTCCCATTCAGATAATTACCTAGAGGTGCGTCGTTTTTTATTGTCTTGGAGTCTCTATAAACGTGAGAGGAATAAGGCTCAGTGGAGCAATGAAAAATTTCAGGTAACTCGTGCTATTACGACAGTTGCCAGTGACGATACAGTATACAGGGAAATTCATGTGCTCCTACCGATGTCGTTTCATGTGACCTGCAATCTGGCCTTCATCAAACACGTGCGAGATTTTCATATTCTCTGTCTCGCTATGCGCAGACTATTAGTCCTACAGAAAAAAATTAACATACCTTTGTGTGTTTTCGCTAGAGGTTGTAATTGCTGTAGTTTTCGAGCTGTTCAAGAAAAACGTACAAAAGTTACCTTCAAACGCATCTGCACCCCCACACGCATCCCTCACCAGTCAGGAATTCTAGTATGTTGTATGTGGCCCTCGGTTTTACCAAAACAAGGGTTTCGGACTACACGAACCTTCCCGATATTCGACCTTCTTTTCGTCTCTATTAACTGGGCTATTACGCCCCCAGCATAGCCCACTATTTCGTTAACATTATTAATTTAAACGTGTCCATGAGGGTAATAAACGAAAAACTTTCGTAAACGCTACGCTAATCCTAATTAGGTTTACAATTCGAAGCAATTTGACCCTTTGAAGCGCGACAGCTTCGTAGTCATAACACTTGACGATGTAACGGCTTATTTTATGCTGTTAAAATTCACAAAACTGTTATGTAAAATTTACACAAACATCCATTTTACGATTTGTAACTGCTCGACTAAGACAGTGGCGTTGAGAAAAAAAAGCTGCTTCTACATAACATTTCGATGACAATGATAATTATCTTATCTCTTTGTTCAACTGAGTGCCAAATTTAACAGAAAACTATTTTATAGGCCAATTCCGGATAATGAATACTGAATACTGTACTTTCATTGCGGTGACAGCACACACAAAACAACAGAGAGAAACGCAGATCCCCTTTTCGGCATTTTACGCATCAAATAATGGACAGCAGCTTATGAACAAAAGCGAGTGCACGTGATCGTTTTCAAACGGTGCTGTGTGCTGTAGTGGTATAAATAGAGTGAACGGCATGGCGGGGATATAGTGGAGGGCGGGGGGGGGGGGGGGGGGGCTAAAGCTGCCGGCTTATTCAAAGAGGCGGAAGGGGAACTGGGTCGGCAGTGGGCATTACTTGCTGCACGCGAAATTACACCTCGTGCTAATGCGGCCAAAAGCCTCCGCGCTATGTTCAGTGTTCAGGTAATCGCCTGCATCTCTGATGCACAAAACACACGGGACGGGACAGACGAGGAGGCTGCGAAGTTAGGGAAGTAATTAACCGCCGACAGGTGACGGCTACGTAGTGAAACTCAGTACGTAGCAAACGATCCAAGTAATGTGGCACTGCCTGAAAAGTCGCGTAACCTTTCCATAGTGCGATGACGGCGGTAGCGAAAAACTGGGGCTCTCAAAGCTTGTTACTGCACGTGAAATTTGCTGTGTGTAGAACACAAAATTGTACCGATGATTATACCGCTTTATTTTCGTCTTCTGTCTCCTCATCTAAAAAGAACTTTCAAAAGCAATTAAAGTTCAAGGAAAAGGAACAAAAAAAAGGAATTAATATTTACTTACGTACTTACTCACTGGTCATACCGGACTCGAGAGTCTATTACCGCAGCAACGTATTTTCGCCATCTGTCCCTGTCTTGGGCTATTTCCTTCCATTCACCTTCAATACCTAGACTCCTCAAATCAGCCTCCACATTGTCCTCCCATCTACGACTCGGTCTCCCCACAGGACGTTTTCCCTATAGGTGCCCTGCCAGTACTCTGCGAGCTGCCCTGCCCTCATCCATTCGATCTACGTGACCCGCCCATCGCATCCTACGTGATTTAATAATAGAATAGAATTCGTGAACCTCTTCGTTATGCAGTTGGAATTAAGGTTTGCCGATTAGATTTAAATTCTCTCAGTCTGCAAATGAGCAAGATGGTCGCTTGAATGAAATCAAATGATGACCAACGAGATAAAAACAAGAATATTGGAGAGAAGTCCAACTTAAAAGTCGATACTAAAGGTCATAGTTTCGTTATTTCTTTTAGAACCTTTAATTTAGTTTTAAAAAAGAGTCATTGCATTTAGTTGATGAGTTCGATACGTGTCTAACAAATGAACTGATGATATCAGAACTGAAGAGTATGTAAAATGTAGTCTGAGTATATCAAAAAAACTATTTCTGAGAAACAGAAACATGTAATACAAATTTAAGTATCAGGAAGTCTTTTCTGCAAGTATTTCCCTGGAGTGTAGCTTTTATGGTAGAGAGATACGGACAATAAACAGTAAAAAGAACAGAAACTTTTGAAATGTATTGCTACAGAAGAATGTCGAAGACTGAGTAGTCACATCGAATAGATAATGAAGAGGCACTGAATCTAAATTGAAAAAATTGTCATATTCTATTTAAAATAAGGGAAGGATAGGACACATCCTCAGCAATCAAGGAACGTTTTCGAAATAATTTTATCATGATTTGGCACAACAGCTGTGTGACTTGTTATTAAAACTACCCGTTTCAAGTGAACATCATCAGTTATAAGAGCCATTAGCTAGCCTATGAGTTCTACCACAATCACCTGTAGCTGGGTAACTTTATAAGTTAACGGCATCAAAAGTACAGAATGCAGTGAATGTATAACGTTAACGAAGATACACTTGATCTTGACTGAATGAATGTGCCATAATTAATGGCGGCTTTGTATAACTGAGAATGGTCTCTCGCTGGACCAAAACTAAAAGGCTTGCTGTTATTGTCCTAAATCCCGATTTTCAAGAAAACATTTGTAAGTTGCAAATCATCACCTACTGAAAACAGTGTGAATCAAAGAACAGTTCATTTCAATCAAATCTTATTGCTTTACAAGAACCGTCACATTAAAAAAAGGAAAGACACGAGCCTTTGACGGTAGTCTCCATCATCGACATCAGGAGTCAGAATCTCCTATATTTTTATTGTAACTGTAAATAGATCCCAACTGGGAAATTAGGAACTGTCTATGAGGAATATGGATTCCATACTACATTATCCGTGAGAAAGCAACAATCAGCGAGTCTCTGGTGGTTGTAATGTAGATGTTCTAAGGGATTCTGACAGGGAAAATGATCTGGAAAGTTTATTTTGATCCCACAATTTGATATCACTAATTAACTTCCAACACGGATGGGTAAACACAGTAAGGTCCTACATCATAATGTTTCCTTTGATGATGCTCAGACCAAGAAAATAAGTGTATAACCAGTGACAAATGCTCTCCCTAAACATGACGCAAAGTTATTTGGGACACCTAAGGTAGTACCTTACAGTACTAATATTCCTCAAATTAAATCAGAATAATTGACTCCAGAACAAATGTTTTTAAGAATAGTTTACAAGAGATTACCTTGGACGAAATTTATGATGAACCAAATGCTGACATAAAATATCATCTACGTATTTCATAATAAATACTATTACTTGAAAATAGGTTGCCACATAAGCTACTCAGAAACGACGCTAAACAGCCACGTAAAAATCTTTAGATCACGAGGTTGATTAAAGTACCTTGTAAATGGAAAAGTGGAATGCACTGTTGGCGAGAAGAAGTTGGAATCCTGCAATAGTTGCACACTACCAAAACTACTGAAAATTACTAAGAGAAGTTATTAAAAAATCAAGGAACGTGCACATTATGTCAGAAATCATCAATTTCATCATTTTAAGGCTTTATGGAATGTAGTGAAACGAAAGACTGGACACCCAACAACAGAACAGGATGTTATCACTGTTAAATTTAATGGAATGGCTATAAATGATGGCTCATAGGTTGGAAATATGTTTAAAACCATATTTTAAATACAGTAGATGTAGGGACAAACAGTTCAAGAGAAAAATCACAGCAGTAATCTGAAAAAGCAAATCTCACAATGAATGTATATGAATGTATCCTTCCCTTTCTGAAACTAAGAAAATTATATCTTCCCTTAAAAACATGAACTCACCTGGATTTGAAAGTGATTCCAGTAGAATACTAAAGATTTGATGCCATTTAATAAGCCCTGTCTTGTGATATATCAATATCTCAAGGCATTTTTCCAGAGAGACTGCAATATGCTGTTGTTAAGGCCTCTACAGGAAAAGATGGTAGGAGAGATGTCAATAACTACCAATCTGTTTTACTACTGACACCATTTTCCAAAATTTTTTAGAAGGTGATGTGTTCTAGAATAGTATGTCGCTTGATCAGCAATTATATCCCCTGTAAATCACAGTTTGAATTTTAGAACAGTTGCTCTACTCGAATTGGTGCTTACAAGTTCACTCGAAAATTTTACAAGCATTAAACAAGGTAGCAGCGCCGCTTGGTGCTTTCTGCGACCTGTATAACGCATTGTACTGTTTGACTCACAATATTCTCCTAGATAAAACTCAGATTACATGGAATCGACGAAACAGTCAACCAACGGATGTTATATCTTACCGAAATAATGCAAAAAACTGTACTTAGTAATTCAATCATTATTGTCACGGGTCATTATTCTCACAGGAGAAATAACATATGAGGTTCCCCAGGGTTGAGTTTTAGGACCGCTGTTGTTTCCCACGTCTGTAAACGATCTTCCGTCTACAACGCAACAAGTAAAATTAGTCCTTTTTGCGGATAACACAAGTGCTGTAGTCAATCCAAGCACAGATAAAACAACAGAAGACATTGTAAACAATGTTCTTTAAAGTATCTTCGACAGTTTTCTGCGAATGGTCGCACCCTCAGTTTTAAACGACACAAGATATTCAGCGCTACCCACATCTGAAAGTACTACGCCAATGACAGTGTAACACATGGTAAAGAAATAATAAATATGGTGGAATCTACAAATTTCTTAGGTTCCATATTGATGGGTGTTTAAACTGAAACAAAACTCATTTCACAACTCGTAAAACAACTTAGTTAAGCCACACTTGCACTTAAGATGATAGAAAGTGTATGGAAGAGAGAAATAAATACGTTGATATTATCCATATTTTCACTCAGTAATGTCATACTAAGTAATTTTCTCAGGACAGTGCTGTAAAAATAAGATGTAGTGCTCACTCACGGTCTTCTTGTAGACATTTAGCGTAGTATTGTGTATTGAACTGGGGACCTAGAAACGACGGAGTAGCTTCGTCCTCGCCGTAGCCCTCAGTGTTCACAACCCCACAGCAGACTACAGCAGGCCACTCACCCCACCGCCGCCCCACACCGATCCCAGTTTCCCAGAGTTATTGTGAGGTTGGGCCCCCAATGGACACCCCTCTCCACCCCCTCCCCGTCCCCCTCACAGGAACGTCTCATACCAGACGATTGTAAACCCAATGTTAGCGTGGTACAGTAAGTATGATGTACGCGTAAGTGGAGACAGGGCATGCGAAGCAATCGCCGACATAGTGTAACTGAGGCGGGAAAAGGAAACCCAGCCCGCAGATGGAAAACCCCCTTAAAACCCATCCACAGGCTGGCCGGCACACGGGACCTCGACACTAATCTGCCGGGCGGAATCGTGCCGGGGACCGGCACGCCTTCCCGCTCTGGAAGCGGAGCGTTACACCGCGGGGCTAGCCGGACGGACTGTCGTAGTATATTTATACGCTCATAAAGTTTTTCCTAAATAGTCCACTGCAGTTCAAAAGGAACAATGATGTACATAATCACAATACCGGAAGAAAAAATGACATTCACTACACAACACTGAGGTTGTCTTCAGTACAGAATATGCTGCAAAATGCTGCAAATAAATTTTTGGCCAATTACCCAGTGATTTAGAACGTCTGTCTGGTAACAAAGTAAAATTTGAGAACAAACTAGAAAAGGTTCTCCTTGAAAACTCCTTCAGTTCTGTAGAAGAACTTCTACTACGGCAATGTGTTCAAGGTGATGCGTAGGAATTACTGAATCACATGAATATGACTTAACAGAAAAAAAACTTGCGAGTGATTAACATGTATCAATATTTACAGTACAGTTTCTCATGTAACTGTAAAATCAGTCGTTCCTCAGCATTACGATTTATCAAGCAAATGATCCAAGGAACGTCTAAATAATTTATTATTTGGAAGTTATAGCAACACCCTGTGTATATCACGGATTTGTTAACATTTTTTAAAAGAAACTTATTTAATATATTCAACTAACAACATCTTACATAACCTTAAGATGAGTCCGAGATGGCTGAAATCAGCTGCTTAATAAGGTAAATGTACTGGAGTGTAAACATACAATGAGGCCCCTAAAGCACCTTAAAATTGTCAGCTGCCGCCTAAACAAAATATTACTTTATATGAAAGATTTCCTCTTACTTAATACTGTACCCGCGCAATTAGATCAACATTATGGTATAACCGTAGTATAACGCTCCTCTGTATGTGAATGTGACAATGGATGTTGAAACTGTTCAGCCACCTAAGGACACCAGAAGTCGTCTGACTACAATTCCAGTACACAGGACGAAACGTAGAGAAAAAGTAAGAAGGAAAATGACACAGCCTAGTCATCCGGAAGATACTACTTTCTATGACATCGGCCATGAATGCGTGTAGACTTATATCACTACTACTAGCAAACCCATCAATGCCTCGCAACTGTTAAAAACGTGTGGGAATTGGATATGCGGCCTTATGTCGGAGTGTCCCTGAGAACTGTGTCAGGACACAAATTTCATCTGCTGCCCGTTGTGACTTCTCCTACTTTGAAGGTATGGAACTCGAAATTGTACTAAATTACTTAGAATGTGCATGAAAAAGACTTGTCTTTTCGTTTTTATTACCGTTAAAAAACTTTTTATTCACAGTACAATTACAAATCTTCAGAATTACGAGGCGTGTTTTTTAAGTAAGATTCGTTTCGTTGAAGACATGAGAAGTTCGCGCGAATACCGCAACGAGCGGGTGCATCGTGTACCGGAATGCCTCGGGAACAGCTGCGCTCAGTTTCAGCTCTGTAGCTAACCTGTACGGTTCTGTTCTGTGCTTTCCAAATGTTTAAGACTATCAACTCACCCGCCGCGTGTGAGATTCGCTCAGTGATACGGTTTTTGTTAGCAAGGAACCCGACAGATTTGCGAAGTGTGTTGTGATACTGCTATGAGTGAAAGCAAAGTGCGTAAGTCGGTTGTTGTTGTGGTCTTCAGTCCTGAGACTGGTTGGATGCAGCTCTCCATGCTACTCTATCCTGTGCAAGCCTCTTCATCTCCCAGTACCTACTGCAACCGACATCCTTCTGAATCTGCTTAGTGTATTCATCTCTTGGTCTCCCTCTACGATTTTTACCCTCCACGCTGCCCTCCAATACTAAATTGGTGATCCCTTGATGCCTCAGAACATGTCCTACCAACCGATCCCTTCTTCTGGTCAAATTGTGCCACAAACTTCTCCCCAATCCTATTCAATACTTCCTCATTAGTTATGTGATCTACCCATCTAATCTTCAGCATTCTTCTGTAGCACCACATTTCGAAAGCTTCTATTCTCTTCTTGTCCAAACTATTTATGGTCCATGTTTCACTTCCACACATGGCTGCACTCCATACAAATACTTTCAGAAATGACTTCCTGACACTTAAATCTATACTCGATGTTAACAAATTTTTCTTCTTGAGAAACGCTTTCCTTGCCATTGCCAGTCTACATTTTATATCCTCTCTACTTCGACCATCATCAGTTATTTTGCTCCCCAAATAGCAAAACTCCTTTACTACTTTAAGTGTCTCATTTCCTAATCTAGTTCCCTCAGCATCAGCCGATTTAATTCTACTACATTCCATTATCCTCGTTTTGCTTTTGTTGATGTTCATCTTATATCCTCCTTTCAAGACAGTGTCCATTCCATTCAACTGCTCTTCCAAGTCCTTTGCTGTCTCTGACAGAATTACAATGTCATCGGCGAACCTCAAAGTTTTTATTTCTTCTCCATGGATTTTAATACCTACTACGAATTTTTCTTTTGTTTCCTTTACTGCTTGCTCTATATACAGATTGAATAACATCGGGGAGAGGCTACAACCCTGTCTTACTCCCTTCCCAACCACTGCTTCCCTTTCATGTCCCTCGACTCTTATAACTGCCATCTGGTTTCTGTACAAATTGTAAATAGCCTTTCGCTCCCTGTATTTTACCCCTGCCACCTTTAGAATTTGAAAGAGAGTATTCCAGTCAACATTGTCAAAAGCTTTCTCTAAGTCTACAAATGCTAGAAACGTAGGTTCGCCTTTCCTTAATCTTTCTTCTAAGATAAGTTGTAAGGTCAGTATTGCCTCACGTGTTCCAGTGTTTCTACGGAATCCAAACTGATCTTCCCCGAGGTCGGCTTCCACTAGTTTTTCCATTCGTCTGTAAGGAATTTGTGTTAGTATTTTGCAGCTGTGGCTTATTAAACTGATTGTTCGGTAATTTTCACATCTGTCAACACCCGCTTTCTTTGGGATTGGAATTATTATATTCTTCTTGAAGTCTGAGGGTATTTCGCCTGTTTCATACATCTTGCTCACCAGATGGTAGAGTTTTGTCAGGACTGGCTCTCCCAAGGCCGTCAGTAGTTTCAATGGAATGTTGTCTACTCCCGGGGCCTTGTTTTGACTCAGGTCTTTCAGTGCTCTGTCAAACTCTTCACGCAGTATAGTATCTCCCATTTCATCTTCATCTACAACCTCTTCCATTTCCATACTATTGTAAGTGGGCAAGAGAATTCAAAGATGGCCGTAACAACGTCCATGATGAGGACCACTTCGGTAGCCCTTCTTTGACTGCAGATGATCTGATGGCTTCAGTTGAAGCGAGGATTCGCGAGAACAGGCGCTTCGCAATAACAGGTCTCTCAAATAAATTTCCTGGTGTGTCGAGATCAGTGATCTACAACATTGTTTCTGAACACCTGAAGTTTAGGAAACTGTGCTCCCGTTGGGTCCCGAAACTCCTAACAGAGGACCACAATAACCTAAGATTGGAGTGTGCAGTGAAGTTTTTGAGTCGTTATCACGAAGAAGGTGACGGCTTCTTGAGTCAGATCGTAACTTGAGACGAAACATGGGTTTCGCATATCACGCCCGAATCTAAGCAACAGAGCATGAAATGGAGACACACACACTCGCCTGTGAATGTGAAGGCCAAACAGACACTATCCCAGCACAAAATCATGGCGTCGGTGTTTTCGGGTAGGCATGGTGTTTTGTTGATCGACTTCATGCAACGAGGAACCACTATCAATGCAGAAGCATACTACCAATCCTTGAGAAAGTTACACAGAGCGATTCAAAACAAAATACGCGACATGCTGACAACAGGAATTGTCCTTCTCCATGACAATGCAAGACCTCACACTGCAGGTCAGGCCCGCGATTTACTGGAAAGTTTTGGCTAGGAAGTTTCAGACCACCCACCCTACAGTCC
The DNA here is from genome assembly GCF_021461385.2 of Schistocerca piceifrons. Classification (NCBI taxonomy): domain Eukaryota; kingdom Metazoa; phylum Arthropoda; class Insecta; order Orthoptera; family Acrididae; genus Schistocerca; species Schistocerca piceifrons. The sequence continues at coordinate 530,064,391 of NC_060141.1, read as the reverse complement.
AGATCTTGCGCCGAGCGATTACCATTTGTTCCTCCACCTCAAACACCTCAGTGGCAACCGTTACAATGACAATGACGACGTAAAAGCGGCAGTGAACTCTTGGTTATCGGAGCAGGCGGCAAGTTTTTATGAAGAGGGTATTTTAAAATTGGTTGAGAGGTTTGATACGTGTTTGAACAAACTTGACAACTATGTCGAAAAATAGAGTGAAGTATGTGATTTCTTAAAATAAATTTACTTTTTTGAAATAACCTTTCGTTGTGTACTCATGTTCAAACGGACCTTACTTAAAAAACATGCCTCGTACAACATTTTTCGTTTTTAGGATACTGTGTGGTAAGAGTATGAATTGGTTTTCTGATCATGGTAGACACATTCTTATTGTATATGATTTCCAGCGTATTTGAATGCCCGAGCATCAGCCGTGTCATTCTTACTGTAAAGGAAGCATTGAATCACTTAACCTGAATTCGTGAATCACTTGTGATCAATTGCACAAGACGCACTAGTGAGACTTCTCTACATACGGGATCTGTGAGCAGTAAGCATAGTAGCTTATGTAATTCTACTTCACATTGTTTTAATTAGCTTTACGAAAATGCAAACCATTCAAATTCTGTGACAATGAATCAAAACTTGACCGATTTGTTACAAATACAACTTTCGAAATATACATGTTTTCTTTAAAATAGACTGCGAGGATGAAAACAAAATACTACATTTTCACAGCACATTCATTTTTAACAAAAATCTTGTACACCACTGTTTAAAAAATAGCCCAACGTCGATCTGAATGCTTGTTGCAGTATCATGCAGACGAATGAAGTAAAAAGGCGAAGAACTTTTCGATATTTGTGCTAACAGCGTTTCCCCTTTATATATTTATACAGATAAACTGTTTCTTTGAGTTACATGATTAGGTGGCTGCTGGCCTCATGTATATTCGTGGAGAGATAAGTGTATAATTTCTGTCGTGTTCTTTCAAATGCAGTGGTGACAGCAGTTGTTATTTTATTACAAGTACTGTCCAAATAACACTGTACATGTTTTCCTAATAGTTTCAGTGTGAATGAAATAAACTCATTATTACAATGATTTCCTGTTTTGGAAGCGAGCACATGAAGAAATGTGGGTATTCCGTGCAGTTCGGAAGTGACGTTTGGTCCTGTAATTTCAATTAGTGGCTCTCTTGAATCGTTTTACATCTCTGTCTAGATACATACTAGGCAAGTCACCATATGGTGGATGGTGGACAGTACCTTGTACCATTACTAGCCATTAACTTCCTGTTGCACTCGCAAACAAAGCGAGGGAAGAACAACAATCTTTATGCCACCGCATGAGCCTTGGGTTCTCTTACTTCTAGGCCCTTAATGTACAATGGCGGTAGTAGAGTCATTCTGCAGTCGGCTCTCCTAATTTTCGCAATAATGTTTAGCGAGGACATCATCATCTTCTCTCTAGGGATTCCCATTTGAGTTCACAAAACATCTCCGTAATACTCGCGTGTTCATCAAACCTAGCGGTAACAAAGCTAACAGCCGCCTCTGAATTGCTTCAACTCCTTCCTTTAATCCGAACTGGTGGAGATCCCAAACACTCGAGCGGTACTCCCGAATGAGTCACACTGGCGTTCTATACGCGGTCTTCTTTATAGACGAGCTAACTTTCAAAATATTCTCCCAAAAAACGAAATTGAAGTCGATCGTTCGCCTTCCCTACTACAATCCTTAGCTGCTCGTTCCATTGTATAGTGCATCGCAAGGTTACTCCTCGATATTTAATCGGTTGAATGTGTCAAGCACCACGCTAATAATGCTACGAGGGTTGGAACTTTAATAGTGGCAACTATTTATTTACAATTTGTAAAAAAGAGATACGCGTTTCAAAGTTTTACTGACCTTCAAAGTAGTCACCAGCATTGTGTAGAATCGTTTGCCAGCGATGTGGAAATCGTAAGATACTTTTAGCTGTGCCAATTGTGTTGACAGTTCGAGCGGCGCGGTTTATTGCCCGGCAAATCTGTAGCAGCTCTGAAGCGAATACTGTGAAGTGTTTCCTTCAGTTTGGAAATCGAGTTGAACTCACGAGGGCTTAAGTCAGGGAAGTGCAATAGGTGGTATAGCACTTAGCAGCCCCATCAGTCAGACAAATCAGTAACAGCTTGCACTGTACGTGCTTGATCATTGTCCTGCAAAATGATGGTCAAGTCCTGTAGCAAGCGTCATCACTTCCGTCTCTAAGCTGGCAGTAGGTTGCGTTCCAAAACTGAACAGCATAGGGACAGAAGTAATGACACTTTCTGCAGGACCTGAGCATCATTTTGCAGGACAAATGTCAAGAACGTACAGTGCAAGCTGTTCCTGATTTGTTTGACTGATAGGGCTGCTAAGTGCTATACCACCTACTCAACTCCCCTGACTTAAGCCCTCGTGAGTTCAACTCGATTTCTAAACCGAAGGAAGCACTTCACGGCATTCGCTTCAAAACTGCTACAAATTCGTCGGGCAACAGACCGCGCCGCTCGTAATGTCAACATAACTGGCACAGCTAACAGTATCCTACGACTTCCACATCGCTGGCAACGGGTTATACACAATGCTGGTGACCTTGAAGGTCAGTAAAACTTGGAAACACGTATATGTTTCGTAAGAGTGGTAAATAAACAGTTGCCACTATTACGGTTCCAACCCTCGTATATTCGAACATTATGTGGCTTATTTCTACTCTTTTGCATTAGCTTACATTTTTCTACATTTAGACCGAGCTACTTTTCATCACACCAACTAAGAATTTTGTCTAACAAATCAGTTATCTTATAAATCCTCCTGCATTAATACGACGACAACACCTTTCCTCACACCACAGTGTTTCCAGTAAACATCCGCAGACTGCTGTTCACCCTGTAAGTCAAATCATTTAAGTGCCGGATGGTTATAATTAAACTTTCCTTATCTAACACGTTATAACACGGAAACCAATTACCGTACGAGTACCAAACTTGATAACATTAATGTCACGGACATGGAAAAGAGAAATAATGCAGAATCAACTCAAATGAAACAACGTTAATGTGCTGCTACGGTACATAGTACCATTACATACCGGTACCACTACTGCCACAAAAGGGACTCAATAGGGCGCCCGTCATTGTCCAGAAGAGTCTGAAATCGCAGGATAGCATCATTCTACACTGCAGAACAAAGCACGTCCCTAGCTATGCTGGCTACCTCTCTTGATATGCTGCGCCTCAGATCAGCACATATGTGAGCGTTCCACTGGTAAACCCTGTCCTGCAGCTATCTCCATAACCAGAAATCACAGGAAGTGATACCAGGTGATCGTGCTGGCCAAGCATCTGGAAAGGATCGGCTGATAATTCGATCGTTTCCAAATGTGTTTCGGAGAAATAGGTGGGGTCTCTTCTTGCAAGAAAACTGTTGATTTCAATGTGTCTCTCTCCTGTAAGCGGGTACGACATGCTGGCGAAGCTTATCGCAGTAACGCTGGCCAGTCACACTGCACATGTTTGGTCTCGAGCACCAATCTCTTAAAAAAAAAAAAAAAAAAAAAATGGGCGAATGATGAACGCACCCGTAAAGCCACACCATGCGGTGACATGGTTACAATACAGAGGAACTTCATGCAGAGTGACTGGAGCTAAAGATCCCCGCACTCGGCTATTGTGTGAGTTCAGCTCACACGTCAGAGAAAAATGAGCTTCGTCTGTCCGTAAGATGGACCAGAGCAAGCCCTTGTCAACTTCAGTCCTTGCGAGAAAGTGGAGAGCGAAGTTAACACGTTGTTGTGCGTCCTGTGCTGCAAACAGCTGTACAATATGGATCTTGCACGGATACCATTTGAAAATGATTCGAAGTGGCTTCCGTACAGTGGACCACGGGATGTTCAAGTGTCGAGACACAGTGCGCGCACTGCCTGACGATCGGGAACTGCGTGCAGCGTTGACTGCCATAGCAACAGCGATTCCATCAACCACCTGTCGTGCAACCGGTTGCCGGCCTCTTCCAGGAGTGACTCTCAGTTCTCCAGTTGATTTGAACTACTTCATCACGCTCCGCACAGCAGGTGGAGAAAGATGGCCTTCCGTAATCCTTTCAGCCGGCGATATTCTCGAAGTACAGCTGCAGCAGTACTACAGTTTTGATAACTGAGCTTCATCAATAACTCCCTGCTCCTATCGTCCAAACTCCCGTTGCCGCGTCATCAAGCGAACTGCGACTGATCAGATGTGTGAGCCTATGAATCACGATAAACTCGTGGCTATAGCTGAAACTGGACGGTGGCACTGGCACGTGGAAATCATGCACCTTATACTCTGGACATTAATGCGAAGTTTGGTATTCGTACGGTAATTAGTTTCCGTGTTACAACGTGTTAAATAGAAAAAGTTTAATTATAACCAACTAGTATATTGTGAGTAATTGCGGTCCTATCACACTTTTAAGGGACACTACTGAGCATACTCTTCCCTCTGGAGAGTACTCGCCGTAGAGGAAAACGTATTGTGTTCTATTAATTAAGATGTCTCTTCCCCTTCACTACAACAGTGTAGATATGTAAGTAATCTCGTAAGAGCGTTAATATGCCGCTCCCGAGATACGAGGAGGTGAGTCTGGTCCGGATAGAATTCGGCTCGCCATTCACGACAAGTGCTGGTGAGCTCTCTCCTACCTGGATGTGATTTTTAGACGGTTTCGCACATTCAGCTACCTAAGAAACAGGCTGGTCCCCATGTCCCGCTTCAAACACCCTCTCTAAATAAAATACAGAACTGTAAACGTTGACGGGCTATGCATGAATGCGTGACGCCATAGTGGAGTTTCACTACGCAGTTGCCAAGGAAAGTAAATAGGGGACAAGTCGATATCAGTGCATCAAGGCTTTGCGAATTTCATTCTGTGCACTCAGTTGGACAGTAAATATGCTTTAAAGGCAAGTGCATCAGCTGAATAGGCAGACGTTAACATTTCAGAGAGGTCGAGTAGTGGGGCTCAGAAATGCCTGTTGGAGTAATTGGCGATGCTACTATTCGTCGATTTTGGCAGGAATGGGTGAACCATTGCCAAACGCACTGTCGAGACAGAAGCGATCGATCTACAGAGACGGTAGAACGAGAGAACCGAGAAATCGTCAGGAAGACACTCAAAGCGAAGGATTCATCATCATCGATCAAACGTGCAACTGGTGCTCCTGGTGGCTGACAGAAAGGAGCTGAGCTCACGGTGTCCCTTGTGCCCAGTGCCATTGGCCTTTGAACACCAACCACTTTGCAGTGGTGTCTGTCACATTCGGCCCGGAATCTCATTGACTGAAGTAGAATTGTCTTCAGTGTTGAGTGGCACTTCGAAGTGAGTCCTGATAAGCAACGAAGATATGGTTGAAGGCGCCTAGACAGTGATGGGATACCAACTGGCACGACAACCAGGAACGAGGATCCGGGGTGTAATTTCATATCGCAGCAGAATCCCTTTGGTTGTCATCCGTGGCAAATTTACAGCACAACGGTACGTTGACGATATTCTACACGCCGATTAGTCGCAGACGGCGGATTTTCTGCTGCTTATGTTCGTACTTGCCAAACTCTACCTTCGCACGCAAGGTCGTCGAGTCCCTTGCCCACAGAGAGCATCTGGAGCATTATTGGCAAGGCGCTCTTACCAGCTTGGGATTTTTACGATCTAACGTGCACCGAGTGACATTGTGCAGCCGTTAGCACACTGGACTCCCATTTTGGAGGACAACAGTTGAAACCCGCGTCCAGACAACCTGATTTAGGTTTCCAGTGATTCCCCTAAATGGCTTCAGGTAAATGCTGAAATGGTGCCTTTCAAAGGGGACATCTGACTTCCTTCCCCTTCCTTCTCTACTCTGATGGGACAGAGGACCTCGCTGTTGGGTCTCCGCCCCCAAATTAACCAACCGATCTAACGCGTTAACCAAGGCCTCACCGAATAACTGCTTGTGAAAGGGTCCTAGGTGGACCAATTCTTTATTAACTTGCTCAATCCACGAAACTATTTCTCTAGAATAAATCTTCCAGTTTTTCTGAAATTATGATGATTTGCTTGTCTGTACATGTGCTCCACACTTTCCGACTTCCGTCCCACTTAGATAATTCCTTCGTGACGCTTTTTCATACGAAAAGATTTACAAAAACTTTCTCACACTTCAACAAGAGATTACTCTAGACGCAGACAGATGGGGTACACGAATTCCGTCGCGGGGAAGTGATGCCGTCAGAAAGCGAATACAGCCACCAGCTACAACTAATATTGCCGAATCTTTTGAGAAACGGGAACGCGCCGAAAGAAATAAAAAAAAAAACATATCTTTGTTCAGAAACAGCCAGTCCTGTTGTCTCGGGGAATGCAATAGTCTGGCGTGCCGCGTTCCCTCCAGGAAGACTGACGATGTCGCCGCATTTGATCGTGGGTGCACAACATATGGGACACTTAACTCCAGAGATGATGGAGGCGCTGCGTTTTACAGTTGTGACTTGAAAAGGGGTATATCCTGTGTTACTCGATTAGGCCAAAAATGCTGCCAATCATCAGACAGTGCTGGGCAAACAAAGTAACAAAGCCGCCTTGAGCAGTAGTAGCATACTATTACATCAAAAACCACGAGATATGCTTTCCGCTTGGTAACTGAGATTCCTTCGGAAGGTGGCGGATGTATTCTGGCTTGAAGGATATCGACATTAACAGTATTCTTCCATGTACACCCTGTACGGTGAAAGATATATGAGCTTACTGCCTAATCATGTTAGTTATTTCCATGTTCCGTAGCTCCTGATTCCGAACACTATGATGTGTAACAAGTTAGTCTGACAACTATTGTACACTTCCTTCGTGAAAACATAGCAACGAGCTGGTTCAAATGGTTCAAATGGCTCTGAGCACTGTGGGACTTAACTTCTGAGGTCATCAGTCCCCTAGAACTTAGAACTACTCAAATCTAACCAACCTAAGGACATCACACAAATGAATGTCCGATGCAGGATTCGAACCTGCGACCGTAGCAGTCGCGCGGTTCCAGACTGTAGCGCCTAGAACCGCACGGCCATCCCGGTCGGCAACGAGCTGACTACATACATAGTTATCTCGGGCTACTTCTTATTTTTACATACTGTGAATTACAACTAACTAAATTCGATACTTCTCTCTCTCTCTATCCCTCTCTAATACAAACGCGCGCGCGCGCCCACACGCACACACACACACACACACACACACACACAGACACACACACACACACACACACAGCATATTGTTACAAATTCAGAAATTCATTTATTGAAGTAGAAGTAGTTTTCAAGGAGATGCGGTTTCAGTTTGGGCTTGGAGTTAATTTCATTATCTAATCGTATCAAAATTTTTACATCACTTGGTAGGTATTCGGAGATCTTTATGGCCGAACACTTCCCTCCTTTCCGTGCTACACTAAGGCCGAGTGAAGAATTATGTATTTCTCCTTACATTTATGACTGTTACTGTTAGTGCTGGCCGGCCGATGTGGCCGTGCGGTTCTAGGCGCTTCAGTCTGGAACCGCGTGACCGCTCCGGTCGCAGGTTCGAATCCTGCCTCGGGCATGGATATGTGTGATGTTCTTATGTTAGTTAGGTTTAAGTAGTTTTAAGTTCTAGGGGACTGATGACCACAGATGGTAAGTCCTATAGTGCTCAGAGCCCTTTGAACCATTTTTTGTTAGTGCTGTTTACGAACTGTTACTGAATACTGACAACAAGCTAAATACGGGCTTAAATATACTCTGGGGCTGTCAGTGTGCCCAGCTCTTTAAAGAGCTGCTGCCTACAATAAGGACTAGAGTGGATATCGAATACTATTTTTATAACTCGTTTCTTTGCAACCAACGTTTTCTTTCACAATAAGGAGATGCTCCAGAGCATAACAGTAGACTTTAGTGAATAAAAATAGCAAAAATAAGAACGTATTGACTTTTAGCCCTGATAAAGTCTCCGAAAGCAGTTGGTGCGATGACTTAGCAGGCGCCATTCCTCACACGTCATTATGCCTACCATTTGCTGTACTGAGTAGGCATTGCTATTTCAGTGCTTGCAACGTGTTGAAGATGTATCATAACCAAGGCGTCCCGTTTCTATACAGGTGTTGTTTCGCATCGGCGTGATGGAGAGATGTTCTTATTCCGCAATCAATATAGGTTATACTGATGAGAGGAGGCTATACGTCCTCCAGAAAGCGCACCAGTAAAATAGTGGCGTGCTTCATTTTCACCCGTATCCGGAAGTACTTTTTTTGTTACAATCAGGCTCACAGATCACTAAGATACTTCACTTTCAATATTGTTCGCTGCACGAAATCATCACATTGGGAGGATATAAGTAACAGGCAGGCACAGACACCGAAGCAGTATATGACTTGAAAATCACAAGGCAGTCTACAGTGAGGCTGTGCTGCCCGTAAATATCGGAGTTGGTGGGTAGGAGCTTCTGACGGACCTCCGCTGAATGCAAAGCTGCTGGGGGACAGCTGTGACATATCGATTTTTCTAGCTTCCGTCTGCCAGTAGCCTCGGTGAGTTGTAAATGAGAAGCGCAGCAACTTTACTCCTTCTTGAACTTTTCTCGTATCCATGTAAATCACAAGATTCCGTCACCAGTCAGCACGAAAGGCTCAGCTCCGTGAATCATGCGCCACATTGGAATTTAATCGGATATTATTCACGTCGCGAGACAGTGTATCCCTAGTCGAAGAAAAATATGATGGAAATTGTAAGCAATAATACTGCTGCCTAAATTTGTACTTCTCTTGGGTTGGTGAAATACAAGATATATTCTAAAGGTGCAAAAACCAGACAAGTTAGAGTACGACTAAACACTCTGAAGTTCCCGCACATACTTAATTGTATATACGAATAATAATCATTATTTCGTGCGGCTTAATGGCCTCGTTCATGTCTTTCTATTAGACGCCGCTTCGCCGACTTGCGTGTCCCCTAGAAAAGTAGACTTATATACTGAAGAGCCAAAGAAACTTGTATAGGCATGTGTATTCAAATAAATAGACACGTAAACACGCAGAATACGGCGCCGCGGTTGTCAACGCTTGTGTCTAGCCCAGTTGTTAGATCGATTCCTGCTGCTACAATGGCAGGTTTTCAAGGTTTAAGTGAGTTTCAACGTGATGCTATAGTCGGCGCACGAGCAATGGAACACGGCATCTCCCAGGTAGCGATGAAGTGGGAATTTTCCCGTACGACCATTTCACTAGTGTACCGTGACTATCAGGAATCCGGTAAAACAACAAATATCCGTCATTGTTGTGGCCGGAAAAAAATCTTGCGAGAACGGGACCAACGGCGACTGAATAGAATCGTTCAATTTGACAGAAGTGCAAACCTTCCATAAATTTCTACACATTTTAATGCTTAACCATCAACAAGTGTCAGCGTGCGAACCATTCAACGAAACATCATCGATTTGGTCTTTCGGAGCCAAAGGCCCACTTGTGTACCCTTGATGACTGCACGACACAAGTCTTTACGCCTCGCCTGGGCCCATCAATAAAAACATTGGACTGTTGGTGACTGGAAACATGTTGCCTGTTCGGAAGAGTCTCGTTTCAAATTGTATCGAGCGAATGGAGGTGTGCGGGTATGGAGACAGCCTCAAGAATCCATGAAACCTGCAAGTCAACTGGGGACTGTTCTAGCTGGTGGAGGCTCTGTAATGGTGTGGTGTGTGTGCAGCTGGAGTGATATGTGTCCCGTGATACGTCTAGATACGACTCTGACAGGTCACACGTACGTAAGCATCCTGTTCGATCACCTGCATTCACTCATGTTCATTTTGCATTCCAACGGACTGGGGCAATTCCAGCAGGACAATGCGACACCCCACACGTTCAGAATTGCTACAGAGTGGCTCCAGGAACACTCTTCTCAGTTTAAACACGTCCGTTGGCCACCAAACTCTTCAGACATGAACATTACTGAGCATATCTGGGATGCGTTGCAACATGCTGTTCAGAGGAGATCTCCACACTCTCGTACTCTTACGGATATTTGAACAGCCCTGTAGGATTCATGGTGTCAGTTCCCTCCAGCACTGCTTTAGACATTAGTCGAGTCCATGCCACGTCGTGTTGCGGCACTTCTGCGTGCTCGCGAGGGACCTAAACGATATTAGGCAGTTGTACCAGTTTCTTTGTCTCCTCGATGTAGTTTATTGTGGAATCTGAATCACTTGTTGTTTCTTGCGACTCCTCGTTGTTGAGTGGTTAGCGTCAGATTAAAAACAAGACCGAAAAATCCGTGGTCCAAGCGATATTTGACCCCGCGACCTGTCCAATACTGCGCACGCGCTATACCGCTACATCAACAGGCCCTCACATATGTACAAAGTTCATGTGTAAGTTTCGGTAAATGATTTTGCAAATATAAAATTTGTGACATACATGGCCCTATCTCTTGACTGCATTAGAAGCAGATAAATATTTTTTTACATAGTACAATTACAAATTAACAATTTTAGGATTATTTCGTTAGCTTGTTCTGAAAAAAAATCTTGTTTCTTGTCGTATTCCATGATCCTAGGTCAACGGGAAGTACCTTATAGGTTTTGATGAATGAGTTTGCTAGTACCGAAATACGTGACATAAATAGCCGAATCTTTTGAGCTTTGATCTAGAAACTTAAATCTTTCACACCACCAAGGGACCGTGGACCTCAGTACCTCGCATAAATTTCAACTTGATACCTCTACCCGTTCCTAAGAAAGAAGGGGTCAGTAGTCGGACAGACAGACAGATAGACAGACAGATGGACAACAATGTGATCACATAAGGGTTACGTCTTTACCGATTGAAGAAATGCAGAAAAACCTTCTCGACACGTTTCATTTAAACTGGAGATCGTATTTAACGATTGTTTCGTGCTGTTCCTGTGATATCGAAATTCCTTTCACCTCCATGTAAACCATATTATTGCGCAGAAATTGACAGTTACCAACTATTAACTGTTCATGTGCCATTGGCTTCGGGATGCTTCGGACGAATCTACAAACGTTTACTTTGCTAATTACTGAGTGGTTTATTTTTCTAATATAATTAAAGTGATTGTGGTCATCTCCTAAAACGGCTTGCCATCGGAGCTCATAATATTCGTACTGTTGTTTCTCTTTTCTCCAAAATGCTCTTTAATTTTCTTTTCGACAGCATCTATCTTTCCCTTAGTTCCCCTTACAACTAAGGATTTGAATTTGTTCCCTAGCCATTCCTGCTTTGTGATTTTGGACTTCCTGTCAACGTAATTTTTTAGATGTGTATTTTTCCCTGTTTCCTCCTTCATTTGCTGCATTTATATATTTTCTCTTTCTTTGGTTAGATTCAATATCTGCTGTGTTAACAACTAATTTCCACTAGGCCTTGTCTTTTTACGTATATGACCCTCTTCTGTTTTTCCTCTTCTGTTTATCTTTCAGAGATAACAATTCGTCTTCTACTGTATTACTTTCACCTATTTCATGCCAATATTGCCTGATGCTCACATTGAAACTGTCAGCAATCTCTCTTTCCTTAGAGTTATCCAGATCCAATCATCTTAACTTACTACCTACTTGCAATTTCTTCAGTTTCATTCTACAATTCATAAGCAACAAATTATGCTTAGTTAAAAGTGTAGTTTCAAAATCTCTCGCCATTATACAAATATGAAACCTTCCAGTCTTCCCAGGTCCTTCCTCGTATACAATCCTCTGTCACGATTTTCATACGAAGCGTTAGCGATAATTAGGTTATGCTGTGTGCAAAATTCTCCCAGGTGGCTTCCTTTGTCATTCCTTTCCCGCAGTCCATGTTCTCATATAATTTTTCCATCTCTTCTACCACCGAATTGCAGTAACACAACTAAATTTTCATGTCCTTTAACTATCTGATTAACTTCCTTTTTATCTTACATTATTTCAGTCTCTTCCACATCTGCGTAGCTAGCGGGCATATAAAGTTGTACATTTGTGCTGAGTTTTACCTTTATGTCTATATTGGCTACGATAATGCATTCACTATACTGTCCATAGCAGCTTACCAGCAGTCCTATTCTCTTTTTCGTTAGCATGCCTACTTTGCATTACTTTTACTTGATTTCCTATTGCTAACGTTGTACAGTTCTACTTGCCACCACACTTCACTAATTCCACTATATTTCACTTCATCCTAACTATTCTGTAGCTGTCCTGCCAAATTAAGGAGTCTAACATTTCACACTCAGCTCCGTAGAACGCTGATTTCGTTTCTCACGATGATGACAGCCTCCTGGGTAGTACAGGCTACACCAGGAGATTCGAATGGCGGAATTCCTCATCCCTGAATATTTTACTCAAGAGGGTGTCATCATCATTAAGCCATACAGCAGAGCTGGGTGCCCTCTGAGAAAAATATCACGCCGTTAGTTTCCCTTGCTTTCAACTGTTCTTAGTACCAGCTCAGTAAGGCCATAGTGGTAGTTGTGACAAGGCCACATCAGTCAGTCAGTTTGTTGCTCTTGCGTCAACTGAACATGCTGCTGGCCTTTAGGAACTGTCCACTGACTCCCCTTCGTCGTGGTTCTACTTACTATACACTATCCGAATCGTTGACCCCCACAAGGCACCTCATATTTGCCAGGGTGGGGCAGGCATCAAGCAATAAGTTACTCAGAATTCAGTACAACAATGTGAGAGAGTAACAGTAATATGTGTTTTTCTGTGCTAACTGCTTAGAGGTATTTCCGAAACTTTACATTGCAATATGACTCTTGAGTCGATTAGCAATTTCGCATTTGCGTCGTATGATATGATTCCATCGCAGTGGCTTCTCCAGCTAATGCTAATTGTTTCTGCTGAAAAGTAAGGTCATCTTGTGGCGCGGTGGTGCAGTGAGTGTAAGTCGGACGTCGCTTTGGATGTGGGTCCTCCCAAAGGCACTTTGGCGGCGGCGGAAGCCCTTTCAGAGATAATGGCCGGCAGGATGGCACGCCGTGAGTGCAGAAGCCAGAAGCCGCGCTGGCTGGCGCGCGGTATTTCCAGAGGCTCCCCACTCCTTTCCCCTTTCGCTTTCACGGGCAGGTAAGTCCGCAGAGGACATCGGGATAACGACCGTGCGCGATGGCTTTCTGGCCGCACCCTCGGGATCGATCACAAAAAGCCTCTGGCGCCGCCGCCGCCACCTCCACCGCCGGTTCTCGCCTCCCGTCGCCTGCCCACTGCGGCCACTGACCAAACCCTGCCTCTGTGTTTGGTTTTAGTCACATCAGAAATCCATATGAAGCACCTGGAACGTCCATATCGAGACATGTCACTAACTTCGTCTTGTCACGTGCAGCCAAAGCCAAAGATGCCACCCACTCTCCCCCCGCGCCCGAAAGTTACATTGGAGCAATTTTTTTAACTTATATACAGGAAATTTTAAAGTTTGTCTAGTAAGTAAGTGTTATTGAAAAACGTTTCTTAATAATGTATGTAGGTGCAAAGCATTACACACAACAAATTAAATGTTTCATTAAAGTACACAAATCAGAAGTTTAATACTCTGTCTAAAAAAATGTAAGTAAAACTAACTCTTATATCTCTGGGTATGTACATTGGTTTTAGCATGACGTATAATAAACAACAGATTTTATTTTCTGTTCATACATTATTAGTAGTGCATAAAATACTAATAACAAATAATGGAAAAAGAGCTATGATAAAGAAAAGGCATCAGTTTTGAACACAAGAAGGTTCAAAATATATGATAACAGCGTGGGAGAGTATTTCAGCTTAGTCTATTTTTCAGTCTTTAGTCTCTAGCCATCTCTGTAGCAGAGGTTTAATGAATTTTGTTATTCAGTTTTTAAATGACGGTATTTACATATTGTGTGAGTTGCTGACTTTTTCTGAAATTAAAATATACTCTAGGAAAGTGAGATTTTCCAAATGTGAAAAACTGTTCTAAGATACAACATGCTGATATATATAGGAAAAATTATTCCACACAACTTTAAGAGTATTTCAGACGACAATTTCTAGTCAATAGTATATTTAATTGTCTATCTGTTACATTATTACTCTTAGTAAGTGAAATCGCATCGAGCAGAACTACTATAAAAACCAGTCAAGCGTTCAAAACGTTTTGAAATACAAGCTACTGGCAAGTAACACAAATCTGAAGACAGAGAATATTGCTAAGATATACTAGAAACTCAGTTCTTTTGCAAATATCCAGTGTTTGATGGTTGACGACCCTCTTCGGTTTAAGGAAAATACAAGACGGTGCACGACCGACGAAGTATCACTTAACAGGCCACACTTGATGTAACTAGGTTTAAAAATGTATTGAGCATTACTTATCATAAAAATCTGTAAATGAAGGATTAACAATATTCTACACATGTCTTTATTATATTATACAAGATGGTCCATTGATTGTGACTGGGCCAAATATCTCACAAAATAAGCGTCAAACGAAAAAACTACAAAGAACGAAACTCGTCTAGCTTGAAGGGGTAAACCAGATGGCGCTACTGGTTGGCCCGCTAGATGACGCAGCCGTAGGTCAAACGGATATCAACTGCACTTTTTTAAATAGGAAGCCCCATTTTTATTACTTATTCGTGTAGTACGTAAAGAAATACGAATGTGTTAGTTAGACCACTTTTTTCGCTTTGTGATAGATGGCGCTGTAATAGCCACAAACATATGGCTCACAATTCTAGACGAACAGTTGGTAACAGGTAGGTTTTTAAAATTAAAACACAGAACGAAGGTACGGTTGAACATTTTATTTAGGTTGTTCCAATGTGATACATGTACCTTTGTGAACTTATCATTTTTGAGAAAGCATGCTGTTACAGCGTAATTACCTGCAAATACCAATAAATGCTCAAAATGAAGTCCGTCAACCTCAATGCATTTGGCAATACGTGTAACGACATTCCTCTCAACAGCGAGTATTTCGCCTTCCGTAATATTCGCACATGCATTGACAATGCGCTGACGCATGTTGTCAGGCGTTGTCGGTGGATCACGATAGCAAATATCCTTCAACTTTCCCCACAGAAAAAAATCCGGGGACGTCAGATCCGGTGAACGTGCGGGCCAATCCACCTGTCATGAAATATGCTATTCAATACCGCTTCAACCGCACGTGAGCTATGTGCCGGGTATTCGTCATGTAGGAAGTACATCGCCATTCTGTCATGCAGTGAAACATCTTGTAGTGACATCGGTAGAACATTACGTAGGAAATCAGCATACATTGCACCATTTAGATTGCCATCGATAAAATGGGGGTCAATTATTCTTCCTCCCATAATGTCGCACTATACACTAACCCACCAAGGTCGTTGATGTTCCACCTGTCGCAGCCATCGTGAATTTACCGTTGCCCAATAGTGCATATTATGCCGGTTTACGTTACCGCTGTTGGTGAATGACGCTTCGTCGCTAAATAGAAAGCGTGCAAAAAATCTGTCGTCGTCCCGTAATTTCTCTTGTGCCCAGTGGCAAAACTGTACACGGCGTTCAAAGTCGTTTCCATGCAATTCCTGGTGCATAGAAATATGGTACGGGTGCAATCGATGTTGTTGCAGCATTCTCAACACCGACGTTTTTGAGTTTTTGAGTTTCCAGATTCTCGCGCAATTTGTCTGTTACTTATGTGCGGATTATCCGCGACAGCAGCTAAAACACCTACTTGGGCATCATCATTTGTTGCAGGTTTAGGTTTACGTTTCACATGTGGCTGAACACTCCCTGTTTCCTTAAATAACGTAACTATCCGGCGAACGGTCGGGACACTTGGATGATGTCGTCCAGGATACCGAGCAGCATACGTAGCACACACCCGTTGGGCATTTTGATCACAATAGCCATACATCAACACGATATCGACCATTTCCGCAATTGGTAAACGGTCCACTTTAACACGGGTAATGTATCACGAAGAAAATACCGCCCGCACTGGCGGAATGTTGCGTTATACCACGTACTTATAAGTTTGTGACTACTACAGCGCCATCTATCACAGAGCGAAAAAATTGGTCCAACTAAAACATTAATATCTCTTTATGTACTACACGAATGTGTAATAAAGAATGAGGGTTCCTATTTTAAAAAAACGCAGTTGATATCCGTTTGACCTATGGCAGCGCCATCTGCCGGGCCAACCATAGCGCCATCTGGTTTCCCCCTTGAAGCTAGACGAGTTTCATTCTTTGTAGTTTTTTCGTTTGATGCTTATTTTGTGAGAAACTTGGCCCGGTCACTATCAATTAACCACCCTGTATACCTCTGCAATTTATTTTTATCCCGTGTAACGTGTGATAGATATGTTCACTGGCTGCTTTACTGTATACAACGGTAGTGATTAATACTAATGTTGTGCTTTCGGATATTCAGTCAAGATGATGATTCCATTTTACTGCACGATATTTCGACGACAGATCCAGATCGTACCCGATGCTACTCTGTCTCTATTTATTGGATGCCATATCTGAAGTTCCTAGTAGCTTGCAATATTGCATGGTGCTTCTATCGTTCGTTAAAATAATATATCCCGGTGACACTGATTCACTTTTTCTCCACAGACCTACACAACAATAGGGCAGTGTGTACTTGCCATCACTTTCCGCTGAAGCTGAAGTGTTACATTGTGTCTTGCACCGCAATTGCGCGACATGCTGCGACATGTAGAGACGGAAGTGGCAGATCCCACTACAATACCCTCTGCAGGGCACAAGGACCTGGTACGGTGTGTCTACGAAATGGGGAGCGATGAACTGCTTTCTGGAATGTGGCAAACAAGAAACTAGTGGCATAATCTATTTCAGAGAGGCGCAATGTATACTAGCCACATGAGGGCAACAAGTCATAGAACAATAGTAACGGTAGATATGTATGTTGGTGTAGCCTTTATTAACATTAGAAAAAGTTCTGCTGACGGAAAGTAGCACCATGTTAGCTTTAATAGTGTATTTAGTATTGTTAGACGCTGGTGCATACGAAAAAAATTACTGTTGATAATACTGTATTTATTTGTTTACAAATAAATACTTGCTGTGTTTAAACTATTGGTAACAGGTTACATTGTAGTCAATAAACAAGTACTTAGTATAGACATTTCTTATGTATCACAATTTATATCAGCCTTGCGTCTAGAGCTGAAAACAGTTGAGTATTGATGAAAGATCACAAAGTACACGGCATCATCCAATTCCTTGTCCAGACTATACTGGCATACATATTTCGGGTCGAACTGTCTAAAGCGGAACAACTCGATAACATTACACCCTATGTCCAACACCTCTCCACCGCTCCACTGCACTAACCATACGATTCCCCTTTATTATTACTAAACGGCATTTTTCATGAATGTCTGCACTACTGAGGAGCCTTTTTAAATTTACTGAGATTTTTACTGAGGTTTTTTTTTTACTTTTTTTACATGATCACTTGCATGTCCCTAGCTTTTCGAAGACTCGCTACGGTGGATGTTACGATCAGCGCTTGCTTCTCTCAACACAAATTTCCACAAGGGTCATCAGTTTCCCCTGCTACTGCTGCCTACCGCTCCAATGGCAGCGGTAGTTCGTCCTGTGAACCACTTTTAAATAACTCCTTTTCTTGCGATGAAGGCAACTTTACTCAGTGCAATAACTTTTAATAAAAATGATCAAAAGTAAAAATGTCGTTGCTGATGGAGTAGTCACAAGTTGCCCCGAGCCGTTAAGTGTAATAGCTGCCTGGGCTCGAACCAGTCTGGATGAACGATTACTTTTGCTCGGCTGACAACCTGAAACCACATCATTAATCACTTCCGTTGAGAAAACCTTAGAGAGCACATTGTTACTGCAATGTGCTACTAAGACGTGTGCGAATCTTTTTTTTTTTTTTTTTGCAGAAATCCAACTTTTTTCCCCTCGGCGGAGGAAGAGCCAGAAGAGCCAGAGTGCGAATTACTCACAGAAGCTACAATATTCTTTGAAGATGACCCCCGCAGATGGAGACTAAACGAAGAATATATCCAAGGAAATGATTCAACCACGGCATAATAGCCAGGAAAAATAAAAATGCAAATGTTATTTTGTTAAAAATCTTAATTCTCCAGAAGTTCTTCACCGATTGTTTCGAAATTTTGAAGCAATCTTGGAATAAGCACGTATGTTTATACATCTGATTTTTAAATATATATAATACATAAGGAAATACATACTGTATAAAGAGAAAAGTATTTATCAAAAACCTCGAAAATTTCTTGATCGATTTACTTCAGTTTCTTATACAACACTTTAATGAACATTTTGACAGACATAGGCTACATATTTATAATGTATGTAATACATAATATATATAATATATTGTACTGAAACGTTACTAGGAACGAGTAAGTGCTGTGTATGGGTTATCGTCTTATGATTAGAATCATACTATAGAATCTGAATTTGCAGTGACAACAAACAAAACTCAAACTCGGGCAGGGGAGAAGAGGAGTAGGACAGAGAGGTGAAAGGAAATGAAAACATAGTGGAAAAGAGGACACGGAAAGAGAAAGTGGGGCAAGAGGAGGTAGAAAGAGAGAGAGGGAAAGTGAAGATGGGGAAAAAGGGAAAGATGAAGACTGACATAGAAAGGCAGGAAACGAAGGACAGAGGGGAGAAAGAAGGGGCAGGAAGAGATGAAGAGAGAGGGGGGAGGAGATGTTGGATAGAGAGAGGGGTGAGGAGGAGGTGATGGACAGAGATAGGAGGAAGGACGAGGAAATGAACAGAGAGGGGGGAGGAGAAGATAGGCACGCAGAGAGGAGAAGGAGAGTAGGACGTATATCCAATTTCCACTCTTATTAGAAACGTCTATTTTCCCTTTTCTTCATTTTTCACTTAACCAGACCGAGGCATAGCAAAGCAAGAGTAGGAACTGTTAGAATTTTAATAAACGTGACATAACCAACGGTGAAAATTTACGTTTTATGAACTCATTATCATTGTTAGTTCATAATCATTTAGGGTATACTCGTATAGGAATCATTTTTTTTTTTGCTATCTGATGTGTTCGGAGCCCTTCAGAGTCTCTTACGCCCGTGAGTTGATAAGGGACTTCCGCGAGTTGGTGCAGTAGAGCTGCAATAAGAACTGCCTGTGGTTGCAGTTGTGAGTAAAACTGGAACAGTGTTCGCTACCGATCTACGCGCCACTTCATAAGAGTAGTTAGCATATACGCCTGCTCTACGGTGCTCACTCGCTACCACCTACCGGGCCACGGTACTGACATGTAATGCCCTATCAAGATAAAGTTCATCTTTGTCCAACGTTGAGGGATGGCAATATTTCAAAGATTTCCGAAAGTTTTTAAAAGGCGCCAACTAATTATATATGCTAATCAGTTTTGTGAACAAGAAGTGACTTCACTACGTCACGTTTGAAACGAAAGAGCAGTGAAAGCTGGGCGCCGAAATCAGAGAAATATTTTCATCTGCGACAGAGGATCTGGATAGTGTTTTCTGGGATGTGCAAGTTATTCGTATTGTTGGACACCTTACAAGGAGTAAAACAGTAGTAAATTGCAAATAAACTAGATAAAAAAGTACTTTAGGAGCTGCTTGGAAGAGAATCCGGTCCGACATGCTGCCATGACAATAAAAAAAACTAATTATTTGAGTGAATAACTGGAAAATGTCATGAATCCGCCAAAAAGTTTAGTACCAGCCGCACATAGATATTTTATAGACATTTCAAGCACTTACGTCAGGGACAAATCTAATCACTAAAAGAAACGTACGAAGTTCTTTTACTTAAATGAGCTAATATCACAATTTTTCACTGTAAGGCCACGACTTTTTCTCGTTGTCTTCATTCTTCATGGAGATACTGTTAGTGGAACGCTGTGAAAAGTAATTTTCACCTGATTGATGCCAGTTATCGGCCACCGAATCAGTTATTATGCTCAAACACAGACTAGTCACCTTTTCTTTTTGTTGTAATTACCGATTCTAGTCGAAGTAGCACGTCATCAGATGTAAAGCACAAGAATAGTCGTCACCGGCGTCTGCTGTTTCGCTCTGCCACAATTCTTGGAGACATTAAGAAGTATCTTAAAATAATAATGAAAATCTTGAAGGAGTTGCAAGCACATGCATCAGTGGAAGCCAGATAGATATAAAGTAGCTTTCACACGACTAACTTCCACCAACCAAAGACTGCTCTTCTGGAGTAACGAGCGAGGTTGGTACAGTGCTTAGCGCACTGTAATCGCATTCGGGACGATGGTTCAAAACCGCGTCAGTTCATCTCGAAGTTTTACATAATTTCTCTAAATCGTTTCAGGCAAATGCAAGGGTGGTTCTACGAACGGGCACGGCCAACTTCCTTCCTCTCCTTCCCTCATCCGATGGGACCGATGACGTCGCTGTATGGTCCTTTCCCCCAAATCATCCGACCAACTAAACTCCTGGAGTACAGCTGCGCGGTACGTCATCCTTGTCAGATAACTGACGGAGAACATAGCAGAAGCTAAAAGAGAGGCAGCTCGTTTCGTATAATCGTTAGATTAGGGAGTGTGTGTAACGGATGTGATATTCCAGTTATGGTTTCAATCAATGTGCTTGTGGCAAGTGAGTTTACTGCAGCGCCCTGGCATTATATTCGTGTACTGAGTGTCACCTGTCACAAGTCGACGCGAAAACCCTGTACGTTATGCAGTTTGGCACGCGAACGCCGAAAGTGATGTTATGAACTACCATCCTCTTTACGAAAAATATCGATATATACAAGCAGAATGTAGAACATAAGTAATTATAACAGAGTTTATTAATTACCAAAGCAAAAACCGTAATGGTCGTTCTTCTAAAAGTGGAAGAACATAAAAGCTGTCGGCATAACGCTTTATTAACTACTACTTTTATTTGATCGAGGAAATGTATTTTTACATCAAACAATATTTGGAAAGCAGTACACTGCACCTTCTTACTTCCTCCTTTGGTCTTTTTTTAATTGCCACATAACGTCGAAATCGATTCTTTCTGGAAAACAGATTTGATTTTATGAGTCATGAAATTATGGTGTATGAAAGAGGTTCAGCCACCCGCTGTGCCCGAGCGGTTCTAGGCGCTTCAGTCCGGAAAGACGCTGCTGCCCCGGTCGCAGGTTCTAAATCTGCCTCGGGCATGGATGTGTGTGATGTCCTTAAGTTAGTTAGGTTTAAGCAGTTCTAAGTCAAGGGGACTGATGACCTCAGATGTTAAGTCCCATAGTGCATACAACCATTTGAACCATTTTGGAAGAGATTCGCCGATGTTTGTTTCCTGTGAAGTGTCACAGACGAACCTGTATCAAGCGTTTTTCGTCTGTGAAAAGACTTTCCGAAAATTTCATGTTTCAGCACGGCTAGGAACCCACTTGCTGCAGCGTCAGTGTTCGTCACTACCTAACCGACGAAGGTCCGCATATCTGGATTGGGCTCAGTGGTTAACATGACATGGCCCTTGTCCCTTGGCTTACAGGTCACCTAACCTAACGGTGCATGACTTTTTCCCTTGGGGTGTACATTAAAGACAGTGTTTACGGACACCGACTACCAAGAACTCTGGAACAGCTCAGAAAACGCATCAGTGCTGTGTGTGACCATTGGTACGTCGTTGCTACGTAAGATATGAAACGAAATAGAGTACCTCTTGTACGCAGAGGAGCACAGGTAGAGCTTGGAGAATTTACGGTCCTATTGAAACATCAATCATATCATTGACATCTAAAAACATGTAAAACTTTGGAAAACATAAGGCTCTGATGACAAATGTATCATTTACAATAGCTCTGGATTTGTTTTCTTTCTCCTTTGAGTAACTACATAACTGCAACACGGTAAAAACATAGGAATACATAAGCGATTCTTGTAAATACTGTTGTTCAAAAATGTTCAAATGTGTGTGAAATCTTACGGGACTTAACTGCTAAGGTCGTAAGTCCCTAAGCTTACACACTACTTAATCTAAATTATCCTAAGGACAAACACACACACCCATGCCCAAGGGAGGACTCGAACCTCCGACGGGACCAGCCGCACAGTCCATGACACATACTGTTGTAGTTCAGTATAAACTGGCAGACATGTTCTGCGATTTAAACGACAATGAACTACAGAATAGCCCTTCGGACGATTTCTATCGTCATTAGGGCCAGTGTAGCCTCTACCACCACTTTCTGAATTAAATTTATTAATTTTGCGTGACTGCCTTCGGTTGGCTGTTGTTTTACGAGTAAGATTTTATCGTTGTTCCTGTGGTCGTCTTTTTGTTTCATTGTGCTAGCAAGGAGTAATGAAATTTCGGTTCCTCCCGTAAACGGACACAGTAACACGCTGACTGCCACAAGGCCGCCTGACGGCAGCAACATAGCCACCCAACATGAGTGGGGCAGTCAACGTGTCAATATAGGCTGAGCTGACAAAAGTCTTTGGATACCTCCTAATATCGTGTCGGACCTCCATTTGCCCAGTGTAGTGGAAATGGAAACGAGCGTTTGGCATCAATGGCCGGGAGGCCCCTTGCACGGCAGGTCCGGCCGCCTTGGTGCAGGTCTCATTACACTCAACGCCACAATGGGCGACCTGCGCACCGGGTGGTGATGAAATGATTATGAAGACCACACAACACTCAGTTCCCGAGCGGAGAAAATCTCCAACCCAACCGAGAATCTAACCCGGCCCGTAGGACGGCAATCCGTCACGATGACCACTCAACTATCGGGGCGGACGCCCGGTGTAGTGCAGTAGCTTGACGTGGCATGCATCAACAAAGCAGAAACAAAAGCCAAGCTGCCTCTGTAGAAGTCCATAACTGAAACGTTTGATGGGATTCATGTCGGACGATCTGGGTGGCTAAATCACTCGCTCACATTGTCCACAATGTGCTTCAAATCAATCAAGAACATTTGTGGCCCAGTGATCCGACATCGTCGTCTGGGAACATTAAGTTCGTGAATGGCTGAAAGTGGCCTCAGTCGGTTCACTTGGCCCAGAGGATCCTGTCCCACGCCATTATGGGGTCACCACCAGCGTGCAGAGTGCCTTGTTGACAATTTGGGTCCATGGCTTCGTGGGGTCTGCGTGACACTCTAAGAAGCCTACCATCAGCTATTACCAACTGATATCTGGACTCCTCTGTCTTTCACATTGCTACCAACCTCCACCATGCGTATCGATCAGGTGCTATGGGAGAAATGATAAACGAAAAGGACAACATTTCGTGGAATCGCATTCTAGGGATATTCATGTTTAAAGCTTGCAGATGGTTCGTTTGCAGTAACACGGGCGTACGGGTAAATAAAACGCAGCAACCGCTGGGTCGTTGACGTTGTCAGCAGTGGAAAACTAAACATCGTAGTAACACAAAATTTGAAGTTGGTTCGTAATTTTCAGTTTTTTTTTTCATTTCGAAAGCTACAGCTTCGTTTTTCATATGGGATCTGTATTTGTCTACATAATTTTTGTGTAGACAAAGTTATAAGCAACGATATACTCAATGTTATGCCCGATGAAGCAAAACTTTATCACAGCTGTGATAAAATAAATTGTGATAATAATTAGAGGGATATTAACAAATTTTGAGTATAAAAAAAACAATTCCTAATTATACCTGCATTTGCAAAGTTTGTTCGTAGGTTACAGGGACAAACATTCAAAAAAGCTGGGATTTTATTAAGCCAACGAGTTTTTTACCCGTGGTCAGTTACACTTGCATCACGTAACGTTCGATTTTTCGATTGTTTAAAAGATCTTACGACAAGGTTATTTAGCGAATGTTGAAATAACATTTATGAAATACACTCCTGGAAATGGAAAAAAGAACACATTGACACCGGTGTGTCAGACCCACCATACTTGCTCCGGACACTGCGAGAGGGCTGTACAAGCAATGATCACACGCACGGCACAGCGGACACACCAGGAACCGCGGTGTTGGCCGTCGAATGGCGCTAGCTGCGCAGCATTTGTGCACCGCCGCCGTCAGTGTCAACCAGTTTGTCGTGGCATACGGAGCTCCATCGCAGTCTTTAACACTGGTAGCATGCCGCGACAGCGTGGACGTGAACCGTATGTGCAGTTGACGGACTTTCAGCGAGGGCGTATAGTGGGCATGCGGGAGGCCGGGTGGACGTACCGCCGAATTGCTCAACACGTGGGGCGTGAGGTCTCCACAGTACATCGATGTTGTCGCCAGTGGTCGGCGGAAGGTTCACGTGTCCGTCGACCTGGGACTGGACCGCAGCGACGCACGGATGCACGCCAAGACCGTAGGATCCTACGCAGTGCCGTAGGGGACCGCACCGCCACTTCCCAGCAAATTAGGGACACTGTTGCTCCTGGGGCGTTGGCGAGGACCATTCGCAACCGTCTCCATGAAGCTGGGCTACGGTCCCGCACACCGTTAGGCCGTCTTCCGCTCACGCCCCAACATCGTGCAGCCCGCCTCCAGTGGTGTCGCGACAGGCGTGAATGGAGGGACGAATGGAGACGTGTCGTCTTCAGCGATGAGAGTCGCTTCTGCCTTGGTGCCAATGATGGTCGTATGCGTGTTTGGCGCCGTGCAGGTGAGCGCCACAATCAGGACTGCATACGACCGAGGCACACAGGGCCAACACCCGGCATCATGGTGTGGGGAGCGATCTCCTACACTGGCCGTACACCACTGGTGATCGTCGAGGGGACACTGAATAGTGCACGGTACATCCAAACCGTCATCGAACCCATCGTTCTACCATTCCTAGACCGGCAAGGGAACTTGCTGTTCCAACAGGACAATGCACGTCCGCATGTATCCCGTGCCACCCAACGTGCTCTAGAAGGTGTAAGTCAACTACCCTGGCCAGCAAGATCTCCGGATCTGTCCCCCATTGAGCATGTTTGGGACTGGATGAAGCGTCGTCTCACGCGGTCGGCACGGCCAGCACGAACGCTGGTCCAACTGAGGCGCCAGGTGGAAATGGCATGGCAAGCCGTTCCACAGGACTACATCCAGCATCTCTACGATCGTCTCCATGGGAGAATAGCAGCCTGCATTGCTGCGAAAGGTGGATATACACTGTACTAGTGCCGACATTGTGCATGCTCTGTTGCCTGTGTCTATGTGCCTGTAGTTCTGTCAGTGTGATCATGTGATGTATCTGACCCCAGGAATGTGTCAATAAAGTTTCCCCTTCCTGGGACAATGAATTCACGGTGTTCTTATTTCAATTTCCAGGAATGTATGTAGATTATATTGAAATTTTATATCGTAAGACTGTAAAACAAAGTACAGTAATTAGTTTTCTAACCCATTTCTATAATTCTCTCACACTTCCTCTTTGCCCATTGCTACTTATTTCCTTACAGGGTTCAGTACAGTAAAAATATGCATAGTATTCAGGTAAGAACGAATAACCTTCAGATGAATAAATTACAATTAATTACGTTAACTAAATTTGACTTTCATTGATCGAATTTCGCGCTCAGGCTGTACTATTTTACATTATTATCCACGTACCTCTGCGGTATAATCTTAAAGATCAGTACTGCAGCATGATCCTCATTTATTCAACACTACTTAAATCAACTGTAATCGTAACTAATGATCAATTTAATTTAAACAGTTTTTAAAAGACTCTAAAGATTCTTCATTGGCTTGATGGACCTTTTCTGAATGTTGCGGTAATACGATATAAGTAAACATTTTTCATATATAACGACTGAAAATGTTGTTTCCTCAAGTCCTATCTGTCATCTCTGCAGCAATGTGGAACGGTTGGCAGCGCAGCACAGCAGTTGGAGTCGTACATCTGCTGTTTACAAAACAAGCCAGTTTACAGAAATTCAGCTAGTATGACGTTAAGCAGATGCGTTCAGTGATACCGCTATAGATAAAGGATCATTTTGGTGAATGGGAGGTAGAATCAACAAGCAAAACAGAGGGAGAAGGGTTGCCAATTTTATTTCCAAATACTTTTTTTATTTTATGTATGATTATATGTATATAAATGTGTATGAAGAATTAAGCACAGACAGCCATAGTGAGAGAATCTTGATTCCTGAAATGGATAGCTGTGGGTAACGCTCCTTATTTGAATAAAACCATTGAGTATATTAGGCCGAGTCATTATGAAACGCTAAAACAACTAAAGTGACGACGTTCCTACCGTCTTTGCAACGGTCATCCTGAGTGTGAAATGTCGTCACTTTAGTTGTTCTAGTGTTTCATACAGACTCGGCCAAACACCCAAAATAATTTTTTTCAAATAGGCACTGGCTGTGGAAGCCTGAAACCTGATGTAACAATCCTCATGTTTGTTAGTGGTATCCTAAAATAACGATAACAATAATATCATAGGTTCTTCAACTGAATTTTGTGTGGTAGTTCACTTTTCCTAGAAACGGACGGATTTTCTCCAGATTGATAGGTTTAGGCAGTCAACTATTTCTACATGTGGCTGAGCCATAAGTAGTCTATAACACTGTCTGTCAGTTACAACTGTATCGAAGTCCTTTGTTTTGTTGTAGCTTGATGAGAATGTGAGGATTTGACAGGTGTGCATAGAGGGATTAATGTTTCACAAATGAGAAAAGATGCTGGCTGGGCTCTTCGAGGAAATGGAGACAATGTTAGGCTGTAGGTATTCGTCTATAAAAATGCAGACTAAACAGTACCTCGACTACAGATAATTTCGAGATTGTGTTTCTTGAAGTTTTCCTGACAAATACAATATTCCCATCACCTTCAAAGCGTGCACCAGTGAGAGTATTATCTCTTCTACTACTGTTTCGTGTAATAACAATATATCTTGAGGATGAGTCGCTGGCAGAATTTAATTTAAATTTGCTTGCGTGATACAGTTATGTAGAGTAAATGCTCATTCACGTAGTTACTGGACTGAGTGTGGAAGTCGGTTGAAAGATTGGAGGTTTGCAAGGCCATAATATTTTTAGTAGGATCTTGCGTTGCAGAACACCGCTATGATAAACTAATCTTACCTTATTTATTTGCTACCGCCCTTCAATCACCTCATTCCCGCCTTTACTTGTCGATTAATATACCTAACAAATCCTACATTCTACAGTTCTTCAGTCATAAACAAAAAAGACCGCTTATTCTCCTCTTCCTGTTTTATATCATCTCAGACCCTATGACTCCAAAGCCTGTGTTACATCGTAGAAAAAAATAAACATTAGAGGGATGAAGATGTAGCCCAACAGGACAGGAATAATATCTTGACTAATTTTTCTTAGAATAAATAAGCGTTGGGTACATGTGAATTTCCCTGTAAGTGTCCTTTTTGTAATTATTATGAGGTTTTTCTTTGTTTCAGAGGGCACCAAGAATATAATTTCTGTACTTTTGTACTTCAGGTTTCTTGAGAAAAATAGGACGCATATTTAATGCAAATAGTGTAGATCTTACTCTAAAATTACACATTACATTTTATATCTGCGCAAGCGCGAAAACACCACGAAACCGTCACCGTCACCGTGTTCACCGTAGCAGTTGTTAGTCAAGTAGCAGCACACAGCGATGGAAATGTTACCAAAAAAATGGTTCAAATGGCTCTGAGCACTATGGGACTTAACACCTGAGGTCATCAGTCCCCTGGAACTTAGAACTAGTTAAACCACACTAACCTAAGGACATCACACACATCCATGCCCGAGGCAGGATTCGAACCTGCGACCGCAGCGGTCGCGCGGTTCCACGCTGAAGCGCGTAGAACCGCTCGGTCACCGCGGCCGGCAAAAATGTTATTCTCAAATAACAAACATCAAAATACACTAAAATGAATGGAAGCTGTGGCTCAACTACACAGCCGGGGAGTGGGAGACCAGGAGAACGAAACTCGGCGTGGGAATAAATCAACGGGGAAGCAGATTCCGAACACCACATAGAGTCGAGCACGGAGATAAACGCAAACACGACCATCGCGAGCGGCTGCACAACTAAACACGAGGTAACCGAGTGCGGCTCGAGACGAAAGACAGGTCCGAGAACTGGCGACTTTTTATTTTTATTTTTTTTTCAAGGTCCGATATGTCGCCAAATAGAAACAGCAGGGAAAAATCTGATATAGCTTTCTGTAGACATTTTGCGCAGTGTCTCTACTATGACATCGAAAAAATCACGTCGTACTATTCTTTTCGCAGAGCACAGTGAACACACCAAGCTGGCTCGAATATTAGCCTCTCTCGCTAAGTGTGAAATGTGTGTTGCCATTCGATTTCCTCATGCTGAGAAGTTCCGCCTGATTTCATGCAGCCCACATAACCCAACTGTCACACGTGACAGCAAAATGCGTCAATGGTGCCGGAAAGTGCGTCAGTGCTGCAAGAATTCTGAAGCACAAAGTAGCAGACTTTCCTGGCGCAGGCGGTCGGGGGAAGGAAGTGAACGTCAACCGGTGATCTTGTTCAGGAAGTGGATCATGTGATTCGAGAAAATCGTCTACAAAGGGCAACTCAGAACAAGTGAAGAGGAATGCTGCCATCAAGCACTGTCCCTTCATAGCAATGACTGGTGGCACACTGCAGAGGCAACAATCACTCTTCTGCAGCGTTTCCGATGGGAAGTGATCACCCACCATACAACCCCAACTTGGCTGCCTCTGATTTTTGTCTCTTAGTTCACTTTGGATTGCTTGCTATGAGATCAGCTGTTGCTACATCTACATCTACATCCATAATCCGCAAGCAAACTGACGGTGTGTGGCGGAGGTTATCTTCAGTACCTCTATCGGTTCTCCCTTCTAATCCAGTCTCGTATTGTACGTGGAAAGAAAGATTGTCGGTATGCCTCCGCGTAAGCTCTAATCTCTCTCATTTTATCTTCATGGTCTCTTCGCGAGATATACGTAGGAGGGAGCAATATACTGCTTGACTCTTCGGTGAAGGTATGTTCTCTAAACTTCAACAAAAGCCCGTACCGAGCTGCTGAGTGTCTCACCTCCAGAGTTTTCCACTGGAGTTTATCATCTCCGTAACGCTTTCGCGATTACTGAATGATCCTGTAATGAAGCGCGCTCCTCTCCGTTGGATCTTCTCTATATCTTCTATCAACCCTATCTGGTACGGATCCCACACTGGTGAGCAGTATTCAAACAGTGGGCGAACAAGTGTACTGTAACCTACTTCCTTTGTTTTCGGATTGCATTTCCTTAGGATTCTTCAAATGAATCTCACTCTGGCATCTGCTTTACCGACGATCAGCTTTCTATGATCATTCCATTTTAAATCACTCCTAATGCCAACTCCCAGATAATTTATCGAATTAACTCTTTCCAGTTGCTGACCTGCTATATTGTAGCTAAATGATAAAGGATCTTTCTTTCTATGTATTCGGAGCACATTATACTTGTCTACATTAAGACTCAATTGCCATTCCCTGCACCACACGTCAATTCGTTGCAGATCCTCCTGCATTGCAGTACAATTTTCCATTGTTACCTCTCGATATACCATATCATCATCCGCAAAAAGCCTTAGTGAACTTCCGATGTTATCCACAAGGTCATTTACGTATATTGTGAATAGCAATGGTCCCACGACACTCCCCTGTGGCACACCTGAAATCACTCTTACTTCAGAGGACTTCTCACCATTGAGAATGACATGCTGCGTTCTGTTATCTAGGAACTCTTCAATCCAATCACACAATTGGTCGGATAGTCCAAATGTTCTTACTTTGTTCATTAAAGGAATGTGGGGAACTGTATCGAACGCCTTGCGGAGCTCAAGAAACACGGCATCTACCTGGGAACCCGTGTCAATGGCCCTCTGAGTCTCGTGGATGAATAGCGCGAGCTGGATTACACACGATCGTCTTCTGATTCCAACAGAGCAGATTTCTAGTATCCAGAAAAGTCATTATACTCGGACATAATACGTGTTCCAAAATTCTACAACTGTTCGACGTAAGAGATATAGGTCTATAGTTCTGCACATCTGTTCGACGTCCCTTCTTGAAAACGGGGATGACCTGTGCCAATCCTTTGGAACGCTTCGCTATTCTAGAGACCTATGGTAGATCGCTGCAAGAAGGGAGGCAAGTTCCTTCGCGTACTCTATGTAAAATCGAACTGTTATCCCATCAGGTCCAGCGGCCTTTCCTGTTTTGAGCGATTTTAATTGTTTCTCTATCCCTCTGTCGCCTATTTCGATATCTACCATTTTGTCATCTGTGCGACTATCTAGAGAAGGAACTACAGTGCAGTCTTCCTCTGTGAAACAGCTTTGGAAAAAGACATTTAGTATTTCGGCCTTTAGTCTGTCATCCTCTGTTTCAGTACCATTTTGGTCACAGCGTGTCTGAAAATTTTGTTTTGATCCACCTACCGCTTTGACAGACAACGACCTGCAGACTGATGTAGCGAATTGGCAGAAAGCAGAGGTGGCGGCTTTCGACAACGAGTGTATTGGAAATTTAATGGCACGCTACGACAAACGTCTAAGTCAGAGCGTGCCCTGGACTATCGCCGCCGAAAGATAAACACCTGAGTGAATGGTTCCGCCGCTACAACGCTTCGCTCGCGCCATCCTTTACAGCTTGTCACGTCCGCTCATCTATGCTCATATCGATACCCACTAGCGGAGATACTAAATTACATATCGGGGCAGTTAAGTCCCACACCAGTTCTGACACTTCCCTGCTCACCAAGGAAAATTTACGGAAATGCTGTTTGGAACCAGGAGGTTTCTTTAATTCTTTCCTGCTACTATGTTTTCTCAAAGAAGATTAGGAAAGATGTTTGTATTTGTTATTGTGTGTGTGTGTGTGTGTGTGTGTGTGTGTGTGTGTGTGTGTGTGGGCGCGCGCGCGCGTTCGCACGCGCTGAGTCAACATAAAAGGCTGAGTTCCGCAAAAGATATGCTTTAATGAGCAGTGTACAGACTACAAGGAGGCTTTGTGCGGTACTGTCAGAAAAAGAAAAGCAAATGTTTTTTTCAGTGCCATCGGCTTTCCCAACGCGGGTCCGCCGTGTTCACCGTAGTAGTTGTCAGTTAATTAGCAGCACACAGCGATGAAAATGTTACACTCACATAACAAACAAGAAAATACACTAAAATGAAACAATAAAATTATTTACACAGTTACTAGGTTCACATACAATAATCCAGATATTTTAAGGGGAACAATACCGTAAAAACCACAATTTTTTCGTATCTTTCCGATTTTACTCCTTCATATGAATAAAACAGAGGCAGTAGGATGCCTTGTCAGTGTCAACTCCCCTTTAATTACAGCACGTAGTAGTTGTAACATGAAAATGACTAATTAATGTGCTGGAAACCACTACTGAAATGAATATTTTATGAGAATCAGTACCAAAACCGAAATGCTTGCGGAAATCCATCCTAGCTCCTATTAAACGAGTCAAATCTCCGGCGTTCCGCTTTTAGGTTTCCGATAGTTTCCTTGAATCGATTAGATTCAGTCCTAGGATACTTAATTTGAAATGGACGCAGCTGGTGTTTTTTCCTACCCATCCTCAACGTGCTCCGCTTCCGGTAAACTATTCTCCTTTCATGTACAAACGGTTATCTTCGTATTTAACTAATCCTACTATTTTTATTGTTGTGTGGAAATATTCCATGTAGCAGTTGTGTAATATTCCTCATGAGGACTTTTGACAGATAACATATTCAAGGTTAACCATTGTCTACGAACGTTTTCTATATCGACTTTAAATAATAAATCCTCTAGCATAAAATTATTTTAATTGTCAATTACGAACTTTCT
Organism: Schistocerca piceifrons; assembly: GCF_021461385.2. Classification (NCBI taxonomy): domain Eukaryota; kingdom Metazoa; phylum Arthropoda; class Insecta; order Orthoptera; family Acrididae; genus Schistocerca; species Schistocerca piceifrons. Next base: position 530,032,633 of record NC_060141.1, on the reverse strand, counting down.
CTTTCAAGGTGTCGCTCTAATATCTTAGGTTTCATACTGTCTGCAGCTGAAATATCTAAGTAAATTTCACCGTTGAGAAGATTAATTTGTGAATCCCAAACATAAATAGTTCTGCGGCATATCTGAATTCGCAGTCCGTGAGGGCTGTTTTCAGTCGGTAACTGAAGAAGGACCATCATGAGGTAGGGAACATTTCATAACAGTTTATGAAGACAATTCAGAGGCTTACCTTAAGAGATACGACATTACACAGGTTACTGACTTGAAAACAGAATAGTCTTACGTGTGTACGACACTGCAGATCCGGTTTCGCTGCATTAAGACAGCACCCTTAGGTGAATTACATAAGAAGGAAAGGATCCCATCTAATACGTATGATAAAATTAGTAAAAGAAACTTCTACAAATGTTTAAAAAGTTAAGAATTTTTCGAGAACTTGTTCAGAAATTGTTTAAAATTTTTGTAGTTCTCATGAGAAGAATTTAAACAGACAGAACACAATCGAATTAAAAAAAATAATTACAACAACGTCATTTAAGCGCACCAAGATGCCCCCCAACGTTCGTAGTGAAAAATCAAACCCGCTGAAGAGAAGAAGTCGTGAAAATAAAGAAAACAGGATATCGTGGCGAATAGCGTGATACTACGAGTGAAAATGCAGGACATAAATAAGGAAAGATAAAAGTTAAGGCCTCCAACGAGCTAAAGACTCCCCCCCTCACCATGACGGTTTGACGGTTTCCATCATCCATCCCCCTTCGCTCATTCTTTTACCAAATGAAAAGACACCTAATCATGATACAAGTCTAAGACATTAAGATAGCAAAGGACTAAGATGACTTGAAGTAACATAAAACGAGAATCTATACAAATCCGTTAGCAAGAGTACGGCACGGAAGGCGGCCAGGTGTGCACTAACAAGGAACGATTGCTTGAAGTTTAACGGCTGTGTCTGCCAGCATAAGGAAGTACGATGTTTTCAGTAAGTATTTTGTTGCTGCTTCTCAGCCTCTGTCAAAATTAACAGTAGACTTAATTAAGAAAGTGCCTTTCTGATACAGCAGCCCGTTTTGAAAAACATTTCTGTCAAAACAGCCCAATCCATTGTGGTAATACTTTTCAATACTTGTGAACAATAATATACATTTTAAGTTGCATATCAGTCAAGCAACGCCCTACTTACTTAGTTGATGCGGCCGCTGCCAGACTAAGCATGTAGTGTATCCTGCTGGTACAAATACTTGGTAAATTATGTTCATATATATCCTGAAATCATAATAGTTACAATACTGTTGAATGATACTTAGGCCTCTCGCGAAACTGGTCATTTATATATCGCACCCAATTTAAATGAAAATGCTGGTACATCAGTGCGATGTTTTGCACAAAGTTTTTGTTGTGAGTATTGTATTATTTCTAAATTCATTTTATGAACGCACTTCTTCTCCAACTCCCGCTGAGCAGTGCGTAGCCGCAGTTTCAGAACATTTCAGTTCATGAAATTCTTCGAATGCGATATGTATTTTCCATTGCCATTTCTTAATTAACTCGCTTCGACTACCACTCTAGCGAAAGCGTCAAAAGCGAAATTAATGAAATTCCCTTCTCGCCAACACCTGATGCTTTTGAGAAGCCATTACTTGCGGACACCTGGTACGCATTTAACATGTCACTTTCAGATTGTAAGTCTTATGATAAATGATGATGGTGGTAATATTTCGAAAAGTCACTAGCTATACACCTGAATGCTTGAGAATTGTAATTGAAATATCCATATTTAACGGTATGTCAGTATTTTCTAGAACCGCTTACTAGCAGTTGAAATATGAGGTGCATTTTCTACCTTTCCTGCATCAAAATTAGCTATAAAGGAGTCCCTGCTTTATGTAGAGTGTGACTGAATAGCAACAGAACAACTGTTAATGTCGTCCTTCAGCTAGCATGTCACCTCGTGCAGACAAGTAAGTTGTACGGTAAACCTTTGAAGTTGTGTTTACTTTAAAAAGCTCTGCTAAAATAATAGTAAAAACTGGCAGATTACGACGTATAGTTTCTCTTGTTGACCTTAAATAAATTTCGAAATAACAATAAATCTCTGAATTTTCCAGTTCTAAACTTCGTCATGCAGCATAAAGGTAAGTATACTTTTTTTGAAGAAGAAGAAGAGTAGTAGTATCACAGAAACAGTAAAACGACAGCGACAAATACAGAAGGCGAGGAAAATATAGCTAGAGACTTGTCTGTGTTTCAACAATCCTACCAAACTAACAAAATATACATTCGCACTTAGGAAAAGTGAAAATTGTTGTGATATTCATATCACCCTTTTTTCACTCAGCTGTATTCAGATTTACCCGTTATCTGTTTCAGAACCCAAGAGGCTGTAATTTCAGGCACGTTACTCAACCATATGTCAGTTACATTGCATACGGTGCTTTAGGGATCTATGGATACATGAAGACTAGTTTTCTCAAGCTCTCTACAAGGAGATGACAATAGATGGCAGATCTTAATTGATTCCTGCATCCCTGTAAGGATTGCAGTTAAATTCAGCTCGATCTGAAACGGACTGCATGCGATTTTGTCATCAATGAAATTCAACAGAGAGAAACCAAATGAGAGTAGTGCCTAAAATCACGAGTTTCCTGTGTGCTGTGTTCTCCAGCTGACGTCTCCTTCAACACTATGGAAACTAGAGAGCATTAAGTCGTGCCGTGTCAGAATGGAGGCATTATTCCACAATAATAGCATGATTAGGGTAGGACAGTGCAAGCGCAAAGAGAAATTTTTATGTGAAGTTTTTGTAATCCAGGCCTACTTCAAAAAAGATGTAAACACTATCCGCTCTTTGGTGAGACCAAAGTGCAAAGATCGCTGGTAGTATTATGATTGCAGGAGGATAAATGTGTAATACTCTTATCCAAACTGCCTGCTGCTGAGGACCATGAAACCATATATAACATAAGCGTTGGAACTTAAATAGTGGCAACTATTTATTCACTACCGAAGCAAAAGAGCTACATGTTTGCACCTGTTACTGTCCTTCAAAGTAGTCACCAGCGTTGTGTATAACCAGTTGCCAGTGATGTGGAAGGCGTAGTGTAGCGTTAGCAGAGCCTATTCTGTTGATGGTGCGAATGGTGCGTGTGGTGTCACCGCCAGACACCACACTTGCTAGGTGGTAGCCTTTAAATCGGCCGCGGTCCATTAGTATACGTCGGACCCGCGTGTCGCCACTGTCAGTGATCGCAGACCGAGCGCCACCACACGGCAGGTCTAGAGAGACGTACTAGCACTCGCCCCAGTTGTACAGCCGACTTTGCTAGCGAAACTACACTGACCGATACGCTCTCATTTGCCGAGACAATAGTTAGCATAGCCTTCAGCTACGTCAATTGCTACGACCCAGCGAGGCGCCATAATCCTTTGCTATATATATTGTGGTTATAACATGTACCGTCAAGAGAGATGTTCTACAATTGTGGATTAAAGTTAAGTATTACATCATCTACGTACTTTATTTGCAATTCTCAAGATATTGTCCTGTTCCAGACCTCACGCCAGTCAGCGTGTAATTAAACGCGCGCATTTCGGCCTCCTCTAGAAACACAGTGTTGGCTCTTCTGCCAACACTACAGTGCGGTCTATTGCCTGTCGAATCACTGGAACAGTTCTGAAGCGAATACCACGAAGTGGTTCCCTCATTTTCGGAATCAAATCAAAGTCACAAGGACTTAAGTCCAGGGAGTATGGTGGATGGTACAGTACTTTCCAGTCCCATCGAACGAGCGAAGCAGCCACAGTGTGCGCTGTATGCGCCCGCGCATTGTCGTGCAAAGTGATGGGCGGGTTGCGCAGAAAGTCTTTCGCAAAGTTGGTCGCAGGTGATGCTCCAAAATCGAACAGTAATGCTGTGCATTGACGGTCTGCCGTGGAGGAACGTAATGCGTTAGGATAACACTATCACAGTCCTACACGAGAATCACCATAACTTTGAACCGCTCCATTCGTACCATCAACAGAACACGCTCAGCTGACGGTATACTACGCCTCCCACTAAGGGCTCTACACAAAGCTGGTGACTGCTTTGAAGGACAGTTAACAGGTGCAAACACACAACTCTTTTGTATCGACTGTGAACAAAAAGTTGCCACTATTTGCGTTCCAACCCTCGTACATCGAAAATAAGTGTTAATTTGGAGAGACTAGTGGCGCTAGCAGAGAGGAAATAGTAGTGTCAACAATTCCCACTCGTTTCTCTTGAGGAGACATACACAGCTGTTGATATTCATCATCAACGATAAAATCCATAAAATCCACTGGAGATGCAAAAATTATTTATTTCTAAAAGGGAAGGCTCAACGCAGTTTCGGTATCTGTGCCGTGTCTTCAGGTACATGTTAAAATGTGAGTCCATAAGAAATAAATAAATGAGCTTAAAATAGGCAAAAACATATTAAAATATTGCATTCCTGCGGCATGGAATGAAGCAAGCTCTTCAATCCTTGGCCTGCCGGAAAGCTTCTCGCAGAGGAGGATAACGGCCCAAGCTTAAGGGCGTGCCACACATGGATCCACATGAAGATAGACAGACGATCTCTCGAACACAGTGCTGCATACACAGCCCTCAGACTGGTACGAAGTACCTCCGGAAGCTGAGATGGTCGGCGGGAGCGGCCTTGTACCTGTAACATGAGCAAGTGCACTGCTCATGGCATCTGACGGCCACACAACATGTCTAAGAAACCACAAACTAGGATCCGCTGGTGTGAAAACTACCTTCTCTCATATGCCAGAGATGAACTAATTAGTGATTACTGCATTTGCGTCTGCAAACCGAGCACTAGGGTCAAGTAAAGTAAATTGACCTAATTCCTGTAACGCCACTCAAGAAGTCAGGAGACGCGCTTAGAGAGTGTAATCCCAGACCGTCACTAATTTGTACTTATACATAGCTGTGAAACAACTAAAGCAAGTGGAAAGAAACCTATAAAGCACCCATAGTCCACCAGCAGTTATAGCAGAAGCAGCTAAGTTAGGGCAGTATTGATCGCACAAGAATAGCCATAACAATAAAAAGCAGTATGAAATATTTTGAACGAACATTGCTCACTGCTGAACTGGCCGCATCAATAACAATCAAAAGTAATAAAAATCATTAATAACAATCAAAGCAATACAGAAACATGGTACCCTCCATTAAGGAAGCCCCTAAATGCGCTGTAGTCCAAAGGCTCCAGCCTCCTGTGAGATTTAATTTAATTTCAAAACTGCAGAACACAATGTAATCATAAATTTAGCAAAAGACAATAGTAAACTCTTGTGGCACCAACAGAGCCACGCCGCAAAGAACACCAACGTAATACTCAAGAAAGAAGAAGCTTGGCATAAGCAAACCGAAAAATTACAGGATGTAACTGTAAATGGAACATACGATGGCTCCCCATTATTGTAACATGTAGATCAATTTTACCGGGCTTTAATACCCTCAAAGCATTGGGTGTAGTTATTAAGTATGCCCTGTCCATTCTTCATTAAGTGGTTTCTCATGGTATTTAATTTTATATTTCATAATCCTAATTTCTTCTAAGATGTTAAGTGTCAGGCTTTTGTATTGTACTTGCAGAATATCTAGATCTTCCCTGATGTCCCGTAAACTATGGTTGTTGAGCCCTAGATGAAAAGACGGGTCTGACTTTGAAGTACTGACTGCCCCGTGCTCCTTATATCCGATGTTGAAGCTTGCGCCGAATGGCCCACTTACCTGGCATCTCATTCGGGGTACTTAATCTCATGTACTCCTGATTTATAATAGGGTCTAACATGCCGTTCTTCGTGGTGTATGAAACGTTTTCCATTGTTTTTGAGGATGAAAAATGCAAGTGTGACAGTTAATACTCTCATCCACCTGGTTACCTTATCGGAGATTAGACCGCAGTAGGTAGCGGAGATGAGAGAACCTCATACTATTAGATATCTTGCCCAGGTGAATTTTTATCAGACTAAAATACTTAACGAAATACAGGGAAGATTTACAAAGGGTCATGCCAAAAATAGGGTAGAGGATAGAACGCTTGTAAAACAGGTTGGGGTGACGAGAAGAGGATATTTTGTAATATACCTTATTACGGTCTAATGTCCGATAGGGTAGCCAGGTACTGAGAACGTTAAATATCACACCTGTGTTTTCCATGGTTATTCCGTCACTAGGCTCCTTTTTCTTCGTTTCTCCTGTGGCTATTTCGTAGCTAGTCACTTTTTTCTTCCCATTTTTTAGAGTTACGGTAAGAGTCCTCTTATTCATTAAAATAAATGCCGAATATTAAAGTAGATACGCTCGATAATTTTGCACTCTCTTTTAAAATATGTAAACAAGAAAAGAAATATACAATGCACAGTATGCCGTCAGTATGTCTGTAACATTTACTTTTTAATTTCTTATTGGATTACACATCATTCATGCTGAAATGTACTACATTAACGTGACCTTTAAGCCAGATTTTTTATCACTTTTATTTCATTATATATGAATAAATAGTTTTACAAGTTTTAATGTACTCATCTGTGACTTACGTATATGTCACGTGACTATAAGAAAATTACCAGCCACATCCTGGATTTTTACGTTTGTTTTACGCAACTCGAAAATCTGCACTTTGCGATGTCGTGTATATGTGAGTTCACAATATTTTATTGTTATTGCCACTACCCAGGAGACAAGTGTTGGTAATATCCTGTTTCTTCAAAGTCATTATTGTTGTAACATTTTTGTTCCAATGTAGACCTGAAGATGATCTGCTACACATAATGAAACTGGTAGTCGGCAAATAAAAAGATGTGATCCAGACGGTGTTTGTTTATTTATTATAACAAAACGGTCACGATTCCAAAAGCTTGGCGTCAATCATAAAACACGAGCCACTTATTTGTGTATTTAGTTTTCATTGTAAGTAAGTTTTTCTGCACACGATTCCAAAAGCTTGGCGTCAATCATAAAACACGAGCCACTTATTTGTGTATTTAGTTTTCATTGTAAGTAAGTTTTTCTGCAAATGACAGTCAGTAAGAGTTAAGAAACTCTGCAAAGACTAAACCCTGAACAATTTATGTCTTTTCTGCAATAAGAATGCACTTCCATCCGGAAAATTTAAATTTTACGAACAATGGAAGTACGTAGTTCCACAAAACATTTTTACAGTTCGAGGGACATTGGAAGAACGGAGGTGAACTTTGTTGGATATCGGGGACAGACCTGTCGGTTGCGCTTTCCCTTTCTTCAGACCGCTTTAACAGTGCGCACTGTTGGTCACGACTTCGCTCGATAACATGGGTCCGCCTGTTGATTCGACAGTCGTTGCTTATTTCAACTAGTGAGACTAAGAAGGAAAGATTGTACTTGACTTTACTTTTATAAGGAAACTTCGTAGCAACTACAAGTTGCATGAAGAAACTTACAGCTGAAAACTTATTCATTAGAACCACAATAGCAACATTCCACTAGTAGTTTGTTTTTATAGTCATTATTTCATCACTTATATGTTTTGTAAGTTGGTGGAATCTTTCCCTTCTTGGTCTCAGCTGTTAATTGCATAATTGTATTGCCTTAAAACACAAAAAAGGGATTATATAAGTCACAGAGTTATATTTAAATTGCAGAAAAGACATAAATTGTTCAGGGTTTAGTCTTTGCAGAGTTTCTTAACTCTTACTGACTGTCATCGTCTCCGGTCTGACTAGTGGTAACTGCAGGCATTTGCTCTTTGTATGCCTCAGACACATAATGTATCGCTTTTACAACATGCTCCTGTTTGTTATTTTTAACGGAAGCTTTTCCATTATACACTTCTGCAACATGCAGGTTACCTTCACCCCCTTTGAACAGCTTGAAAACTCCACTGCTTCTACCGTCTATAATGTTTTTATTACCTATAGTGATACAAGCCATTTTCGAAAAATTGTGGCCACCAGTCTTTAAAGCTTAAAATGTCTTCATTTTCTACCGAATAAGACTGTTGTGGTTTAGCAGTGCTAATCATGCTGTCGTAAAGATTGGAGAAATAAAGCCAGTTATGGCCACACATCACTTATCTTGTCATTCCAAAGTTTCTTTTGCAGAGCAAAAAACTGTGACCTCTGATAGGAAAAAGTATTTGTTGTTCATTAAATAGTTTAATAATAGTAAGAAACTTAAAAACCTGATCACTCTGTGGTCCTGATTTTGCCCAGGGCCCAAGTCACTGAACACGTAAATAGTTTGTACTTGGGGTCCAGTGCTGCTCTTAATACAGTCACACAACATAGAACACATTTAGTTTGCGCCTGTTTGTTGCCATTCCCTCATGACTTGTGTACATTGTTGCTTTTTAGTCTCCTAAACAAAACACATACTCCCATAATTTTCTAAGATAAAACATCTCTTACATGGGCATGCAAGACAAAGCAAGATTTCGTATGAAGTAGAAGCAAATTCCTTGTACATCCCAGCTAGTACTGCATAGATCAGAGACATATTGCAGTATTTTGCTAAATTTACATGCCCTCTTTTGGGTACCATCTCTGGCAGCTACCTTTGCATTGTCGTCCACAGCTGAGGATGCTGTCTTTGTATGAAGATCTTCATTTGTCGAACACACGTCTACTTGAGTTGGGTTGGGTTGTTTTGGGGGAAGAGACCAAACTGCGAGGTCATTGGTCTCATCGGTTTAAGGATGGACGCGGAAGGACGTCGGCCGTGCCCTTTCAAAGGAACCATCCCGGCATTTACCTGGAGCGATTTAGGGAAATCACGGAAAACCTAAATCAGGATGGCCGGACGCGGGATTGAACCGTAGCCCTCCCGAATGCGAGTCCAGTGTGCTAACCACCGCGCCACCTCACTCGGTCAATCTACTTGAAACCTTCAGAATCGATATCCATAATTTTACTTGTAGTAGGTTAAAAAATATTTACATTTCATAACATTCTTGAGTTCTGGGTGTTTGTCAAGAAACATTTCATGTATCTGTTTGCATGTCAACCTCGCCTCTAGGTACGTGAATGGTGTAGGAATAAAAGAAGATATTTTTCGGGTAAGAATCAACGTATTCATTCACCTTCATTAAAATGTTTTTAGGAATTTTCTTCCCCTCACGTCAACAGATTAACCAATATACGACCTTATTAGAAATTGTATGTAAGCTAATGAAAGCATTACAGTGAACTACTCTGTTTGTATCCATTATAGCATACTATTTAAACGATGATGTGAATTATTTTGAGTGGGTCTGTCACTGTAAACAATGTTAATTATTTTTCCTTTCTGCTCATCAGTAGACTGTTTCCTACGGTGTCAATCACGCGCAGTTCCATTTTTTCTCTATAAACCTTCCAGCTGTCGTTAGAAACTCCGGTTCTTGAGTCTTGCTGTTTTCATAATTTCCTTGATGTATCTAGATCCTCTTGTCTTCTTAGTAAGACTGTCTTCAGATTTTGATGTTGACGTTTGGTTTGTGCGGCGCTCAACTGCGCGGTCGTCAGCGCACGCACAAAGTCCCAGTTTTCACACAGTCCAATTTCTTCACATTACAATCTATTCACTGTCACGAATGATGATGATGATATGATGAGGACAACACAAACACCCCGTCCAGTGGCAGAGGAAATCCCCCACCCGGTCGGGAATCGAACCCGGGACCGCAGATTCTGTGTTCCAGACATTATTTGGAACACTAATAATAAAGTAAAATGCTCTAAATAATGTGATTATTTCTCACCAAGAGATTAACTTTCTGCACATAACAGTTTCACATAACTTCAAAGCAGAACAGGCCTGACTGCAGTGTGTCCATCACCACAGAACACTCTCTCGATAGGAAAGTGAAAGCTGAAACCAAGAACGGAAACATTTCTGTTGTCGACGAGATATCTGCTGGGTATTGGCGCATAGTGGTTGGTAGAATGTTTTCTTTTTTCAACTCGAAAGATGCGTTTTAAAACGAAAACCAAACCTATGGTAAGGTCTAATGGGACAAAACTGCTGAGGTCATCGTTCCCTAAGCTTACACTCTACTTAATCTAACTTAAACTGACTTACGCTAAGGATAACAGGCACACCCATGCCCGAGGGAGGACTCGAACCTCCGACAAGGTGCCTCAGACGGCTCGGATACCCCGAGCGGCGAAAACGAAGAGTAACAAGGATATCATCTCATTTTGTCAAAAAGCAGGAGTCTTTCTCTTCTTGGACCCACCGAGTCCTTTAGAAGCGTTATACGACAGCAAAAATCTTATATGCGGAAATGGGATTTAATTAACGACTAGATTAAAAACACTAATTCTAGAATAGCTGTCTACTGAAATACTTTATATCACTTTATTTCCGGACGACCGTGCAGTAGTTGCAGTTGGCTACATTTTTGTGTGTTCTGGGTCCCGCAGTGGGCATACGTTAAAACCGACTTCTTTTTCGAGAGCTCGGATAATCAACGAAGAAATGTCGGTCAGGCGTTCTTCCTGTCCCACTTGTCTTTCGAGGGCTCCAGCTAGGAATGACGCGAACCAATTAGCGGTCTTTCAAGTGTAAGACGGACAGCCGGGAGGAAAAAGATTTCTCGTGTAGAAGGGTCGGCTGCGTTGCTCTGTGGAAGTCGACTCGGGAATGAGCGACGTCTGCCCCGACGAATGCGGCGTCAGCAGCTCGGCAGGTAGCGGCGGCGGCGGCGGCGGCGCGCAGGGGAAAAGAACTGCAGGCGGCCCAGCTACCGGGCTAGCGTAATGCCTGCAGACGGATGGCGGCAGTTAGTCGGCGTCCGCAGCTAACTGGTCTGTGGCCACTCTTGGCACGTCTGCTGCTGTCTGGAGCGCCGCCAGCGCCCCGCCACTTCCTTCCTTGCCTGGCTACTTTGTAAGCCGTCCCTCGCGGGACTTGGGTTACCTAAATATACGGCCTTCTCATACACTCTGTGATCAAAAGTATCCGCACACCCCCAAAAACAAATGTTTTTCATATTAAGTGCATTGTGCTACCGCCTACTGCCAGGTACTCCATATCAGCTATCTCAGTAGTCATTAGACATCGTGAGAGGGCAGAATGGGGCGCTCTGCGGAACTCACGGACTACCAACGTCGTCAGGTGATTTCGTGTCACTTGTGTCATACGTCTGTAGGTGAGATTTCCACACTGATAAACATCCCTCGGTCCACTATTTCCGACGGCCGCTGTGGCCGAGCCTTTTTTTTCGATATTCGATATGGTTCGTTGCGTTTGGTCTGGGCGGAAGTCACAAGACATCCGTTCAAATTGATCGTTGTTTCCTTCACTCAGTTTTTGTATTACAGAGAGCACGCAGCCCTCTGACCGAACACGCTGAGCTACCGTGCCGGCAATTTTAGGCGCTTCAGACTGGAACCGCGCGATCGCTGCGGTCGCATGTTTCAATCCAACCTCGGGCATGGATGTGTGTGATGTCTTCAGGTTAGTTAGGTTTAAGTAGTTCTAGGGGACTGATGACCTCAGATGTTAAGTCTCATAGTGCTCATAGCCATTTGAACCATTTCCACTCTTTCCGATGTGATACTGAAGTGGAAACTTAAACGGACACGTACAGCCCAAAAGCGTACAGGCCAACCTCGTATGTTGACCGACAGAGACCGCCGATAGTTGAAGAGTGTCGTAGAGTGTACTAGGCAGGCATCTATCCAGACCAACGCATATGAAATCTAAACTGCATCAGGATCCACTACAGGTACTAAGACAGTTAGGCGGGAGGTGAGAAAACTTGGATTTCATGGTCGAGTGGCTGCTCATAAGCCTCACATCACATCGGTAACTGCCAAACGACTCCTCGCTTAACGTAAAGAGCGTCAACATTAGACGACTGAAGAGAAGAAAAACATTGTGTGGAGTGAATAATCACGGTGCACAAAGTGGCGATCCGATGGCAGGGTGTGGGTATGGCGTATGCCCGGTGAACCTCATCTGCCAGCGTGTGTAGTTCAAATGGTTCAAATGGTTCTGAGCGCTATGGGACTTAACTTCTGAGGTCGTCAGTACCCTAGAACTGAGAACTACTTAAGCCTAACGAACCTAAGGACATCACACACATCCAAGCCCGAGGCAGGATTCGACCCTGCGACCGCAGCGGTCGCGCGGTTCCAGACTGTAGCGCCTAGAACCGCTCGGTCGCTCTTGCCGGCAGCGTGTGTTGTGCCAACAGCAAAATTCGGAGGTGGTGGTGTTATCGTGTTTCTCATGGAAGGGGCTTGCACCCCTTGTTGTTGTGCGTGGCATTATCACAGTACAGGCCTACATTCATGTCTTAAGCACCTTCTTGCTTCCCACTACTGGAGAGCAATTGGGGGATGGCGATAGCATCTTACAACGCGATCGAGCGTCTGTTCATAATGCACGGCCTGTGGCGGAGTGGTTACACGACAATAACATCCCTGTAATGGACTGGCCTGCACCGAGTCCTGACCTTAATCCAACAGAACAGCTTTGGGATGTTTCGGAACGCTGACTCCGTGCCAGGCCTCACCGACCGACATCGATACCTCTGCTCAGTGCAGCACTCCGTGAAGAATGGGCTGCCATTCCTCAAGAAACCTTCCAGCACTTGACTGAACATATGGCTGCGAGAGTGGAAGCTGTCATCAAGGCTAAGTGTGGGCCAACGTCATATTCAACTCTAGCATTACCGATGGAGGGCGCCACAAACTTGTAAGTCATTTTCAGCCAGGTGTCCGGATACTTTTGATCACATAGTGTACGTATTTTATACGTAAAACAGGAACAACAATTAACAGCGATACTAAATTATAAGGAAATATACATATCATTGCGGCAGGGTGGGGAATATTGACGTCTCTGCAACTTACCATTTTCTAATCCGTTATACTGCTTAAGGGTGCTGCCCTCCAGGTGTTGCTGATGCAACTCACTCGGAAGGATGAAGAGGCGATGATGAAGCGAACGGTAGCCACTGAGTGAGTACAACAGAATGACAAATGTTTTGTCACTGTTTCTTCTATTTTTCTACTGTCAGTTTAAAACGAAGGACCAGCTGTGTATCTTACACAGCCCCATATTATTAACGTCGATATGCGGACGTCGATATGAATTTGGAACATATATTGTATATGAACATTATGCATTACATCGAAGAGAACCGTCTACTGACACACAGTCAACTCGGATTTAGAAAACATCGTTCTTGTGAAACGCAACTACCTCTTTACTTACACGAAGTGTTGAGTGCTATTGACGAGGGTTTCCAAATTGATTCCATATTTAAAGATTTCCAGTAGTAGATTTTCTTAAATAACGAAAAGTGTGAGGACATTCACACGAGTGCTAAAAAGAATCTGTTATTCTTCGATTACATGATAAATCAATCAAATCTAAAGACCGTAAATTAAACCAAATATCTAGGAATTACAGTTACGGACAACTTAAATTGAAAGTAACACGTAGGAAATGTTGTGGGAATGCTAACCAAAGACTGCGGTCAATTGGGAGGACATATAGAAATTGTAACAGATTTCCTAAAGAGACTGCCTACGCTACGCTTGTCACTCCTCTTTTAGAATACTGCTGCACGCTGTGGGTTTTTACCAGATAGGACTGACGGTGTGCGTCGAGAAAGTTCAAAGAAGGGCACTTGTTGTACACTACTGGCCATTAAAATTGGTACACCAAGAAGAAATGCAGATGATAAACGGGTATTCATTGGACGGATATATTATACTAGAACTGACATGTGATTACATTTTCACGCAACTTGGGTGCATAGATCCTGAGAAATCAGGACCCAGAACAACCACCTCTGGCCGTAATAACGGCCTTGATACGCCTGGGCATTGAGTCAATCAGAGCTTGGATAGCGTGTACAGGTACAGCTGCCCATGCAGCTTCAACACGATACCACAATTCATGAAGAGTAGTGACGCGTATTGTGAAGAGCCAGTTGCTAGCCACCATTGACCAGACGTTTTCAATTGATGAGAGATCTGGAGAATGTGCTGGCAAGGGTAGCGGTCGAACATTTTCTGTATCCTGAAAGGCCCGTACAGGACCTGCAACATGCGGTCGTGCAATATCCTGCTGAAATGTTGGGTTTCGCAGGGATCGAATGAAGGGTAGAGCCATGCGTCGTAATACACCTGAAATTTAACGCCCATTGTTTAAAGTGCCGTGAATGCGAACAAGAGGTGACCGAGACGTGTAACCAATGGCACCCCATACCATCACGCCGGATGATACGCCAGTATGGCGATGACGAATACACGCTTCCAATGTGCTTTTACCGCTATGTCGCCAAACACGGATGCAACCATCATGATGCTGTAAACACAACCAGGATTCATCAGAAAAAATGACGTTTTGCACTCGTGCACCCAGGTTCGTCGTTGAGTACACCATCGTAGGCGCTCCTGTCTGTGATACAGCGTCAAGGGTAACCGCAGCCACGGTCTCCGAGATGACAGTCAATGCTGCTGCAAACGTCGTCTAACTGTTCATTGTCTTGCAAAGATCCCCATCTGTTGACTCAGGAACCGAGACGTGGCTGCACGATCCGTTACAGCCATGCGGATAAGATGCCTGTCATCTCGACTGCTAGTGATATGAGGCCGTTGGGATCCAGCACGGCGTTCCGTATTACCCTCCTGAACCCACCGATTCCATATCGGATCTTGACCAACGCGAGCAGCAATGTCGCGATACGATAACTGCAATCGCGATAGGCTACAATCCGACTTTTATCAAAGTCGGAAACGTGATGGTACGCATTTCTCCTCCTTACACGAGGCATCACAACAAAGTTTCACCAGGCAACGCCGGTCAACTGCTGCTTGTGTTTGAGAAATCGGTTGGAAACTTTCCTCATGTCAGCACGTTGTAGGTGTCGCCACTGGCGCCAACCTTGTGTGAATGCTCTGAAAAGCTATTCATTTGCATATCACAGCATCTTCTTCCTGTCGGTTAAATTTCGCGTCTGCAGCATGTCATCTTCGTGGTGTAGCAATTTTAGTGAGCAGTAGTGTATTATCGCGAAATAGGGGAGAGGGTTTTACTGTAATGATCCAGGCTTTGAGGTGGACATCAATAAAACAATGGCGTTTTTCGTTGCGGCGGAATCTTCTCACGAAATTTCAATCACCAACTTTCTCCTCCGAATGCGAAAATATTTTGTTGACGCCGGCCTAAACTGGGAGAAATGATCATCATAACGAAATAAGAGAAATCAGAGCTCGCACGGATAGGTAGAGGGGAGTGGTTTTGCCGCGCGCTGCATGAGATTAGGATATAAGACAATTATTGTGAAGGTGGTCCAGAATGGTTCAAATGGCTCTAAGCACTATTGGACTTAACATTTGAGGTCATCAGTCCCCTATACTTAGAACTACTTAAACCTAACTAACCTAAGGACATCAGACACATCAGTGCCCTAGGTGTGGTTCGAACCTGCAACCTCTAGCAATAGGGCGGTTCCGGACTGAAGCGCCTAGAACTGCTCGGTCAGAGCGGCCGGCGGAGGTGGTTCGATGAACCGTCTGCTAGGCACTTAAATGTGGTTTGTAGAGTATCCATGTAGATGCAGATGTAGATGTTACTTTCTAAGAAAGAAGGAGAGAAAAAAATTACGCACCACTAAGGAACTATCTGAATACGTCGGACATCATGTCCGATATGATGTACATGTACAGACAAACAAATGATTACGATGTCAGAAAAAAAAATGGATTATTTATTTAAGAGCAACAGCGTCAGAAATTGAGCAACCAAATAACGCGTCGTTCCACATCTCGCCCTTAGACAAGCAGTCATTCGGCTTTGTTACTGATTGGCAGATTTGTTGGATGTCCTGAGGGATGACGTACCAAATTCTGTCCAGTTGGCGCGTCAAAATCCGGAGATGGTTGGAGTGTCCTGCCTTTAATACTTCAAACGTTCTTAACTGACGAGAGCTCCGGCGACCTTGATCGCAAATACAGAGTATGCAAGCACAAGACTTGCAATTGAAATTCTCGCCGCGTGCGGGCGGCCATTATCTTGCTGAAATGTAAGCCCAGGATTGCTTGCCACGAAGGGCTACAGAGTGGGGCATAGCACATCGTCGACGTACCGCTGTGCTGTAAGAGTACCACGGATGACAACTAAAGAAGTATTGCTATCAAACGAAATGGCACCCGTGATCTCACGACGTGTCGTCGGTCTGTATGGCGGGTGACATTCAGGTCGGTATCCCACCACAGTTCGGGGCTTCTTCAGACGCGTCCTCGCTGGTCATCGGCCTCAGCTCGAACCGGCACTCATCAATGAAGACAATTCTTCTTTAGTCAATGAAATTCCAGTCCGAAGACGTGTCTGTAGACGCCACGGAGAGGGAGAGGGGGGGGGGGCGGTCACTAATCTGAATTTCTCCTGCCACACGGTCCGACAACCAGAAATGATGGTCTTGGCTGCCATTCCGTTTCTTAAAAGGGCTCCTTTGGCTGTCAGCTGTAGCACCCTTACAACACAGCTGTAACTCGACGATATTCCACGCCCCGTTTTGTTGCCGTTCATGGCAAGCAATTCTGGGCTTACCCTACACATTTCAGTAAGATAATGGCAGCCCGCAATCGCCGAGCAGTTTCGCCGGAACTCTTCACAACTGAGAACGATTAGAGCATCATGGACTGGAGACTCGAATCTTCTCCAGAATTGGACGATCTAAAACACCAACTGGACAGAATCTGTCGCGATATCCCTCAGGAAGATGTCCTGCAACACTACGAGCCAATGTGGACCAAGGAGCTATTGAATCGCTTTCTGATGAATAAATCATCCAATTTTTCTGAAATTTTAGTCATTTTTTTGTCTACGCGTGTACATAAATCTACCGTTTTTACGTCCTTTTCTGATGATCCGTTAGTGGTGCTCGTATTTTGACTTCGAATGTATTGTTTAATGTATGTATAATACGAATGAATGTCATGTTTCTACATCTAGAAATGCATTATTTAATAGATTTCTGCATTTAATACTACAATATACGACAGCGTGCTGAAAAGTAACGCCTCCGAATTTATTATACGGTAATTCTTCAGGCTTTATAAACAAAACAAAGGTAATTAACATTCTACAGCTTCATTCTCCATATTTACATATTTTCCACTAGAGTGCTCCAAATTGTAGTGTGCAACATGGCTGTGCAATGGTATCAACAAACTGTCCTCTTCTTGGGAAAAATGTGTTCGTCGCCAGAGCGACTATGCTGAGAAATAAATATGAGTACATGAAGGCTAAAGATGTATAACGTTTATATCGTTGGTTTGTTGAAATAGGTTTAAGAGTTTTCATATAAAAAATAGGAGGCAATGCTCTCCAGCACGCCCTCGTATAAACGTAATCACCATCCACGGATTAGGCGTCAGCCTTATTCCAAGTGGATGACTGTTGCCTAAAAGGCGGAGAGATGATCGATCTATGATCGTGAGACACATAATCAGCGTGTCGCCAATCCCTCCAGTCGTTATTGCAGTAGATGAATCGTGATGATGCCTCTGGTTCTTTATTCCAGCAGCTACTTATTTGGCTTCACGACGCTGGGTGGACCACGTTCCAGACTGCCCTACCTCAGAAATATCCGAGGAAGTACCTCGACTCGAACCGAAGCCACCGAAGCAAATAATTCGTCTATAGAGGTGGCCAGTTTTAATATACAAATGGTTCAAATGGCTCTGAGCACTATGGGACTTAACATCTATGGTCATCAGTCCCCTAGTACTTAGAACTACTTAAACCTAACTAACCTAAGGACATCACACAACATCCAGTCATCACGAGGCAGAGAAAATCCTTGACCCCGCCAGGAATCGAACCCGGAAACCCGGGTTTAATATACAGGGCGTTCGGAAATTCATTTACAAACTTCTACGACTTGTAGAGGAGATTATGAAGATAATATCTGAATTGGAACCCATGTCCGAAAACGTAACGTTTCCGTGCTGTAACCATTTGAAAACATGTTGATAGAGTGACCCCTTTTGCAAGTATGTGATTAGGTGTGACCGAGTATTTTACTTGCTGTATAGTTTTACTCATTAATAGCCATAGAAGTTTCTCGTGTACTTGTTGATAGGTTCTCCTGAACGTGTTGCAGTACGGCCACTTCCAGTTCTGGTGTGCGTCATCTCCTTGCCAAACCAGTGTCACGTCTGCTGTTGGTGAAGGTACCCCTTTCGCAAAGTCGTTGGGTAATTGTGGCGAAAAGGATATGCTATGGAGTCGGACATTGTGCATAACAGTCTAGATAAAAGCGACATGCGGCTCTTCCACTACCGTGAGCTTCACCATTCAGAACGATCATGTCAAAAGTGTATTTTCAACCATGTACCTCCAACGTCTATCAGATACGTGGATGAGGCTCGAGGCAGATCAGAGGTGAGACATACGTCGAATGACATCAGTCGATGCTACGTAACGAAATGCCCTGCCCCCTCCCCCTCCCAATAAGCATCCTGTTGCATACCTGCCTAACAAACATGTTTTCGAACGGATGTAGCACGGAAACGGTACATGTCCGGACATAGATTCCTACTTAAAATGTTATGTATTCACTTTCCTCTACAAGTCTTAGAAGTTAAGAACGGAAATTTCCGAACACTTTGTATAGTAATAATTACAATAATAATATCTTCTGATGATAACGTATTGATAATTGATCATAAATTACGATTAATCTCTTTATATCATATAAATGAGAGTTTAACTTTTGGGAACCAGAGCTTTAAGTGGCTCGGTTGAACTGAATAATAACTCTGAAGTCGCATGTAAATAGGGTCGTCCATATTAATTATTAAAGTAACACACAATACAGCAGAAGTATTCTTACACATCCATTAATCAGCTTTCGCACCAGTATAATTAAAAGAATAGTCTCATTAATAACTGATAACATTTACTATAATTTACGTTAAAGTGGCAAAAATAAGAGGATGGACAATGATTTTTAAACTCCTGCAGATTGTGTTTGGAAATGATCGATATCAGCTATTCCTATTATACAATCTCCTGAATTAATATTAACGTGAAACTACAATAGTATTTTTGTAGCGTATGAAGTCAGTCAATGTACGCTGCTGTAGTATGGCGCACAACAGCTGAGTCCATCGTACAACTGCATAATAGAGTATATTTGTTTTTATTATAATCATACACTTGAATTTTGACAGCAATGCCGTACAGCACTGGCGTTGAAAATTAAAAGAGAGTGACGTAAGATGAAATAATTTGCAAGATAGGAAAACAACAAAAAGTTATGATGAAGAAAGCGTGTCCTGGTAAGACAGAACAAACAAGAATCAGAGGTACACTTGACTAACTTGTACAGCGACAATGAACCAGGTGATACGGATGTTGATTCATTATAAGTTTATTTAGTGTGTGTTGAATGTGAATAAGAGAGATAAGTTTGATACGCATACCTTCCTGCCGTATCGAGGTGAAGGTGTTCCCCTGGCACATCTGTCAAAGCGACGCCCCCTCCCCCAGTAATACCACCTTTTTGCAATATTTCTACACATATTCAGCCATTTTTATAATTTTGCAAGTTGTTTTACTAAAAATAAAACATTATTGTTAAATATTACTCAGATCCAGTATACTGATGAAATTACGCACAATGAATTAATTGCGTCAGTACAGTAAACAGACGACAGACTGGATAAACTTTTTAAAAAGTTGACAGTAAAAAGAATATTTATAGCAGCTACCTTCCATCGCTTTTAGAGTGACGTGTAATTAAGAACAGATTACATTTGTTTCTTAGACATTGGTAATAGTGCGTCAATAGTTAATTACGAATGAAAAGAATGGGACTGTAATCGTAACTTGAGAAAATTTTCGTTTCCGGGAACTTCGTTTTTACTGTAATTTTACTTTTCATGCCCTTGAAGTGAGCCAAGCTAGATCATTGCTTTTATCATGTTAGTGAAGTTTATTGGCTGTGTCATAACCTACCGACAAGAGAGCAAAATTTGACAGTCTTCTTTCTTCTATAGTCTAGTTTATGTAGTTTTCTGTCACTTATGCTAAAACTTTGTTCACAAAATACCACAGTCACGGCTGTTACAGTAAATATCCACAAAGTTATTTCGATGTTTTTATAAGAAACTCTTACCTCACACCTTCAACAAAATCTTTAAGATACGCAAATGGAAGCCGTATTAATGCTCTGCATCAGTTCATTCACCCAGAACTGAAAGCATGTACCTAGCTCCACTATATCAACGTTTCTGTTGCATTTGCCACAAACATCAGCTGCCCACACAGGATTTGTGTCAATTGGATTTCGATGAGGAACAATTTTATTTATCGCATCGGAGGTCCTATTTTCCGTATAATTCTTTTGAGCCTTTTTTAGTAGAAGATTAGCACCAACTACTGATTTAGGAAAACGATGACCACCAATAAGAATTCAACCTTTTAACAAATACACATTCCATTCTTAATACATCAATTCTTCTCGCATCGGGAATAACGGTAACATGAGCACATGATAGACTTATAGATTCTAACCACACTCTAGAATTACAAGGGTTATTCTTCACAGTACTATATTTCAAGATAAGATACAAGGCCTTCATTTAAGGCATTTCCTGGCAGGAAATTAAAGTGAAATGACCTGGCGTGTTGTGTGTGTTTTCCACTTCACTTTTTATCTGAATCAAATCCAGCTCAAACAGTCTCGTTTCAGTCCTCAGAAATCTTAAATAATCAGAAGTCTTCGATTAGACACCACAATAGCTACAGCACACTCGCTATTCCACTTAGTCTGGCAATGTAGAAACAAGAACGTCGTTGTAGAGAGAATGAGCTATGCATGTGGCAGATGTGTGAATCAAGTGACCTGATGCCACACAGACCATGTAAGCGATAGATGTCTCTTCGACAGTGATCGTTTTTTTGTGGAGCTGCCTGGATGAAATGACACCGCAGAAATCACGCTGCTACAACAGTGCGTGTTTTACAGTCGCGGACCGAGAGAAATTCTTATCGTAGGCAGACGACAGAAACACGTGGATGGCATAGTTGAAGTAATGATTTACGCAAACAGTGACTATCTCAGCTTTTGACTGAACTTGTTCAGCACTTACTTAGTGCTTTATTTCTACAGTTTAAAACGATTTGTTGTACTTTTGGATTAAGCCGTATTTAAACCATTTAGAAACATAAAGAAAATCAAAGTTTCCTTAGCATCATTACATATATAGGGTAGTCGGAAATTCCCATTACAAACTTCTAGGACATGTAGAAGGCAGTGAGTACATAATATTTCGAATAGGAACCCATGTCCGGAAACGTATCGTTTCCGTTCTACGACAGTTTTAATGCAGATGATTATCTCATCCGCGCCCACGTGAGGAATGTACTTAGTTGTGACCCACTACAATTGTTGCAATCCATTTGGAAAGAATACTGACTTGTTCCGTTATTACTTATGCATTTGCATTACAATTTACACCTTATGGTTTACTTTAGTCGACAACAACAAGAATCTATCATCTACAGCACCAGTCGCAACGTAACGATGCATTACAACAGCGGCTCGATGTGGCGACCACCAACGCTGTTACACACATTGTACCTCCGAAGCATGTTCTGGTACAATCTCTGCGGCCCACCTGGTGTCTCTTCAATGTCTTGTGTAGCGACCAGAACGCGTGCCAGCAGATCTTACTCTGTCTCTACAGGCGTCTTCATACGACCCCACAAGAAGAAGTCCATAGGGGTTAAATCCGTCGATCGTGGCGGACACGCGGTTGGACCACCACGGCCTATCCATCTTTCACCATACCGTCTGTTGAGATGTCTCCGGACAGCCAGTGAAAATTGAGGTGGTGCTCCATCATGCTGAATCAACATTTCCTGACGGACATTCAATGGCACAGATTCCAAGAACGGGTCCATTACGTGTCGTGGGAAGACTAAGCATGCGGGACCCGTGAGCTTGGATGGAAGGTGGTACTGTCCAATCACATGATCGTCCAGAATACCTGCCCACACGTTAATTCCAAACCTGTTTTGAAATCCCTGAATATGCGTGGCATGGGGGTTTTCGTCCGCCCACACATAGCTATTTCGAGCATTCAGAACACAATCCCTTGAGAACCTACATTCATCTGTGAAGATAACTCGACGTGGAAACAGGGGCGCGTCGATGCAACGGTGCAGGAACCATGTGCAGAAGGCGACGCGTTGTGGAAAGTCTGCTGGACCCATTGCGTATACACTGTGTAACTGGTACGGATGTAATTGTAGCTCATGCAGGACATCAAAGACGGTACTGTGACTAACAGCCATTGCACGCGCAATTGTTCGCGAACTCGTTGACGGGCTATTGTCAATGCGACGCAGTACACCTTCTTGAAATTCGGGAGTGCGGCGTCGCCGTGGAGCACCATATTCCTGCCTCCTCTCGGTGAAGTTACCGGTTTCTCGTAGCCGTTGTGTAACTTGGGCAAACGGTTTGTGCGATGGAGTGTGACGGTATGGACAACGTTCGTGATACAGCCGACTAGCAGCTCTTCCGTTACCTCCAGCTTCGCCATACACAAGGATTCCTGTGTATTCCGCAAAGGTGTACTGCACCGAGTTTCCTCTATCGGTGATGCACAAGTATTGACTCGGTCTCACAGCGAAGCGGACAATAAGTCACATCTGGGGATTATTTGACGTAGTACACCTCATCGTGTCTACCCTGTTGCATACCAGGACAGGGAACTCTGAGACGATTCTCTTGCCCTAAGCAGACGTTGACCAGGTACACATCTGAATTGAAACTGTCGTTGAGCGGAAACGGTAAGATTCCGGACATGGGTTCCTATTCAAAACGTTCTGTACTCACTACCCTCTACATGTACTAGAAGTTTGTAACGGGAATTTCCGACCACCCTGAATAGGGTGATTCAGCTGCCCCAACCTATGGATTTTATACAACCCACAAAGCCTTCAAATACCATACATAAATTTTCTTATTTTCTAACACAGTACACAAAAGCTATTAATGCTACAGAAAAAAAATAACACAACTTCTTAGTAGGAAATTTAACGTAGTTTAATTTTGTACTGGAATACGATTTCGTTAGAGGCCAAAGTTTTCTTATTATCCAAGCAAACCCTGTAAAAGTGGTCTTGAAATGCGTGTTTCTTGAATAATTCGAAAAATATGACCTCCAGTGAAAACGTATCCTAGCTCAAAATCTAGTTCCACTAAACTTCCTACAAAAACATCCTGCCCATTTTTTCTGGAGGAGTTAGTAGTTTGCGCTATCGAGCGAGAGAATATGAAAATCCTGTTTGCTGTTTTTATAGGTGTATTGGACTGCATAAAACCAATAGTTAGGAGCAACTGAATCATCCTCTACAACGCTTGCAACCTTGCTCGGCTGAACTAACGTAATTCCAATATTACGGTAGACACTTTGTCACATAAAAATTAGATGCCTATGTTATCTTAGCACTGAGTTATGGACGCAGGGATGAAAGTTTAGGGCTCATTTTGCGGCAAGTATAATTATGTCTTTACGAGCTACAGAGAATGAATCAAGAAAAAAGGTACAAGAGTTTGAAAAAAAAAAAAAAAACGAAAGTTAGCAGGCATAGATTATGTGCCAATCTGAGTACTTGAAGAATGCATAGGCAGTAAACAAGCCCCATTAACTGACATACAAAATCAATCTTTTATCTTAGATATCTTCTTGGAGTGTCTGAGACAGGCAAAAGAGAAAACTGCAGGCTCATTTCTCTGCTGTCCTCATAATTATCACAGAAAGACTAATGATTTACTTAAAAAGATAGCCTCCACTGTGAATAACTGTTGGATGTCTGGTGTGACAAAGGTATAGAATTAGTAACAGTGTTTACAAAAGTGATACGTCATACACTAGACAAGGATGAGTGTGTTACGTGTGAAACTAAAATGTAAACTTTCACGGCCGGAAATATCATGTCCATTATAATTATCCGGGCTGTTATGCCGTGGTCGGTTGATGAATTCTGTGGTGATTCCCAACGTTTCGTCTCCGACTGCGGGAGACATCTTCAAGGGGGTCCGTAGCTTGATGGAAGGTCCAACACACACACTGGCTCGCTACTGACTGCCGCTAAATTCCGTGTCCGCGCGCCCCCGCGCCGCGGCGTGACGTCACGTGTTTTGAAAACGTCAGTGCAATAGGCCCCTGTCCGTCGCCGTCGATCGCCGTTGCCATCACCCAGTAGTGGACGAGTGGTACACATCTTCTTTAACACCGGCATCCATATACCGTTTAATTTGACGCCCTCCTCCTTTCGGTTGAAATTATTTGGGTGTTTAGCGATTTCGATTGCCTCCCTGTAGAGCCTTTCGTAGTATCCGCTGGTGGCCGCTAGTACTTACGTCTCCTCGAAAAGAATATTGTGGTTCCCTGGCTGGAAAGCATGCTCCGCAACAGCTGATCGTTCCGTTTCTCCTCTTCTACAATTTCCCTTGTGCTCTTCC
Organism: Schistocerca piceifrons; assembly: GCF_021461385.2. NCBI lineage: Eukaryota > Metazoa > Arthropoda > Insecta > Orthoptera > Acrididae > Schistocerca > Schistocerca piceifrons. Next base: position 530,008,130 of record NC_060141.1, on the reverse strand, counting down.
AAACGTTTAGAAACAGTTCTTTTGGTGGTACCCACATAAACATCACCACAGCTGCATGGGATCCTATGCACTCCAGAATTTTCCAATGGTTTGCGAGCGTCCTTGGCAGGCCTAAGGTATTCCTGTATCTTCCTGGTGGGCTTGTAAATTACGGTAATATTCCGCTTCGTCAAGACCCTCCCTATTCTTTCCGTTATATTTTTAACAAACGGCAGGAAAACCTTACATTTTGCAGTAGCCTGTACGTCAGTATGATTTCTGCGTGGCTGCCTCAACGCACGTTTTATTTCGGCGGACGAATATCCGTTCTTCATTAGTGCATTGTGGAGATGTTCCATCTCAGCGTCGAGCAATCAGGTTCACAAATATTTCTAGCTCTGTCCGCTAACGTCTTGATAACACCCCGCTTCTGTTGTGGGTGGTGGTTCGAATCCCGGTGCAAATAACGGTCCGTGTGCGTGGGTTTGCGGTACACTGAGTGGCCCAAACTACCATTTTCGTTTCTAAACATAAGCACATCGAGAAAATGTAGTTTGCCGTCTACCTCCTCCTCCATGTGTTACGTGTGTATTTTAGTACATCTATAAAAGGCCTATGATACAGTTAACCATAAAATTCTCCTGAAGATCGAAAATAATTAGAAATAAGATCAGCTGCCAATGATTGGTTGTGGTCATGTTCCAAAAATGGGATACGAGGGATACAAATACCAAAGGTTAGAAACATAGCAAATTTTCAGTGAAGTATTTATCAAACCCCAAATATTGTAACATAGTAACACATAGTGTAGAATCTTAGGATTCACTATTATTTTCTAGTTGCGTCAGTTGCTTTCCATACAATGTTAAACACAGATAATATTCATTTTGCTTGTGACAGCGAAGTTGTAGTCACAGATATAACACCAGAAGTTGCCACACAGATAGTAAATGAAGTCTTAAAGATGTTCTTAATTGATCATCATACTATACACCAACATATGGCGTAAAGAGGACAGCCAGCCTGAATTTCACGTTAAAGGGACAAACTAATCATGAAAAATGAAATCGTGATGAAAATTTCTTAGAATACATAACGAATACAAAATTTTTGGGAATTAATATCGACTGTCACGTGACTGAACACACAACTGCACTATCAAAGAAAATGTCATCACTATGCTATGCTCTTTGTGTCCTGTCATCAGTGTGTAAATGACAGTACAGTAGTTGCATACTACTCATATAGGCGCTCCGCCATTAGATGAGGAAACATTTTTGGAGGTTCCATACACAAAAGTATGAACACAGTATTCAGACTAGACCAATAACTAAAAATAATATGTTAACACCCTGTAACAAAGATCTCTATAATCACCAGGTGATTCTGACTGCACCATGTGATTATATTTGCCAATCTGTTACTGGAACATGAGCAATTATCTCACAAGCAGAACCAATCCTAATCATGCAACAAGTGACAGACTAAAGCTACCTTTATCAGGAGTAAACAAATAACACAAAACGGCATTTTACACTAGAAGTTAAAATTGTTTTATAAACTGTGCAAACAGATTAAAGAGGCAATTAAAATCCAAATAGTTAAAAATTCATTTAAAGCACACCTCTTGAATCATTCATTCTAGATGGTCAAGGATTATTACCGTAATACAAAGTCGAGAATCGTAAAAAGAATTTACATTATTTCTCGGAGAAAAGTCAGCAGGAACTTTCAATCGCAAAAAGAGGTTACTGTATGGACGAATTAGATTTAGAAAAATTGTTTCCCTTTTCAATGAAGGTGACATGTCTGATATCATTTTTTAAATGATCTGTGGATGAATAAACGATTGATTAAGTAACAAAAGAAAGGCACAGTCATAGGATCTGTCGTTCAAGAGAAAGTGTTCGTCAATGTAATTCTGCAAGACGTTTTCAGAAAAGCATGTGTAAGATCCAAGTGTAAAAAATGCGAATGGAAGACCAAGAATGTAGTACTCGGACTATAGCAAGACAGAGTTGTAGCTTCCAACAACTACCAATCAGACTATACTTCGAAGAAGCAGTAAAACTAAGTTTCGAAACTGCAATTAAAAGTCAGATTGAAAGGATATCGATAATAAAATTAGCTGATAACTTTGCTTTGAAAATGAAGTAGAATTGCAGGATCTGTTCATTGAAACGAAGAGCCTACTGAACTCACGCTGTGAACTGTGAGTAAACGTAAGAAAGACGGAAATAACGAGGAGTGACAGAAATGAGCTTCGGATAAGCTTAACATCAAATTTGGGTTCCACGGAATAGACGAAGTGTACGAAGTCTGTTACCTTCGAAGTAAAACAAAGCGTGACGTTCGAAGTGAGGAGGACATAAAAAGCAGATTAGTGCAGGCAAAAGGGGCATTTCCGACCAAAAGAAGTCTTCTTCTATCGACCATAGTCCTTACTTTGACGGAGAAATATCGGGAAATTTAAGTCTGGAGCGCAGCACTGTGTGAAAGTCAATTATGGACTGTGGGAAAAACCAGAAAAGGAGAGAATCGAATCGTTTGACATGTGGTACCATAAAAGGCTCGTGAAAATTAGGTGGACTGGTAAGACACGATATGCGGAATGTCTACAGAGTCGGCAAAGACAGGAACCCAGAAAATATTGCCGGCAGCGGTGGTCTCGCGGTTCTAGGCGCGCAGTCCGGAACCGTGCGACTGCTACGGTCGCAGGTTCAAATCCTGCCTCGGGCATGGATGTGTGTGATGTCCTTAGGTTAGTTAGGTTTAAGTAGTTCTACGTTCTAGGGGACTGATGACCACAGCAGTTGAGTCTCATAGTGCTCAGAGCCATTTTAACCATTTGAACCAGAAAATATTAGATACAGGCTCCCAGGTAGATGCTATTTTCCTTGACTTCCGGAAGACGTTCGAAACATTTCCGCACTGTCGCCTGATAAACAAAGTAAGAGCCTACGGAATATCAGACCAGCTGTGTGGCTGGATTGAAGAGTTTTTTGCAAACAGAACACAGGATTTTGTTCTCAATGGATAGACGTCTACAGACGTTGAAGTAACCTCTGGGGAGTGTTATGGGACCACTGCTTTTCACAATATATATAAATGACCTAGTAGATGGTGTCGGAAGTTCCGTGCGGCTTTTCGCGGATGATGCTGTAGTATACAGGGAAGTTGCAGCATTAGAAAATTGCAGCGAAATGCTGGAAGATCTGCAGCGGATAGGCACTTGGTGCAGGGAGTGGCAACTGACCCTTAACACAGACAAATGTAATATATTGCGAATACATATAAAGAAGGATCCTTTATTGTATGATTATATGATAGCGGAACAAACACTGGTAGCAGTTACTTCTGTAAAATATCTGGGACTATGCGTAGGGAACGATTTGAAGTGGAATGATAATATAAAATTAATTGTTGATAAGGTGGGTGCCAGGTTGAGATTCATTGGAACAGTCCTTAGAAAATGTAGTCCATCAACAAAGGAGGTGGCTTACAAAACACTCGTTCGACCTGTACTTGAGTATTGCTCATCAGTGTGGGATCCGTACCAGGTCGGGTTGACGGAGAGGATAGATAAGATCCAAAGAAGAGCGGCGCGTTTCGTCACAGGGTTATCTGGTAAGCATGATAGCTTTATGGAGATGTTTAGCAAACTCAGGTGGAAGACTCTGCAAGAGAGGCGCTCTGCATCGCGGTATAGCTCTCCAGGTTTCGAGAGGGCGCGTTTCTGGATGAGGTATCGAATATATTGCTTCCCCCCACTTATACCTCCAGAGGAGATGGCGAATGTAAAATCAGAGAGATTCGAGCGCAAACGGAGGCTTTCCGGCAGTCGTTCTTCCCCTCGAACCATACGCGACTGGAACAGGAAAGGGAGGTAACGACACTGGCACGTAAAGTTCCCTCTGCCACACACCGTTGAGTGGCTTGAGGAGTATAAATATAGATGTAGAACATATGGAAAGCACTGACAAGGAGATGTAGGTGGTAGGAAATGAGTTACGCCATCAAGGAATAACATCCAAGGTGATAGAAAGACTTGTAGAGGCTGAAAACTTAGGGCAAGACAAAGGTTGGAATATATCCAACAAGTAATTGAGTACTTAGGTTGTAAGTTCTACTCTGAGATGAAGAGATTGGCGCAGGAGAGGAATTCGTCATGAATCGCAAGAAACCAGTCTAAAGGCTAAAAAAAAAATCTGTCCTTCGGAAGCTTTGTAGTAGCAGTTTTTTGCTGTCGAATGAAACCAGATGCCCAGGCAGTTTCGCCCAGGAACCGTTTTCGTATATTTTCGTGTTGACACCGCGCCACTGTGGCAGATATATAATGGAAATGGAGACGGGGCGCCGTCCAGGCGAGACACGGGCTGGGTGGCGACCAGTGTGCTGGGAGCGCGCGCCGCTATTTCTGTTCCGGGCGCCGCGGCGGCGTTGCCAGAGGCGTGCTGGAGGCTCGGAGCACGCGCGCGCCGTCCAGTGCGTGACACGGAGAGCCCAGGCGACAGTAAACGCTGACCACGGCAGTCTAACCATCCGGGGGATAACACGTGCCGCGCAGCGACAAGGGCTCGGGTCGGTGCTCCCTACAGTGTCTCGCCGCCTACTGTGTGATCTGGGCGTTGCTTATCGCTTCCCTGTAGTGCTCGCCACGTACATAGCTATCTAGCATGGGTGCATGGACGCACATACATTCGTATGTTAAGGACTGTGCTTTCGATGTGTTTGTTGGCGATACTGCTTCTGGTGTCCAGCCAACAAGAGCCAGAGTACCACTAGATTCCGATTTGGAGCCGACACTAATGTTCTCGCTGTAGTTTTCAGTCAGAAGACTTGTTAGATGCAGCTCTTCACGCTACTGTATCCTGTGTGAGCCTCTTCATTTCCATATAACTACTGCAACTTACATCCTTCTGAATCTTACCGTCTCCAAAATGGTACAAATGGCTCTGAGCACTATGGGACTTAAGATCTGAGGTCATCAGTCCCCTAGAGCTTAGAACTACTTAAACTTAACTAACCTAAGGACATTACTCAGGCCAACCGAAGTGGCTAAGCGTTTCTAGGCGCTAGAGTCTGCAACCGCGCGACCGCTACGGTCGCGGGTTCGAATCCTGCCTCGGACATGGATATGTGTGATGTCCTTAGGTTAGTTAGGTTTAAGTAGTTCTAAGTTCTAGGGGACTTATGACTTCAGCAGTTGAGTCCCACAGTGCTCAGAGCCATTTGAACCATTTTTTGACATGACTCACATCCATGCCCGAGGCGGGATTCGAACCTGCGACCGTAGCGGTTCCGCGGTTCCAGACTGAAGCGCCTAGAACCGCTCGGCCTCTGCGCTGACTTACCGTCTCACTCTACGATATTTACTGCCCCCCTCTTTCACTGTTCCCTCCAATACTAAATAGGTGATACTTTGACGTCTCAGAACTTGTCCTATCAACCGTTGCCTTCTTGTAATCAGATTGTGCCACAAATCTCTTTTCCCTCCAGTTATATGTTGTGCCTCCTCGTTAGTTACATGACCTGTACATCGAATTTCCAGAATTCTTCTGTAGAACGACATTTCAAAAGTTTCTATTCCCTCCTTGACTAAACTGTTCATCGTCCAAGTTTCATTCCTGCACAAGGCTACAATCCAAACAAAGACTTTCAGGAAAGGCTTCCTAAGACTTCGATAAATATTCGGCTTTAACAAATTCTTCAGAAATGCTTTCCTTGCTGTTGCCAATCCACATTTTAGATCAGCCTTCATCAGTTATTTTGTTGCCCATATAACAAAATAAATCTTCCATTTTCACAGCCCCGTTTTCTAATTTAATTCTCTCGGCATTACTTGATTTAATTCGACTAATTTCCATTATCATTTTTTTGGTTGCGTTGATGTTCATATTATATCTTTTTTTTTTTTTTTTTTTTTTTTTTTTTTTTTTTTTTTTTTTTTTTTTTTTTTTTTTCAAGACAGTGCCCGTTCCGTTCACCTGCTCTTCCAAGCCCTTTGCTGTCTCTGACGATTGCGATGTCTTTTAGACGAATGCATTATATGAAGGCACTCGGTGGTAATGTGGATCGGCAGTAAGGAATGCCGAGACAGTATGCACAGCTGCGATAACGCTGTGTTCCGAATGGTGTGCCAGCACGGTAGCTCCGCGTGCTCGGTCAGATGGTTAATTGCTCTCTTTAATAAAAAAGCTTAGTGAACGGAGCAACGATGAACTTGAACAGGTGTCATGAGACGTCCACCCCTAACAAATGCAACGAACAATAACGAACAAAGTCAGATAAAACAAAGATGGTGCAGTGTTTAACATACCTGTCTAGTAAGCAGCAGATCCCGAGTTCGAATCCCGGTCTGGTACACATTTTCGCCCGTAGCCGCTGATTCAACGTAATGTTCCGCTGCAGCTGACAGGAGTGATCCGCTTCAGTTTGCAAATAACTACAATATCATCTAAATTCCTATTACAAATGTTTCTTCGATTTCATTTACTTTTTGCTCAGTGTACAGATCACAACCCCGCTCACTCCATTCTCAGCTACTGCCCCTCGACCCTTCTAACTGCCGTCCGGTTTCTGCAGAAGTTTCAAATAACCTTTCGCTCCCTATATTTTACCCCTAATACCTTCAGAACTTCAAAGAGAGTTTTCCTGTCAACAGTGTCAAGAGCTTTCTCAGAATGCTATAGAAGTAGGTTTGTCCTTAATTAACCTATTTTCTCAGATAAGTCGTAGGTTCAGTATTGCCTCACGTGTTTCTGCATTTCTTCCTAATCCAAACAGATCTCCCCAAAGGTCGGCTTGTAGAAAATTCGTGTTAGCATTCCACAACGATGAGTTATTACACGTATAGCTCAATAATATGCATACCTGTCGGCACCATCTTCCTTTTGAATTGGAATTATTACATTGATCTTGAAGTCTGACGGTGTTTCGTCTGTCTCGTACATCTTGCTCACCAAATGGAAGAGTTTTGCTGTGGTTGGCTCTACATATTTAATCTACAGAGTGTTCTACAGTTACTATTAAGGCCTTTGCTGTAGACGGACGAAAACAGGGTGTGTCGTCGTAACTACACCAAGGAATGACGAAAGCTCGCTCTTCTCAGTTTGTGTTCGTATCGTGAAGCCCGACGGACCCAGTTAACATAGCGGCATTCGCTGATGACCCAGCGATACTTTAGACCAACACCAATGTAACGAACATTCGCCATGAACTCCAACGAGCTATACAATGCTTAAAAGACGTTCTGCAGAATGGCGGATCAAAATAAAAGTGAACAAAAGAAAACATTGATTTATACAGGTATTACGAACACCTCTGCAGTTACACCTCTGGAGTTATTTAATGGAAGCATTCCATGAACTGAATTCGCCAAATATCTTGGAGTTCACTTGTGCATGCTTTTTCAAGAAAGATTTAACGATCATAATAAATTAAAAAGTGAGTTAGCTGTCTTATATCCAGTAATAACCAAAGGGTTGTCCGTAAGTAGAGCAAACAGCCATCTACTTTACAAATAGATAATAAAACCAGGAATATTGTTTGTCAGCCGCATACGAGGACATCCAGCCTCAACACATATAAAGATATTTTGTGTTGTCCAAAATAAGACGATGCCAATGATTTTAATTAAAGGGCCCATGTTTCGTTAGAAAACCAAGAATTCATAATGACTTAAAAATTAAAATTGATTCAGAAGAGATTCGCCCCAGGTTTGAAAGCTTTTCACAACAAACTTCCTTACTCGAGCAACACACTAATGCATCAGTCGTCCACGTATGACATTAATGACCATCCCGACCATACACGTCCTAAGTTGCTACTTTTATCACGCTGGTAATACATCTGACATACATCGAAAGTTTCAAACGTGTTTGTAAATAATAATCTGACTTTTTGATAATAATGTTGTCCCTTATTTAACCTAAAGAATCCATGTAAATGTACTATTCTTTAAAATTTAATTATGAAGTAGTCAAACAGTAACACAATCCTTGAATCTATGATCCTAAATTCATCGATACTTCGTCATATTGTGGGTTTTGTTAGTACCTACACAGTAAATAATGTTTTGCCTGCATATTACAACATTATGTTAATTGTGGAGAATGATTATATACTTGGGTGTAAAAACCCCTGGTTTGAAACGCTACAAAATAAAATAGAGAACACAAGGAATAGAAAGAAACTCACTTACATACCCAAATCCAGAAGAAGTGAGACGTTCTTGCAGATGGTGAGTTACTGGACCCTCCGGCGCTAGCAACCATTGACGTCTTCTGCACTTACTATCTCGCCGTACATGTCCGTGTATCAGTAATTCTTTGAATGGATTAATTTTGTTGGCCGCTCTCCATTTTAAAACATCGTTGTGGATTTCCAGAGAAAAAAGGAATTTCTGGGATTTACGTCCTGGCGCTAATGTCGTAAGAGACGTAGCAGAAGCTCGGATTGGGGAACAATGATGAATGAAATAGGACGTGGTTTTTCAGGCGAACCATCCCGGTAATTGAGGTAAAGAAACAACGAAAAACCTATATCTATTTGGCTGGACGGCTATTGGAACCATCGTCCTCCTGAAAACGAGACTAGTGTTAACAATGCGTTGCCTTGCTCGATTTGAGAAAGAACGTGGCTGTGAGTTCTAGACCAGAAGTACAAGTAAGTGATCGAAACACATGTGGAACCGAGAAAGGAATAAATTTACTCCTTCCAGAGTGTTCAGTGTACTAATAATTTGTGAAAAGATTTAACTCGTCATCGTTCTAGTATATAGTGTTCCTTAATAGAGTAGCAGTTTTGCAATAATATGAGGGACCCTTGTACATGAAACACAAACAATTATGACAGAGGACAAGTTACTCTCTAACATATTTTTCGTACATGGAAAATTATTAAAGGTTTTATTACAACCAGACGTACCTTGAGCGAGACTCTAGAAAGTTAAACGGCCTGAGCAGACGTTGATGGAGGCGCTAAAAGCATGAGGTATTTTTATGGTTCTTAGCTCATAGACATGGCATGTTGGGAGTTGGAAGCATTTGGTAGCGACACCATCGCTCAGCAGGACAGGCCATAGGGCAGCCCCTTGTCAAGACAAGTCTCCAGCAGAATAGTCCACTGTACCTGCATTGGCGCCAACCGAAGTGTCATCGGCGAACCTCAAAGTTTTTATTTCTTCTCCATGGATTTTAATTCCTAGTCCGAATTTTTCTTTTGTTTCCTTTACTGCTTGCTCAGTACACAGATTGAATAATATCGGGGATAGGCTACAACCCTGTCTCACTCCTTTCCCAACCACTGCTTCCCTTTCCTGTCGCTCGACTCTTATAACTGCTTTCTGGTTTTTGTACAAATTGTAAATAGCCTTTCACTCCCTGTGTTTTACCTCTTTCACCTTTAGAATTCCAAAGAGAGTATTCCAGTCAACATTGTCAAAAGCTTCTAGATTACTTAATCCTCGTAAATTTACAATTGCAGTTGGTACCAATTCGCGGTCCCCGCCAGTCTGGTATTGCCAGTACAGGATACTAAACAGGCCATTTGGTAGTTGTTTTGTATGTGACGCACCACTGGGTGCCCTATCATTGTATTTAACGAGTGCATAAACAATAAATCATGACTTCGTTTGAATAAAAATGGAATAGGAAAATTTACGACTCTTTGGTAGCAATGTAGCGTTCCCCCTCACCCACCTTTAGTGTTTTAGGTTTAATACGGTGTTTGATCACCACGCTCTTCTACGTGCTCCCATGCTGGCCACGAGGTTTGTAGGATGTTAATGTGGTAGGGAGTGCCTTTCGTCCACCAGCGCGTTTGGCAACTGGTGCATCGTCGTTGGCGCAAGTGGATGTGCCGAAGTACGTCTTCCCACTCGTGCTCTATGGGATTTAAGTCGGGGGAACACACAGGTCAGTCCATTCAATGAATATCCTCTCGTTCAAAGAGCTCTTCCGCCGACCCTGTTCGACGGGATCGCGCATTTCACCGATAAGAATGAAGTCTGGGCCGAATGCACTCTTGAAAAGAACCATTTGGGAAAGGACTACAGTGCCACAATAAATGGTTCAAATGGCTCTGAGCACTTGTGAGCACTATGGGACTTAACTTCTGAGGTCATCAGTCCTCTAGAACTTAGAACTACTTAAACCTAACAAACCTAAGGACATCACACACATCCATGCCCGAGGCAGGATTCGAACCTGCGACTGTAGCGGTCGCGCGGTTCCAGACTGTAGCGACTAGAACCGCTCGGCCACTCCGGCCGGCTACAGTGCCTCAATAACGTTGACCAGAGAGTGAATGTGTTAAGAGATTTGGAGACAAGTATTCCGATGTAACATTACGGCTCCGCGTACTACAACACGAAAAAGATCATATTCTCCTGTGTTACCGGTGCAGTACGTGTTACCGGCTCTCAACATGTAAAGGTACGTCGAGAATTCTGGAACACGATCGCTTTGGTGGTCCAGGTGTTTTGGTATGAGGAGGCATAATGATGCATCGGTTTACTGACCACCCAGTATTTGTACCCAGTGATCTCTCTGATCAACTTTATTGTGACATCGTCCTCCTTCCAAATGTTCATCTTACTATGACAGTGTACTCCTCCCTCATGTGCATTTCTCAGGAGTAGATTCAGCATTGTCTTCAATTTTGTAAACAACAGTGCGCGACCCCATCGAACTGCGCAGGTGAAGGAGCTCATGGAACGAGAATATATTCGGTGAATGGAGTGGCTGCCAGTTTCGCCAACTTAAAACCCAACGAGTGTGTGTGAGAAGCGTCGCTGCGTGTTCACGTGTACCAGTGACCATCCACCAGTTGTCAACCGTGCTGATATACGAACGGAACGGCTTACCACAAGAACTTTTAGCGAATCTTGTGGCCAGCGTGGCGGGAAAAGACACGTGCCCGAAAGTAGCCCGTATTTTTTCTGAAAGAACACTGTCTCGGCTACATGAACCTACACACTCGTATAATAGTAAAATGGCAAAATATTGACATGGTCGACGTTTTTAATCAAGCGTCCAGGTCATCGACTGAAATTTAATGCCAGCTTTTAACAGGAATTCCACGTGCGATTTAGAAATGTCTATATTAATTGTCGCCATGGTATCAACACAGTCAGAAGAATCCTATTTAATCATCTCGGTAACCAAGCGGTCCCGTTCCTTTATGTTCCTAGAGCTGTAAGAATATATTTTGTTGCTGTCCAAAAATCACAGTGTGCTGACGGTAGTTGTTGATTACACTTGTGTAAGGTCAGGAATTGCAACACCAAGTGAGAGCGTACAAAAACGTGCCGCTCGACATGTGGTCTTTATCGAAGCCATCTGTTTGGCTAATCTGATAACCTGATTTCTACGAGGGTCATACAGTAATTGAAGAGACAAATTGGTCTGGGGAAAAACTGTTAGTAGGGCCGGTTTGGTACTTTGATGGCTTTAAGTTGGCATCACTGGTATGAGCCCTGATCAGTGATGTATCAACATTGTTTTGTTTAAAACCTCAATAATACATTTCAGGATGGCAAGTTCGCTTGAAAGTCCACATTAATTGAACAACGTTCTGTTATTCGTTCTTTACTTGCTGAAGGCGAGAAACCACTGAATATACGCTATAAAATGTCTAATGTTTATGGTGAGGGTTGTATGACTGGTGAAAAGTTTTACAAGTGGGTAGAGCAGTTCAAAAATGGCCGCGACTTAGTGACTGACGAACACCGTTCTGGCCGACCAGAAGTCGAATTGATGACATTATTCGTGCCGACCGCCGTGTGACTGTGGAAACGATAGTTGATGAGGTTCAAGTTAGTACTGGTAAAGTTCATAACATTATCTGTAACAAGCTGAAGCACAATAAAACATGTGCAACATGACTCCCAAAGGAGTTAACGCGGCTAAACAAGGAATCAAGATTGAGAGTGTGACCAGAGCTAAAGGAACGTTATGAAAGAAAAGGTGAGCACTTCCTCGACAAAATTTTAACTTGTGATGAGGCTTCGGTTCACTATTATGAGCCAGAATGAATAAGACAAAGCATGGAGTGGAAGCACACGAACTCACCTGTCAAGAAAAAAAATCGGAACCCAAGTATCAGCAGGAAATGTTACGTTGACGGTGTTTTGGGTTGCCGAAGGTCCAGGTTTTTGTGATTATCTCGAAGACGAGTGCACAATGAACAGCCAACACTACTCGGATTTGCTTTTAAACAAGATGAAGCCAGCGACGAGAGAGACACGTCGTGGATCTCAGAGGAGAGGTGTGATTCTCAAGCAAGACGACGCACGTCCTCATATTGCTCAACTAACCGGTGAAACCATATACAAAATGGGCTGGGAAGTACTGCCTCATCCCCCTTACAGTCCGGATTTAGCACCTAGTGATTTCCATTTGTTTGGTGCACTGAAGGAGACATTACGAGGGAAGAGGTTCTAGGACAAGGAGGACGTCAAAAAGGTTGTGGGAAAATGGTTCAAACATCAAGATAAAGAGTTCTTTGCACCTGGAATAAAAAAGCTTGTAGACAGTTGGAACAAATGCATAAATGTTCAAGGGAATTGTGTTGAAAAGTAGGAAAAGTATTGTTTTGCAAAAATTAACGCTATTTTCTCCAGACCAGTTGGTCTCTTTAATTGTTGAATGACCCTCGTGTTCATTCTGAGACCACGAAGCCCTCCTAGCTTGAACATACTCTTTATTAACCAAACAGTGCAAAATGCTGTATGACACCTGAAGAAACCAATCCATCTTCAGTTCTGCAACTATGAGCATTAACCTGTTCAGGCAGGCTGCATTTGAATCACATCGTCTGCACGTCCAAAAACCCCTCTTTGAAAGATTTATAACCTCCTTCTGCTCTGCCCCACACAGTATGCTGAGAGGTGCATTTTTCGAATCTTCAGTCATTTCACTGGTTTGATGCTGCCCGCCACTGTGGCAAACTCTTCATCTCAGAGAAGCACTCACACCCTAAAGTCCCCAATTATTTTTTGGATATTTTCCAACCTCTGTCTTCCTCTACAGTCGTTACCCTTTAAAAGTTATCTTCTAATATAAACCTGTGTTTCGTAAAGAAATGTGTTTCCATTTTGGGCCGCTGCAACGAACTTTAAGTCTTACATCCTACCCCTGTTTGGAAATGTTTCATGTGAGGTTTAATGCGCCATGTTCGATTCAAAGCTAACGAACCCTAAAACGTCGTGTGGTACAAAAATGAAGAATCATTCGAAGAGTTGTTTAATTCCCTAAGGTAGAAGCGCGTGGCTTCATTCTGCGCTCCCATTATTCTCCCAGTAAATTGTTCTCGGTTAGGCACACATTAATTATATATAATCTCTCCTCATCGAATAAACTCTTTAAGTAATAGACTATACCACTCTGAAACTCCATGCACTGACGTTATTTTGTAGAATACTAGCGATTATCGCAGAAACTGAGAAACCACTATGGTGAACTCCTCTTGACTTGATCGACTTGTGAAGACTACATTCACAACACATTTTCTCACTGATTTTTCACTGAGCTGCATAAAACTTAGCGTTCATCAACTCTGCAATTACAATATAAACAGCGTTCCTTCTCAGGCACTTGAAGCAAGCAATCAATGATTATTAAGTGAACCCGTTCACTGGTAGCATGTGTTAACTTTTGTGCAGCACTACTGCATGCTACGTGATAGTATTGTTGTTGTTGTGGTCTTCAGTCCAGAGACTGGTTTGATGCAGCTCTCCATGCTACTCTATCCCGTGCAAGCTTATTCATCTCCCAGTACCTACTGCAACCTACAACCTTCTGAATCTGCTTAGTGTATTCATCTCTTGGTCTCCCTCTACGATTTTTACCCTCCACGCTGTCCTTCAATACTAGATTGGTCATCCCTTGATGCCTCACTACGTCCTACCAAGCGATCCCTTCTTCTGGTCAAGATGTGCCACAAATTTCTCTTCTCCCCAATTCTATTCAACACCTCCTCATTAGTTATGTGATCTACCCATCTAATCTTCAGCATTCTTCTGTAGCACCCATGTCGAAAGCTTCTATTTTCTTCTTGTCTAAACTATTTATCGTTCACGTTTCACTTCCATTCATGGCTACACTCTATACAAATACTTTTAGAAAAGACTTCCTGACACTTAAATCTATACTCGATGTTAACAAATTTCTCTTCTTCAGAAACGCTTTCCTTGCCATTGCCAATTTTATATCCTCTCTACTTCGACCATCATCAGTTATTTTGCTCCCCAAATAGCTAAACTGCGCGGAACTGCTTTCAGCGTTGAAGCAGTGTCGTAGTGCATCAATCGTATACTACACAGGATGACCCTTTAGCTAAATTCATACAATAAATAGCATTTCTTCTGCAGTATAGGTAATTTATTTCTGTGACAGTAAGGGCAGTTATTTATTTACACATATAAAGTATTTTGATGGCGATGTGTAATTATCTGAACGTATGGAGGGATGGGGAAAACACAGCTATTAATGTAAAGCAGAAAAGTAGACCGTGCTGCATAATAGGTTTTATAGCGTAAGGTTTTACGATCCGTTCCGCAGGTGTTCTTTATGGGCGTGCCGCTTGCTGTTTTATGACAGAAGCGAGGAAGTTGCAACCGTTGGCTGCTTTGTTGTATCGCCGCGAACTATGGGCGTGGTAATATTTTTGGGGGGCGATGGAGGGGATCGGGTGGGGGCACGAGCTGTGGAGTGTGGTAGGTGGTAGGGGTTAGAGCAATTTTGCAACTGCCATACGTTTCGTATAAATTCAGGTGGCTCAGTTCTTTCAAACTTTCGGTCTTCCCTTGCACTCTTAGTTTCGTTGCCTGTTAAGCTGACACAGTCGTTTGCTCTGAAAGCCACGACATATTATATGTTATCATTGACACTGTTCGTGCTCGTTTATTGTTGCGGGAACGTGCTTTTCTCCGTGTGAGTCAGAAGCAGTTAACAACTCTTTGTGCATCGTTAAATTAGACTTTGGATGAAAGTGTGCTACTTAAAAGAGCCGCTTTTATTTCATTCAATATTTTTCATAGATGCTTTCGAACATCAATGATGGAGTTATTAAGAATGAGTATAGCATATAATTCAGGAGTAATCAAGCACTAAGACATATAATAACATAGAATATTTGTGACACTGATGTGTGGACACTGAAGAATGAATTTGTGAGGAAGTGTTTTGGTTTACTACTTCTTCTACTCTGCATGTGGTAGCAGCATCTTTCGACTCAGCGTCGATGGCGAAGGCAGAAGGCCGCCAGGTCATCGAATAGGAACCTGCAAGACCAGTCTGCACAGCTGCAGCAGTGAAGACTCATCTGCGGAGCATCAATCCAGTATAAATCTCTAAAGGAACTGTGCCGAAGAAGGCAGCACTATTTAGAACATAAATGGAGGTGAGATAATAAGTCAATTACTAACTGAGCGTTTTGACCTACTGCGTAAATGATGAACGGTAGTCCACTGCCGTGACGTTAAAATTAATGCTCTGAATAATAGTTGTGAGATCGATTACTACAATTTGTTAAAATAGCAGATGGTTATATAGCTGTCATGAAAATATACTGTTTGAAGAATGTGCAATATTTCAAGGAGCTGTTAACTGTGCCAAGGAGATGTTTCATACAAGAAGAAAGAAATTATTACAGAGTAGAATTTTCATCTTTGATTGGAAGCTAAGAGAAAGAATTCTGTGCCTATTGTAATATATATAACAGCAAAGGTAGTAGTGACGATTTGGTGAAAATATTAAGGACAACTGTATATGTCTGTAAGTGTCAAAGGCATGCAAATTGTGTAGCAAGCATTGAAGTACTTTTGATCACAGTGTAGGACATAAGACTGAATACAGTGAGAAGCACAATAAGTTTTGTTATTTATCGTGTGACATCCAGTGGGGGTATATGTTATCTCACTCCAACAAGCTTCCAATATCTACAGATACTTAACACAGAAAAATATACCGAACAATATCAGCAACCTTAGATAATGTGTATACTATCAATTAAGGAAATAATGTTTAGAGCATTATTCTACTATTAATTCACCCGTAAGTTCAAACCTGATCTGCGACCACAACAAAATTTCAGTAACCATGGTTATGTGGTTTCTGATCGTACTTACATAATTCAGGTATTAGGATTGTGACATATTAACTAAATGACGTTCAGTCGTAATGTTTACTTAGTGAAAGTAACTTTTTTCTTTCTACTTTTTGCATTGCCCAGTCAGTGTAATCTGCGAAAGATTTGCGAATAACTGTTCGGTTAAAGCCATCCAACCTAACTGTATTGTAACAATTATTGCAGCCAGTCGTTATGGCAGGTAGACTTCAGGGCGAACTAAATGAGGAAAACCAGAAACTATTGACTTCCAGACTATTCAGAGGCGTCCTCAGAAGAACGAAGGTCCCAGTGCCACCAGCAAGAAAACCAGTATCGACTGTAGACGCCGTTACACAGACCGAGAACATTAAGCACGGTGCGGCTGATGTGGAGGAAGCAGACGCTCGAAAGATTGAAGACTTGTGTGAAGAGGCGCTGCTGGTGATGAAATTGGAACAGATTCCTGTCTTGACAGCGGCACTCCGACATCTAGTGCGACTGGGCCATCCCTGGGGTAATAAAATCACATTTCCAGTCCCAGAAGCGGTAGACAGAATACATTTGAAATCTTTGGGCCTCCCTACCAACCCAGAAGACCTGGATTCACTTTTGGGCAAAGTCTTTCAAAGAAGAAATGAAAATTTCGATCTAGATGAATTGTACACACAGTTCGTTACCACCCATGGCCGTATAGAGTTCGATCATACCCAAAAATGGCCTAACTGCAACGTACACACTTACCATCCATAAGAGATTCTATAATGTGAACCATAGTTGATTACCACAACGGGTATGAGCTGCGAATATAGCCAGGCGTGGAACAGAAACACTGTACGTCAGCGCATTAGCTTGTTATTAGTATCATTGTGATGAAAGCATATGAGGCGAGTAAGATAAATACTAATAAGTGGAAAATCTATCCACTTATTACATTTGAACGGCTGCGCGTAGTAACACAGACATGAATTTAACCACTCAAATGTGACGTCAATTGACATCTGTAAGCGTTGACGGGCATAACAAGTGAGTAACACATCTTGATGATACCTGAAATTACCGTAGTGACGTACTGACAGCACTACTATCGTCAAATGGGAATTTGTTGTTATATGAGAACGGACACAGCTCTGTGATGAATATGACACTGATGAAAGGTCCGAATGAACTACGAACATAAGCAGTGTGGTACGAGGTTTGGCTACTATACTGTGAGTGCATTGAGCGTGTAGGAGAATGGTTCTGCATATGCACTAATAGACTAGAATAAGTGATTTACTCATACAAACCTGACGGTTGGATCAGATGATTTTCTTTGTAATAAATTTATGTATCTGAAAAGACAATGATAAAACAGAAGTGTGCTGTTTTTTTTTTCTTTTATGAGTAGCTTCTCCATCAACAGTTGTAAACAGACCCGCAATTTCATTAGCTCTACTAGGTATTAGGTAGTCCACCATAGCATGGAAGGCCTTGATGTACGAAACTGGTGAGTAAAGAAAAATGAACAAGTCTCTTAAATTTTCCTTCTTCCCTCTCCGTTAATATTGTTCGCTGTGATAACAGGCTATTATTTAATGGCTAGAACGTGGGTAGTGCCAACCCCCCCCCCCCCCCCCAATACACACACATATTCTGAAATAATCTTGGCTATAGCGGCGATAGTGACAAATTTGTGTATAGCGTAGTCCGAAGTCTAGGTTACGTTGGAAGGTGACAGTTGGGCTGTGTGTTGGCGAAGCTAACGGATGTGAATGCGAAATAAAGAGTACCAGCTTGATCTGTAGCATAGTTTGAATGTCTCCGTTCGTGTGATATTTAACATAGTTTTCCATATTTAATACATCGTCAGCGAAAACTCTGTGGTAACTTTAGAAAACTCTCATTTCACAGTGAAAAGTCTCCAGACGTGTACTTCGGTGCATCTTACGCACATATATCGCACATAAGCAACTAAAAATGTGAGGGGGACCGCTACGAAAGTCTTACCTCAGCTAACTATATGTGTTAGGCTTTGGTCGAATATGCGCCCTGGAACAGTCAGGAAATCTTAACTGCGGAAATAAAAGTAATCCCTCGCTTTTAACTACATAATACACGTAACGTCAATACTGACAAAAGCAATACCAAGACTTAAGGAAAGCGCTAAGTAAGCGGGGTATATCAGGGAGAGAACCAAGATTCGATTTTGAAGGGTTTACAACCTATAAAGGGTTCTTAAGATGCAGTTTCCTGAATCTGTCATAAATTTAAATCACTTCTTGACTATGACAATTGATTAACCTCATGGTGCGTGGCTATGACAGAGTGCATCTCTTTGATCTGTCTAAATACATACGTTCATTTAAACTCATGGGCATTTGGGATTACACGTAACATGGTCAGTGAACATGCTTCTGACTACTGAAAAGAACAATAAATATTTTATGGCCGAAACGTAGATAATAACATGTTAACGGATAGCGAATGCAATTAACACTCTGCATCAAAAAACGACTGACTTCAGAAGTTTAATTTCTAATTCGGTCACATTTCGTCTGATTCATTTACTTACTGCGTGTGCAGGCGATGTAACAATGTTTATCATAATCGGGAAATAGGACACACTGATGTTTAAGTGGCTAGTAATTGTACTACATACACGGAGTTTACAAAACTGAAACAGTATGGGAGAAGACAAAAAAACAGAAAAAAATAAATATGTGTGGGAATCAGATAGCTACCAATTCCCTGGAAGAACTGTGTGCTTTTTATTGTAGGATAACCAGCATTTCAGGTGACAGATTACAAAGAAGACGAGGTGGAAAGGGAGTACAAGAGATACAGTCGTGAAGTTACTCAAAGCAAAGAACAACAATCATCTCCTATTCCTTTAAGGAAAATATTACATCACACACAGAGTATACACTCAAAGAGAAGATTACAAAACCTAAACCAGATATAATTGAAATTCATGAAGTAAATAGAGAAATGATTCCCTTCCCAAGTAGCACGGCCGATTCCTTTCTTATTCGAGCCCAGTCCGAGTTTGTGTTCCATCTGTGATGACTTCAACGTTGACTTGAAATTAAACCCTAATCATTCACGCTGCTGAAGCATATTTATATGATAAAATGCACAGCAAACTCAGTTTTACACAGCATGAAACTAAGCACACTGTACGAAAGTGAATACGGCAAGGGAAACGGAGAACAACATGGCCGGCTGTCCACCGGCGACATTAAAATTTACTCTGCTTCAAATGCAAAATATGACTGAAGCAGAGTTCCGTATAAACAATGAATAAATACAACCTGATGCAACAAACAGATCAGGAAACACTGGAACTGCAAAAGTTTGAATATCCTGGCTTCAGCAGCTTAAATTAAGGATCTCCTTTGACTACTGTAACACATTCGTAAATACGTCCTGTAAGGACACTCGCGATATCTGAATAAAATGAAGCTGGTATGGTGACGAAAAACACATTTTAGCAGAACTACCGCTGGGCATTGAATAAGTGAGGTGTTCATACTGTTGCTGTAATGCCAAAGGCGCACTAACGAGAAATTTAAAATTTAAACAGCGTCTCGTTTCTTTTATTCTTTTCATTGTGCCATTACTACAACCCCCACAGCAAGATTTCATTCCATAACAGATGTCATACATTCTTAATTAATTTTTGGCTTCCTATGTTCCTGCCATACTTCCCTCCTCATCCAATACCTGAATATACAGGGTGTTACAAAAAGGTACGGCCAAATTTTCAGGAAACATTCCTCACACACAGATAAAGAAAAGATGTTATGTGGACATGTGTCCGGAAACGCTTAATTTCCATGTTAGAGCTCATTTTAGTTTCGTTCTTCCACCTACGCTCAATGGAGCACGTTATCATGATTTCATACGGGATACTCTGCTGTAGTTTCGTTTTAGCCCTATGTGGAATAATTAAATCAGAAAATTTTTGTAATATGCCTCTCACATATTCACCTAAAGATTGTCATGTTTTGTAAAACTTCCATTTCTGTCTCCGGGAACACTGATCACGAGAACTGAGCAATTTCTGCGACTTTCACAACCACTGAGCTCTGTGATGTCGTATAGTCCAGGTTCCCATTTCTTAATTTTGTGACTCGTATTTCAACGTTCGTTCGAAATTCCAATTACTGTGATATGAAAATGAGACGGACAGAAATATGCAAAAACACATGTATTTTATCCTACAGTTTGAATTGTGTTTTGTGTCTTAATTAATTTGCGTATAGCTAATTCATAAAATTTGAGTTTGAAGTGTGATGCACTGCGTGTGTCCTAAACATCGATAGCTTTTTACTTTACGTCAGGATGAACTAATTTGAATGATCTAATTTTATATGGTTTTAGTAGTCTTTCCGATACAGGCTTGCACTGTGAGACCCGATGAACATTTGTAACAGGATAGCGGGAAAGTTGAGTAAATATACTCGTATTTGCAAAAGTTGACCACACTACGCATCTCTAACAGGTACGTACTCCAAATCGGTAGCACTAGAACAGAACGGTGAAGAATACAGCTACCGGTATATGAGAAGTCATTTATGTAGTAAAATGACCTAGATCTAGCAACATCTTTCTGCGGACTTCTTCCGCAATGAAGCATAATAAATTAAAGTCCAATATGTTTCTAAAATCTTCAATCCAATATGTTTAACGAGATAATAATAAACAATTACGAGCCTACAGGGTTTGACGGTAATACGAGGGTTATTCGGAAAGTAAGGAACGATGGGTCGTGAAATGGAAAATACAGTAAAATCTGATGAGGCTTTGCACAAATGCGTTGGGCACTGTGTCTAGCACGCCTGCCGATCGCATCATGTCGCTCTTTTCAATTCTGAGCTCGCAGTGAGAACGTAGAGATGGCTAGAAATTAGCGTCTGCCGTGAAGTATGAGAGCCTGGCGAAAGATTTCCCCTGAAGGTATGCAATCCACATAACATTACTGTCATACGGTTCGTTCTACATGACAATCCTCGGCCACACTCTGCAGGGGTAATGAAGATGCTCCTGTAGCGTTTTCGATGGGAAGTGTTTGATCACCCACAATACAGCCCGTAATTTGCTACTCCTGAGGCTCATCTCTGCTCAAATGAACCGCTGGCTATGAAGACAATATTTTGACACAGACAACGAGCTGCAGTACAGAGTAGAAAATTGGCGGAAAGCACTGGCGGCTGTCTTATATAACGAGAGAATTGAAAAGTTGGTACAACACTATGACAGAGATGTAAGTCTGAGCGGTGACTGTGTAGGGAAGTACCTGGAAGGTGTAGCTAACCGTTGCAAATAAAACACTTTTGATTTTTTTTGTGGTTTCCATTTTGCGAGCTATCGTTCCTTACTTTCCGAATAGCCCTCGTAATTTCGACGAAGCAGCGCAATGTTTCGTACTTTCTGCTTCGCTATTATCTCCTCGATTTCAGGGTGGCGTTGTTTTTGTGTATAGGTCCTCTTCCGACTAAACTCACGATCTCCTCCACCATCACGGATACTAGTCTTTTAAGCACCAACCGGGTGCTGGGTTTTACACTCGGGCACTTATTACATCTTTCCAGTGACTATCACAAAAAATGAGCGAAAATGTAGGAGAGAAAATTCTAATGTCTGTTCGGATTTCATACCTGGTGGGTAATATTATATCTTGCACAACGCTCATAGGGTAAATTTTGTCTCTGACAAAATTGGAAAAACGTTGACTTTATTTCAGCAAATTTATTTTTTAAAATATGTTTGGTCTTGCATTTATTTACAATTTATAAAAGAAAAAATGTCGGTTAATACAATTGAATAACCATAAATATATTACTCTGGAGATCTTGTGTAGTTTTCCGCCACGCAACTCCTCGAGTTCCTCTACACAGAGGAAATCACTCCTCTGTATGAAGCATTTCGGAACGTGCCACACGAACTCATTGTTGGCGACCTTGCTTTGTACTTTAATTTTGTTTAGGTGTTCTATTTCAACGGTTCGTGCTGTGCTGTTGACGGACTTCACTATGTTTAAGGAACGGTTTGATCGCAACTTTGCACAACCTCCCACAAATAAGCAGTTATAATTGTTAAAGAAGGGAAATATTTACGAAGATTAGCTGCAACATTGCCGAACCACTGAATGCGGTAATAATGGAACGTTTGTCATATAACTTACGTTAATGAGACTTGCTTGAACTTCTCATGCACTACACGTCATTTTTCAGAGTGGTGGAAAGACTAAGGTTACCTTCACCGGTTTCTAAGAGAAAATGAATAGTGTTGTGAACGCTGATGATGAAGACAGTTTTGCCCTCGTAACATCCATACAATTTAGAAAAATGTACATATATGTGTATGTATGTTACATACCTCCTCTTAAATTATTGTAACGATTTCAACCAAACTTAATACAGGTATTTTACTGTATGAAAAGAATCACTGTGCGGATAAGAACAACCCACCTATCAAACGGGCGGGGGTGGGGGGTGAGAAAGCAGCTCAGCCCAGGAGACGAAAACACCCATACTTCAGTCATCCAACATTTGAGAATGTAAAAGCTTAGAGATTTGCCACAGACTTTACACATAATTTCAATCCTTAAAGAAACTTCTTATCAAAGTTCTGCAAGGTTCGCAGGAGAGCTTCTATAAAGTTTGGACGGTAGGAGACGAGAAACTGGCAGAAGTAAAGCTGTGAGTACCGGGCGTGAGTCGTGCTTCGGTAGCTCAGATGGTAGAGCACTTGCCCGCGAAAGACAAAGGTCTCGAGTTCGTGTCTCGGTCGGGCACACAGGTTTAATCTGCCAGGAAGTTTCATATCAGCGCACACTCCGCTGCAGAGTGAAAATCTCATTCTGGAAACTTCTTATCGCTTGTGACGCCCACACAACGGTGAAAACGAAAAAAGTTTATCATTCAGTACATTTTCGCTGAGCATGTAGTAAAACTGTCACATGGGGTATGACGTTTAAATTTATTACTTCTTTACAACTAGCTGCATTCGTGACAAATTTTGAAGACAGTGTTCACGTTTTCCAGGGGATGTAATAAAAAATTACAGCATTGACCCACACATAGTTCAGGAGATATGACGTCAAATACTGAGATGCGAGAAGAACTGCCGCATCAAGAATGATGTTTTAATTTAGCACTTCTCTTCTAATGCTTCCATTCGCAGCACATTTCACAGATAGTATCCAGATATTCTGCTGAATGCACCTAGAAACAGTAATTATTGTACGACACATAGTTCAAGAACACTGAGATGTGTGTGGAACGCCATATTATGCGAGGAAAAGCATCGGTGAAAATCCCATCGCAAACCCTTGGAACGGCTTCAGTCAAATTTGGTACATATATCAGTTACAGTCTGCAAGGAAATACTGTAGTAGTAAGAATCACTAGCCTCCTATTCGGATGAGTTTAATAACTTGGAGAGAGAAGGGAGGACGAGGAGATGGACAGGAAGTGAGAGGAAAGGTGGAATAGGCACAGATACAAGGTAGAAGAGATGATGGATGGAAATAGGGAAGGGGGAATAGAGAGAGGAGAGAGGAGGAGATGAACAGAAACAAGGAAGTGGGAAATAGGCAGGGAAAGGAAAGAGGAAGAGATGGACAGAGAAAGGCAAGTGGAAGAGATGCACAGAGACAGAGGGAGGAAGAGAGATAGAGAGAGAGAGAGAGAGAGAGGGAGAGATGGAGAGATGGGGGAGAAGAAGATGAACAGACAAAGTGAGAGGAAGAAATAGACAGAGAAAGAGAAGAGAACAAGATGGACAGAGAAAGGAGAGGGGAGGATATGAACAGGAAAAGGGGGAAGGAAGTGATCGACACAGGGGGAAGGAGGAGGATATTGACGGAGAGAGGAGAGGAGGGGATGGAATTAAAGGGGAAGGAGGAGGTGGACAGAGAGTGGGGGAGTGGAGGAGGTCGACAGAGAGAAAAGAATATGGACAGAGAAAGGGAGAAGTAGGAGATGGACTAATAGAAGACTATAATAAATACATACCCAGGCAATGCCAGGTAAATAACTATCTATTAATATTTATGTCTGAAAAGATCTGATTTGATTATGCTTATATGAAGATTAAAATGAATCAGTCATTGCCTTTTCTTTCCGATATCTTAATCAGTTTATTTTCACTAAAACATGTTTCGTCTTATGAAACTAAATTACACGAACTCAGAACGTATCCTTCACGTTACGCTGCTAATTCATCGGCGTTTAATAGTTGAGAACTCCAGTCCGAGCACAGCTTTGTGAGACTGTCGTTGGGCGCATGTTGATAGATAATGAATTATCTTGTGTGATACAGGAATGACGTTTCATTATTAAGATTGAGACTGCTGGATATCCTGAATTACGTCTAACGTCACTTTTCAAGCTAACTAGTGTCTTTACTGATCTGCAACTCAGTTTCCTTGCTGATAAAACTAGGTAGAAGCACTCTTCTATATCCAGCTGTGAGCTGAACACGTCACCGGTCTTCTTGCACTCTTATCGGTTTTTGCGAGGCCCTCAATGCAGCAATACCCTTCCAGTGCCTTCAGCAAATGCACGTCGAAGTTAATGTAAGACTGAAGCTTTATTCTTTCCCGACAGCATTGCCAGGTCACAGGTGAATCTAACCTTCCATTGCAAATTCTTGTTATATTCAATGAAGAACGTTTATCTTAATTATAAGTGCTTTATGTGTGTAACCGTCTTGTTTTATACGAATCAGTGAAATTTACGAATGTGGTACTACTGAAGGAATCCACCCAGGAAAGCGCTTAGTAACGACACTGGAGCTGCTGCTTAAGTGTTATTTCGTAGCACAGACAAACTACCACTGCCTTTAGAGAGACATAGATGAATGGTTCTAAAGGAAGCGATTCTTCAGGAAACTGCGCCAAGAGAATCACGCGGTATAAAAACAACGCTGCTCAAAGCAGAGGTCTGGAAGGTGTCGTAGTCACCTTCCGTAAGCATAAACATTTGGTCTGCTTTTGCTCGAAAGAGTTCACACTGCGCAGAAAACTCTCAGTTTCTGCGTGCATTGTTATTATTAAAGCAAGCTCACTTTAAAAAAAAAAATTTAATTTGGCCTTCGGCTTGAGTACACTATTTGGCCTCAACAGTTACATTATTTAACCATCAGTTATTACATAAACTACTATTTTTAGCACAGTGATGGACAAACTACTTCAAAGAAACTAAGCAATATTTCTTCGCTATTACTAAGCAATGAAATACATTTGATTTTCTAAACAGAGAAGTAAGAAGTACATCATTCTCACCGAAAAATTCTTACACAAGTTTTCTTAATGCCAGTACTCTTCGAAAGACAAACAATTTTTTATTTAACCACTGAAAACGATCAGATTTTAAATTTTCTAATTAAAACAAATCTTATCAATAATTTAAGAGCTATTTAATCACAAACTTACATAACAGGCTTTGTTTCTCAGCAGTGGCATGAGAGAATGTCAAGCATTTAAATTTAGCACAATATTAGAGTAATATTGTTGGAGAGTGAACTTCATGAAATTCTGTCATTTCTGTTCAGTGTTCAATACAAATCGAAGAAATATGTTTCAATATTTTGTTGAGCTTGGGCCTACTTTATAGCTCATTTTGAGAAATTACGTCTCATTTGTCACAGCTTATAATCAAGAACGTCTCCGGCACTACAAACTTAATTGAATATAAGTTTTCCACAAATGATTTGTAACACGTAGTACATCAGTAATGACGAATGTGTCAATTTTGCCTTCAACATTAAGTAATATTCTTAATCATCAGTTCGTCTGTTCGCTTGTACGGCAGGTGTGTTTACAGGTTCATATAACGGGTTATACGAAAATCTATCAACTTACAAATGTGACAAAATGTGATACGTTATAATGCAATGGTTATTCACAGAATATCAGTTTAGTGTGTTGTTCTGTATCAATGACTTGAAATAAGTCTTCATTAACAACCAGTAGCTTCAGTGACATGAGCGAGCAGCTGTTTAGCAGTGTCCATCGGTGCCTCATAAACCAAGTGCTTCACCTGCCCTCCAGAAACAGAAATTCACAACATATCCACTATATCTCTAAAGTAACATTCATCACATAGATGTTTGAACATAACATCTTCAACGTCAAAACTTCCATGGGCTTCTGGCGGAGAAACGACGGACGTGTGACCTTTTTGTCACACAAAAAGTCTCTTTTAATACCTTTTAAACAGTCTAAAACTTCATATAGGAAGTTTCTTACAGTAAGTGCATGAGAGACTAGAAAGGTTCATACACACTCCTCAGTCGTTGTATTTTAGTACAGCTGCCACTGTTGCTCACTACCATTGAATGGGTCTGCGAAATATGTTGTGCACCGGATATTCCTAGCTCGTTACGTGACATGACGCATCCTGTCACCTTCCCCTTAGTTTCCATTTAACTGTCCTCAAAAGAGAATCATACCAGTAAATTCTGACCCATGTAAAGTTCCCTTTTAGTGGTGATGATCCGCTATAGACATCAACTTGTAAACACGGGCTTGCAAATTTATGGACCTTCACACTAGGACCGACCATGTCAGTGTACACGTGTAGCCACCTGAAATGTAGCCAAACATATCGTGAGACAACTCTTCCAATGGGAATCTCTGTGTAAGAAACTGATGTTTTATGAATGTTGTAGCTAACATTGTTGGGTAGATAACCCGAGCAAGGTGTTAGCGGAAATCATGAGGAGCTGAGACGGAATAATCGAACGTATCCAGCTAAGCTTCTGTGACTCGCACTGACTCATGGGCCATTTTATTCCCACATTGCAAATTAGTATCGCTGTCACAGTAACAACCGGCAAACAACATTAAGTATGTTGGTATGTTCGTTCCAACATAGCTCTGAGAGCCTAGAGAAATTTTGTACGATGATGGTACACATTTTACTTACAAATTAAGAAAACGTACTGCGAATATGAGGTCCTCTCAGCAGCAACAATAATGGGGTTGGGATGAAGGTGACATGTAAATGAAAGCAAAGCTATGGAACGTTTGGGACCATTGCAGTCAGAAGTAGTGTACAACTGACACGTTAATTTCAAGTAAAGTTAGCATGTGTGCTACTTCCTACCAACGAAAGTATGAGAATAAAAAATCAGAAGCACCCGTAGCAATGGAGACGAGTAGGTGTAAGGTGGCATATGAATATAAACGTATCTAAGGATCCTGAAGCAATTACAGCGAAAGTTCATAGGTGTATAAATTAGTAGTTCAAAACGAATACTCTTCGCGAAAGAAACCTATATCAACAACTGTCGTATTGGTCTGAGCGCGAAGGGGATGAATTTCCTAAGTCTAATGGTTCAAATGGCTCTAAGCACTATGGGACTTAACATCTGAGGTCATCAGTCCCCTAGAACTTATAACTACTTAAACCTAACTAACCTAAGGACATCACACACATCCATTCCCTAGGCAGGATTCGAACCTCTACCGTAGCGTTCGGGCGGTTCAAGACTAAAGCGCCTAGAACTGCTCGGTCACCGTTCCTACGTCGTTTTGGAAGGTAACCGGAAGCCTTAGACGTCACCTCAAATGTTAATTAATTGAAAAATAAATTAAAATTTTTGCTTAGGTAAATGACTTGTTAAATTTACACAGTAATCGGCCGCAGTTTTATGCAGGAGCTTGAAAACAAGATGCACTAGTAAGAAATGAAAACTGTCTGGAAGATTATTTGAATCGTCAGCAAATCACGTGAAGCCAGTTAGTGCAATCGGTGAAAAACACAGTGAGTAATCCAGGGGACACTATGCTGTGGCAGGGGAACCCAAACTACTGTAACATCACAGGAGTAGAGGAGCGGGAGTGTGGTGGACGTAAGAGTGAACGATGGAGAATTGTGTGTAAGTGTTGTAAAATTATTTAGATAACTACCACCAGTAGACAAAATGCTGAGGGTACAACGTCGGCGTGATTATTGAATAAGAAAATCATTGGGTAAGTTTCATTTTAACAAAGCGATGAAATCGTGAAAATAAATGGTTTAATCGATGGAAATGTCATCTGGTAACAGTTGGTGACGTGAGAGAAATTGGAAACAACAAAAGATATCTCAAAACAAATTAGTTGTAAGCTTATCTTTCCATTTAATCATTTTCTACGAAAAAGAAAAATCGACAGACAGAATTGGAGATCACTGTCACTCTAAAGATAACACATATTCTTAGCAGAATACTTCTTCAGAGTAGAAGGTTCATCAGAATACAGTTTCAAGATAATTACTCAGGAATTTTAGTGATGAAGATTCGTAATAAAATTCGTAGAACAAAGACACATTTGAAAATTGTCACTTAATACATCACGAACAGCAAAAACACAAGGGAAGTCACATTGTACTTGGCTGAGTCATGATTTAACTCACACAAATAGTACAATAAACTATAGTGAAAGTATATGACAACTCAAATTTTCACAACGAGCAACATGTACTGTTATTATTTGTGCTTTTTAGCATTATTTACAATTTCGGCACGTAATCACATAATAGTGGAAAGTGAGAATCACAATAATGCTTAGTTATATTACTTATATTCAGTGTTTGCACTTTAAAGTTCATTTACAGTCACAAACATTGTGTTGATTTGTACAGGTTCCCAAAAACTGAAATTGTGTTAAATAAAATACTAACTGCCATTGATTTCATAATTTAGTCTTCATCAGTTAACATCTTCTGGAAAACACAATTCACAGAACACTCATTTCTGACAAATGACTCAAGGTAAGATATGTATTACAGGACATGTATCAGAAGCTATGCAGCAAAAGACAAATGACATGCATCTGCCGATTCTGAAAGCTCCAGAAAAACTGATATACATTTCGCAGATGTGAAATATATGTAACAACTGACTTCCAATTCGAGCAATATTAGTGTTAAGAAGACTTGTTTTTGATGTAACAACATTCAAGCATTTGAGAGGAACAATTGTCGAATGTTTGACCTATATATATATTTGGAAGATAGCAAACAGAAGTATTAGTTTACATTGCGTCTTTAACTTATATATATCCATGCATAAAATGTGTTTTACGAAACTAATTCCATAGTCAGTCTTAGGAGGTTTGTAATTAAGTATTAAAGAATAAAATTTTGATTGGAAACTTCCAAATAAAGTTTTTGCAAGTACATATTTCACATATTTGTCATTAAGTGTCTATCCGTATCTACAAAAGGAAAAAATGAAATATTATTTGCATTTTATCTACTATTCTTACATTTCGTTTATTTTCCTCTTTCAAAAGAAGTGATAGAATGACAAAATTTAATTGAGAATTGTTTTGTATACATATTGTGTAAAATCATGAGGAATAGGACTCCTCACATTAATTGCTCGTAAATTATAGTTATATTCTTTCTTCATTGGCCTGTATGTGTATCACAATTCATCTGTAAACATGTATCACAAGCTAGAAATACAAAACTGTATCAATTGAGGTTGATATTGCTTGACATTTTCTTGTATTTCTATTTAGCCCACTTCTTGACATCTTATTGTATTACAAAACCTAATTTCATGTTCAGAAAATATTTAAAATTGCAAAATATGTAAAAGTGAAGAAATGTATTAGTTCTAAAAGGTAGTTGTTCTATCTTACATAAAAATAAAACCATCCAAAACTGAAATTAGTTTTCCTGTTGTGTATATCATTTTATTTACTGCAGTACTCCAAAACTATAACTACGTGCACATCCTTTTATTTATTGAAGTAGTATATGAATAATTGGACAAACTGGAAGATACTTTCATGATATCAAAGTTAACATATGTTTCCAGATAGAAAAACATTTAAAATCCAATCACACCACAATGTTGATAATTCCAAGATTACATTTTGAGGCTCAGGAGTAAACTGACTTTATACATAAAGCAAACAGGATGGTATTTCAGAAGGTTTAAAGAACACTCACATTTCCATAACCATACGGTAGCTTTTGGAGTAAACTTTTGTGAACACAGACATTGCGTTGAATGCCCTCAAATAAATCTGGCACGTCTACATCGAGAAGCGCAGTAGGTGTATCAGACGTATTTGAAATTCATACTCACGACATTTGTAATTGTATAACTGTATTGAAATATTAGAATGGTTCATTCTGAAGTTCCTATTTCAGTGTTTTTGTCAACCTAATCCTCCAGTGGAATATGTAGCGCCAGGCTTGGAGAGAAGTGACATTTGATGGAGGCGAGCATTCGAAGTCTGCTTTACATTACTTAGATTACTGCAGTAAACAGCAATGACGTCAGTACCAGGAATCCAACGTTATCAAGTTGCCCAGCAGTTTTAAAAATTTTAAAAATTTTTGGCAGTTCTTAAGAAATTTTAAAACCTTTTTAAAAAATTTCTGAAATTTACGATTTTAATTATTTGTGTTCTTACCTAAGCTTTTTTCATAATGGCAACTCTGAATCTTTCAGATTATGTTAGTATTTACCCTGTTTGATCTACTTTTTCTTGTTCCTCCTTTAGTCCCCACACTAATGTATAATCTCCCATAATTTCAGTCTTTTTACCATGTAACAATATCATGTACGTTAATTGGAATATTTTAATTGACTTCATGGTGTTCAAGGCGTTTCTGTTATACATTTTGTACGAATATCTTTAGTGGATGCGTCACATCTGAAGCTGGCAATTGATTACTGCACTTGGTAATGTGACTATTTCATCTATATGTAAGTGATCATGACATTATAAATTATTATAGAAACGTTTAAACAGATTACTTGCTTCCAGTTGACGAAGCATCAATTTTTAAGAAGCTGAAATATTTATCACAAGAGAATTAAGCAACTGTTTTTTTTTCTAAAGGGTTTTTATCGTTTATTTTCCCATCTGAGTCAGACATTTCTTTAGTATGACTGACACTAGCCATAAAGTAAAAAATACACATCTGAGATATAAAAGTAAACAATACACAACATTTTTAAAGGACAAACGTATTCTGACTCAGCAACGAATCACAGTGCTCAGTATACAGCATTAAATATTGTTTACCTATACACCTGAGTATACACTGGGTTCCCTCTATGAACACTGTCCGTCACTAATGAAAAACTGATCAAATAAAATAAAAACAACACCTCAACGCAACACCATACATAATTGGCATAAAAATTATTTCTCGAAATGTAATGTACTTTCCATGTTAGTGAGAAAATCTGGTCACCTAATTGCATTATCTCTTGGTATACCCACAAGGCAACTGAAAAAGAAAAGCCCTTCCTCACTCTACACAGCTTCAGCAAACTGAATATGTAAACTGTCGTTAACCAACTAAAAGGTCCGTGCTCGGGTATTGACTATCATTAGACCAATAAAACTAATGCAAAGCCCATTAAATCATCCCCCCTAATGTCAAGGAAAGATCATATTTATTTCACCTCAGTGACACATTAAGAATATTATCAACTAAATGAGAAATATGTAAGAACTACAACACTGAATCAGCAAAATCACATCAACATTTCCCATTATCAGCACAGAGCTCCATCAGTTCTTCTGAAGACGCAACAACTGAGATAACAATACTGTTTTACAATGAAGAATGTACTAGAAATACGATTAATGAAGAAGAAAACATCATGAGTGTGTCGCTAATGTTTGGAGACACTAGCCTATCCTAGTATTGAAAATCAGTACTTCACTTCATAAGTGACACTGAAGTATAAAAGAATTTAAGTAAAAATAAAAATTCCCTACAATCAAGAGAGAAAATATCAACACAAGAATAACAGTTACTGTACGCCTTAAACATCCCACATTACCTTTGGCTCAAAAATCACTACACCCAACACTAAGGTCTCCTGTCCACAGGTTTAACACTTACCACCTGGAGCCCTATATCACAGAAGTCATGAAGTAAAATGTGCAGCTAATCACTCACTTGCATCTCACCAATCCACCATAATGGATCGTAACTCCATTGTTTTCGACACTATTTCAGAAGGGGAAAAATGTAAGCCTTAGTTTACGCCACTCATCTGGAACTTGTGATAGCAAGCAACGTAGGTCTCAGCTGTACAGTGGAATTTGCGCAGCAACTTCGTCACTGAGTGGAATACAAGTCATATTAAGCAAATTCAGTTTTTGGTACTGAAATGAAACAATATGTTCACAGATTATCAAAGGAAACCATCGGAACAGAACAATATGATTACATCACGAGGCTCCAGTGAAATTACTTCTGGCAAGCTAAAACATCTGAAGGCCGACTGTTATCTACTGATTGA
The DNA here is from genome assembly GCF_021461385.2 of Schistocerca piceifrons. NCBI lineage: Eukaryota > Metazoa > Arthropoda > Insecta > Orthoptera > Acrididae > Schistocerca > Schistocerca piceifrons. Next base: position 529,975,778 of record NC_060141.1, on the reverse strand, counting down.
ACTAAAAGGCACTATTTTTAATGTACTTGTAGCGATTTCCCCAGCTGGCCCATTCAATTTCACATATGATTACATTATTTGGCTACAACAGTTAATATCCGCAACATAATTCCAATGGAACACAGTTATCAACAATCAGCAAAAATAAGTACTTCCAAGAAAGATTATTTAAATTCCAGTTTCAATCATAATTCAAAAGAAAAACCTCACGTAAAGGCACCGCCGGGAATTCCCCGCCATGAATTTCTCTCCCTTGCCAACTTCTTCCTCTCAGAGTACACTTGCAACCTACGTCCTCAATTATCTACTGGATGTATTCCAACCTCCGTTTCCCTCTACAGTTTTTGCTCTCTATGGCTCCCTCTAGTACCATGGAAGTCACTCCTATGATGTCTTAACAGATGTCCTATCATACTGTCCCTTCTCCTTGTCGGTGTTGTCCACACATTCCTTTCCTCTCCAATGCTGCGCAGAACTTCCTCATTCCTTATCTTATCAGTCCACCTAATTTTTGGCATTCGTCTGTCGCACCACATCTCAAATGATTCGATTCTATTCTGTTTCGGTTTTCCAAAAGTCCATGTTTCACTACCCTACAGAGTTGTGCTCCAAACGTATATTGTCAGAAATGTTTTCCACAACTTAAGGTCAATTTTTGATATTAGTAGACTTCTCTTGGCCAGGAATGCCCTTTTTGCCAGGGCTACTCTGTTTTGATGTCCTCCTTGCTCCGGCCGTCATAGGTTATTTTGCTGCATATGTAGCAAAATTCCTTAGCCTCATCTACTTCGTGACCATCAATCCTGATGCTAAGTTTCTCGCTGTTCTCATTTCTCCTCCCTCTCATTACTTTCATCCTTCTTCGATTTACTCTCAATCTACAGTCTTACAGAAGTGCAAATGCATCTAATAATTCCTCAGTACTTACATATCCCAATTTTGTCCGTATTCATTCTTCTGGACGGTTCTCTTAAACTTCAGTCTGCTCTTCATCGTTACTAAATTGTGAGCTAAGTTCATGTCCGATGCTGGGTACGCCTTGCTACTTGTAGCCTTCCAGAGTCTTTGCGCCCTTTCCAAGTTAACATCTTCATCCAGTAATTTTTGAGCAGTGTGTTCGCTATCACTAGCTAACATTTATTGCAGAATTCAATTAGTCTTTCTCCTTCCGCATTGTTATTAATAATCCTACATTATCCCATAACTCTTCTATTGCTGTCCCTTCTGCTGCATTCCAGTCTCCCTAGATTATCAGATTATCATCTCCATTAACATTTTTGATTACTTGTTCAATATCTTCACCCAATAGATGAGGGAAAAGAAATAAAAGAGAAGCCACCTGGTATAATTTTGCACAGAGTATAATTTAATGATAGCTAACACTTGGTTTGACACCCATGAGAAAGGTTGCATACGTAGAAGAGGTGGGGAGACATCGGAAAGATCCAGACTGATTACATAATGGTGAGACAGGGATTATGAAATCAAACTTTAAACTATAAGACATTTGCAGAACAGATGTGGGCTCTGAAAATAGTTAATTGGTTATGAACTAGAGATTAAAACTAAGAAAAGTTGCAAAAAGGTTGGAAATTATGGAGATGGGACCTGGATAAGTTGAAAGAACGGAGGTTTTTGAGAGTTTCAGAGGGAGCATTATGTAACGACTGACTGAAACAGGGGAAAGAAACACAGTAGAAAACGAACTGGTAGCACTGATAAACGAAGTAGTTAAAGCGGTAGAGGTTCAAATAGATAAGAAGATAAGGTCCAGTAGAAATCCTAGGAAAACACTAGAGATATTGAATTTAATTGATGAAATGAGAAAATATGAATACGTCAAATGAAACTGGGGAAATGGAACACAAAAGTATAAAAAATGGTTTTCAGGATGTGCGAAATGGTTAAGAAGGAATAGCCAGGGTACAAATGTAAGCATTTACAAGCATATTTCACTAAGGGATGGATAGATACCGCCTTTAGGAAAATTCAAGAGGCATTTGGAGCAAAAAAAGCAGCTGTATGAGTATCAATAGCTCAAATGGAAAATCTGTACTAAGCAAAGAAGGAAAATCTGAAAGGTGGAAGAAGTGTAGAGAAGGTCTATACAAGGAAGATGAACTATTATAGAAATGGAAGAGGTTGTAGATGAAGATGAGATGGGAGTTGCGATAGAGCGAGGAAGACCTAAGTTGCAACAAGATCCCCACTCTTCCACTTTGTGTGCGAGATGTATGAGAGAGGCTTCACCCTCAGACTTCAAGAAGAATGTAATAGTTCCAACTCCAAAGAAATCAGATGCTGACGGGTGTGGATATTACAGAACTATCAGTCTAGTGATATACAGGGAGTTACAAAAAGGTACGGCCAAACTTTCAGGAAACATTCCTCATACAAAAAGATAGTAAATATGTTATGTGGACATGTGTCCGGAAACACATACTTTCCATGTTAGAGCTCATTCTATTACTTATCTTGAAATCACATTAATCATGGAATGGAAACACACAGCAACAGAACGTACCAGCGTGTCTTCAAACACTTTGTTACAGGAAATGTTCAAAATGTCCTCCGTTAGTGAGGAGACATGCATCCACTCTCCGTCGCATGGAATCCCTGATGCGCTGATGCAGCCCTGGAGAATGGCGTACTGTATCACAGCCGTCCACAATACGAGCACGAAGAGTCGCTAGATTCGGTACCGGGGCTGCGTAGACAAGAGCTTTCAAATGCCCCCATAAATGAAAGTCAAGAGGGTTGAGGTCAGGAGAGCGTGGAGGCCATGGAATTGGTCCGCCTCTACCATTCCATCGGTCACCGAATCTGTTGTCGAGAAGCGTACGAACACATCGACTGAAATGTGCACGAGCTCCATCGTGCATGAACCACATGTTGTGTCGTACTTGTAAAGGCACATGTTCTAGCAGCACATGTAGAGTATCCCTATGAACCAAGATAAAGGGCTCCATTGAGCGTAGGTGGAAGAACATGGGGCCCAATCAAGACATCACCAACAATGCCTGCCCAAACGTTCACAGAAAATCTGTGTTGATGACGTGATTGCACAACTGCATGCGGATTCTCGTCAGCCCACACAAGTTGATTGCGAAAATTCTAAATTTGATCACCTTGGAATGAAGCCTAATCCGTAAAGAGGACATTTGCACTGAAATGAGAATTGACACATTGTTGGATGAACCATTCGCAGAAGTGTACCCGTGGAGGCCAATCAGCTGCTGATAGTGCTTACACACGCTGTACATGGTACAGAAACAACTGGTTCTCCCGTAGCACTCTCCATACAGTGACGTGGCCAACGTTACCTTGTACAGCAGTAACTTCTCTGACGCTGACATTAGGGTTATCGGAAACTGCACGAAGAATTGCCTCGTCCATTGCAGGTGTCCTCGTCGTTCTAGGTCCTCCCCAGTCGCGAGTCATAAGCTGGAATGTTCCGTGCACCCTAAGACCCTAAGACGCCGATCAATTGCTTCGAACGTCTTCCTGTCGGGACACCTTCGTTCTAGAAATCTGTCTCGATACAAACGTACCGCGCCACGGCTATTGCCCAGTGCTAATCCATACATCAAATGGGCATCTGCCAATTCCGCATTTGCAAACATTGCACTGACTGCAAAACCACGTTCGTGATGAACACTAACCTGTTGATGCTACGTACTGATGTGCTTGATGCTAGTACTGTAGAGCAATGAGTCGCATGTCAACACAAGCACCGAAGTCAACATTACCTTCCTTCAATTGGGGCAACTGGCGGTGAATCGAGGAAGTACAGTACATACTGATGAAACTAAAATGAGCTCTAACATGGAAATTAAGCGTTTCCGGACACATGTCCACATAACATCTTTTCTTTATTTGTGTGTGAGGAATGTTTCCTGAAAGTTTGGCCGTACCTTTTCGTAACACCCTGTATATATACTAATACGAATTCGTTAAAGAAAAATGGAAAAAGATAGAAAGGTACCTCAGAAAGATCTGTTTTGGTGCTGGCGAAACGCAGAATCAAGCGAGGCAATACTGACTCTACGACTTATCCCATAAGATAGGTTAAGAAAAGTCAAACATACGTTTGTATCATTTATAGACTAGGAGAAAGCTTTTGAAGATGTTGAGTGGAATACTCTCTTTGAAATTCTATAGGTAAAAGAGGCAAAATACAGGAAGCAAAATGCTATTTACAGCTTGTAAATAACCTTTTGCTCCCTATATTTCTAAACAACATGGAAAGAAAACAGAAGGCAGTTACAAGAACCGAGAGGTATGGGAGGGAAACAGAGCTTGAGAAGAGAGTGAGACAGAGTTTTAGCCTATCGCTGATGTTATTTAATCTGTACATTAAACATGGAGTAAAGGAAACGAAAAAAAATTGGAGTAGAAGTCCTGGGAGAAGAAAAAAAGAACTGTGGGGTTGCTGATGACATTGTAATTCTGTCAGAGACAGCAAAGGACTTCGAAGAGCAACTGAACGGAATCGACAGTATTGCAAGGATGATATAAGATGAACATCAACAAAAGGAAAACAAGGGTAATGGAATGTAATCGAATTAAATCAGATGACGCTTAGGGAATTAGATTAGAAAACGAGATTCTGAAAATAGCAGATGAATTTTGCTATTTGGGCAGTAACATAAATGATGGCAGCCGTGGGAGAAAGGATATAAAATGCAGACAAGCAATGGGACGAAAAGCGTATCTGAAAGAGAGAATTTTGTTAACACTGAATATAAGTTTAAGTGTAAGGAAGTCTTTTCTAGAGGTATATACATGGAACATAGCCATGTCTTGAAGTGAAACATGAACAATAAACAGCTTAAACAAGAAGAGAATAGAAGATTTTGAAATGTGATGCTACAGAATAATGCTGAGGGTTAGATAAGTAGACCACATTAATAATGTGGAGGTACTGAATAGAACTGGGAAGAAAAGAAATTTGTGGCATAACTTGATTAGAAGGAGAATTCGGTTGTTAGGTGTGCAAATTGTAGAGGTAGACCAAGAGATGAATACAGTAAGCAGATTCAGAAGGATGTAGGCTGCAGTAGTTATTCATTTATGAGAAGGCTTGCACAGGTTAGAATAGCATCGAAAGCTGCATCAAATCAGTCTTCGGACTGAATACAAAAATAACAACAAATCAATATATACTTTCTATTACTCTTCCTCTGACAACGGAATTTGTACCAGAACTATTGTTGACGTGTTGGTTTGCTGCCGAATGTGATGGGAACACCTCCATAATTCAACTGTTCAGGTAACCCCTTTCTGTGCATTACTACCTATTTATAATGAATTCCACTCCCGTTACATCTTTTTCTGCTCCTGTTGATAATATCCTGCATTGTTCTGCCCTGAAATCCTTACATGTTTCGATTTCACTTCTCTGATCGCCACTATATCCTGACTGAGTTTTTGCATTTGGCTCTTCAAATTTTTAGCTGAATGTTGTATTGAAACTTCTGACATCCACTTGTTTTCCTTTCGTTGGCTATTTCACCTTTTTTGCATGGTTACCTCATCCTCAGTAATTCCCTTCGTGAGATCCGAATGGGGGCTAACACTGAATTTTTTGCAGTGGAGTGATAATCATGACTTTTTTCAATCGCATGCTACATTCCAGTGGATGCCCATTATGTCTCTTTAATGCAGCTGTTCCCATTGGCTTCGGCGTGTTCATGCCGTTGGTCATTGCCGATTCTTCAGCCTTTTAGTGGCAGTTTCCCACACCAAGGGCAAGAGAGTGTCCTGAAACTCTGTCTGCTCCTCCGCCCCCTTTGATATGGTTGTTTGCAGAACGAGGGAGACTCCTCATACCTGAAGTCTTCAGCCATGATTCCTGATGATTTTTTTTCAGCATTTTAGCAGAGCTTCGTTCGAACTCGGAATACAGGAAATTTTCACTTTTAGTAAAAAACGTAACCTCTGGAGCACTGGAGGGCAGGACTAACAACACTAGCTCTTAGTCAGCGAATGATAACAGTCCGTCGCAAGCGTAAATAAAGTAACGAGAGCCAGAGTATATGATATTTAAAATTTGAAGTTAAATTCATATTTGATGTACGAATAGCTACAGTTTAAAATTGTTTTAACTGTGTCTCACACTCATAAGAGCGTACACGGATATTTAGTAGCGAGTGAAACAGAAAGCTGCGTTGTTTTTGTTCTGTGTCATACACTTCTTGATTTTTACTATTTCCAGTAGTGTCCGTCTTTTAACCTTCTTCACTGTACGTGCTCAATATAGGTTGTCTCTGTCTTTCTACAAGTAACCGAGGATTCTTTGAATACGCAAAATATTTTTTTCTCATGAGGATAAATATTTCTGTGAAAATGACAAGTGATTGCATCAGTCGTTATTTGCAACAGTCCTACATATTAATTATTATTATTGCCTAATTTCTCTCTCTTTGCATTGCGGGGTCTGTTGTTATGGTTAAAAGGACGTGGCGTGTTAATTTTAAGGGGTTACTGGATGCCCTTCCTGTCGCCACCCCGTACCCCCTCCCCCCCCCCCCCTCTCCCAGGACGGAATCAGTGCACACCAGCTGTCTGCGTCTAGTGTAAGCCATGGAATTGTGCGAACGTGTTTCAGATGTCTGCGAGTCGTGTAACTGAAGCGTAACGTGAGGAGCAGCTCGGTATTCACCTAGCAGGATGTGGAAAACCGCCTAAAAACCACATCCAGGCTGGCCAGCAGACCGGCCTTCGCCATTAGTCCGATGGGCAGATTCGATATGTGAATTTGTGCATTCAGTCTACATCACCATCCCTATGAAATGCGAACTGTTTAGAGAAGGGGTAGTCTTCTTTACCCACCGCCCACTTACGTACCTCCGTTAGTGGTAAAATTTTCTTACTGCCCACCTTTTCCAAGGTACCGGTGTCTTATAAAAAAAGGGAAGTAATTTTACTTTACAAAATTAGTTATTGAGACTTACAGTAAGTGGAAGCTTGTAAAGATAATTACTTATTAAATACTTCATGTCAAAATTTTATGATAACCTAATGTTTTTAAAATCTCCACCGGCAGCTGCTCACCGTGAAAACTGGAACACCTGCTAGTGGTCAATAAGGACCAGGTTGACTGACAGTGGTTTAGATGTTTAATTCGTATGTTTCATAACGTACTCCACCCTGATCCCTAAAATCTCATTGTGTTCCTGTCTATCAGAAACTCTGTAAAAATAAAAAAAAAAACAAAAATAAAAATTCTATCTACTGGAGGATGAATGGCGTGAGTGAAAACGTCATAGTCAAAACCTTGCATTCAAATTCAAGTAACTCACGGCAACTGAAAAGTCATGACTACTCATTGAGCATAAAATGCTGGAGGTACCAATGATAACGGGACTAACTGAGCAGTTACACAAAGCTTATCACGTTTTGAGGCTACGCTCTTCTGTGGTTTAACAAGAGTACACACCGCAGTAATACTGCGAAGTGGTGTCTCCCAAGAGGTGGGGCCGTTACTTTCCACGACTTTGGCGAACTGAGCCTTGAAAGGAGAAGATGGGTAATCAGAAGCACGACGGTTTAAATTATCTGTTTACTTAACTCGATAATGATATCTAGCGCAGTAAAAAGGAGGAGCGTCTTTGGCTCTAAGCTGTACACGTGTAAGATAAACGACGGCAATAAGAGACGAAAGAGCGGATAACGAAGTCAGTAAGGTTTTCACCAAAGCTCTGACTTATTTCCAGGCATCGAGCGAAGAGCAGTTACTTTAAGTAGGATCGAATTAAAAATGAATTAGTACTATAGTGCCAGGATATTACTCAGATTATTAAAATAATACGTCCCCTGCAGCATTCCGAAACCGAGTTTAACTCTATTGTACATGGCCCATGCATTAAAATGTAAAAATCTCTGTTATCTGTCACTCTGTTCCTGTTCCTATTACGCATTTGCTAGTATAGCTTTCATGATGTGAATTGAGTTACTATTATAGTAACACTCCTGTCTGCGATGTAATTAGTGAGGGTCTGCACTGGACACTGCTATTTGTGGTAATTGTAATTAAACTATTTAATTTTTAATTTTTTCTAGTAGTGAAAAGTGTTGTACATAGAGAACAGTGTACCTTGGAACACATGATGTTTTATAGTCGATTCTTAAGTCTAGTGACTGATGTTAGAATCACATGAATGAATGCACACTAGAAACCACCATAAGATGTTTCCACGAATTTCTACAGTTTCTTTTGTTGTTGTTAGAGATGTTGTGTCTCGTGCAGCATTTTTAAATATTTCACACTGTACACATATAAGTGCTATAATATATGGAAGCCATTTGGAATATATTTTTAATTCTTCTGGTATACAATTTTATGGTGAGTTGACAGTTACACCACACTTCGAGGGAGGTACTGACGCCAGCCTGATTGAAGTAATTCAGTCGCGAAAGTTGAAAATTTGTGTCCGACCGAGAATTGAAATCATATTTCCCACTGTACGCAAGCGGTCGCCTTAGCCACTTAGGCTTTCCGCTGACTTAAATTCTGAATTTAAAAAAAATGAATATCTTTTACCATGAAACATCCGATACTTGAAAAACAACTGACTTTTTTATGTACGAATTTCTATGTAAAAACTCCGCAAAACACAAATAAAATCGTTTTGTAGCCTTCTAGTGTTATTTCACAATGGCGATTCCATACCTACTGCCCCGTTATTACTTCAGCTAACACAGTGATAAATTGTATTGTCATACGCCGAAGTGAGCATCAATAATATAAAATAAACAACGGGATACGCCAGAAAACATTTACGATCCCTACAACAAAATGACCCACATTTGGAGCTATCAGCACAATCCAACAATGAGCAATTGTTATGAGAAAATGAATCATCTAACAAGCAGTTGATTGGGATCTGATGTAACTACGCTGTGTAATGCTTTGAGAGTGTCATTACTGTGGGGTAACACCTGCCTGTGGCAACATAGTGATATAATGGAATTGCATTTCATTATTATTAAATTAAACAGTGCTTTAATGTATATAACGTATGTTTATTTTATCATTATTTAATTAAACTAAGAGTTAACTATGATTCTGCTCTTACACGTTTGCCTTGGTAACATTAAGACAGCTATTCTCTCCTTGTGTACAAAGTATGACGCTATCCCGCTCTTGTTATGAAAACCAAACTGCCCGCTCGAGGGTTAGCGTCTTAACAGTTTTACCTGTCTTGAAAATGTTGCTTTACGTTGGTTTCCAATAGCTTCTATTTCAAAATACGTTTTACTTGTGACTGGTTTTCGATAGTACTTGTGCTTAATTTGATTGCACTTACTCGTCATTGGTGTCTAGTACAGTAATAATGCAACAGACAGACGATTAAATACAATACAGACAAAATTTCTCGATTGCAACGTTTTTAAATTTCAATGGAATATCTGTTCCTAGCCATTTTGCTGCTACAGGTGTGCTCCCTGGATTCGATGCAGAGGGTGGCTTTTTTTTATGGCTGTATGACTGAGCTGCTCGCCAAATATTGGTGCCTAAACATAGCAGCGGTATACTGGCCAATACGAACTACTTACCATCCGAATTTAAGTATACTATTCAGTAACAAAATTTTTGGACACTTTAGGATGTGAAATTTTTGTTCAATAGAGAACTGGATTTCTTTTCGTTATATGTCGTACTTACTGCACTGTATCAAATAAAATAAAAGATTGCACTAAACTTTGAATTTGCAGAGGTATAAACGCTCCAACTCAGCGCACGATTGATTTCAGCTCATACGATTCAGTGAATGAAATGTATATAAGATACCGAATTTTACTTAAAATTGAGAACACAGCGATATATCATTTCTTTCTCGAGTTAATGGATTTTGCATCCGAAGTACAGTCGAGCAAGATGTGTCTATTTCCGTCCTTACTCATCGCAAATATTATGGCCATAAAAATTGTCACACTGCATAAACGATGGGTGATAGATACTAGAAATCTTTTTCTTCGCTGAGATATGGAAGACATCCGCCCGCAGCAGTGAGAGATCAGCAGCTCAGGACACATACAGATGTCAAACGTCCACAGCAACGAAAGGATTACGTACGTGGTCATGTTCTACCTTTGAACACCTTTCTTATTGGAAAAGACCTCAGTTCCCCAGAGTAATTTCAGTAAATTCAGAAAAAAGACTACAGCAATTCAGTCATTAAAAATGGAATATGAAAATATATTAAATGTCTATTACAAGCTTGGCTACAGGCGAAACTCTTGAAAATGCACCAAAATACAGTACCCTCCCTCCCTCCCCATCTCTGCAATGTCGTTCTAAGTAACATTAGGTATGTGATGTAGATATGGTTCCTAATATCAAGCAATGACAGAAAAAGCTTGTGTCATAGATTTTCCCACAGGATAGTTAGCATCATAATCATTATACTACTTATTATCTAGATCAACAAGGTGATGCAGATTTAATTCTTTATATAATTTTTTTGGGATTTCATTAAAATGATAGTTTACAGATATTTAGGTATTCATATTAATATTTGTAAGTTATTATTCAGTTCTATTGTGTAATTTTCGCAGTTAGAGTATCATCACTGTAGGCACAATGAACACCTTTTACTTATTGTATAATTTTGCCTGTGTTGCTTCTTTGTTACCGACAGATTCAATATCTATACGAACTATTCAGCAACGATCAAAATAAACTTCCAGTAACACATTTATTTCCATGAAATAAAACCGATCAGTAGTTTGTGGGACAGTATTGGAACAGAGGGCGCCACTTCAACATTTGCAAATATAACGAAGTCATGATGACGTAAACTTGCCCATCAGATGACACCCTCCAAGCACAAAGGTGGAAGCTCGGAAAGTTTCGCGATCGCTAGAGTAAGCACCTGACGACAACAGTGACGGATATCGTTAAAATTTTGGGTTTTTATCCGAAATTATTACGACAAGTTCGTGGGAACTTACGGTCCAAGCACTCCATCGTGAAAGTTTCAACTAAACCTAACGAATGAGTTTGCATTACTTGCAGAGAGTAATCAGCATGTTACCACATGGTAGGGTTTCTTTCCTTTCCATTCACATATCGAGTGATAGAAGACTGAGTGCGGAGAGGCCTCTGTGCCAGTTTCAGTTAATCTAATTTTCTTCAGCGGAGAATCGATGTTGATCTTCAAGCGTCTGCGAGGCCCATTCCTCATCATTTCCTTGACGTGCCGGCCGGTGTGGCTGTGCGGTTATAGGCGCTTCAGTCTGGAACCACGTGACCGCTACGGTTGCAGGTTCGAATCCTGCTTCGGGCATGGATGTATGTGATGTCCTTAGGTTAGTTAGGTTTAAGTAGTTCTAAGTTCTAGGGGACTGATGACCACAGATGTTAAGTCCCATAGTGCTCAGAGCCATTTCCTTGACGACTTCCCAAGTGTCAAAGAAAACTGTGGCCATTCACACCACTCTTCACTGCATGGTTCGATATCCTCTTTTATCACTAGTTGGACACTTAAGTAATATCGTACAAGGGGCCCCACAAGAGAGTTATAAGCATTCTCCTTGTAGAATTACTGCATTAACTCAGTGTTTTACCAATACACCGGTGTCTACTGCTTGCCGTTCCCACAACTGACCAATGTCATCAATCCATTTCATATGCCAACAGATCTTTAGACTCTGATATGTATGTAAGTTGACTGATTCCAGCTGTGATCAATTAATTTAGTAGTTATAGGACACTATACTTCTGTAGTTTGAGAATTTAGCAAGTTTGCACTTCTGAACATTTAAAACGGTTTGCCAGTGTTTGGAATTTTATCAAGATCTGATTGGATATTGGTGTACGTTTTCCCAGATAGTACTCCATTATAGATAATTGCAACATCTAAAAAAAATTGAGATTACCAGAACACTGTCAGCCCTGTCATTAATACAAGGGCAGTATGTGTTTCAGTCACAAAAATTATAATATCTCCAGGTCACTGGTAAAGATGTCCAGTGTTAGGTTACACACTTTGGCTAGTTACATTCAAGGTCAGCAGCTTCACCTGACTTTCCAGTGACCTTGAGACATGATCGTTATCTCGCGGAGAACCCACACTACATTACTTCTGTTATTGACATACAACATGAAAAATAAGGGTCTCACCGCACTTCCCTGGCACTGTTGTCATCCATGACGTTAAGAGTGTGGTAAATGATTGCAACCTGACTGACTGAGCTTTCACGTTAATACCACTTGTAACGTCATCTAGTGAACAAAACATGAGCTTGCAGTATATTGGACTCAATTTTTTTATTAGTATCAGGACTTTCAAGCAAACAACCTCTACACATTACCGTTAACGAGACGGTACAGTTAGATGCAAAGTAGCTTTGGGAGCATGGCAAAAATACAGTATAAAAATTTTGCTTTTTGAATTGTATGTAAATGATGGACGGATAGATCAGTAGCCATAGGAAGCTGTAGTCAGATGATGCTGGTTTTTTCAGATAACTCAGAATTTTTTAGAGCAACGTAGGATCGATATTTGCTCACGTGACTGGCAGTCCGCCCGAACAGGCCATGAAGGGCCATCGGCACCAACCGGCCACCGAGTCATCTTCAGCCCATAGACATCACTGGATACGGATATGGAGGTCCATGTGGTCGGCACACAGCTCTCCCGGCCGTATGTCAGTTTACGAGATCGGAGCCGCTACTTCTCAATCAAGTAGCTCCTCAGTTTTGCCTCACAAGGGCTGAGTGCACCCTGCTTGTCAACAGCACTCGGCAGACCGAATGGTCATCCATCCAAGTGCTAGCCCATCCTTACAGCGCATAACTTCGGTGATCTGACGCGAACCGGTGTTACCACTGCGGCAAAAAGGTATTGCATCAAAGGCATGGAAATATCCCTTGTTGTTTGATTACACTAATGGTGATAAATCACTGAAACGGTGATAAGTGTAAAATATGCTGCGTGACAAAAGACGTGAAGAACCCAGACGAGTAAGAGGAAACGAAATTAAACTTGATGTGTTGGTAAGATATGTGATATTGGTTCAGTGATCATAAAAGCGAGTCAAATTTGTAGTGATCTTGGCGCTATGATCCAACTTATGAGTGTGGCGTTGTATATTCTCCTGATGCAAGCTGGCGCACAACCATTGTTTCTGGTTCTTGATATCGTGGACACCGGCAGTGGGATGGAGCTGGTGTTTGAGCTGGTCCTGCACTTGTTCCATTCGAGATGGATCAGGGGATCTTCGTGAACATGAGAGTTTCTCAAAACCCAGACAGTTTCTAGAGACACGTACCATTTGCGAACGAGCGTTATCCTGTCGAACAATGGACAGTGTTGCATGAGACGTAGCACAACATGAAGACACAGAATGTCCATGACATACCTTCAGGCCCCATAGCTCCCTCGGTCACTATCAGGCCTAACCTGACGACTAGCCCGAAGGCTTGATATCGTCGACACCGGCAGTGGGATGGAGCTGGTGTTTGAGCTGGTACTGCACTTGTGCCATTGGAGATGGATCACGGGATCTTGGTGAACATGAGAGTTTCTCAAAACCCAGACAGTTTCTAGAGACACGTACCATTTGCGAACGAGCGTTATCCTGTCGAAAAATGGACAGTGTTGCATGAGACATAGCACAACATGAAGACACAGAATGTCCATGACATACCTTCAGGCTCCATAGCACCCTCGGTCACTATCAGGCCTAACCTGACGACAAGCCCGAAGGCAGCCCACACCATGATCCTAGGGGTAACACTACTGTGCCTCTCCAGTCCATTGAGAGAGTGGTACCTCTCCCCCGATAGCTATCACACTCGCCGATGATGGACAACCAGTGCTCTAAACGCCATTCATTGGCATTCCTTCAAATGGTTCAAATGGCTCTGAACACTATGGGACTTAACATCTGAGGTCATCATTACCCTAGAACTTAGAACTACTTAAACCTAACTAACCTAAGGACGTCACACACATCCATGCCCAAGGCAGGATTCGAAACTGCGACCGTAGCGGTCGTGCGGTTCCGGACTGAAGCGCCTAGAACCGCTCGGTCACATCGGCCGGCCTGGCATTCCTTAAATCTCGGTCATGACACCACGCTAAAACCAGCCATTTAGGTTGTGGTGTTAACTGCATCCAACGCACGTGACAGTAATGCCACCGCCCACCTGCTGCTGGTCTTAGGCTAGTTGTGCAGATGACACAGACTGTTGTAAGGACTCCATTACTCGTTCTCTGTTAACAGGCGCAGATGTGAAGGGGTTACAACGTCTTGATCTACAACATGTCTAATCACACTTATGGTGGTAATATGGGGTCGACTGGAGCCATAAAGACCGGTATGCTTGTTCTCATGTTCCCACGCTGTCCAACATTGGGCCACTGTCACACTCGAATGCCCAGGAAATCTCTATACTGCAAAATGGGACCAGCCCGCCAAATGGAGGTCCACAATGAGGTCACTTTCAAACTCTGTCAGGTGCTGATAATGAGTATCCTTCAGTCCGTAGTCATTGTCATGATCAATTTCCTACCAAACAATGTCTGCAAAGTACAAGCATTTGTTTTGTCTGCGCTCAGTTTGATGACTGACAAGTACTAACAACAACATTCCTTTTATTTTTTTAAAAAAAAAACTTCGTATCTACTGTTGGATATCAGCAGCCAGCGTTTCTAATTAACGTGTATTCTGACCTGTAGCGAAGTTTTCAGTGGTTGACTGTAGTGGGAACGAACTCTTCATCGACGTAGTCTTTTCTATACTGTAGACGCGTACTCTTCCTTCCAGGACAGACACACCTTATCGTTAGCGGGGAGAGGAACGTTGAGTGTACCATATTTCTGAAAATCGTGCAAATCCTTTTCTGTATGATTTTCGTCTTTCTAATAGCTTTATGTTTCTTTGGTGTAGGTGGAAAGAAAATTGGCAAGTACATGTTTTTGGTGAGAAGAATAAATTGGCAAAATGACGGTAAATACTCATGTCAACAAGAGAAAAATTTACAGGGTCTCATAATTAATTCAAACTTCTTAGAATATTTCGTGACATACTTGGTATGAAGTTATTACATATTGGCCGTTACGGTGTGTTCTTTCCTTCTCAGACTCACTGTTCTCCTTTAATTTGATTTCTTTTCTTATTTGATGAAAATGAATATTTTCCTGGCACCACTAACTTTTTGTCTCCGCAGTAGTAATATAACGTCACACACCAAGTCGTTAGACTTCGAATTTCTCTAATTTTTGTGATTTTATATCTGCAGTATGTTTCCATTTAAAACCTAAGAGTTCTGGAGCACTGGAATGGTCACCCCAGTGTCTTACGGTCACGTTACGTACCTTGGAATCCTCTAGAATACGAAGAAAATTTTTAAAGTTGATCCCTATCTTCTTGCGTAGATTGTACAAGATTTCCATAACAAAGTCAGCAATAAGAGTAATAATTCACTATTAATTCTGGACTATATTCAGACAACAGAAAAATGCTTCCTTTGGCAGGTTACGACTCCGTTCGTACTGGATTCTTTTTCAAAATACTAACATAGGAAGTTAACTATAAATTGCCAGTTATCTTCGGACGAAATACTACGATTTCATCACCGACTTACGTTGTCCACGTATACTAAGTGGATCGATTAGTGACTGCACATCCTCTTCACAGATCACACGACTGTGCTATTGGCGTTCCTTAAAATAAACTTTCATCAATTTTACTGCAGTCTTGAGCAACAGTCGTAAGTGGGCTCCCTTTGTGGACCTTTCGTTGGTATAGCCGCAAAATTTCGTTTGTGGATGAGATCATCAGTCTCGCTAGCTAAGCGCGTTAGCCGCTGCTGAAGGATGTTGCGTTCATAATTAGCTCTGACGTCATATGACAGATTAAGAATAACGGGCTCTCCGTCTCAAATTAGAGATATTTACGTCGACAGCTCAAGAGCGCATTTAAAGCGTGACGCGGCGAATCGATTCCCGACGTTTCCTCTACACTCGTAGCGGAGCTGGAGCGGCCACATGACTCCTCGAAGAAGCATTATAAAAATAAGCTTAAAAGCAAATAAAAGACAGAGGGGTCCGCAATTTAAGAGTTCGCGAGTCGGATACTTGATGTGCCCGGAAAACACATATCGAGTTTCTTCACTTCATTTCGCAAACTGGTGCGTGGAGGTACTTCTCCGTTTGACTCTTTGCAGTAAATTACGCAACCAGTGTCTTCGATACTGTGCTATGTTCCCGGAAAGCGTGGCACTTCTATTACTTTCATCTGTACTTTCTAGTGTATTCCTCTACAAATCTGACATAATCTGTTAATATATAGATTTACGTTTATGATGCTCCAGGAGGAATTACTTTCCCATAGTTCTTAAGAGGTTTCCTCTACTGATACCTTCCCATCCAAGTAATTGTCATTCTCAAGTATTAACGTCGGGAACTGTTTGGAACTACTCATGGTCGACGCACATGTATACAGCTAGGCAATATTGTTATAAAATTGATTCGAAACACAAGAATACCATTGTATGATCACTAGCTGAAGCAAATATTTGCTAGTGACAATCAACACAACCAAATTTACTGTATCATATACTGTTAGGCAAAAAGATACAGTTTTGTTATGTTTCGATAATCTGAATTAGTCACAGCCAACAAATATTAAGCGATTTAATGTGTTTCGGCCACATTGTGAGGAAATAAGACGTTTCACTCAAGATTCATGCCAAGAAAAGCACTGACGAAAAAGTAGCTTTAAGAAATACACTGGATGCTATGTTTCCTTGGGAGTCTACCAATCTATCCGGATATTTGGCCAGAATAAGGTAGATAAGCGATTTTTGGGTTCTCTTCCTAGGTTTGTCTTAACACCTCTCTCTGTAGTTCTTGCCTTTTCATCACCCGTCCAATCTGATGCCCCCAGTAACCATGCCTTCGGAGTACCAGTCGTAAGCTGTAGTAATTCTCCGGCGAGGCTCCACTTGTTTGAAAGTGTTCGAGCTCCATGGAGCAGAGCCTGTAGCCTCTAATTTCTGTGTGACGGACGGTAATGGATCGAGGCGTGGCGATAGCGGTCAGTGTGTGTATTCTTAGCTTTAAGAACTGTCTACAACTAACTATTGGTTATGACACTTATGAAGTAGAAGGAAATTAAAAGATTCAGCAAAAAGTTGCGTTTTTATAATCAGTTACAGAGCATTACTAAAATACACAACACACTCACAGTGGTTTACGCTTCCATTTTTATGGGTGGACGCTCCCAGACGAGCCTAGTAACACAGCACTTTTTCTCAGATGTCATGTAATCGCTATGGCGGTAAAGCGAGGAATAATATGCGGTAGGAAAATGGTTCAAATGGCTCTGAGCACTGTGGAACTTAACTTCTGAGGTCATCAGTCCCCTAGAACTTAGGACATTACACACATCCATGGCCGAGGCAGGATTCGAACCTGCGACCGTAGCGGTCACACGGTTCCAGACTGTAGCGCCTAGAACCGCTCGGCCCCCCCGGCCGGCTATGCGGTAGAATTAGGTGTGAAGACAAATGTTCTTCCGTCACACCGTCAGGGAAGAGAAAAGGAAGGCTGATAGGGTATGGGAGGTTAAATTACTGGTACATTGTGTTTCATTCACCAGTTTAAGCTAGCGAAGTTGTGGCATTTTTCTAAGCTATAAGCACAACACAGTGCGTAACAACTTCTTTTGCACTTCCCAACTTAGCAACGATATCTCGCAACCATGTGACTCACTATTTGTGTACCTCTACAGTACACAAAAAAGACTTTTCAAATATCATTTTATTTTGTGCACCATTTTAACATCATTTACTATGGCGTATTTTTTTAATTTTAGCTCTTCGGATCGTTGACACCTGCAAAGATTTTCTCTGTTTTATCTCATTTGTGACTAGATTCTTTTAAATGTAAAGGGAGTGGCTAAACGCCACGAGAGTGTTGTCACATCTGAAGATGTGCAGTATGACAAAAGAATAAAGTTAGGTGTAGCGTATGGTGCGAGTACAGCCAATGTAACTGAGCAGTCTGTTGCAGATAGGAGTGGTGTGAATGTAGCAGCACGTCGAGAGACAACAGATTTTGATCGTGGAGTGATAATTATCACTGCAAGGCGTTTGGGCCATAACATTAGTTTCAGTGTCAACTAATATAGAGTGAATGTACAATTTCGCAGAAATTACATCGCAGGGGGACCACAAGTTTCACAAACTTCATCTAAAACAAAGATTCAGAAAGTGTAGAAAAAAAGTTTTTCATTTCAGTCTATCATCACAATTTTTGTCCGCAGCTCGTGGTCGTGCGGTAGCGTTCTCGCTTCCCGCGCCCGGGTTCCCGGGTTCGATTCCCGGCGGGGTCAGGGATTTTCTCTGCCTCGTGATGACTGGGTGTTGTGTGATGTCCTTAGGTTAGCTAGGTTTAAGTAGTTCTAAGTTCTAGGGGACTGATGACCATAGATGTTAGGTCCCATAGTGCTCAGAGCCATTTGAACCATCACAATTTCTTTTCCCCGTCCGGTTACAAGTACGCCATTAAATCTATTTTAAAACAAGTCCTAACTTAATGAAGCCATAATGGCATCAACAAAAAATACACACAAAAACTGTTGTCGCACATAACTATGGTGACAACTAGGCCACTACGGTGGCGGAGTCATCTTGTGAATGGCGCAACTGTTCATAACAAAAAAAAAATTGTATTCATAGACGGAAAAAAAAGGAATTTACACTACGATTATGAACGGCCGTCATGTCGCCTACTCATAGCCAGCGAGGATCCAACTGTGAGTCGGATCGCCACCGATTTGGATGTGGGACTTCAGGAAGCCACTTCTACTGGGACTTTCCGGAGACAAAATGCACCGCACAGGCTTCAGCAGCCGACGACCGTCTTGTATTCCATTGCCTTGGCGTTGTTATTGACTGTTCATTGTATATTGACATTTCTAAACACTTTGCTCTGACCAATATCACTGCCAGTAGACCGCAGTTACAAGCTTAATAAATAAGTGAGATGAAACTGAATCTGATGACCATTTTTTATATTGTCGGGTCACTCCGATTTATTTGTGGCACGATTATTTTTTAGGCATTGAAAGTTAATACGTCTTCCTTTCGAGCAGAATAATTGCCGTTCTGTTACCACTTTGTCCATGCTCTCACAGCGTGGGATAACCTGATCTCTACATGTCTTTGTCAGTTATCGACAACTTGCCATACTCTTCAGTAAGTGTCTTATAGTTATGAACTTCGATAAGAGCTTAATATCTGGTGCATTTAGTATTTGTTTTTAATACGAAGAGCAGGTAGTGGTAAGTCACACTGAACGACTTACTTGTTGATCCGTGCTCTTTTAATAGCACTGCACAGTTTGCCTGGTGGCTCGCAGACAGGTTTAATTTCGTCTGCAAGTCGTTGACGTCTCGCCTAAGCGGCTGTCAGCCTGTGGCATTTACCGTGGAACGCCAGCGACCGTACAGGCACGCTCATCCGTCGGAACTAATCTTCTCACTGCAACGCACGACACAGAAACAACAAGAACCTTTGATAAAGAAGACGAAGAATCTCCTCAGTGCAACAAACAACAAAACAGCAACACCGATAACAAGAACCTTCGAAAAGGATGACTAAATGTCAGGAAATGGAGTTCCAAGGATTTTTATTGATATACTGTAACATACGAGGATAGCGTGAAAAGCTCTCTTGATCCGGCAATGTTGTTTTTTCTTTTCTTTTAAAAACCGTTTCCTTCGGTTATGCCACATTTTAGGACCTTTGTTTATTTATTGCTGTTATAAACTAAGCCAGCTGCTTTTACAATAAAAATTGTACTTGTTATAATAACCGATCTAATGCATTCACGAAACCATCACATGAAGAATGTATATATATATATATATATATATATATATATATATATATATATATATATATATATATATATGGCAGGGTCACCTGGTGGGGAATGACTGTTAGTCAGACACACTCGCGATGCATGTAATACCAGTGAGCGTGATGTTCGTGTGAAGAATGGGCAAGGCACGCAATCTATTTGAGTTTGACTCAGGCCAGATTGTGATGGCCCAGAGGACCGGAACGAGCATTTCGTAAACTGCAGGACTTGACCGGTGTTTGAGGCGTGCTGTGGTGAGTGTCTTCACACGTGGCGAAACCAAAGTGAAACGACGTCCAGACGTCGTAGGGTTGGGCGGCCACCACTCATTACAGGCGTCAGACGTCGTAGGCTTGACAGACTGGTAAAACAGGACAGGCGGCGAACTATAGCGGGACTAACTTTATACTTTAACACTGAGTATAGTACTAGTGTGTCTGAACACATGGTACACCGAACACTCCTAACGATGGGCATCCGCAGCCGATGACCCAATGCCGCACAGTTGACAAAATGGTAGATATCGAAATAGATGGCAGAGGGATAGAGAAACCATTAAAATCGCTCAAAAGAGGAAAGGCCGCTGGACCTGATGGGATACCAGTTCGATTTGATACAAAGCAGGCGAAGGAACTTGCCCCCCTTCTTGCAGCGGTGTACAGTAGATTGGAAAAGGGCACAGGTCATCCCCGTTTTCAAGAAGGGACGTCGAACAGATGTGCAAACTATAAACCTATATCTCTAAGGTCGATCAGTTGCAGAATTTTGGAACACGTATTATGTTCCAGTATAATGACTTTTGCTGGAGACTATAAATCTGCCGGCCAGTGTGCCCGAGCGGTTCTAGGCGCGTCAGTCTGGAACCGCGCGACCGCTACGGTCGCAGCTTCGAATCCTCCCTCGGGCATGGATGTGTGTGATGTCCTTAGGTTTAAGTAGTTCTAAGTTCTAGGGGACTGATGACCTCAAGTCCCATAGTGCTCAGAGCCATTTGAATTTTGAACTATAAATCTACTCTGTACGAATCAGCATGGGTTTCGAAAAGACGATCGTGAGAAACCAAGCTCGCGCTATTCGTCCACGAGACACAGAGGGCCATAGACAAGGGTTCCCAGGTAGATGCCGTGTTTCTTGACTTCCGCAAGGCATTTGATACAGTTCCGCACAGTCGTTTAATGAACAAAGTAAGAGCATATGGACTATCAGACCAATTGTGTCATTGGGTTGAAGAGTTCCTAGATAACACAACGCAGCATGTCATTCTCAGTGGAGAGAAGTCTTCGGAAGTAAGAGTTATTTCAGGTGTGCCGCAGGGGAGTGTCGTATTGCTATTCACAACATAAATAAATGACCTTGCGGATAACATCGGAAGTTCACTGAGGCTTTTTGCGGATGATGCTGTGGTATATCGAGAGGTTGTAACAATGGAAAATTGTGCTGAAATGCAAGAGGATCTGTAACGAATTGACGCATGGTGCAGGGAATGGCAATTGAATCTCAATGTAGACAAGTGTATTGTGCTGCGAATACATAGAAAGAAAGATCCTTTATCATTTAGCTACAATATAGCAGGTCAGCAACGGGAAGGAGTTAATTCCATAAATTACCTGGGAGTAGGCTTTACGAGTGATTTAAAATGGAATGACCATATAAAATTAATCGTCGGTAAATCAGATGCCAGACTGAGATTAATTGGAAGAATCTTAAGGAAATGCAATCCGAAAACAAATGAGGTAGGTTACAGTACACTTGTTCACCCACTGCTTGTTCTACTGCTCACCGGTGTGGGATCCGTACCAGATAGGGTTGATAGAAGAGATAGAGAAGATCCAATGGAGAGGTGCAAGCTGCGTTACAGGATCATTTAGTAAGCGCGAAAGAGCTCCAGTGGAAGACTCTGCAAGACAGACGCTCAGTAGCTCGGTATGGGTTTTTGTGGAAGTTTCGAGAACATACCTTCACCGAGGAGTCAAGCAGAATATTGCTCCCTCCCTCGTATATCTCGCGAAGAGACCATGAGGATAAAATCAGAGAGATTAGAACCCACACAAAGGCATACCGACAATCTTTCTTTCCACGAACAGTACGAGACTGGAATAAAAGGAAGAACAGATCGAGGTACTCGAGAAACCCTCCGCCTCACACCGTCAGGTGGCTTGCGGAGTATGGATGTAGATGAAGTTGTAGAATGTGTCAGTGTTAACAGCATGACATTGGCAACTATGACTGAATTGGCCGTGTAAAGTTCGGCGCTGGATGTTGGCGCAGTGGCAGATCGTTGCATGGTTTGATGAATCCCGATACCTTCTTCATCATCCCAACAGGAGGGCGCGAATACGTCGTCTTCCAGAGGAACAGCTCGTTAATACCTGCGCTGCGGGGCGGAGACAAACTGGTGGCGGCTCCATTATGCTCTTGGGGACGTTCACGTGTTCAACCATGGATCGAGTGTAGCTCATGATAGGCACCATGATGACCAAGAAGTTTCGTACTGTGGTTGCAGACAATGTACACTCCTTCATGAAGATCATGGTTCCTGAAGGCAGTGGCTTTTTTCAGCAAGATAATGCGCCATTTCACATGGCCAGGATTGTGATAACGTGGTTCAAGGAACACAGTGGGGGCTTCCAATCGATCTGTTGGCCCCAAGTTCGCTAGATCTGAGCTCGATCGAACACTTCTGGGATGTGATTGAAAACTGCGTCAGAGCTCATCGCCCACCTCTTTCTGGTTGACTGAAGCCGATTTATACGTCACTCGGTTCTGTGTAATTCTTAAACGTAAAGTTTTGTCGGCTCTGGTAAAATACAAATTAAAAATGAGTTAATTAAACCTTACACATACGTAACGCATTTCTACGTAATTAAATGTTGTAAGTAACAAATGCCGGTGAAATAAACTGGGTTTTGAGTAGCTGTAATAAGCATCGTTGTTTGAAAATAAGCCCCGTGATATTTTCCCTAACTTTGTTGACGCTTGCCAGTACAGCGAGCGACAGCGCCGTGGAGACAAGGGACAAAGACACCATACCGATCAGTGGTGAGATACTAAAAGTAAAGGCAATAGATTTAGCTAGAAGTATGGATATCACATCAGGATGGTTACAAGGATTTAAGGATCGTCATGGAATCACAGGGAGAACAGTTTCCGGCAAATCGAAAGCTGTGGACGACGTCACGGCGCAACACTGGATTTACGAGGTTCTGATGGGTATCATATGAGATTATCAAACCTCAACACATCCACAACTGTGACGACGTCCGTCTGTTCTACAATCTGCTTGCTAGTCAAATTTTAGCTGAAAAGGGTGACGCGTGGCACTGAAGGAAGAAAAGTAAAATTCGCGTCACAGTTCTTCTCCCCACGGATTCAGACGGATCTGACAAATTTTCTCCAATTGTGTTACGAAAATCCAAGAATCCGAGGTATTTCAAGTGTAAAGACGAAACCTACGGTTTTATAAATCAATAAAAAATTTTGGATGAGTATTATTTTAATGCAACAGTGGTTTAGAAAAATTAGACATTAGAAACATAAGAGAATCCTTCTTCTTATGGACCGATGTGCAGCAGATCCACCTCTTCTAGTTTTGGGAAATGTTCGAGAGAAATTTTTTCCTACCAACTGTACCAATCTTCAACAGCCTCTTGATTTGGACATACCTGCAAATTTCAGAGTACAATATAGAAAAAAACTGGTTCAAAATTTGATAGCACAGACTGAGACAGGAAACGAAAATCTCTCCACTAACTTACCACAAGCCATGGAATTTATTTCGACTGGCTGGCAGTTACTTTCATACTCCACAACAAACAACTGTTTCCTTAAAGCTTATGCCTTACTGGTAGATACTGCCGCTGATGGATCAGTCATGTCCAGCAGTGAGCTAGTTCTACTGGAGGATTCCGAATTCGACAGTTTTGTACATTTTAATGATAATTCACCATATCCGAGGAACAGCAGGATGAGGAGATTTTTGCTGATGTGTGGAAACAACTCGGTGAGGATCAAGAAGGTGGACCAGTTTCAAATGACACAGATGCAGACGACGGGTAGAATTATGAAACACCTAAAATGAGTGGAGTATTAAGTGTAATCGATGTGTACAGGCGTTACATCAATACCAAAAGTTGTTGCGAAAACGCTCTGATTTCATTAATAAGCATGGAAAGTGAGGTGTATATGCTTATTACACGAGAAGTGAAACAAGCGAAATTATTTGATTTCTGTCAAGGAGAATAGAGTTCAAAATAATGTATTTTCTCTCTAATACTGCATCTTTATTGTTTGTACAGTGCAAAGAGCCAAATTACAATACGGTATCTAAATTCTCCGAGGCAGGCTCGAATACTATGTTTTTTCTTTTAATACTGTACTTTATCTTCGTCAATTGTGAAGTTTACACATGTAGTCCCACTGTAAGTTTTCTTCGGCAAAAAATATGATGTGTATTACTGCATATACATCTGACATGTAAGAAATACTAAGCCACAAGTAATCTTTCCTTTTCCCCTTGATATACGTATAAAGTAGGTACCTCAGGTTCTATACACAGAGTGAGTCAGTCACTAACTGTTGCCACCTACAATAACACCAAAAGTTTGATAGGAGTTGAAAAATTTGGGGGACAAATGTTGCATAGGACAAAGGGGGCCATAATGCGACGGTTTTTTGTTGTTATGTGGGGTCGCGTCAGAGATATGACAGTCAACTGTGTTTATTTAAATGTGATACTATAGTTTGGTACTTATTTTCTGATATCGGCTATCCAGACGAATCCAATGATGTGTAACAGTCAGGTCTTTGAAGGTTAACGAGGGTCAAAAAGTTGGCATGAACGTCCTTCTACAGAAGGTGTTCGAAGTGATGACCATTGGTATCAATGCAGTGCTGCAATATTCTTATCATGGATTGATTGGTATTCCTTATAACATCGGCGCTTATCGAAGAACATGCTCTTACAATTCTCTCTCGTATGTCTTCGGGTGTAGTTGGAACGCATTTATAAACAATGTCTTTCACGAATACTCACAAGAAAAAATCCAGAGGCCTCAAGTCTGGCGAACGAGCCGGCCACGACACATCTCCTCCGCGTCCAATCCAACGATTTAGGAATTGGCTCTGCAACTCATTTCTAGCCATCAGCCAAAAATATGCCGGACACCCATCGTGTTGATACCACGTTCTTTTCCTTGTTCCTAAAGGTATTTCTTCCAATAACAGACCTAATGTTTCTTGCAGTAATATGGTGTACTATCTGCTATTAAGATTTCCTTCGGTGAAATAGGGGCCTATAATTCTCTCCTCCAGAATCCCACACCATACATTCACCGACCAGCATGGCCAACATGGATTTTCAGTTTCCCAATAATGCATGCTATGCAAATTAACATTTCCATGTTTCGTGAATGTAGCCTCGTCAGTAAATAAAATCAAATTAATAAATGCGTCATCCCTCTGAATCTAAAGTTGAGCCCATCGGCAGACTTCAGTGCGACGCATACAATCCGTACCAGTTAATTCTTGGTGGAGACTGATATGGTAAGGATGATATTTATGGCGATACAGAACACAAACAACACTACTCTGGCTGATGCCAGAGTCCCTTGTGATTTGACGTGAACTAACACAAGGAAATGGAACCACAGTGGCAAGAGTACCAGTTTCCGTTTCCTCGTTCGTAATTTTCCTTTGCCGGATGTGTTTCCGATGAGTTAAAGATCCAGTTGTTCTCAAATTATCATACACATATTTGAATGTACGACGTGTAAGGTGAGTACGTTGAGGACATCTTTCAGTGTATGAGTCTCTAGCTCTCACTGAATTTCGTTGGCATTCTCTGTAAATGAGAAGCATATCGACTTGTTCTTCCAAAGAATATGTCACTCACATTCGCTTTATTCGACGATACTAGTCTTACCGTTCCTATTAGCGTTGTATTACGAAACCGTCGAATGTCAATGGCACGTTAGATGGGCATGCCGTATTCGGCGAATATTTACTATTTGCACGATATACGAAGGAGAGTTATCAGAGCTTGCACTTCGATAAGTTACGAAGTGATTAGGAATACGACTCAATCCATGATAAGAAGATTGCAGCACTGCACTGATACCAATTGTCATCACTTCAAACACCTTCTGTAAATGGACGTTCATGCCACCTTTTTGACCTTTGCTGACCTTTATTGACCTTACTGTTAACACATCATTGGATTCGTCTCGATAGCCTCTATCTCTACGTAAGGAAAATGGTTCAAATGGCTCTGAGCACTATGGGACTCAACTGCTGTGGTCATCAGTCCCCTAGAACTTAGAACTACTTAAACCTAACTAACCTAAGGACATCACACACATCCATGCCCGAGGCAGGATTCGAACCTGCGACGTAGCAGCAGCGCTGCTCCGGACTCGAGCGCCTAGAACCGCACGGCCACCGCGGCCGGCTCACTACGTAAGCATCAACCTATAGCATCCCATTTCAAAAAAAAAAAAAAATAAAAAATAAAAAGTTTACCTTCATATCACTGAAGCGCCCCCACCTAGCAACAAAAAGCCCAAGTCATATTATGGCCCGCACTGTCCCATGCAACATTTGTACCAGAAACTTTTCAGCTACTATCATACTTTCGGAGTTAGTCTATGTGGAAATAGTTAGTGTATTGTATTGTATTGTATGTTAACCGGGGACCTAGAAAAACCGCCTAAAAACCATCCACAGACTGGCCGGTTCACCGGACCTCGACACAAATCCGCCGGGCGGATTCGTGCAGGGGTTCAGGCGGTCCTTCCCGCCCAGAAAGCAGTGCGTCAGACGCACGTCCAACCGGGTGGGCAATAGTTAGTGACTCACCCTGTATACAGGGTAGGGCAATTAAAAGTAGCCTAGAGAACGGAGTTCCAAGGTACGAAGAAACACAGCAGAAGAAAGGAAACAAAGTACTAAACTTACTATAGCACATGTTGAAAGTGTCCAGCCCTTTTGGGACGAGTCAGCATGTTGCTGATGGTGAATCGAAGCTGGACTGCTGGAATTGCGGCACTATCATCCTAAATGTCCTGCTGCAGTTCATGACGTTTGCTGCGATACATCTTATCCTTCAGGGCTCTCCAAACAAAGTAAGCGCCCACTGTCACATCACGTGACCTGGGTGGCCAGCTGGGACCACGACCAGACTGACCTATGCAACAATTCTAAATATTGTGTAAATATACCCCAAGATTCGGCTGGCTGTGTGGGAGCTGCTCCATCCTGATGGAAGTAACTGTAGGTGGCTCTTTTCCTTCTCCATTAATCCTGCCACAAATTCGCGTCGAATCGTATCCACTCATAAGGACCCTTACAAAGTGGCCACTTCTCCAAAAGTAACGAGGTGATGTTGCCAGAGTGGACAAAAATACTCCGAAAATGAACAGCAACCGTTTTTCGACTTAAGTAATGCCGCTGGCGTTTTCCTTCTTGTACGAACGCTACCCTATTCTTTGACTGTACTGTCAACGTTTTCATTCCCCTTATAAATATGACGAACAGGATGCTTTTCTTGCACTGTTTTTAATAATATCGAAAAAACGGTCGGGAATGACTTTATTAAAACCTACTCCTCTAGCCATTGAAGTAGGCTTGCTAAGACAGATGTTAGTGTGCTATCTTTTCCTATCATGTCCGACTAACTAAGTGGTATTGTGTTGCATTTTGCTGACTGGAGTGCTAATCTGCATATATCGTGCACTGTAAATCTTAAAATCGCTTTTCTGATTCAAAAGCATAATCGAAGATTACTTGTCCTTCTTTTTTTATTGAACATCAAAAGCTTCCCACAATCCTTTTACAGCAATTGCATTTCTGTTTTTTCCTAGTACTCTCATTTCCAGTGTACTAAATAAAGCATGAAACTGCTTTGCTGCTACATTCTTTTCCGCCTCAGTCGTATTTTCCGTCGTAAGAGGATCCATGTTTCTTGCTGTGATTCCTGGACCCACTTTCTAGGCATATTGGTGGACTAGTATGTAAAAGATAACCACGTGGCGGCAGCGGACCGCTTTCAGTTGGATTTTTGATTACTTAAGATATAACAGAAAATCGTTACTAAGGCACTGAATGGTGGAAGAAAGCTTTGTATGCCAAAGGTTTTAGAAGTCTGTCCGTAGTAGTATGCGAGATGCACTGAAGTGACTCACTGTTACTGCGGTAAAATGAGTATAGTGTCCACTTTTCCCGATCAGATGCCATGTCGTCATTAACGGTTCACAGATGAAACATTCAAAACGAAAGAAACAACAAGGAACTACATTTTCAAGCCTTATTTTAAAAGTGTTACTCTATGTTTAAGTGTGGTAACAAGAATAATATAAAAGACATCCTTTACATCAGACGACTCAAAATCAGATTTTCTTTAAATAACGGAACAAGCTTCCTCCGTTCAACCCATTGACGTGTGTCTTAGACCTAATATGACCAATTCTCGGCAGGCAGTAGCACTGTCCGGGGCAAAATTCTGCAGTGATCATTTCACTCACCCTGGCCACAAAACCCCACTTTCAGCTTTATACACACACGTAGGTAGAGTGACATTTCTTAAGGACCCATTATCCAACCATTTAACGCTAGATCTTGGATTAATATAACGTAAGATTAAGCAGTTGATCCATCTGTTTAACTGGGCTGTTGGATATTAGATACCCAGAATCTATATTTATTTATTCAAAGATAACAAAATATGGCCACTCACTGTAGCTACTGACTTACTACACTGAGCTTAATGTTGGATTACTGACTTCCATGTACATAGCGTATAGGAAGCTTCTTAGACGCAAAAGCATTTTACTTCTCCGTGTATGAGACGGCCATGATACTTAATTAGAGCTAAACTCGTCAAATTGATTACATGTACTAACATAATGAAAACTAATCTTC
Source organism: Schistocerca piceifrons (assembly GCF_021461385.2). NCBI lineage: Eukaryota > Metazoa > Arthropoda > Insecta > Orthoptera > Acrididae > Schistocerca > Schistocerca piceifrons. The sequence continues at coordinate 529,946,979 of NC_060141.1, read as the reverse complement.
ATTAATACCGTAAGTCGGGTCTAAGTCCTTCCACCTTGCCCCCGTAAGAACGAAGGTTGCACTGACCCTTTCTTGATGTTTCTGTTTGATTGTTTCATCAATCCTTGTAATATTTTCGTTCGCTGGTTCTGCCTCAGTATTCATGCATTGATCATTTTCATTTTTGATTTGGGGTGAAGAATGGACTAAATCACAGAACAGGAGAAAATATGAAAGGCATTTCAGTTTTTGAAAAGCTACATGATAGCTTCATGATCGACAAGCTGATATCTTTAAAGTTTTGAAAGACTACTGAAATCCCAATGAGTGCTTTGGCTACAGAAGACACATGGAATTATGCTTTGAAATCCACGTTTCATGGCAGGTAGCCCATGGAGCAGAGAAAGATACGTTCACTTTATAGTGCTAGGACAAGGTTTTTTTTTTTGTTTTTTTTTTTTTTATGCGGCCCGCCACGAATTCCTTTCCTGTGCTAACCTCTTCATCTCAGAGTAGCACTTGCAACCTACGTCCTCAATTACTTGCTTGACGTATTCCAATCTCTGTCTTCCTCTACAGTTTTTGCCCTCTACAGCCCCCTCTAGTACCATGGAACTCATTCCCTCATGTCTTAGCAGATGTCCTATCATCCTGTCCCTTCTCCTTATCAGTGTTTTCCACATATTCCTTTCCTCTCCGATGCTGCATAGAACCTCCTCATTCCTTACCTTATCAGTCCACCTAATTTTCAACATTCATCTATAGCACCACATCTCAAATACTTCGATTCTCTTCTGTTCCGGTTTTCCCACAGTCCATGTTTCACTACCATACAATGCTGTATTCCAGACGTACATCCTCAGAAATTTCTTCCTCAAATTAAGTCCGGTATTTGATATTAGTAGACTTCTCTTGGCCAGAAATGCCTTTTTTGCCATAGCGAGTCTGCTTTTGATGTCCTCCTTGCTCCGTCCGTCATTGGTTATTTTACTGCCTAGGTAGCAGAATTCCTTAACTTCATTGACTTCGTGGCCATCACTCCTGATGTTAAGTTTCTCGCTGTTCTCATTTCTGCTACTTCTCATTACCTTCGTCTTTCTCCGATTTACTCTCAAACCATACTGTGTACTCATTAGACTGTTCATTCCGTTCAGCAGATCATTTAATTCTTCTTCACTTTCACTCAGGATAGCAATGTCATCAGCGAATCGTATCATTGGGGCGAAAGCTACAGCCTTGTCTTACACCCTTCTTAATACGAGCACTTCGTTCTTGATCGTTCACTCTTATTATTCCCTCTTGGTTGTTGTACATATTGTATATGACCCGTCTCTCCCTATAGCTTACCCCTACTTCTTTCAGAATCTCGATCAGCTTGAACCATCTTATATTGTCGAACGCTTTTTCCAGGTTGACAAATCCCATGAAAGTGTCTTGATTTTTCTTCAGCCTTGCTTCCATTATTAGCCGTAACGTCAGACTTGCCTCTCTTGTCCCTCTACTTTTCCTAAAGCCAAACTGATCGTCACCTAGCGCATTCTCAATTTTCTTTTCCATTCTTCTGTATATTATTCTTGTAAGCAGTTTCGATGCATGAGCTGTTAAGCTGATTGTGCGATAATTCTCGCACTTCTCAGCTCTTGCCGTCTTCGGAATTGTATGGATGATGCTTTTCCGAAAGTCAGATGGTATGTCGCCAGACTCATATATTCTACACACCAACGTGAATAGTCGTTTTGTTGCCACTTCCCCAAATGATTTTAGAAATTCTGATGGAATGTTATCTATCCCTTCTGCCTTATTTGACCGTAAGTCCTCCAAAGCTCTTTTAAATTCCGATTCTAATACTAAATCCCCTATCTCTTCTAAATCGACTCCTGTTTCTTCTTCTATCACGTCAGACAAATCTTCACCCTCATAGAGTCTTTCAAAGTATTCTTTCCACCTATCTGCTCTCTCCTCTGCATTTAACAGTGGAATTCCCGTTGCATTCTTAATGTTACCACCGTTACTTTTAATGTCACCAAAGGTTGTTTTGACTTTCCTGTATGCTGAGTCTGTCCTTCCGACAATCGTATCTTTTTCGATGTCTTCACATTTTTCCTGCAGCCATTTCGTCTTAGCTTCCCTGCACTTCCTATTTATTTCATTCCTCAGCGACTTGTATTTCTGTATTCCTGACTTTCCCGGAACATGTTTGTACCTCCTCCTTTCATCAATCAACTGAAGTATTTCTTCTGTTACCCATAGTTTCTTCGCAGCTACCTTCTTTGTACCTATGTTTTTCTTTCCAACTTCTGTGATGGCCCTTTTTAGAGATATCCATTCCTATTCAACTGTACTGCCTACTGCGCTATTCCTTATTGCTGTATCTATAGCGTTAGAGAACTTCAAACGTATCTCGTCATTCCTTAGTACTTCCGTATCCCACTTCTTTGCGTATTGATTCTTCCTGACTAATGTCTTGAACTTCAGCCTATTCTTCATCACTACTATATTGTGATCTGAGTCTATATCTGCTTCTGGGTACGCCTTACAGTCCAGTATCTGATTTCGCAATCTCTGTCTGACCATGATGTAATGTAATTGAAATCTTCCCGTATCTCCCGACCTTTTCCAAGTATACCTCCTCCTCCTCTTGTGATTCTTGAACAGGGTATTCGCTATTACTAGCTGAAACTTGTTACAGAACTTAATTAGTCTTTCTCCTCTTTCATTCCTTGTCCCAAGCCCATATTCTCCTGTAATCTTTTCTTCTACTCCTTCCCCTACAACTGCATTCCAGTCGCCCATGACTATTAGATTTTCGTCCCCCTTTACATACTGCATTACCCTTTCAATATCCTCATACACTTTCTCTATCTGTTCATCTTCAGCTTGCGACGTCGGCATGTATACCTGAACTATCGTTGTCGATGTTGCTCTGCTGTCGATTCTGATTAGAACAACCCGGTCACTGAACTGTTCACAGTAACACACCCTCTGCCCTACCTTACTATTCATAACGAATCCTACACCTGTTATACCATTTTCTGCAGCTGTTGATATTACCCGATACTTATCCGACCAGAAATCCTTGTCTTCCTTCCACTTCACTTCACCGACCCCTACTATATCTACACTCCTGGAAATTGAAATAAGAACACCGTGAATTCATTGTCCCAGGAAGGGGAAACTTTATTGACACATTCCTGGGGTCAGATACATCACATGATCACACTGACAGAACCACAGGCACATAGACACAGGCAACAGAGCATGCACAATGTCGGCACTAGTACAGTGTATATCCACCTTTCGCAGCAATGCAGGCTGCTATTCTCCCATGGAGACGATCGTAGAGATGCTGGATGTAGTCCTGTGGAACAGCTTGCCATGCCATTTCCACCTGGCGCCTCAGTTGGACCAGCGTTCGTGCTGGACGTGCAGACCGCGTGAGACGACGCTTCATCCAGTCCCAAACATGCTCAATGGGGGACAGATCGGGAGATCTTGCTGGCCAGGGTAGTTGACTTACACCTTCTAGAGCACGTTGGGTGGCACGGGATACATGCGGACGTGCATTGTCCTGTTGGAACAGCAAGTTCCCTTGCCGGTCTAGGAATGGTAGAACGATGGGTTCGATGACGGTTTGGATGTACCGTGCACTATTCAGTGTCCCCTCGACGATCACCAGTGGTGTACGGCCAGTGTAGGGGATCGCTCCCCACACCATGGTGCCGGGTGTTGGCCCTGTGTGCCTCGGTCGTATGCAGTCCTGATTGTGGCGCTCACCTGCACGGCGCCAAACACGTATACGACCATCATTGGCACCAAGGCAGAAGCGACTCTCATCGCTGAAGACGACACGTCTCCATTCGTCCCTCCATTCACGCCTGTCGCGACACCACTGGAGGCGGGCTGCACGATGTTGGGGCGTGAGCGGAAGACGGCCTAACGGTGTGCGGGACCGTAGCCCAGCTTCATGGAGACGGTTGCGAATGGTCCTCGCTGATACCCCAGGAGCAACAGTGTCCCTAATTTGCTGGGAAGTGGCGGTGCAGTCCCCTACGGCACTGCATAGGATCCTACGGTCTTGGCGTGCATCCGTGCGTCGCTGCGGTCCGGTCCCAGGTCGACGGGCACGTGCACCTTCCGCCGACCACTTGCGACAACATCGATGTACTGTGGAGACCTCACGCCCCACGTGTTGAGCAATTCGGCGGTACGTCCACCCGGCCTCCCGCATGCCCACTATACGCCCTCGCTTAAAGTCCGTCGACTGCACATACGGTTCACGTCCACGCTGTCGCGGCATGCTACCAGTGTTAAAGACTGCGATGGAGCTCCGTATGCCACGGCAAACTGGCTGACACTGACGGCGGCGGTGCACAAATGCTGCGCAGCTAGCGCCATTCGACGGCCAACACCGCGGTTCCTGGTGTGTCCGCTGTGCCGTGCGTGTGATCATTGCTTGTACAGCCCTGTCGCAGTGTCCGGAGCAAGTATGGTGGGTCTGACACACCGGTGTCAATGTGTTCTTTTTTCCATTTCCAGGAGTGTAGATTGAGCCTTTGCAATGCCCATTTCAGATTTTCTAGCTTCCCTACCACGTTCAAGCTTCTGACATTCCACGCTCCGACTCGTAGAACGTTATCCTTTCGTTGATTATGCAATCTTTTTCTCATGGTAACCTCCCCCTTGGCAGTCCCCTCCCGGAGATCCGAATGGGGGACTATTCCGGAATCTTTTGCCAATAGAGAGATTATCATGACACTTCTTCAATTACAGGCCACATGTCCTGTGGATACACGTTACGTGTCTTTAATGCAGTCGTTTCCATTGCCTTCTGCATCCTCATGTCGTTGATCATTGCTGATTCTTCCACCTTTAGGGGCAATTTCCCACCCCTAGGACAAGAGAGTTCGCTGAACCTCTATCCGCTCCTCCGCTCTCTTAGACAAGGCCGTTGGCTGAATGTGGCTGACTTCTTATGCCGGAAGTCTTCGGCCGCCAATGCTGATTATTTATCAAAATTTAGGCAGTGGCGGGGATCGAACCCGGAACTGAAGACGTTTTGATTATGATCAAAGACGCTACCCCTATACCACGGGTGCCCAGAGAAGAAAACCAACGTGTCTACATAAGAACTTGTTCTAAGTCTTCCTTGACTTTTCTGTGCTGAATTCTAGTTAACAGTGTATTAACATCGATTCCAGTCCAGGTGTTTAGAAGAGCTGAGATGTGTCAAATATCGAAATTATTTAGAAAGATCTGAGGATGTACGTTTTGAGCAAGCGTTCTATGGAAATATAACATGGACTGTCGGACAAGAACAGAATCGAAGCCTTTAAGATGAGTTGCTAGATGATAAAAATAAGGTGAGGAAATGAGGAACGGAACACGTGGAGAATCCTAACAAGAAGAAGGGCCACGTCGTAGCACATGTATTGAGAAATCAGAGAATAGTTTCCATGGTACTAGAGGAAACCGTTGAAGGTGAAAGCTGTAGGGGAAGACACAGATTGAAATTTACAAAAAAAAAAAATTGAGGGCGTTTTGTGGCGTGCTCAGAGCAGAGGTCACTTGTCTACCTCCTCTTGTTAGTTGTATTCGTGATGCGAAAGCCTGTGTGCTGGTATCACCTGATGAACTACTGTTGTATGGTGACATTCCGTAAGGATGTGCTTGACAGACATCATCTTCCAGGTCAGTCACAAGCTATGAAACTTCGTCAGTACCATCATATCTGGATTTGCGACTGTGACGCCTCCCCTTTGTTTGGACTCAGTTGTTCTATGGCTGTGATGACTTGATGCTGGTTGTCGGCAAACTTTTTCTAGATTTCTGCTTTAAATTTTTCCCAGATTTCGTATTTTCCTGCTTTGTTCTCAAATCACCACTGGGCTTTAGCGCAGAATTTAAAGTGGGCGATATCAAAACACAAGTAATCTAACTTGCTTTTAGGGACACAGTCAAATCTCCTTAGCGTCTTTGTCGGACAGATTCATCATATCCCAGCAACTCTGCTGAATGTATGTTTCGCATCTGATTCACCAGTCCTCTTGATCCATGGGTAACTAAACGAAGCTGACCGCAGGAACAGTGTACTATCTGTATTCGTGTTCCTGCCCGTGAAGCCAACGGACTCTGGGTAGCATTTTGTAGCCACGGCGATATCCTTCACGTAAATTAACTCTTAAATCTGTTAATCACAATTAGATTCGAATGGTATCCCCATATCATTGGTAAGTGTAGTCGCTTTGAAACATAATGCTTTGCTTCAGAAAGAATTGTGAATTTCTAGTTCTCTTTACAGTAACGAAAATTACGTGATTTAAAACATTTTTTGGCACTTATAATGTGTAAAAGACAAAATAGCGAGGTACGTAGAAGCCGGTCTCAAGTACCAGCTACGGACTCAGGATCATCAAAAAGTATTAACAAATAGCACTAGAAGCTCGTTCACTAACACGTACCAAGTTCACAGAGACATGAAACGCCTGCATCAGCAGAGAGGGCTACTAATTATTCCTACATATAGATAGCTAGCAAATTACAATATCCCATAAATCGACGAGTCCCAGAAATCACAAACATTAAGTAACTCAACGACAGTGTAATGTTTCCAGGACAGTGTAATTGTTCTACCCCGTCCATTGTTTACACATATTGTGAATTATTTAAACTATTTAAGCTACTTCAAAAATTAACAGTAGTTACATTAATTGATATATTGTCACAAATATGAACGCTCATCTAGAGAAACCCAGAAAGTTTTCTGCTGCTGCAGTCGCACTTCAGATTTCTGCCATGGGAGCGCAACAGTGAGCAAAAAAATGGTTCAAATGGCTCTGAGCACTATGGGACTCAACTTCTGAGGTCATCAGTCCCCTAGAACTTAGAACTACTTAAACCTAACTAACCTAAGGACAGCACACACATCCATGCCCGAGGCAGGATTCGAACCTGCGACCGTAGCGGTCTCGCGGTTCCAGACTGGAGCGCCTGAAACCGCTCGGCCAGCAACAGTGAACAGTTAGGCAAGATAGTGACCGGCTCCAAGAAAGACTATGCTGTGCTTCAAATGCATTCTCATCAATCTTCCGTAACAGTGCAACGACACTTCAGGACAACGTTCAAAAAAGATCCACCAACGGCCAACTCCATTCGTCGATGGTACGCGCAGTTTAACGCTTCAGGGTGCCTCTGCAAGGGGAAATCAACTGGTAGGCCTACAGTGAGTGGAGAAACCGTTGACCACGTGCGAACGAGTTTCAAATGTAGCCACAGAAGTAAGCACAGAGCTGAAAATACAACAACCGAGCGTTTGGAAGGTCTTATGGAAACGACTGAAGCCGAAGCCTTGTCGCTTGCAATTACAGCAAATCCCGATGACCAATTCAGACGTTTTAAATTTTAGGCACAGTTGCAACGGCTTATGGAAGAGGATGGGTTTTGTAAGAAATTCATCTTCAGTAATGAAACATCATTTTCTTATGAATGATACGACGAACGGTGAATTTGGGAGACAGAGAATCCCCACGCTATCGTGCAGCACAGACGTGATTTACAAAAAATTAACATGTCTGTGCAGTCCCTTTATTCTTTTGTGAAAAGATCGTTAGGGGACACGTCTATCTGGACATGCTGGAGAACTGGTCCATGGCACAATTGAAGGCCGACAGTGTGGCCTTCATCAACGAACAGGATGGTGCTCCACAATTACGATGTTCGTGAATTCTTAAACGGAAAACTGAGAAATCAATGGTCACGGCTGTGTAGATGATCAGCAGTTCCTCTCTTGGCCTTCATGTTCTCCTGACCTAGTCGTACGCAATTCTCTTGTCTGGGGTTACGTTAAAGATTCAGCGTTGACGCCTCCTCTGCTTACAAACCTACTAGAACTGCAAATTCGCATCGGCAGATTGATAGGAACATACTGGGATCATGGGAATAACTTGTTTATCGACTTGTCATCTGCTGAATCAGTATGGGGGAGGGCTCATGTACGGAACACTTTGAAGAACAACTTTCTGAGTTTCTCTATGTGTGTGCAAGATCCTGTGACAATATTTCAAATGACACAGCTAGAGAAGATCAGTGAAATCATTTCAATTATTCATAATAACTTTGTATTCACTTTGTTAAGTATGGACAACTGGCCAAATTCGTCCTTACACGCAGTTCCCAAGTGCTGTAGATGCCAATATGTAATAGATCCGATTATTTAGCAAACGGACTTGGCGTTTTTTTAAAGCAAGCGCAAATACACCCTAGTTATTGCTTACAGTGTAATAGATTGTGTAAAAGATTATAGTCAAGGTAAGTGCAATGAACAAAGTAGAAATTGCGCATTATGAGACTACCGTATCCTAGTCATGAAAATCGCTACACAACTGACAACAATTTATATGAGGTGCAATGCCACCTGCTGTGGTGAGTTGTCAGGTATTCGCCAGCTACAGAGAGAGTGGAAGCGACTGAGCGCTTTTCTTCGGAAGAGGTCCCAGTGCGCCTGTCTCTTCGAAATTTCTTAGAACAAACCCAGAAAAACACAATAACATTCATGCGCTGCTTCTTGTTACAAACGATGAAACGTAATGCAAGCAAATTGGAGACAACACGAAGAAACCGAAACAAGTATTGAAGAAGGCGTCAATGCCTTGCGTGGTAACCATATGACGAATGATGTATCAAAGTTTACAGCCCAAGTAACCGATGTAATGCCAGTGAGCGACCATTTGACTTATTGTTTGGTTGCCAATTTGCGAACAATATGCTATAAGTGTTATGATCTGACGGAACTATAATCGTCCTGTTTAACTCTGGGTTCTTTGATTGCTGTGGTAGATTTGTAGCGGAACTACAGCATATGAAGTATTACTTAACTTCATTACAAGAATGATAGAAAGATTTATTTAACTCTATAGAAGCCATTGCCACAGAACGTGCTGAATTTTTATATCTGGCTGAATATTAAAGAATCACTTGATGCACACATTTACTAAAAACTTCTCTTGAAGTACAAAATTCACAAAGTTCAAAACGACAGTTCAATCTAAAACATCAGTAACAATTGTGTCCTAATTAGACGATGTTGACTATGTTATCTGCTAGATCGGATGTCTGCTCGGCGGTATGTCAGCACAGAGTATATCTTTGTGTGTGATATAGGCCTCCGTGCATAGCGCTACGGAGCTGCGAGAGAGTGCGTGTTTCCCCAGCGCCTCCCATTCATCGTTACGGATAGCAGCGAGACGTCGTTAATTTCAGTGGTACCGATGCGAGGTGCCGACATTTTTGTTGCAGCAAGACCTTTGGACGATATAACAGTAAGTGTGTTTTAGGACGTATCTCTTATAAACAGTCGCTGAAGGTGTGACGTCTAGAGCCATTTCCACGGAAACCATGACTGGCATTGTAGCACATCTGTAAATGACGAAGCGCTAGGACTTCTCGGGGAACAGCAAGAAGAGGCGCAGCTGCAAGCGCTTTATCGAAGGATTCTGTTGACGTCGCGGAGGCGTTATTAGTTTGCAGGCAGAGGAGAGACAAAGGAAGGAGTCGTCATTGCAGATACGCGTGAAGTCAAACTACGTTCTGCCGGAACCGACTCTCAGCTGTTTAGATGATGGCGTCTCCATAGTTGCAGAATATTTGCCGCAGAGGCTGCTGGAACCACAGGCGTTACGGTAGGATGTTACGACGCCATAACTGCAATTTATTTTAACGCTTACCAAATGTTTTTGTGCTTCTCATGTTCAGGTAATGTTTGTATTTGTGTATCAAAGTCTGCATTTGTGTAAGTTCCCAACTTATAACTAGTCTGTATCGTAATCTATGTATTTTTGTGTTAGTGTTTCATATCTGTGTTGCTGGATCTCTATTCATATTTTTATCTTGTATCTGTGTTTCTGGACTTTTATCTATTCGTGTATGAATTTTGCATCTGCGTATATGGAACTGTATGTATTGGCACTTTCTGTTTGTTTATTGTGTGTGCGCTTTGTATGTCTTTTGATTTACATCTATGGTGTATACAGCTGTGTTTATAAAGGGTGACTCCATACGTAAGGTAAAATTTTAATGAGTTATAGCACCCAAACCAATTACGATATTCGCAGCATATTTGGCTTACGAGACATTATCTCACAAAGTTTTTATGTCATCAATCACTATTAACAAACTCAAGATCCAGTTTGTACTGAACCTCTATCCACACTCGGCGCAACATATCCACTTCAACTGTGGCACAATGACAGCAACGATTAAGTTCATTAAATCATTGATGAGGTTCACAGACTCTGTCCTTCAGTCTGAATAAACCATCACACAATTGGCGTTTTCTTCACCAGTATGCTTGAGCCACGATAACCTAGAACACATCGACACTGAACTTTATGAACTACTCTGTCCCATAAGCCAAAGACGGTATGGTTTTATTTATTACTTTGTGTGCTATAACGCACTGAAACTGTAACGTACCTTTTGAGTCATCCTGCGTTTTATTTTAGCTTTTGGTTGTTTATCTATATTCGTTTTTGTTAGTAAAGTCTCCCGCGAGGAGTTTGCCAGCCTCCCATCGGGCACCTGCCTAAGTTACGTACAGGGGAGGCCTCTTCAGTCACGGTAGATACCTTGCATTAAATATGCAGGGTAGGCCATGACTGACGCACTTCAAAGGTGAATCACGTCATATGAGATGTAAGTGGTCTGTTTAGAGAAAGGAAATTCCAAACTCAGATCGCTGGTCTATCGTTTCATGCTTTTTGATGGGCTACCATCCCACCATTTAAAATTTCAATATGATGATGATGATTACTGAAAGTGAATTGAGTACGTTTCATTACGACGTTTGAAAAACACCAATCTGTGAGTTTATTTCTGTGACAGTTTCACAGCCCGTACATATTAATGTGACCACCTCTCAAAAGCCTGAATAAGGACCTTCAGCAGCGTGGATCACTGCGAGATGTGAAGAAGGAGAGTCAGTGACGTCCTGGAAGATACCGACAGAGATGTAAAGGCATGCCGACTCCAGTACTAGGGCTATCTGCAATAGGTTTCTCGGTAAAGGATACATGACGCGAACATTTCGATCGAGGTGTATCACAGATTCCAGATTTGGTTTAAATCCAGGGAGTTTTGTGGCTAGGGGATTACTGTAACCTCATCCTGGTGCTCTTCGAACCATGCACGAACACGGCGAGCTGTATCACACGTTGCATTGTCGTTCTGGCAGATGCCATAGTGCCGAGGAGAAACAAACTGCGTGTAGGGGTGTACATGCTCCCTAACGATAGACCCATACTTGTGTTTTCATCGTGCCTTCCTAAATGACGAGATCACCCAGGGAATACCGCCAAAACACTCCACAGGCCATAAAACTTCCTCCGCCAACTTGGACCCTTCCGACAATTCTAGCCAGGTGTTTTCTTTCACACGTTTGACGTCGTACACGCCAACGGCCGTCCGCGATATTAAAAGGCCAACTACCGCCACTTAGTTGACGTCCAGACGCGGTCTGGTGTGAAAATTCCAGTCTTCGTCGCCGATGAGCAGCAGTCAGCGTAGGAGCGTGAACCATGCGCCTTCTGCGGTGGCCCATAAACCGCAGCGTTCACTGAACGGTCTTTGAGGAACCACTGCTGGTAGCCCGTTGGTTCATCTGGGCGGTCAGTTGGTCAACAGCTACACATCTGTTCCGCCGCACACATCTCTGCAGCTGTCGTTCACCCCTGTGATATTTGGCCCGTGTTGCCCCGCAATTGCCTCGGTGGCGGTTTTGGTTGGCGCCACTTTGCGACGCACGGTATACTTTAACCACGGCGGCACGCTGTTTCCGAAATGCTTCCACCCATGGTCTGAAAACCTATAATCATCTAATGTAATCTTTGCACGTCACGTAAACCGCTCCGTTGAAGCATTCTGAGAACGACTGCAGTGTTACCTCCTCCCCCCATCACGCTTTATATACCCTGCGCTGCTGGTGTTGTCAGCTGTCGTCAGTGAGGGGTTACTGTGGCTTGACGTCTAACACAGGGCTCTACCGTGCAATTTTTAGATGTTTACGGAATAAGTTTATTTCATGTGTTTTTCACAAAAAAGAAAAAAAAATTCTCGGCTTTGATGGTCAAAAGGGTTGAAGTTCTCATGCAGGATCGTCTTGCACAAAAGACATGCACGTTCTTTTTACACGACCTCTCTCGTACGTGGTGTGCAATATGAATTTATGCACACGCAACTGTATTACTTACATACAGGAACTTTTGCCATATCTTTTGGTAGCTAATGCGTTTACGTGCACACAAAAATGTATAGATTAATAAGATGAAAAATATGGTGCTTCTCCGCAGAATCGGCGAGTAAAGGAAGGTGTATGAAGCTTTTACAAGACAAAGGGATGGGCTGTAGGATTAGAGTTAATACCACAGCAAATGACTACCATAGGTTTAGAGGAAACCTTAAAGGGTAAAACGACCAGGGACACAGAGATTGGGATATATTAAAGTGAGCGAGTTGGATTTGCTTCAAATTCTGAGGAAGACATGGAAGAGGTAGTGTTTGGCTGTATCAAACGCGTCAGAAGTCCGATTACCCTCCCAAGAATCTCTTCGCACGCCCCCCCCCCCCCCCCCCACCCACACTCACCCAAAAAAATACAGAATAACAAAATGAGCATGAAACATCGCCAAAGAAACACGAGTGCGTACTGAACTTCGACTCACGTATTATCAGCTACTGACATCGGTGTTCTCGGTGTCCATCAACCCTGGGTGTGACATGTTAAGTCCCGTGTAGGGGTGGGGTTATTTTTTCGTTCCAGTTTTCGGCCCCAGGTCAACTCAACCTCCTATCAAACAAGTACCGGGGAACTTCCTTGGGAGTGGAGGGCAGCCAGAGTGCACGGGTGGCCCACCTGCCGACTCCAAGTACCACGGGGAGGTAAGGGTAACAACTCAGTCAGTGGCTTGCGTGACAGATTTTACCTTTTCTTACCGTCGACGGGCTCAGTACTAATGTTTGGAGTATTATCGTAAACTGAAGTACAAAATTAAAATATCATTCAATACAGTGTCTTGAAACTTAGTAGCAGCTCGGGCCCAATCGTCGTGAGGTCGAATCAGGTGGAGGGGAGGTGGGGTGGAAGAAAATGGCTGTGTGAGAAGTGATTAGGTATCAGTGATGTAGCACACCGACTAAAGTATGCTGTTGACAGCCTTACGGTATTCTGCTTTGTCACATGACGATCATAACGAAGTGCTCACTGAATGCTCATGGGTTTTGTATAACAAGACACATCTAGCGGCCGAGAATATTATTACTGGGAAAAAAATCTGTTAACATCTGAGAACACACGATGTAGAAGTTACATGTTTCCTGAGCTCTCTGGCCATGGCTGTAGCATCGGAAGAAACATACTCTTGTAAAAGCATCTGCCATTTTCACAGTTTCATGTTTGAAACCTGCAATGAAAACTAAAACTAAATAACAATAATTAATCCCATTGGTATTCTCTGATTTCGAAACAAGTTATGCTGAATCATTACGAATTATATTTTGCACAATAAAGCTTTCATAGTTGTTTGTAGACCTCAATTCGTCTGTCAAAATCGTTCTCATACTTGACCTAGTTTGGTGGTGAACTGATAACAGCAGTAAAAATTAGAAAACCTATTTAACACACAATGAGTTTCCCAATCTTTCTGTCCAGTTGAAGTTCCTTTCCATTTTTCAATTCTGATGTTAGTTTTTTCTACGTTGTCAGAAAATTTAATTTCAAATTTGTCTCAATTTTGAAGGAATCGCTAACTTAAAATGGTGGTTTTTATGCTTGTATGTGAGTGATAGTTCATATGTCTCCCGCACAAATACGAGAATCATTGTTAGTCTACTTTTCAAGACATTATCTTTTTAATGAAGCGTTAACGGTTTTATGTCACAAAGTGGTTTAATATTAAACAACGCTGTAGCCGTGATAATCTGCTACAAGAAAAAGTAGTGCTATAGATGTGGACTACCGAAAAACGTGATTGAAACGAGGAACACGTATACCTACCAGTTTGAGTCAAAGCCTAAACGTCGCCAAAATGCAGGCAACCAGAATGCTGCTCTGCTGTGCGGGCCTGTATCGACAGGCGTAATCAAGACAACTGTACCAGGAGGAACGAATCAGAACCAACATCGTGGACGATATTTAGTCAGTCGTAAGAAGAGTAACTCTTGGCAATAAATTAAAGTGTTCATTTGGGAAACTCATCAAAATTTTAATTTTAGTTGGTGTTGCCTTCTCACAGGAGTGAGGTGGAATAAACCAACAAATGAATTATTTCACAGCAAGTTCAGTATGTACAATTTAACGATAAACTGAGGAGCTACTTGATTGAATGGAAGCGGCTCCGGTCTCGGAAACTGACATACGGCCGGGAGGGCGGTGTGCTGACCACATGCCCCTCCATACCCGTATCCAGTAACGTCTGTAGACCGAAGACGACACGGCGGCCTATCTGTACCGTTGGGCTTTCGTGGTCTGTTCGGGCTGAGATATTTTTTTAAGTGACTGTATCGGGATGTGAACTCACTTGCTCAGAAATCTGCTGATAAAATTTTGTTAAACTTCACTTCAGAGAACTTACGGATGACTATACTTCATTGCAACGGTTCCACGGCGGTTCCCTTTGTATCGTGCGTGGAAGACTTAAATCACGACAATTTCAGTCAGCTACAAATTACTGGTGGAAACAAATATTTTTAGCGTATTACGACTTGTATACATCTTTTTTCTTTATTTTTTCAGGATACAAATTTGATTTGCCTTCACCAGTAAACGTAGGTCCTCAGCTATCCAGCAAATGGATGTAAAAAGTTAATCCAGTGGCATTCACTGGATTCTAGATCAAGATTTGGTACCAGATCAATTCTCAGTCCGCCGCGAAAAATTAAAGAAATGACCTTTCAGAAAAAAAACTAGTTGGTATAAAAGAACTTGTTGGTCACAGTGTGCCATACTAACGTGGCGGAAACTACGTATAGCAGACAGTCCGCACAGCTTCGAAAACTGTACTGAACATAAATGTCTAACCAAGTACAGAATTCTGTGAAAAATGAGAGAACAGCGGAATGTAACCTTCGAAACGACAAAACATCTCCTGTGATGATAAGATGATTTAATTTTATAGTTCGACGTACTTGTACACTCTAACAAAAAAGAAACGATCGAAACACAGATATCCGTCACTTCCATCAACTAAGCAACTGTAAGTGGAGCCCTGTGTTGGGCTCAGAAACGGATCGTTCACAGGTAAGTGACTTAGCTATGCATGGTATCGTTCACCATGTGTCAGTATGGTTTGTGTACTGTGTATCTAGAAGAACCAAAATCAAAAAACTGATTTCAAAAAGAGGTTGTGATGCTGGTGAAGGGTCTTCTTTCTGGGTTCTGGAATCTGGTTTAGATTACTGGGCAAGCACCCAGTTCTAAGACAACGCACATTCTGCCACAGGTTGAAATATTCATTCTATTCAATGTTCACCGTAACTAAGAGTGCTGGACGTAGACTGGATTTTTTATTTATTTTATTTTTTGAGTCTTCATTCTTCCGACTAATTTTATGAAGCCAGCCATAAATTCCTATCCTATGCTAATCTCTTCATCTCAGAGTAGCACTTGCAACCTACGTCCTCAATTATTTACTGGATCATGTATTACAATCTCTGTCTTCTTCTATAGTTTTGGCCTTCTACAGCTCCCTCTAGTACACTGGAAGTCATACTCTGATGCCTTAAAAGAAATCCTTCCTTCTTCTGTTTTCCACATATTCATTTCCGATTATCCGCAGAATCTTCTCATTCCTTACCTTATCAGCAAACCTAATCTTCAACATTCGTCTGTAGCGCACATCTCGAATGCTTGGATTCTTTTGTGTTCCGGTTTCGCCAAACTGTATGTTTCATTACTTACAATTCTGTGCTACAAACGTACATTATCAGAAATTTCTTCCTCAAACTAAGACCTATGGTTGATTCTAGTAAACTTCCCTTGTCCAGGAATGCCCTTTTTGTCAGTGCTGGTCTGCTTTCGATGTCCACCTTGCTTTGTCGGTCTTGGTCATTTTGCTGCCTAGGTAGCAGAATTGCTTAACTTCACCTACTTCATAACCATCACTGCTGATGTTAAGATTCTCGCTGTTCTCATTTCTGCTACTTCTCATTACTTTCGTATTTCTTCGATGTATTCCCAGTCCATATTCTTTACTCATTAGACTGTTCATTCCATTCAGCAGATCATGTGATTCTTCTTCATTTTCACTCGGCATAGCAATGTCATTAGTGAATACCATCATTAGTATCCTCTCATCTTGAGTGTTAATTCCACTGCTGAACCTTTCTTTTATTTCCATCATTGCTTCTTCGATGAACAGATTGAACAGTATGGGCGAATGACTACATCCCTGTCTTACACCCTTTTTAATCCGAGCTCTTCGTTCTTGGTCGTCCACTCTTATTATTCCCTCTTGGCACTTGTACGTATTATGTACTACCCGTCCCTCTCTACGGCTTACCCCTGTTGTTCTCAGAAGTGTTATTTTTTCAACTACTGTGGTTGCCCTTTTTAGAGATGTCCATTCTTCTTCAACTGTACTGCCTACTAATGTATTTCTTATTGCTGTATCTATAGCCTTCTAGAACTCCAAGCGCATCTCATCATTCCTTAGAAGTTCCGTATCCCACTTCTTTGCGTATCGATTCTTCCTGACTAATCTCTTAAACTTCAGCCTGCTCTTCAACACTAGTATATTGTTATCTGAGTCTATATCTGATTCTAAGTGCGCCTTACAATCCACTATCTGATTTCGGAATCTCTGTCTGATAATGATGTAATCTAATTGAAAACTTCGTGTATCACCCGCCCTTCTCCAAGTATATCTCCTCCTCTTGTGATTCTTGAACAGAGTATTCGCTATTACTAGCTGAAACTTGTTACAGAACTCAATTAGTCTTTCTCCTCGCTCATTCCTTGTCCCAACCCCTATTCTCCTATATGCTTTTCTTCTACTCTTTTCCCTACAACTGCATTCCAGTCCCCCATGGCTGTTAGATTTCAATCTCTCTTTAAGTACTGAACCCTTTCAATATCCTCATATACTTCTCTGTCTTGTCTTCTTCCGCTAGAGACGTCGGCATGTATAGCTGGACTATCGTTGTCATTGTTGGTTTGCCGTCGATTCCGATAAGGACAATCCTATCACTGAACTGTTCACAGTAATACACTCTCTGCCCTATCTTCCTATTTATAACGAATCTTACTCCTGTTATACCATTTTCTGCTGCTGTTGCTATTACCCTATACTCATCTGACCAGAAATCCTTGTCTTCTTTTCATTTCTCTTGACTGACCCCCACTTTATCTAGACTGTGGCTTTTCAGATTTTCTAGCTTCCCTCCTCGTTCAAGCTTCTGACGTTCCATGCCCGACTCGTAGAATGTTGTGCTTTCGTTGGGTATTTAATCTTTTTCTCATGATGGATATGGGAGTGCTAAGGGGGCGGGAGCGGGATACGATGGGGAGAAGCAGTGTACTCTCTTCATTTCCTAGCTCGATAAACAGTAAGCCACAGCCTTAGTAACCTACCAGTGAAAAGCTTTAGATCAGGTATCGCAACTATGGATTTGTGGTTAAAACAATGATTTCGGTTTGAACATTCTAGCGTACCCTCGTTCTGATAATGAAACAAGTATAAACATGTAAAGACTAAGCGCCTCTGTCGCATATTTTACTGACTTATCAGAGAGGGGCCCTGACGAGTATCCACGACGACACTGACATGCCTTTATCTAAGACGGTTCCATTCCAAGACGCCTCATTCCTTCAGCTGCCTGCCCGGTAACCAGATCGTTTTAGTTTACAGTACACTATGTGAATCCAGCAGAGCGCTTGTATGTGTGACAAAGTTCATATTAGCTCGTAACTGGATGGGAGCAGGAGACTGGGACTGGAAAAACGTGCTGTAATTGTAGCTCCGTATCAGGAAAGCGATTCTAGTAAGACACCAGCAACAAGCCTCTCCATATCCCTCTTTACCGCGGTATATAAATTGCAGTCGTTCAAACAAACTTGTGTCAGTGCAAGTGTTTCGCTATTTGGATAACCCTGAGTAACATCATACAGGAGGATCAGTTCATATGTTACAGAATAAATATCAGATGACTCGTACAGCACCTGAAACACGCGAACAAGTAAATAGTATGCGATCGGGAGGACGACGGTTCAATCCTACGTCCAGTCATCCTGATTTAGGTTTTCCGTGATTTCCCTAAAATCGCTCCAGGCAAATGCCGGGATGGTTCCTTTGAAAGGGCACGGCCGACTTCCTTCCCTAATCCGATGAGACCGATGACCTCGCTGTTTGGTCTCCTCCCTGATACAACCGAACCGAAATAGTATGCGAGCTGCTCCAATCTCAACATCAATAGCACAACGCCGTCTTCATGATAAAGATTTTAAGGGGTACATACCGGCGAAAATCTTGCATTATGCAAACAAAAGAAGGTGAAATATTTCAGTGGACGCAGCATCATACAAGCTGGAACGTGCAATAATGGTCTAAAATTTTATGCAAAGATGAATCTAAATTTGAAGTATTTAGGAACAAAGAACCATATCACACAGTAGTGATAAAGAATGCTGTTCAGTCTTTTTGCGAGAGACTTATTGGTCGCGTGTTTCTTCTGCACCAGGACGACGCTCACAAACATGCTTCTAAATTTTTCAGAGAGTATGTCAACAGAACAGAGAAATGTGAGGAACTGAAGAATTTGATTTAGCCTAGTCAGTCACCTGACTTGCATCCCATTGAACAAATGAGGTGAACGTCACAAGGAGTTCAGAAAACTTAGGTCTTCTAATCTTTAAGACCTACAGAATAATTTATAGGTGTGATGGACTGAAATCTCTACGAAAACACAACAAAATCCTCTCTCCTGAATGCCAAAAGGTTCTACAGCTGTTCTGAGGGCAAAGGGTGGATACTTGGAAGGGACTACTATGCAAAGCGTATTGTATCGTACTTAATGATGGAGTGAAAGTATTTATTTTATTGGTCCATTTAGTGTGTATGACGTGTTTGTACACTAAAGTAAAGTATACTGCATTTATCGTGAGAGATCGAAACCTTTTGGCCGGTAGTGTGTATAAGAAACACGTTCACACTGGTGAGTCAGCACCTGAAGCCTGTCATATTTTAACTCTTACATGACCCTCTTTGAACCCCAAGAAATTTTTTTCATTCCTACTATTTGACTTAAGTCAGTGTCAGAATCGTTCAAGTCTTACATTAACATCGGACTACATATTCGTTACTGTACCTAGCGGCATAGTAATTTCCTCCTGGCACATTCTGGACTATCCACTCCATACAGGCACATCTTACATACTATTAATACTACACCTATACTGCAATAAACAAACAAAATCGCTACGTACAATATAAACCCGTTCCTGGAGAACGATCCCTCAGAAATAAAATATTAAGTTTGAAGTTTAGACCTAAACCCAGGAGCTTCCTCCCTCGTGTAAGCTTAATGTTAAGTTTCATGTCAAGCTCAGTAATTGCAGACCGTGAAACAAGGTAGATACGTCAGAAAAGTGGTGGTACTAGTGGCAGTAGTTAAAAGGTACACAATGTTCTCCGTGAAATACACTGATGACCCAAAACATTGTGTCCACTGCCCATCGCAGTGTTTACTGCCATCAGGTGGCGTTGCGGACACTGGGGTGGTGTGGAAAGCGTGTATACGGTCCAAAGGCGAATGAGGAATCATTCTACTGACGATACGAGCCACGAATGTGGAGATCTATTGACATAAGCGATTTTGACAAACGAAAGAATGTTCTCGTGCGACGACTGGTATCTCACATCTCGGAAACGGCGATGCTGCACCACTGTTCGCGTGCCACTGTCTTGAGCATCGATGTAAATTTGTTGAAATACGTGAGAAGACGAGTAGGTGTTGGACGTACTCGGATCATCGCAGAACATGGAGGTCTGAGGCTAGACCTCCTTGTAAAGTAGGACAGGTGGCGGTCTGAGGCAGATCTGAAGACGGGCTACAGTTCTGGGGTGGCACAAGCATTTCGGGCACACGGCTCAGGGCACGTTGTCGGACATGGAGCACCACAGCAGACAACGCGCATTTGTTCCCATGCTGACCCAATGACGTCATAAGTTACGATTGAAGTTGACATGAAATCATCGAGACTGAGTAGTGAAGAGGTAGAAACGTGTTGCCTGGCCGTATGAATCACCTTTCTTGTAACCAGGTCAGAATTCAGAGTGTCATACGCAATAAAAAAGGATTGTGAATAACGCAATGAGATGAACTTGTCCTTCTAGTAGGAACGCACCGTCTGACTGGTCCACTGAGGAAAGCGCGGGAGCGGCGCAAATGATGAAGATCTGATTGCTGCTCACTGTATAAACACGTTTGGCAATGCGTTGGTCGATGGTTCTGTGAACCACAAACGGCTCAGATTGCATTGGGCACATGACGACATAGCTGCGGTGCTGAGAAGCAACATGTAGTGATTTCCTCATGAAAATGGCACACACAGAGGGCTGCATGCGCGTTAGACACTTCCGCTGGACACCAAACTCCCCAGCCATGAACATTATTGAGCAATCTGGGATGCCTTGCAACATGTGCATCAGAAGAGATCCCCACCCCCTCGTACTGTTAGGGATTTATGGTCAGCCCTGCAGGATTCATTGTGTCAATTGCCTCCAGCGCTACTTCAGATATTAGTCGAGTCCATACCAAGCTGCGTTGCGGCACCCCTGCGTGCTCGTGGCGGCCCTGCACGATATTAGGCAGTTGTACCAGTTTCTTTTGCTCTTCAGTGTATGTATGACGCAGTTTGTTGAAGTGCAAAAGGCCTTGACACTGTGGTAACATCGGTTCTCGTTAGATCACCGAAGTTAATCGCTGTCAGGCTTGACCAGCACTTGGTTGGGTGACCACCCGGGTCGGGTGAGTGCTGTTGACAAGCGGGGTCACTCTACCCTAATGAGGCCAACTGAAGAGCTACCTGATTGAGAAGTAGCGGCACGAAAACAGACCACGGCCGGGAGACGGTGCTCCTCCATATCAGCATCGAATAATGCCTATTATCTGAGGATGACGTGGCGGTCTGTCGGTGCCACTGGATATTCTGAGACCTGTTCGGACGGACTTAAATTTTAGTTTATATGCTCATGTCTCCAGTTTGCACCGTTCTTCTTTGTTCCCAAATATCCGAACCTTTCTTGTCGTACCAATGAAGTTTTACCTGCATTGCAGGGGTTGTCCTACCAGTTCACTGCCAACGTCTGACTGAGGAAATCCCACATATCGTCTACATGTCGACAAGTAAATATGTGAGTGGTTGAGGAAAAATTCCTATATATAATGTATTCTGACTAAGGTGTATTTTGCAGTTTTTCATTGGTCGGAAAATTCGTCATTGGCGATGGTGTCCAACGAGATTTCACTGCCGCCGTGAGATGAAAACTGTGCACATTCCTCCAGATGATTTTCCATTTCAATCGAGAATATTTTTCTTTGATTCAGTTTCAATGGACTCTAGCTGTCAGAAAATTGTAAATGTCTGTCTTGATACGGAGTTCGGGTGTACTGCCTGGTGTGTCAGTTCAGCTAAATTTATCGGTGGCTTGGTGCTTCCTGTCTTATGCCTACTAGAAGTTTAATTAGATTTGGATTTTCATTCCTGACTTCCCCTTTTTATGCAATCATCTAAAAGAGTTAGCCACTTACGTCTCATGCACACAAGATTAAGGGCCCCTTTCCTGGTGCTAGAGTAAACATGTCGAACTGTACTTTAAAGACGTTGCCCTTCGATAAGACGTTGTTTGCTAGTGGATCTGGGAAAGCCTGGTGCCATGTACAACAGTTTAATTGCTGTGGATACGTCTGTCGTCTTCAGTTTTTTTAGTAAGCCGATCTCCCCGTTTGAGTGAATTTCCAAGATGGCTCTTATTTTGTTAATATTTCGCTCCAGTTGTAGATTATCGTCGGAGCTGGAAGTGCATTGAAGTCGAGACCAAGTTACGCATGCGATGTGCCGGATTTGCACCAGTCTGTGCTGCAAGCTTTTGTGATGTCTCTAGCGTGAAATTATAAAAAATAAAGGCTGTTTACACTGGCGTGGTTTGTTATGACGGTCAGTATGGCATGAAAAACACTAGGTGAATGATACCTCTGTCTTAAACACGTTGCAGGTTAAAAATGCATATTGTAAAAGTAATGACTTCACTTTTAAATAAACTTTGCGTAGAATTACTTTCAATAATACCGTTAAATGCCGTTGCTGTGGAATTGTTAAGTTACACGCAATCCTTTTTCCTGATATCAGGAACTGAAATTCCTTTAAAACACGAGCTCTTTTATTTATCTCAGGTATATGGTTCGATGTGTATGTAGACGTTACACATTTTATTTGGTTAGGCTCATTGAATATCATTTACTTAACGTAATGTAAAATTCACCGTTGTAGCTGCTATTAGGTGACGAACTCGACATATGCAGCCCGGTACGAGTGAAAGTTGAAGGAAAATCTGAAAATTCTTACGACTATTATTCAGTATTTCATAAGACGTTAAGAATTTATCACTTCCTTTTAACAAAACTTGGCTCTCCGGGCCGTATTTTACAAAATTAGTATTATTTTCCGGAAAGGCGGCCAACGATGGGAATAATCCACTAATCTTACTACTTTTACACAAACAAAAAGAAAATATTATTTTAAACTTTAAAATAATAAATCTATTTTTAAACACAAATTATTAATTGTAACAGACCTTGAGAGATATTCATCGAGCAAAATATTAGTGCGTCCATTCAGTTTATCGGTACAAGGCAGGGAAATGAAAGATTTTAGCAAACAAAAATTTTTCCATCTAGTTTTTGTAATGTCTTTTTCTGTGAGATCACACACAAACATGCGATTCAGTATAACGTCTTTGGTTGAATACGCCTAGCTGATTAGACATGAATATTTTTAACCTAGATTTAACGTATTTACTGACGTCAGTTTCATGAGACGGTACAATGCCCCCTGAAAAATTTAAGGCAGAAAACAAAGTGTTGGGGCTCAAACGTATCGTCGAGTTGGTAACACATAGTTACATAAAGAGAATATCTCATTTTTGCCCTTTCACTAATAGACAATTCGTTCATATTGCTACGATAAGTACATAAGTAATTAGCTGAGGCATGTGTTATAGATCATTTCCTATTCTAAAATGGTTACGAAGTTGTCTTTGAAAATGTGGGGTAAACTACTGTGTGCTGTGTGGCAGAACGGATTTAGTTCAGAAAAGACTTTGGCTACTTCTCGGGATGTAAGTAAAGTAATTCTTCCCAATTTGGATTACAAGCCATGTAAAAACCTGGGATGGAAAACCTGCCTGGATCCCTCAGACTACACCACCTAATTTGTGTAACGTGTTGAGACCTGTATGTCTGTGATTCAGATTACCTTAATATTAATGACACATATACTATCACAGATAAAATTATGGCCATTGTAACGTTCCTTGGCAGCACACACGCTATTAATATACTAAAATTTAATTGTACTACATACGCCGCTAAGAACCAATTCGTATAAACTGTAATTGTTTAACAAAAAATATTATATAATTTTGTATAAAGGACGTTGGTTATTATTGTAATATTTTCTGTAATAATATTCTCGATGTATTTATGATTGTAGTATTTCTATACTCATAATGTAATTACGAAATATGTTAATATCTGCGATGAAAAAAATGTAAAATACAGCCACAGAGGAAAATAATGTTGTAAGATTACAAAGAGACATTCACAATCAGCAATAGTATAAATAGGAATACATAATGTGCATTCTTTGTCGTCTTCCTCGAGAGCTGAGAGAGAGAGGAACCTGTGACGTAGCATTATATGAATGAGTAGACTTCTTTTGTTTGTATCTATCTTTGGCCGCCATTAGAGGAGAAATTATAAAGGTGTGTAATTTTAATTATTGTTATAGTCTAAATAGATTATATCAAAATTGTGTATTATTAATGTAAATTAGCTTGCCCATGTCATCTATAATATTTCTTTAAAGAATTTTCAGCATTTTTAGCGATTATCGTTGGTGTTGCTGGGCTGTGTCGCGACCGAATGATTTGTAGCAGCGGCACATTTAAAAAATTGTTCCGCTATAAAATTAACCAAACCCGTAAATCGGGAGCAGGTAAAATTAGCAGCGAATTACGAAATATTTTTCTTTTACAGCGATCCTGAGGCTGACTGAATTTATTACTGGTTTTACATTTGTGCATTCATAGGCGGATAATTAACGTTGAAGTTGTTAATCTGTTGGTTCTTTCAATTTCTAAAGCAAATAACTTAAACGTATAGTGAAGTGTGTTTTGTCAATAATAATTAAACGTTCAGGTCGGCTTGGCAATATTTAACCATTTTATGCTAACAGAGACAGTCTTGTGTTCCATAGCTAACGCCGGGAAAGAATTTAGTAAATATTTAAAAAGCCACTGCATCTAGAAAATATTTGCCAAGGCCGAAATACATAAAAAATATAATTTAAATAATTTTCAAAGTCATAAATGTTATTAATCAGTTAGTTTGAATTTATCAGCATGAGAGGGTTGCTAAAGTTCACGTAATTTTAAATGTGCTTAATTCTGTCTAAATGAATTTTTATTACCACACGTAAAAAAAAGGGTTTTACAACAAAGTTCGTACTGAAAGAGTAAATAACAAAAATATTTCAAGACATTTCTTCCCCATTTTCATCCATTCATTTTTTACATAATAAATATATATTTTTCATTAAATCATGGCTTGGGAAACACATTGATTACGGCTGAAAATTTCAATTTGTAAAATATCTATAACATTTACGCAGATGTTTCTTAAACACTTGTAAATTTCAGTGTTAATTGACAATTTGAAAACATTCCGTACAGTGGAACTGTATTCTTTTTTTAAGTTACCTAGGTTGTTTTGTCCTTATGTAAAGACTACATCCTTCGGTACTGAAGACATCGTTTGGCTTACAAAGCCGTAGGTCTTTGGTGTGCGACGCACGCCCGGCCGGTCCATTCAGTGAATTAGCTGCGAGACAGAAGGGCTGAAACTTGCGTCGCCGATAAGGACACAACGGCAGTAGCGGATCTTAACCACATCATATCGGCATGTTCCAAGTACACTTCTGCCCAATTAGACATGTGTAGGAAATTGGTTGCGGGACAATACCCCCCCCCCCCCCCCTGCCAGTACTCCTGATTCACTCCACCGTTTTGTTAAATATAATATGCTCACAGAACATTCGAAAGCCACCGGCATCCAAATTTAATTTATGAGTGGCCGTGGTCTCCATTTTCAAATGGCATCATCCCTGTTAGTAATCGGACTCGTAATTTTGTGTTTTAATTTGCGTGCAGTCCTGTATTTGTACATTAAATTTTCATTGTTGCTCTCTTGTGCATTTTATGTCTCTGTTCTACTGGCACTATTGAACGTACCGTTGGTTGTATTGTTTCTAATTTTCGGTTTTTCTTGTAAGTACGTCTATCTGTATGTGATAATTCTCACATTGTTATATGATAGTATTTACAATTCTGTTCTTCAACTATTGTTGTAGTTACTGTATGATGTACGGTGTTTGCCCTTTAATGTGTTGTCCTTTCTCTAAGGGCATATGTATGTTTGTCATAATGTTACTGTATAGTACTGTTTGTAACTCTGCTCCAATGTCACTGTCATCACTGCCGTCGGATCTCTGGCGTCTGCCTAATTGCTCTTTTATTTTACTTTAAGAGCGTGCTTGTATGCTAAATTTGTCATTTTGAGCTCTTCTGCTTTTTTGCGATTGTGTTTCTTTGGCACTTCATAACCGTTCCTAGCTGTATGGTCCTCATAACCCATAGCGAAAGTAAAGAAATAAAAAGAAACCTTGCGTCCCTCTCCTGACCGCGAATTCCAGGCTCAAGCTCCCAACACTTATGAAGTCGCCGAGTGGTCATGAAAACTAAAGGCTAGCATTAGATCACAAAATACACACTTAATAGCACCTGTAAAGAAGTGGTTAATGTTGGTCATTCACATTACTTTCAACTTTTATTGTAGTATCACTTTTTTTGCATTGTAAAATGCAGCCTCTATTCGGCATACTGCTATTCATTTGCCGCTAATCATAGTCTCGATTCTTTTACACCACGATTTTTCACGTAAATCAGTATACCTAGCGATGCACGAGCCTGTTTGTTTATTTACATTTTGCTTTGTCACCTTCCACGGTGCTAGCTGCTTCCGAGATACCGTTTGGAATGCCAGTTGTTGAGCACTGCACCGACACAGTCTATCCCACAATTTTCGACACCGCATTTACTTTTACACACGGAATAGCACATCTCTCACGTCTGACTGTACCGGCTTATTATTTATTCACACAGGTATTATGCGGACGTCCTTCCTTTAAATTTACTTACTTCGGCAGTCACGACTGTTAAAATCTGGTTAGCCAATCCCTTAAAACCATCACTAAAATAATGGCATAAAAGTTAGAATAGCAAGAGTAATCTCGGCGCTCATTTAAAGGTCAGACTAAAATAATGATATAACAGGTAGAACGGGAAAAATAATTCAGCGCAGCTTGCAACGCCAAACACAGACTTACGCACCACTTAGTTACACTTCTAGCTACGTGTTTAGCCACGCTTCGTGTCTGTTTGGTGGGCGTCGTTACACTTCCTTAACTACTGTCAAGATATCAAGTTACGACACCAAATTCAGTGATAAGCAACAGGAACAATTCCAAATGTTTTTAGTACTCTCGACTATTTAGTTAATATGAACACCACCCACCTAAGCAACTCGACGATTCCAATTCAATCGGCCCGTGTAACTTGTAACCAACTCGATGGAACTTGTCCTTTCAACCTCGAGGAAATCCCCATCACCATGGGCAGAATACCTGCACTGTAACGGTTAAACTCGCTATAGCGGCTGGCCATGCTCCTTCGTCATGCCGACTCGGTCTCTCGCCGTGCTGCATACAAACACAGCCCCACGTCACACCATCTCACACCGCGGATTCCCGCACACCAGCCCTCAGAAAAGCGCGCACACTGCAGTTAAAATCCCCCACCGCCAAAGATGTGAAGAAGACAAATAAGCATCGAAGTCGACTCAACGATGAAAAGACAATTGATGGAAACTGGCGCCAGCAACGCACCAGCTCAGTATGCATGCACTTCTGTTCTTCACACTGAAAAACAAACTCGAGAGCAAGGGTAAATGGCGATCTTACCATGTACAACAACAACCCAAGAAAGCAAATAGACAAATACGGGCCGATATTCGTAAGTTTGATTATGACATTGAACCAGTACCTGGAGGTTTATGCTGCATGCATTTAAACGTCAGTGATACGTTGTCTTGTATTTGTTTGTTAACTTCCATGACATATTTTAATAAACAAGTACTACTCTGGGTTCTGGACATCAAGAGATGAGATGTGCACAAAATGAATACTTCCATAGAAATAACACTAATTACTATAAGAATAACGCCGGCCGCGGTGGCCGAGCGGTTCGAGGCGCTTCAGTCCGGAACCGCGCGACTGCTACGGTCGCAGGTTCAAATCCTGCCTCGGGCATGGGTGTGTGTGATGTCCTTAGGTTAGTTAGGTTTGAGTAGTTCTAAGTTCTAGGGGACTGATGACCTCAGATGTTAAGTCTCATAGTGCTCAGAGCCATTTGAACTATAAGGATATACGAAAAAACTATTTAGACTTACCATCAGGAAGTTTTTCTGCCTCCTTCAGTACTCTCCTTAACGTAGTATCTTTTCTCAAGAGCACACTCCTTAACATTTATGAAAAATCTTAACATTCACCTTAATTATGTACATCCATCCATGCACTTATTCTTTACACTTATAAGTAACATACACAAGGAATAAATTCCAACTACTGAAAGAAAGGAATCGTTACAGCTACTATTATCTGAGAAAACATTTTTTTCTGATCTCCTTCATCATGACTTCCTTCGGGATCTACGGTTCAGTATAGGCAGCACGACAATAGGTTTGTTGTTTATAAACGTGCTTATGATAGGCGTGTCCTCGAATAACATCTGGTTTCTCCGAAGATACGTCTCGACAATCATTCAAAAACTTAGAAAGTTCTTGCTGCTATGGCAGACTCAAGTAGTCAGATTCGACTACTTTCGGTTCTGTAAACTTAGTAATGGAGTGTGCTTCCTCGTTGTGGTTAATTTTTACATCACAGTTACCCTTCTTATGATCAAAACATTTGGTCTGGTACATTTCACTCTAATTTCATAACAGTATTTTGCTATGTACGTCAATAGCCTTGACCATTTCCAGTGCTCTCTCTTCTCCTTTGTTTACCAGTCAACAAGGTCTTCGACTCAAATCACTACTGGCCGTTAGTGTTGAATTAAAAGTTGAGAAAATCAAAACACATCATGTCATCTAACTTGTCTTTAGCGTCACATTCAGATATCTTAAGCCTGTTTGTCAGATGGATCCTGGTCATGGTCTCCCAGCATCACTGCTGAATGTACATTTTGGATCTGATTCACCAGTGCTTTGGATCCATTGGCAGCTAGACAATGCTGGCTCTAGGAAAAGTGTACCGGTTGTATTCATGTTCCTGTCCGTAAAGGCAGCGCATTTTTATTGACCTACGACAGCCATGGTGATATCCTTCACGTACATTAACTCTTTGACCCGTTAAATGACATTTTCATTCGAACCCAGTTGCATTAGTGAGCGTTTTTACTTTGAAACACAATGCCTTGCTTCACAAGTAACTGTGTATCCCTAGTTCCCTTTATACTAATGAAAATTAGGTGATTTAAAACATTTTTTGGCAATTATTATGTACAAAAAAGAAAATAGCGTAGTCATGTAGCAGCCGGCCTCAGGTATCAGTTATGAGAGCAGGATCATCAATAAGATTCAGCACTTAGCAGCAGAAGCCTGTTCACTTAACACACAGGGAAGTACACACAGAAATGAAACGCCTGCATCAGCAGACAGGGCTACAGATTTTTCAAACATAGAAATATCTAGGAATGTACAGTTTTGTATATATTGGCAAGTCCCAGAAATCACAAACGTTAAGTAACTGAAGGACAATGTAGTGGTTCCACCACGGCTGTTGTTTACATGCATTATGAATTATTGTCAATGACTGAAGCGATTTCATAAATTCACTGTAGTTACATTAATATTGTCACAAAACCGGACCCTGATATAGAGAGACTCATAAGATTTTGTACTGCTGCAGCTGTACTTCAGATTTCTGCAACGGGGGTGCAGCAGTGAGCAGGTATGCAAGATGGCGACATGCTCCGAGAAAAGCTCTGATGTGCTTGAAATGCATTCTCATCCGTCTGCCGTAACAGTGCAAAGACACTTCAAAACGAAGTTCAACAAAGGCCGACCATCGGCCTACTCCATTCTGCGATGGTATGCGCTTCAGGACGCCTCTGCAAGGGGAAATCAACTGGTAGGCCTTGCAGTGAATGAAGAAGCGATTGACCGCGTGAAGGCGAGTCTCGAATGTAGCCATAGAAGCAAGCAGAGAGCTGGATATACCACAACCGACCATTGGGAAGGTCTTAAGGAAACGAATGAAGCTGAAGCCTTATCGCTTGCATTTCTTGCAAATCCTGAGTCCCGATGACTAATTGAGACGTTTTTAATTTTCGGCACAATAGCAACAGCTTATAGAAGAGGATGGGTTTTACGAGAAATTGATTTTCAGTAATGAAAGATCATCTTTTGTGAATGACACAATGAACTGGCACAGTGTTCGAATTTGGGAGACAGAGAATCCCCACGCTACCGTGCAGCACATACGCGATTCACCAGAAATTTATATGTTCCGTGCAGTCAATTTTTTCTTTTGTGAAAAGATCGTTATGGGACACATGTATCTGGACATGCTGGAGAACTGGTTCATGGCACAACTGAAAACTGATAGTGCTGACTTCATCTACGAACAAGATGGTGCTCCACTTCACAATAATGATTTTGCTGAATTCTTAAACAGGAAACTGAGAAAGGAGTGGTCGGTGTGGAGGTGATGATTACCTCCACGCTGTCCTGACCTAACTCGATGTTAAAGAATCAGTGTCGAAGCCTCCCCTAGCGACAAACCAACCAAAACTGCGAGCTCGCATCAACAGCGCATTTGAACACACTGATAGGCACCTACTGCGCCCAAAATGGGAAGAACTTGATTAATGACTTGATATCAGCAGAATCAGCAAGGGGGAAGGGTCATACATGTAGCACTATGTAAAAAACTTTCTGAGTACTTATGTGTGTGTGCAAAGCCCTGTGATAGTATGTCGAGTAATATAGCTGCACCTAATGTATGAGGTCATTTCAATCACTTATAATAACCTCGTATGTACATAGTTAATTTTTCACTCTACGACAAATTCGGCCTTATTATCCGTTCTGAAGTACTGTAGGTGCCAACGTATAACAGATCCGATTATTTAGCAATGGACACGGCAGTTTTGAAAGCAAGCGAAAATACACTTTAATTATTGCTTGCAGTGTAATAGATTGTCGAAAAGATTAATATCAAGGTATACATAAAGAAGAAAGCAAAAATGGCGAGTTAAGAGAGTAACGCATCCTAGTCATGAAAGCCGCTGCACACGTGACAGCTATTTATATGAGGTACAATAGTGCCTGCTACGGTCAATGGTCAGTTTTTTGTTTTTTTTTTCAAATACGGAGCGGGTAGAAGCAACTGTTTGTGTTCCTTCGGTATAGGATCCAGTGCGTCTTTTCGAAATTTCTTAGAATAACCCTATAAAAATGTAATAATGCTCATGCGCAGTGTCAGAAACTGGGAGACAACACGAAGAGATCGAAACTCATGTTGTAAAAGGCGTCAGTGGCTTGTGTGATAACCATCCGATGAACGATGTATCACGATTTACAGCACAAACAGCCAGCGTTAGACCAATGAACGACCATTTGCCTTGTTGTTTGATTTAGAGTTTACGAATAACATGCTGTAAGTGCTACGATCTGACGAAACTACAATCGTCCGGTTTAACTCGGAGTTCGTTGATTGCTATGCAAGATGATGGAGAGGAACTAGAGCATATGAAATATTACCTCACTTTATTACAAGAGATAAAAATATTTGCTTATCCTTATAGAAACCATTGCCACAGGAATGTAGCGAATATTTACAACTGTTGCGATATTAGAACATCACTTGATGCACACCTTTACTAAACACTTCTCTTGAAATACAAGGTTCACGAAATTCAGAATGACATTTCAGTCTAAAACATCAGTAGCAAATGTGTCCTAATTAGACGATGTCGACTATGTTGTCCATATGATCGGATGTCACGAACATTGCCGAACGTTCCTCAGTATGTCAGCACAGAGTATATCCTTGTCTGTGAATTCGGCCTCCTCGCATAGCGCTACGGACTACGAGAGAGGGTGTGGCTTCGCCAGCGCCTCGCATTCATCGTTACGGAAAGCGGCGAGGCGTCGTTAACTTCAGTGGTATCGATGCGAGGTGCCGACTTTTTTGTTGCACCAAGACCTTTGGGCAATACCACAGTAAGAGTGTTTTAGATTGTATCTCATGTAAACAATCGGTGAAAGTGTGACGTCTAGAGCCATTTCCACGGAAACCATGACTGGCATTGTAGAGCATCTGTAAATTACAAAGCGCTAGGTTTTGTCGGGGAACAGTTCACAACAGACGCAGCTGCAAGCAGGAAGTTACAAGCGCTTTATCGGAAGAATCTGTTGACGTCGCGGAGGCGTTATTAGTTAGCAGGAAGAGGAGAGACAGAGGAAGGGGTCGTCATTGCAGGCACGCGTGAAGACAAACTACGTTCTGCCGGCACCGTTTCGCAGCTGCGTAGAGGATGCCGTCTCCGTAGTTGCAGAATATTTGACGCTGAAGCTGCTGGAACCACAGACGTTACGGTAGGAGTTTCCGATGCCACAGCTGCAATTTCTTTTAATACTTACCAAATATTTTTGGGCTTTTATGATCAGATAATGTTTGTATTTGTGTGTCAGTGTCTGCATTTGCTTAAGTTTCCGACTTGTAATTTGTCTGTACCGTGATCTATATCTTTTTGTGTTAGTATATCAGTGTATCTGGACCTCTAACTGCCCATCTTTTTTCTTGTATCTCTGTTTCTGGACTTTTACCTATTCGTGTTTGTGCTTTGCATCTGCGTATCTGGAACTGCATTTATTTGCATTTTGTGATTTGTATCTGTGTACTTATTTATTGGGTTTGTGCTTTGTACGTTTTTCGATGTATGTCTATCTATACTTTTGTTGGTGTACGTATCTGTGTCTATAAGTGGTGACTCAGAAGATAAGGCGAAACCTTAATGAGCTATAGAACTCAAATTAATTACGATATCCAGATTATGTTTGGCTTAAGTGACACATTATCTCGCAAAGTTTTTATGCCGTTCAATCACTATCAACAAACTCAACATCCAGTTGTACTCAAGCTCTATCCACACTCGGAGCAACGCATCTACATCCACTGTACCATAATGGCAGCAACTATTCGGTATTTCAAATCACTGATGTGGTTGACGCGCTCTATCATTGATATAAACACACAGAAAGACGTCCATCCGTGTTATGTCCAGCGACCTAGGACCTCAGGGAATTGTAGCGATCTGGAAAAACCTGGTGCAAAACATCTCGCACCGTCTGAGCCCACAGCAGCAGCGTAGCATCTTGCTGAAAAACGACTGTTTATTGGCAATCAGCTGCTTGTGGTAAAGCCAGCAGCTCGAACATATCAATATTATTGTCAGAATTAACTGTTCTTTCTGAGAAAAATTTGTACCACAATGAAATCAGCCATCAAACAACACTACACATTTTCTACCGGAATAAAACGTTTGTCTTCGGTCACAGTACGCGAATTGGTTGTGCTCCAGATGAGAACTTTGTTTTCGCTTACCTTACCATACACGTGGAATGTTAGTTCGTCAGAATATGCTAGGTAGTTTGGAAAATTTCCATCCTACTCTAAACTATGATAAACTTCCACAGCGAATTTAGTAAGTTGTGGCTTGCAATCTGGTGTCAGTGCATGAAACAGTTCCATTACATATGGACACATCTGTACTTGTTTCCGAAGAACCTCGTGCACGTTCACCATAGGGATTTGCAGCTCCTGCGGCTATCTTCGAACACACGTCTGAAGTGAAAGTTGAGAAGCCAATAGTATCCATACTCTATCGGCTTCGTGTGTTCCAGATCGTCCAGTACGATGCTTCACATCTACTGATATTCCTGTACCACCGACGTATCAACGTCCGTGAGTGTGGGTGCTTCCCATATCGTGTTTAGAAGTTCATTTAATCTGTGTGTCCATTTTAGTTTGAATAACCCATTCCAAACAATGAGCCTTTGCTTGAACCGTTGTCATTATGCTTCAGCCACTAAACCTAGAACACTCACAAACAAAACTTTGAGAATTTGTCTGTCCCTTAAGCCAAAAATGGTATGGTTATCTTAATTATTTTGAGTGCATTAACGCACAGGCATTCTAGCGTATTGATTAAGCCATCCTGCGTTTTATTTTACCTATGTGATGTGTGTTTACTTGTTTGTGTTTTGCACTGGACTTTCGTTGTTGTTAATAAAGTTTCAGTGAGGAGTTTGCCAGCGTAAGTGACATACAGGGGAGGCCTCATCAGTTATGAAAAGGAAACACCAATCTCAGATCGCTGGTCTATAGTTTCGTGCTTTTTGATGGACTATCACCCTACTATTTCAAATTTCAAGGCCGACGAACACGCAATGAGAATCTGGAAAAATATGATGGTAATGATTAATGAAATAGCAGTGCATGAGTTTCAATACGACGTTTGAAAAACATGAAGTCTGTGAGTATATTTACGTGATAGTTTCACAGTCCGTTCATATTGATGTGACTTTATTAAGGACCTTTCGTGGAGCGGACCACTTCGAGACGTGAAGAAAGAGAGTCAGTGACGTCCTGGAAGATACCGAAGAGATGAGAAGTCATGCCGACTCCAGTGCTGTGGCTATCTGCAATAGGTGTCTCTGTAGAGGACCCCCCAGCTCGATAGAGGTGGTATCACAGGTACCAGATTGGTTTTAATTCCAGGGAGTTTGGCGGCTAGGGGATTACTGTAAACTCATCCTGTGCTCTTCGAACAACGCACGCGCACGGCGAGCTGCGTGACACTTAGCATTGTCGTTCTGGTAGATGCCATCCTGCCGATGAGAAACAAACTGCATGTAGTGGTGTACATGGCCCCTAACGATAGTAAACACTTGTGTTAGTCCATCGTGACTTCCAGAATGACAAGGCCATCCGGGAATACCATGAAAACATTCCGGAGACCGTAAAGTTCCCTCCTGCGGCTTGGACCCTTCCGACAATTCTTGCAAGGTGTTTGCTTTCAGACGTTTCACGCCGTACACGCCAAAGGCCGTCCGTCGACTTAAAAAGCCGATTTTCGCCACTCAGTTGACTTCCAA
The DNA here is from genome assembly GCF_021461385.2 of Schistocerca piceifrons. Classification (NCBI taxonomy): domain Eukaryota; kingdom Metazoa; phylum Arthropoda; class Insecta; order Orthoptera; family Acrididae; genus Schistocerca; species Schistocerca piceifrons. Next base: position 529,912,401 of record NC_060141.1, on the reverse strand, counting down.
TTGCGATACTGGCGTGTAAATTCAAGCTTTCGTCGCCGACGAGCAGCAGTCAGCGTGGGAGCATGAACCAGGTGCCTCCTGCGGAGGCCCATACGCAGCAGCTCTCGCTGAAAGGTCGCTGAGGAGACACTATTGGTAGCACATTGATTCATCTGGGCGGTCATCTGGTCAACAGTTGCACGTATCTTCGGCCGCACGCATCTCCGCAGCTGTCGTTCACCCCTGTGATCTAAGGCTCATGTTGCACTGCAGTGGCCTTGGCGACAGTTTTGGTTGACATTATTTTTCCAGGTACAGTATACTTTATCCCCGCCGGTATGCCATTTCGTAAATGTTTCTATCCTTGGCTCAAAAACCAATAATCATCTACTGAAATTGCAATGAAATCTTGACCATGAGCTGCTTACAGGCGTTGATGAATATCAACGGAGACCCTTGAAAATGTGTGGCCCGACTGTAACTCGAACCTGGAATCTCCTACTTACATGGCAAACGCTCTATCCGACTGAGCAATCGAGGACACAGAGGATACTGTGACTGCAAGGACTTATCTCGGGTACGCTCCCCTGAGATCCACATTTTCAACTTACTGTCCGCACACTACATATGTAGTGCGCCTACCCACTACACTCAATACTCGCGGCAGTCAGCCTACCGATTTGCGTAAGAGTTTGAGCAATGTGAGTGCATCCACACTGAAGAAGATCATTGGCCAGTACACCTTATCTATATGAAGTGGTATCTGTTCTATCGTATCTTCATAATAATCATCTAATCTAACCTCCAGTAGGTCAGATAAATCGCTCTGTTTAAGTATTACGAGGACGACTGCACTATTTCATCATACCTTCGATACGCTTTATATGCCCTGCGCTGCTAGTGCTGCCAACCGTCGTCTGTGAGTGGTTATTGCGCGTTGACGTCGAACAGAGGCGGTGTTTACATTAATGTGACTGGACAGTGCAGTTTTTTGATGAGCTGGAATATTTACCAAAAAAATTTCTCGACTGGGACGGTCAAAAGTGGACAAGCTCTCATGCAGGATCGTGTTGCACAAACTCACGTACGTCGCTTTTACACGACCCCTCTCCCCTACGTAGAATGCAGAATGAATTTATGCATGTGCAGTTATATCGTTTATATACAGGAACTTATGCCATCTCTTTTCGTAACAATGCGCTAATGTGCGCCCAAAAACGTATTGGTAGATAAGATTAAAAATTAGGCGTTTGTCCACAGAATCGGCGAGATATGTGGTAAGCTTTGACAAGACAAAGAAATAGGCTGCAGGATAAGAGTCAATACCTCAGGAAATAACTGCCATGGCACTAGAGGACACCGCCAAAGATAAAAAATTTAGGGAACGAGAGACATTAGAATATTTTCAAGTGAGCGAGTTGGACACACTTTACATTCTGAGTAGTCGCAGAAGAGGTAGTGTTTGGCCGTATCAAACGAGTGAGGAGATTGAGTACCCTCGCAAGAGTCCCTTCACTCCACCCGCCTACCCCCCATCCCAAAGAAAAAGCAAAAGCGGAATGAGCACTAAATATTGCCACAGAAACACAAGTGCATGCTGATAAAATGACGTAGCAGATCACATTCACGAAAATGAGCTTGGAATTATATTTCACAAGCTATTGTCGTCGATGGCCATGAGCCCTGGAAGTGAAGTGTTCAGTCCCGCTTGCGGGTGGGGATATTTTTTCATTCCAGTCCTTACAGGACGGCCCCAGGTCAACTCAACCTCCTATAAAACAAGTACCGGGGAACTTCCTTGGGAGTGGAGGGCACCTGGAGTGCACGGGCAGCCACCCACCGACTGCAAGTACCGCGGGGAAGTAGGGTTAATAACAACCCAGTCAATGTCTGTCGACGGGCTCAGCAGTCTTGTTTGGAGTATTATCATAAACTGAAGTACAAAATTTAAAACACTATTCCATACAGTGGCTTGAAACTTAGTATCAGCTCGGATCCATTCATCGTGAGGTCGAAGCAGGCGGAGGGGACGTGGCGTCGGAGAAAATACCTACGTGAGAACTGATTAGGTATCAGTGATGTAGCACACCGACCAAAGGATACCGTTGACAGCCACACGGTATTCTGCTTTGCCACATGACGATGGTAACGAAGTTCTCACTGAAGGTTTTGTATCACAAGATACATTTAGTGCCCGAGAATATTATTTCTGGGAAAAACTGTCAAGAGCCGAAAATACACAAAAAAGAGGTTACATGTTTCGTGAGCTTTCTGACATTTCTGTGGCATCGGGAGGAACATAGTGTTGTAAAGGCATCCATCATTTTCACAGGTGCCTAATACGCATCATGTTCGAACCCTGCAATGAAAAACTGTAACGAAATATTGATAGTTATCAGATTAGTATTCTCTGATTTCGAAACAAGTGAGTCTGAATCATTACAAACCATATTTTGCACAGCAAGCGTGTATAGTTGTTTGTAGGCCTAATTTCATGTGTTACGATAGTCCTGATATTTATACAGTTTCGAGTTGAAAATTTCTCAAAACTAATAGCAGTAGCAAAAATCAGAAAATCTGTTTCACTCATAATGAGTTTTCCAATATTTGCGCTCAGATGAAATAACTCTCCAAGTTTTGATTTTGTTGTTTACTTTATCTACATTGTCAGGAAATTTAATTTCATGTTTGTCTCAATTTTGAAGGATTCACTAACTTAAAATTGTGGTTTTTATGCTTTTATCTGAGTAATAGCTCGTATGTCTGCCACACAAAGATGAGAAATGTTGATAGTCTACGTTTCAAGACATTTTCTTCAATTTTGTGGTGCAAACTGGTTTAATATTAAGCAATACCGTTGCTGCGATAAACTGATACAGGAAAATGTAATCCTATGAATGTGCACTAACGAGAAGTGTGGTAGCAACGAGGAAGAATGGATATATACCTACCAGTTTAAGTGAAACCCAAAACGTCACCGACATGTAGGCAACCGCGCAAGCCGCTCTGCTGTGCGGGCTCGTATCGACAGGCGTAATCAAGACAGCTGTATCCGCTGGAACAGGAAGCGAACTGACACCGTGGACGAATTTGGCCAGCCATAACAAGAATAACTAGAAGAGGTACCTCTCGTAACTCCTGGAAATAAAGTGTTGAGTCGTGGAACTCGTCGAAATTTTAATATTAATAGTTGTTCCCATTTCACAACAGTACCCGCATGGGCCTCCCAGCCAGCAATGCCATACGATCAGTTCATTTCATTTTTTACGTAACGAATTATTTCACAGCAAATTCATTATGTACTATTTAACGCTAAGATCTTACACACAACTAACTTACATTTACTTGCTGTTAATCATACGAACGATAGCAAGTAACAAGTAGTTGTCTGGGGACTGTATTACTATAGCTACTGATAGTTCACTTGTGCCTACGCTTAGCATATGCTTTTAATGTGCTTAAGTGGTGATGTACAGATGTGAACTCACTGTTCATAAACCTACAGATAAAGTTTTGTTAAATTTCACTTACGTGTGACTAATCTTCATTACAGCTGTTCCATGGCGTTTTTTCTACGCTGAAGTGTTTGTTACATGACATCAAGACCGAGTCTTTATATCGTGTCTGGAAGACTTAATTCTTGACAATTTCAATCCGCTATAATCTACTGGTGTAAACAAACGTTTCAAGAATCTGCCGACTTGTATAAGTCTCTTTTTTCTTTGTTTTTCAGCATACAAATATAATCTTCCTTCACCAGTAAAGTCCTAAGCTGTACAGCAAATGGTTGGAAAAAGTTCATCCAGTTTCATTCATTCGATTCAAGCGGCTTGAAATCAAGCAAAGCATGACACAAACTAGGAAAATTTGGCACCAGGCAGAACCTCCGTCCGCTACGAAAAACTAAAGAAACGACCCTTTCAGAAAAAAGCAAGTAGGTTTAAAAATACTTGGTGTTCGCAATGTGGCATACGATTCCGGCGGAAATTTCGTACAGCAAACAGTTCCCACCAACTTCTAAAACTGTATTGAACGCAAATGTCTAATCAAGTTCAGAATTTTGGAAAAATGAGAGAAAAGCGGTATGTCACCTTCGAAACGACACAAGATCTCCTTTGACGATAAGATGATTTTATATGATACTTCGCCGCACATGTACACTCTAACAAAAGAAAGGACGAAACAAAATGTCCACCAGTTTGTAAAGCAAGACAACTACAACTGGAATCTGATGCCGGGTGGCAGAAATGGATCATTCACAGGGAAATGACTTGTGGGTGCACATGATACCGTCCACCATGCATCAGAGTGGTTTGTGGTGAATGTATGTAGATGTAGCTGTACAACGAAAATCAAAAATTTGATTTTAAAAGGACGTTGTGGTGCTGGTAAAGGGCCTCTGTTCTTGGTTCTGGATTCTGGTTTCTATTACTGGGTAAGCACACAGCTTTAAGACAGCGCACATTCTGCCGCAGGTTGAAATATTCATTCTGCTCAGTGTTCGCCGTTATTGTGGAGGTTTGGGGGGGGGGGGCTGGATATGGGGTGCTAAGGGGTCGCAAGGTGGGGGAGGAGGAGGCCGACAAACATTTGTAGTTAAAACAGGGATTTCATTATGAGCATTCTATCACATCCTCGTTCTGATATTAAAAAAAGTAAACATGTAAAGTCTAAGCGCTTCTGTCGAGTATTTGACTGATTGCTCGCTGATGAGCATCCACAACGACACTTTACCTAAGACGGTTCCATTTGCATAGGCCTCATTCCTTTACCTGCCTGAGTAGCAACCAGTTCGCCTTAGTTTACAGTACTCTGTGTGAATCTATAAGTGTGCTTATATCCACGATCAATTTCATAATACATCACAATGGGCCGAAAGGAGGAGAATGGGACTGTAAAATGTGCTGTAATTGTATTTCCGTATTAGGAAAGCGTGGCTAGTAGGTCAATAGCAACAAATATCACCGTATCCCACTCTATAGTGACGTATACATTGTAGTGGTTCAAGAAAATTGGTGCCAATTCAAGCATTTCGTTATCTGGAAGACCCTGAGTAACATCACAGAAGAGGATCAGTACATTTGAGTACAGAATAAATGTCAGAGAAAGACAGCAGAAGCAGGACGATAAATATCAGAGGAGGACCAGTTCCTAGGTGTACAGAGTAAGCCGGCCATTGTGGCCGAGCGGTTCTAGGCGCTGCAGTCTGGAACCGTGCGGCCGCTAAGTCGCAGGTTTGAATTCTGCCTCGGACATGGACGTGTGTGATGTCCTTAGGTTAGTTAGGTCTATTTAGTTCTAAGTTCTAGGGGACTGCTGAGCTCAGCAGTTAAGTCCCATGGTGCTCAGAGCCATTTGAACCATTTATTTTGTACAGAGTAAACATCAGAGGACTCGTACTACATCTGAAATACGCAATGTAGTAAATAGTATGCGAGCTTCTCCAGTCTCAATCTCAACAGTGCAACGCCGTCTTCGTGATCAAGATTTAAAGGGGTGCATAGCAGAGACAATCTTTTGTTACGCAAAAAGAAGATGAAGAGATTTCACTGGACACGGCAACATACAAATTGGAGAGTGCACTAATGGTAGGAAATGTTATTCACCCATGAATCTAAGTCTGAATTATTTGGAAGCAATAGTCGAATGTTTGTTCGTCAACTTCGTGAAGAACGTATTATGAGTCAGTGTGTGAGGCCAGCGGCGAAGCATGATGAAGGGTTGGTCATGGTGTGGGGATGTTTTGCTAATGATAATGTGTTGTAGTGAGACACATTAAAGAAAGATCGATATCTCATGGTAGTGATCAACAATGGAGTTTAATGTATCAACAGACGTATTGGTCGTGGTTTTTTTTCTGCAGCAGGACAGTGGATACAAACATGTTCTAAATTTTACAGGGAGTATGTAAACAGAATAGAAAAATGTGGGGAACTGAAGAATATGATTTAGACAAACCAGTTATCTATCTTAAACCCCAATGAACTTTTTTTGGAGGAACACGACAAGGAGGTCAGAAAACAGAGGTCACCTAACCTTGAAGATTTACAAAATAATTTATAGATGTGATGGAGTGAAATATTTGCAAAAACACTACAAAATCCTATCTCCAGAATGCCAAGAGGCTTGGCAGCTGTTCTGAGAACAAAAAGGGGTTACTCTGAACAGACTAAAATCTAAAGCATATTGTATTGTACTTAATGACAGAGAGAGCGAAAATATTTATTTTATTCGTCCTTTTAGTCTGTACGATATGTTTGTACCTTGAAATAAAGTATATACTTCTTATCATGGGTGATCTAAAACTTTTTACCGTTCGAGCAAATAAGAAACACACATCACCCACATCAGTCTGTCAGCTCCTGATGCTTCTGAAGTTGTAACTCGTACATAACTCACCTTGAACCCCAAGAATTTTTTTTTTCACTTCCACTATTTGGCCTTAGTCAGTGTCAGAACTGTTCAAGTCTCACATTAACATCAGACTGTCTACTCAATACAGTAACTAGTGACATAGTGTCTTCCTTGTCGAACATTCCATACAAGCTCATCTTATATACTATTAATAATAGTGCAAGAAACTAGTAAAATCGCTGCACACAATGTAAACCCGTTTCTGGTGGACGACCTCTTAGCAATAAAATATTAGGGTTGAAGTTTATAGCCGGCCGCTGGTGGCCGAGCGGTTCTGGCGCTACAGTCTGGAACCGCGCGACCGCTACGGTCGCTGGTTCGAATCCTGCCTCGGACATGGATGTGTGTGTTGTCCTTAGGTTAGTTAGGTTTAAATAGTTCTAAGTTCTAGGGGACTTATGACCTCAGCAGTTGAGTCCCATAGTGCTCAGAGCCATTTGAACCATTTTTTGAAGTTTATACGTAGACTCAGAAGCTTGCTCCTTTGTGTAAACTTAAAGTGTTATGTCAAATTCAGTAATTACAGAGCCGTAAAAACAAAGTAGAAATATCAGAAACGTGATGGTGTACGACGTCGACGTCACCGTGGAAAACAATTAGAATGGTACATAATGCTCTCCGTGAAATACACTAATGTGCCTAAATATTGTGTCCACTGCCCATCGCGGAACTGGATGCCTCCTGGTGGCGTTGCGAGCACGTGAGGTGGTATGGCAAGCGTATAAACTGCACAGAGTCGAATGAGGACTCCGTCTATTTACGATACGAGCAACAAACGTAGAAATCTACTGGCATAAGCTATTGTGACAAACGGCAAAATGTTCTTGTCCGACGTCTGTGTTCTTACAGCTCGGAAACGGCCATGCTGCAGAACTGTTCTAGCGCGCCACTGTCTTGATCATCGATGTAAATTTGTTCAAGGAGGTGGGTAGACGACCAGGTGTTGGACGTCCTCGGCGCATCGCAGAACGTGGAGGTCGAAGCTACACTTCTCTGTAAAGCAGGACAGGCGTCGATTTAATTCAGATCTGACGACAGACTACAACTGTGGTGGTAGCACAGGCGTTTCGGGCAAGCCATTCAGCGCACGTTGTGGAACATGGGGTCCCACAGCACATGACCCTTATATTTTCCCATGCTGATCTAATGGCATCTTAAGTTACGATGTTGACACGGGATCATCGATACTGGATGGTGGAGCAATGGAAACGTGTTGCTTGGTCGTAAGAATCACATTCCCTGTAACTATGTCGACGGTCGCGTCTCGATAGGTCGTCAATTATGATATTGGCTGCTCAAAACATGCTCGCGCTTAATACGCTATCTGGGTGGAAATTATATACTACGGAGGACATTCACCTGGACTTACATGGATGCTGTGGCAGTAATTGGAGGCACAAAATCATGCAACAGCGCTTTGAGGAGCGTGATACTGAACTCACGTCGATGACATGGCCACCAAATTCGTCTGGTCTGAGGTCATGCTGACATATCTAGGCCCAATCGAGGAGCAGTTACACACCTAAAGACCACAGGCTCATAACTTACGGGAATTGCGTGACATGAGCAGAGGCAACTGGTGGCACATACATCTGGAAACCTGCCACAGATTTGTCAAGTCCAAGTCACCTGGAATCGCTCCTTTCGGCGTTTCAGAAACGGACCAGCACCTTACCAAGCCGGTGGTCACAGTGTTTTGGTTCGTTAGATTGGCTTTGTTATACAGGGAATTTCGGACCCTACAAGGCGCTGTGCTAAGACATGTCAGTCTTATCCTTAAGTTTTGGCCATTATCTTTTTTCTCTAATAAGGTAGTATTGCACACGTAGGGCACACATATGACATTGTATAAAAGAGCTTAAAACTAAACACAAATATACACAGAAATTGCCTGGCTGGAAGCGGATTGTATTGAAATAGTTGAAGACTGTATTTACTACAGGTGCTTTTGACGTGATCCTTGCAGCAACTGTTACTGCCAGTTTAAATCGACTATTGAGAAATAAACAATGCATGCACCGCAGGCTCACTACTACACGTCCTGGAATTTCTCAATACATGCTTATAAGTTCTTACCTTGAGTAGATTCTGTATTGTCGTGTGGCTTTTAGCTGAGTTTTTCTTCACGTATCGTTCAGTACAGTGTGTACCTCAAGCGCTTGCTTGATCGTCAATCTCACTTAATTCTTTTTCCAAATACATGGAAAAGAAATTATAATTGCCTTAATAAACTCACAGATTATGTACATCTACATACACATGAATCTGATAAATGTATCCAACAATGTTTATTTATCGAAGTCCAACGTTATGGGGTGTCATTGTAGCGTGAAATAATAAAAAATAAACCCTCTCTACTTAGGTGTGCTTTGTTATGTCAGTATACCATGAAACATACTTGGTGAATATTGCCTTTGCTTTAAACACGTGTATTAAAAATCCGAATGGTAACTTTGATTATTTCACTTTTAAATAAACTTTGAGCAAAGTCGTTGAAACATATGCTCTGTTATTCAGCTCAGGTATCTGGTTCGATGTGTATGTAGACCATACATATTTTATTTGGTTAACCTCATGAATACCATTTACTTAACGTAACGTAAAATTTCCTCGTAGTAGCTGCTATTAGGTGACGTCGTCAGCACATGCAGTCCGGTACTCACGAATGAAGGTTAAAGGAAACTCTGAAAATTCTTACCACTGTTATTCGATATTTCAGAAGGTGTTACGAATTTATCACTTCTCTTTAGCAAAACTTGCCTCTGTGGACTGTGTTTAACACAATTAATGTTATGCACGATAAAGATGGCCGACGATGGGAACAGCCCACTAATCTTAACATCGGACTACTCAGGAAATGTCGCTACTTTTACACAAAAAAATAGAATATTGTTTTAACCTCTACTATATTAGATAAATTTTCAAACAAAAACCAAGAAATTATTAACTGTTACAGACTTTGAGAGATATACATCGAGCAAAATGTTAGAGTGTGTATTCAGTTCAGCGGTACAAGCCAGAGAGATGAAACATTTTATCAAACAAAACATTTGCCACCTACTTTTCGTAATGTCTTGGTCTTTTACGTGAGGTAACACACATTCACGCTACTCAGTACTATGTCTTTGGTTCAATTCGCGTTGCGTTTTGGGCATAAGTACTTTTAACGCACATGTAATGTCTTTACTAAAGTCAGTTCCAGCAGACAGTAAATGACTTTTCCTACGTTTAACGGAGTCGTCTTTTTTGTACTGAGCTTGCCACTTGTCGCTGTTGTGAAGTCTTTGAGAATATGTGCCGCCTTCCTAAGATCTCTAGGCGATGACATTGTTACACAGATGTCGTGAGCGTGCGGCATTTCGATATTTTGAAGCGTTGGCCTATCTGAGAGCATAAATCGTCACTGAGAAAGAACTACCCTTCCCCAAACAATCGTAGATGCCGACACACTCGACCTGCTGACCACCCATTGCGTCGCATCAACGTGTGGCAAGTAACGAGTCACCAACGCAGTATTGCACCTGTTGTCCGTACGCGCCTTGGCCGCCTGGAGGCAAAAGAGCTTGTTGCAGGAAAACTATAAATAGGCCGGAACTATGATCCACACAGCAACGAAGAGTTCGACAACAGATCGCAGCAGACCTATGTATCAGTTTAGACAGTCTTCGTTTGACAGCCATCGGCCACGCTTTTTAGTTTCCGTACCGTCAGTGGAATCCTGTGAACGCAGCAGACTTTCGCCAAGTCGCCACCTGTCTCGCTAACCACAGCCGAGCCAGTTTGCAAGCTGACTATGTTGGCACCAGCTGGCCGCTGCCGCAGCGCATCGCCTGTGCGCGACCTCAGAGGTACGAAGACGCCGTGGGACGCCAACAGACAGCAGGCAATGGCATGGTCCGACTTCTTGTAGGAATAAAGAGTTCTGCTGTAGACAACTTTGTAGATTACATCGAGAAAACAAGGGCCACACATTAGGTATCCTGGAGGAGGTTGAAATTATGGGACCCAATCGTTTTCCACATCAAACCCTTAATGGACAAACGGAGTTGAGACACCATAGCATTTTGGTAAATTTCGACTGCCTAAGTTAGTTGACTTAGTGTACTTTCTTTACCTAGTGCCCCTTTGTTTGTCCTTGGTCTTTTCATTTTCCTCCCCCCCCCCTTCCCCCCTTCTCACCTCACCTCCCCATCTCCTATGCATCCGCCTTGTTATCTTAGGTTTTTCACGTCTTCCTTTCAAGGATGTTTTAAAATCTTTATAGATTTGTTAATTTTTATCTACTCTTCATAAGCATTAAAATTCAGTGTTGGGTCTTTTTAACTGTCAAAGTGAAGAATCTTTTAAAACATTTTTATGAAATAATAATATTTAGAATTTTAATGTACTTAAAGTTTTTTAAAGTTGTAAGGTCTATTCAGTGGACTCTGCTGGCAGATCTGTTTCTTTGCCGTAATACATGCATATGATATTTCTCTTTTATGCTCTAACTTTAGCATAACTTACTAGCGTTATTAACGAAAAATATGTCAACTGTCACCATCTCAGTGCTATTCTACAGGTTGTTTTTCAAAAAAAGGTTTTGTACTTTTTTCCCAATATTCCTTGTTCTCATTCACCATTCGTGTAATCCGCAAAAGACCACCAATCATTCGGTCGAGCCCGCTCAGAGCATGCGCGAGCCGTCCGCAGACTAGTTATTTACTTCCCTGTCGTTAGTATCACAAGACACACGACCGCGTCACTTGATCGCGATTCCGTATAGGCCGGAGAAGCTGTAAGTGTGGTTTTTAGTTTCGGTTTTTCCGCCAATAGCTACTTACTTGACGATTTTGTCCATGTACAACATCTCTCCATTTTGTGCAAGCACTTCTTGGTTTTTCATTCTTGATCCAAAATTTTCATTTATTTTCTCCTTACCAATGAATCACGATGGTTTGATTTGTTTAGGAACCATCCACTATATTGGAATTCAGCTGTTTTATTCCACGAAATACCCCCCTTTAGCGGTGTTTCGTTCTGATGGACAACATATGTTGGGTAAAAAGTTTCCGACCTTTTCCGCCTTAATGTTTTAGTCATGTTTGGTATTCTCTTGTAAAAGTTTTTAACATTTTTAATTTCTTTTTAAATCTTAATAATTTACCACACCAGTGTATATATCAGGTTTATTATCGCTTCTGGATTTATCGTTACGCAGATCTTCACTTGAAGATGTCGCTTATAGTGCCATGAAACCGACAGTGATCCGATAATAAAGGACTAAATACAGCTGAAGCGATTATTAATACCCGAGATGAGTTTTACTGTAGTTCATCTGTCCTCACATTCGATGGAATCCCATGCCCACCGATCGAACTTACTTTGGAACCACCCATTACATCTGCGACAACTTTTAGAGGGCCTGAGATATCAATATCAGATGCAATATCTAGAGAATCGGGATTCTAATAGCCTTGACTGGCCATTGCTTTTACAATTTCCATGATTTCCTTGCATCACTGCAGAGTAATGCAGGCGTGGTTTCTTTAATCAAGAGCGTTTTTGATTCCTTTCACAGTCCTTGTCCACTTTGTGGTTATGATCCGTCAGCTTGTATTCTAGCAACTCACTGCTGACACTCCTGAAGCATCTACTTAAAACCCCTCTCGCTAATTTGCCTTCTGTATAAAGTTGCTGGAAGCTTTATACACTGACTATAGTATTACTCTCTTCTCCTTCAAAACGGTTACATTGGTTTTGTAGTTTACTGGTGAAATGCAGTGTGTTTTATAAACAGGATTATGTATGCAAGAGAATGGCAAGTATAACTGCAGAACCGTTCGCATTTCGAAAAGAGAAAGCACAAAAAAAAATGGCTCTGAGGTCTATGGGACTTAACACCTAAGGTCATCAGTCCCCTAGAAATTTGAACTACTTAAACCTAACTAACCTAAGGGCATCACACACATCCATGCAACCGTAGCAGCAGCGCGGTTCGGTACTGAAGCGCCTAGAACCGCTCGGCCACAACGGCCGGAAGAAAGCACAATACAGGCAGTTCTGACGCTGCGTTTAATAATGAAAGTAACACTGTAGCCAATTTAAGACAGTTTCAGAGGAATCGTCGAGATGAGAATAACAACGTAAAATAATGTGACATTTATAATCTCAGGAAAATACAGATAGGAAAAGGCGAGTAACGTACAGTGTGTGGAAGAATCAACAGGGAACAATAACAATGAAAGACCGGAAGAGATGAGCTCAGGTTAAAAAGGTTTTAGTTAGGGATGCTTTGTTTATCCTTCATTATTCGTCCTCTACATTGAAGACATAACCAAATATGATTCGTGAATGGGATTAAATAAAGGGAAAACGTCATCAGTGATAACATGCGCTGATGTTGTTATCCTCTGTGAAAATGAGGAAGAATGGGTTTGTTCAAAGTAATGAAGAATCAACTGAACATGAATAAATAGTGAATAAAAGAAGGGCGAAAGTCATGAGAAGCAGCAGAAGTAGGACTGATAGCGAACTTAGTATTATGCACTCCTGGAAATTGAAATAAGAACACCGTGAATTCATTGTCCCAGGAAGGGGAAACTTTATTGACACATTCCTGGGATCAGATACATCACATGATCACACTGACAGAACCACAGGCACATAGACACAGGCAACAGAACATCCACAATGTCGGCACTAGTACAGTGTATATCCACCTTTCGCAGCAATGCAGGCTGCTATTCTCCCATGGAGACGATCGTAGAGATGCTGGATGTAGTCCTGTGGAACGGCTTGCCATGCCATTTCCAACTGGCGCCTCAGTTGGACCAGCGTTCGTGCTGGACGTGCAGACTGCGTGAGACGACGCTTCATCCAGTCCCAAACATGCTCAATGGGGGACAGATCCGGAGAACTTGCTGGCCAGGGTAGTTGACTTACACCTTCTAGAGCACGTTGGGTGGCATGGCATACATGCGGACGTGCATTGTCCTGTTGGAACAGCAAGTTCCCTTGCCGGTCTAGGAATGGTAGGACGATGGGTTCGATGACGGTTTGGATGTACCGTGCACTATTCAGTGTCCCCTCGACGATCACCAGTGGTGTACGGCCAGTGTAGAAGATCGCTCCCCACACCATGATGCCGGGTGTTGGCCCTGTGTGCCTCGGTCGTATGCAGTCCTGATTGTGGCGCTCACCTGCACGGCGCCAAACACGCATACGACCATCATTGGCACCAAGGCAGAAGCGACTCTCATCGCTGAAGACGACACGTCTCCATTCGTCCCTCCATTCACGCCTGTCGCGACACCACTGGAGGCGGGCTGCACGATGTTGGGGCGTGAGCGGAAGACGGCCTAACGGTGTGCGGGACCGTAGCCCAGCTTCATGGAGACGGTTGCGAATGGTCCTCGCCGATACCCCAGGAGCAACAGTGTCCCTAATTTGCTGGGAAGTGGCGGTGCGGTCCCCTACGGCACTGCGTAGGATCCTACGGTCTTGGCATGCATCCGTGCGTCGCTGCGGACCGGTCCCAGGTCGACGGGCACGTGCACCTTCCGCCGACCACTGACGACAACATCGATGCACTGTGGAGACCTCACGCCCCACGTGTTGAGCAATTCGGCAGTACGTCCACCCGGCCTCCCGCATGCCCACTATACGCCCTCGCTCAAAGTCCGTCAACTGCACATACGGTTCACGTCAACGCTGTCGCGGCATGCTACCAGTGTTAAAGACTGCGATGGAGCTCCGTATGCCACGGCAAACTGGCTGACACTGACGGCGACGGTGCACAAATGCTGCGCAGCTAGCGCCATTCGACGGCCAACACCGCGGTTCCTGGTGTGTCCGCTGTGCCGTGCGTGTGATCATTGCTTGTACAGCCCTCTCGCAGTGTCCGGAGCAAGTATGGTGGGTCTGACACATCGGTGTCAATGTGTTCTTTTTTCTATTTCCAGGAGTGTACATTTGAAAAAAAAATGCTGACCCAAGATCAAATGTAAATATTTATTTTGAATGACCACTTTCAATTAGTACTTTGCTGTCATCTTCGGGTTTTCAATACGACGTTGTCACACATTGCTTTTGTAAACATATTTTCTATACCAGTCGTAATCAAATTCATAAGTGTCGTAACTCATCTTTTTCATTATTACTCTCTATGTTTTGACAACATTGGAAATTGAAATAGAAACGCAATCTCTAGCAGCAGGTAGATCACTACCAGTCAGCAAATTATTAACAAAAATATTGTTTACAGTCATGTTGTCCCATAACATTCACCGATTACGTGCGGCCATACACAAGCTCGTCTGGAGCCGTACTGAGTCGCGCATCGTGACAGGCAAGCTACCTCACATGTCCGCTAGGCGGCAGTGTGGTAACAGGTGTTACTCCTTGCATTTACATTAGATAAATTATATAATTCCCTTATCAGAAACCTGCACTGTAATTAAAGTAGAACAAATCTGAAGTTAAAAAAATATTACGGACTGCTGAGAACTTCCTCATTCCTTGGAGTAACAGTGAATCTCATTTTCGTCATTCGTCGGTAGCATCACATCTCAAATGATTCGATTCTGTTCTGTTCTGGTTTTCCCACAGTCAGTGTTTCATTAGCATACAGTAAGGAGCTCCAAACGTATTTTGTCAGAAATTTCTTCCTTAGATTAGGACATGTTCGATACCAATTGACTTCTATTAGCCATAAATATATACAACAGATTACTGACGAAGTTGAGTGTAAGTTCCACACTGAAGAGGGGAGGTTGCCCAGGCGCTGAATTTGCTGCGAGCAGCACTAAATCAGTCGGAAAAAAAATTGTTTCCAGTCGTAAGTCCTCGGATTTTTCTTTATTGTTCAAAAGTTAGTTTCCTGCGTGGGGCACGAGGTTGCTTATCCTCTGAACAGAAAGTATTGCTGTTCTCCCCTTCCTCTTATAACGCGCCAACAACAAGACCTAAGTGAGTCTGAACGTGAGTCTGAACGTGGCGCACGACTGACGGGACACAGCATCTCCGAGGTCGCAATGAAGTGGGGATATCCCCATACTACCATTTCACGAGTGTACCGTGAATGTCAGGAATCCGGTAAAACATCAAATCTCCAACATCGATGCTGCCGGAAAATATGCTGCAAGAACGGGACAAATGACGACTGAAGAGAATCTTTCAACGTGACAGAAGTGCAATCCTTTCGCAAAATTGCTGCAGATTTCATGCTGGGCCAACGACAAGTGTCAGTGTGCGAGCCATTCAACGAAACATCATCGATATGGGCTTTCGGAGCCGAAGGCCGACTCCTGCACACTTGATGACTGCACGACACAAAGCTGTAGGCCTCGCCTGCGCCCATCAACGCCGACATTGGACTGTTGATGACTGGAAACATCTTTCCTAGTTGGACGAGTGTCGTTTCAAATTGTATCGAGCGAATGGACGTGTAGGTTGTGGAGACAACCTCATGAATCCATGGACCCTGCTTGTCAGCAGGGGACTGTTCAAGCTAGTGGAGGCTCTGTATTGTTGTGGGGCGTGTGCATTTGGAGTGATATGGGGCTTCTGATACGTTTAATTACGGCTCTGACAGGTGACCGTACGTAAGCATCCTGTCTGATCGCCTGCATCCACTCATATCAATTATGCATTCCGACGGACTTGGACAATTCCAGCAGGACAATGCGACACTTCTTACGTCGAGAATTGCTACAGAATGGTTCCAGGGATAACTTTCTGAGTTTAAACACTTCCTCTGGCCACCAAACCCTCCAGACATGAACATTATTGTGCACATCTGGGATGCCTTATAACGTCCTGTTTAACTTCCTCGTTCTCTTACGGATTTATGGACGGCCCTGCAGGATTCATATTGTCATTTCCCTCCAGCTCTACTTCAGACATTAGTCGAGTCTATACCAGGTCGTGTTGCAGCACTTCTGCGTGCTTTCGGGGTCCTACACGATTTTAGACAGGTGTTCCAGTTTCTTTGGTCTTCAGTGTACAGTCAGTATCTCTTCGTAGCACTGATGCGTCAGGTACTACTTGCGCAGTAAACTATTGTATATATTCTCGGTCTCCACATTTAACCTAGTTTCATTACGGCTCTGTGTTAACTTGCTTCTAATTACCTTTTACTAATGTAAATTCGGCCGGTGTATATTCCAGTCCGCAGTCGTACACCCTGCCGTAAGGTTTTGTATGCGAGGGCCCATGCTGCATCACGCGTGGGTGGTCACTGTACCGGCGATGCGTGACGCAACTTCACAGCCGTCCGACAATGATCCAGGCCCATGGGCCCACGCGGCCAGTGACCGCACCCAAGGACACGCCGCCAGCCCACTGACCGAGCATCCACTACCAGCAACCTGCGCCTGCCAGTACCCGCACTGGCGCCATTACAGTCGGCGCTGCGTCTCTTCCCACTGTCTTCGTTTGGTGAGGTCGACCACTCACATAGATGCAGGATTTGGTTCTCAGGGGGGGGGGGGGGGGCGGAGATGACAGGTTGCATCTCATCCCCCACCCTCACCTTCGAATATAGCTTCTTTTCATCACCACAGTGAAAAACAAAATTATGCTTTTTTTTGAGTCATTTGTCATCTGACAGATCTGATGTACCCCGACACCAATTCAACTCTTGTGTCAGCCTCTTCATGTCAGAGTAACACTTGCACCTTACATCCTCAGTTATTTGAAGAAATTATCCCAATCTCTGTGTTCCCCCACTGCTGTTATCCTCTACAGTTCCCTCTAGCACCATCAATATTTTCCTGGATGTTGTAAAACATGTCCCATCATCCCGTATCGTCGTCTTTAAAGTACTTAGCATGTCTTCCTTTCTTCACCGAGTCTTCAGAGAACCCCCTGATCCCTCATCTTACCAGTCCACCTAATTTACAAAATCTTTTTACAGTACGTCATCGAAAACTCTTCAAATCTCTTGTTTTCCGATTTTCTCACAGTCCACGACTCACTGCCGTAAAATCCTGTGTTCCAAACGTACATTTCTTTCTCAAATCAAGGTCTATGTTTGATATTAGTAGACGTCTTTTGGCCGTGAACGCCGTATTCGCTTGTACCAGTCTGCTTTTTACATCGTCCTTGCTTCGTCCGTCTCGTGTTAGATGGCGTCCAAGGTAGCAGAATTGCTGAATTTCGTGTACTTCATGGTGCCCAGTTTTGATGTTAACTTTATCCCGCTTCTGCTACTTTTCATTACTTTCGTCTTTCTTCGACTTACTCTCAATCCATATCCTGTATTCTTTAGACTATTCGTCGCGTTCAACAGATCCTGTGTTCTTCCTCGCTTTCACTGACGACAGCAGTGTCATTAGTGAATCTTATAACTGATATCTTTTCACTCTGTTATTTAATCCCACTCTTAAACCTTTCTTTTATTTCCGTCGTTGTGATTTTGATGTAGTGGGTGAATTGTAGTCGCAAAAGACTGCATCCCTTTCTGACACTCTTTTAAATTCCGACATTTCTTGGTCTTCCAGTCTTATTCTATTCTCTTGCTTCTTGTACATATTGTGTATCACTCATATTTCCCTACAGCTTACTCCTATTTTTCTCAGAATTTCGAATCTTTTTTCACTATTTCACACTGATAAACGCTGTGTTAGGTCGACAATTCTTAAGTATGTATCTCGATTTCACTTAAGCCTTGCTTCCATTATGAAGCACAATGTGAGAACTGCCTCTCTTGTGCATTTACGTTTCGGAAAGCCAACCTATTTCTCATGTAACAGATACTCAGTTTTCTCTCCCATCCATCCGTACATTATTCTTTTCAGTAACGTGGATATACGAGATATTAAACAGAACGTGCCGTAACTTCCACACTTATTGTACCTGCCCTTGCTATCGTCGAGATTGTGTGGCTGATGCTTTTCCGAAAATCTGATGACATGTGTCCATTCTCATAGATTCTACACATCATGCAGAAGAGTTGTTTGGTGATTTAAAAATCCCTACTGCCTTTTTTTATCATAAGCGTTCCAAATGCCTGTTAAACTCTGTAACACCGGATCTACTATATTCTCCATATTGACTCTGACTTCATCTTCTGTCACGTCTTCAGTTAAGTCTTCCTCTTCCTCGTAGAGGCCTTCAACACCGAACGTTCTTCCGACTCTCCCGGCAACTTTTTCTTTTTCGAGTGCTTCACTGAGTTCCTACAGCCATTTCACCATTGCATCCCTGCACTTCCTACTTATTTCATTCTTGACGACTTATATTGCTGAAGTGTGTCTTTTCGTGATCATTTTTATGTTTGTTTCTTTCGTCAGTCACTTGAATTACTTCTTCTTTTACCTAAAGACTTGTACCCTTTTTGTCAGTTCAACTTCAGTGACTGCTCTTTTTAAAGATGTGACTCCCTCTTCAATAGATTTGTATACTGTTATATTAATTTTCGCAGTTTATACTGGCTTAGAGAATTTCAAACATATTTCATCATTCCTCAGTACATCAGTATCCTAGACAAGAATAATATACAGAAGAATGGCAAAGAAAATTGAGGATCAAAAGATGACGATCAATTTGGCTTCAGGAAAGGTAAAGGCAGCAGCGTGGCAGTTCTGACGTTACAACTGATAATGGAAGCAAGACGAGAAATATCAAGATATGTTCACTGGATTTGTCGACCTGGAGAAAGCGTTCCACAATGTCAAATGGTGCAAAATGTTAGAAATTCTGAGAAAAATAGGGGTAAACTGTAGGGCAAGACGGATAATGTAAAGTATCTACAAGAACCAAGAGGGAAGACCAAGAACCAAACTCTCGGCTTAAAGAGGGTGTAACAAAGAGACGTTGCCTTTTTTCCTCTACTGTTCACTCTATACATCGAAGAAGCAATGAGACAAAATGAAAGAAAAGTTCAACAGTGGCATTAAAATTTAGAGTGAAGGGATATCAACAATAAGATTCATAAATGACATTGCTATCCTCATGGAAAGTGGTGAACAATTACAGCATCAGTTGAATGGAATGTTCCGTCTAATGGGTACAGAATATGGATCGAGAGTAAATCAAAGAAAGACAAAAGTAATGAGAAGTAGTGGACTTAAGAACAACGAGAAACTTAACATCAGAAATGGAGATTACGAAGTAAACGAAGTTAAGTAATTCTGCTACCTCGACAGCAAAATAATCCATCACGGACGGAGCAAGGAGGATATAGAAAGCGGACAAACACTATTAAAACGCATTCCTGACCAAGAAAAATCTGCTAGTATCAAACATAGGTCTTCACCTGAGGAAGGAATTTCTGAGAATGTACGTCTGGAGATTCGTGGACTGTGGGAAAACCGGAACAGAAGAGAATCGAAGCATTTGCGAAATGGTACTACAGAAGAATGTTGAAAATTAGGCAGATTGACTAGGTAAGAAATAAGAAGGGTCGTCGGCGAGGAAAGGGATATATGGAAAAACACTGATGAGAAGAAAGGACAGAATGATGGGACATCTGTTAAGACACAGGGAATAATTTCAATTGTACCAGAGGATAAAAATTGTTAAGGAAGACAGAGATTGGAATACATCCAATAAATAATTGAGAACGTAAGTTGCAATTGCTATTCTGAGATGAGGAGTGTGGCACAGGAGAGAAGTTCGTGGTGGGCCGAATCAAACCAGTCAGAAGACTCATGACATAAAAAAATAGTAAAAATATGCAGTGGCTGAAGTGGAACGCGGGAACCACAAAGTTTTACTTGTTACAGATATTTGACCGTTTCTTGTACCTCAAACCACGTGACCTTATGATTTATGTAATAATAATAATAATAATAATAATAACAATAAAATTTTAAATGATTCGGAATTAAAACAATAATAACAATTTCTTTACACTAATTGTTAGTACAACACTTTAGCATAATGTCCAAGAAACTGAATTCAGATGAATACGTTACTTGCAAGGCATTCCTCCGAAAAATTTAGAAGTTCATGTGTAATGCAATTGATTTAAGAACTGTGATAGCAACAAAATTGCATAACTTTGGCAGATTCGTAGTTTGCACGAACTAGTATTTGGCACTATGACTCTGAAGACAAACCTGCAAATTATGACTACATGGGTGTGGAAATGGATTGAATGCTATTTTTTTAATCCCAAGTTTGGGAGAGTCAACCTTTCTTTTACTTTTTTCTTCTGTTACTTTTTCATTAGTGAAGGTTATTTCCGTTTATGTTTTGTCTAATTTTCCTGTAGTTAGTTTTACCACCTCTGGCCTCACGAACCGTGTCGGGTTTGCTTCTGGCTGCACCTATCGTAATCCAGTGAATGGGCGCCTCTTCCAGGAGGGAATGTTTCCTGCAACCGGTCAAGCAGCAAGCTGAGGCATCTAGGTAGCTCTCAGCCAAGCAATCGTAAACCCTCCTGCGTTAAGTCCTGCTTTTTATTTTTTATATTTCCTTGCCATTATTACCTTATCTTCTTAAATTCAGTCAAGAAATTATAAAATTGTTATACTATATGTAAAAAATATACGCTTTCGGTAAAACATTCTTTGGGTGGGATCATGAACTTCCGGTTGACTCCGCTTCCCTTTGGTTCTGCGGCTGTTGTCTATACATGCCCAAAGCACAACCAGCATTAGGCGATACAGGCGATATGTAGCAGCCATCTGCGTGATTAAGATGTCATTGTCTTCGTATGAGGGGCTTTCAATAAATAATGCAACGCATTCTTTTTCTTGTCCAGTTTCGGTCGAAAGCATGCGGAATTTGTTGTGGGACATAGTGGAATATTCCTGCTTCTGTCCTTAGAGTTTCATGAAGTTTCGACAGGCTGCGGTGCCATACGTAGCCTTCAAAATGGCGTCTGTAACGGAGGTGTGTTCCAAGCAGAGAGCTGTCAATGAGTTTCGTTTGGTGAAAATCAGAGCATCGCAGGTATTCATAGGCGCTTGTAGAATGTCTACGGAGAGATGGCAGTGAATAAAAGCACGGCGAGTCGTTGGGCGAGACGTCTGTCAGCATCGCAACAGGATCACAGGAATGTGTCCTATCCCGCGCGTGTCGGCCGGCCGCACACAGCTACGACTCCTGCAGTGTTGGAGCGTGCAGACAGTTTCATTCGAGGTGATCGATGGATCACAAATGAACATCTCGTTGCACAACTACACGTCTTTGTTGGTAGTTCTGACAGAGTCACCCACGTGCTGGAGTACTCAAACGTGTCTGCTCGCTGGGTTCCTCAATGCCTAACAGACCATGAAGAGGAAAGAAGAACTATCTCTGTAGAATTGCTCCGCATTATGGGTTGATCATGATAATTTTGGTCGAACATCGTCACGGGAGATGAAACATGGTTCCCTCACTTCGAATCGCAAACAAAACGGCAATCCATAGAGTGGCGCCAAACCACCTGCCCTGCGAAGAAAAATTTCAAAGCCGCAACCTCTGCCGGTAAAGTCACGGCGACGGCCTTCTGGGACCCTGAAGCTGTTTCCTGTTTGATGTCCTCCCTCGTGATGTAGCGATGAACTCTGAAGTGTATTGTGCTATACTCAGGAAGAAACAACTTCAGCGACTTCGTCGCTATAAAAATGCAAACGAAATTCTCCTTCCGTCACACAAGTGTGCGCGCTCGAGAGGAACTCACAAACCTGAACTGGACTGTTCGTCCTCATTCACCCTACACGTCAGATGTCGAATCTTCCGACTTCCATTTGGTTAGACCAGTGAAGGATGCACTCCGCGGGACACTGTACGTGGTTTACGGGGAAGGTATCGTTGCAGCAAGACGGTGACTCCGATGTCGACGAGTAGAGTGGTACCATGCGTTCATACAGGCCCTCCCAGTAAGCTGGCGCAAGGCCGTCACATTGAATGGATATTATGTTGAGAAACACTGCTTTGTAGCCAGAAGAGTGGGGAATAAATAAAAAAGAAATGTCGTGTGACTGGGCCTCCCGTCGGGTAGACCGTTCGCCGGGTGCTAGTCTTTGGATTTAACGCCACTTCGGCGACTTGCGAGCCGATGGGAATGAAATGATGATGAGGACAACACAACACCCAGTCCCTGACCGGAGAAAATCTACGACCCTGTCGGGAATCGGACCCGGGCCCTTAGGACTGACATTCTGTCGCGCTAACCACTCAGCTCCCGGGGGCGTTCAGTGGGGAATAATATGGTGTATTGGAATCCTCAGTGAAACCAACCTGCTTACAGAAAAATGTGTTGCATTAGTATTGAATGCCCCTCGTACGTTGCCACAAAACTGAGCCGATGTTGTCTCTAGTACGACATTAAAAATCTTTTGAATGCATAATACAGAATTTAAAGAAAGTTTATCGTGGCTGGTATTTGCACCAATCAGGTGACAAACATCTGTCTTCTGTCTGTACAAATACACGGTGTTAAGAGGTGTAAGTGCAGATCATTGATTTGTACCCACTTCAGTGTATTAGATATTTTTCTCTGCGTCTCACAGTCTGCCCACAAACACATCTCATAACCTGCCACTTGACGTGTTCCGCACGGTCGTAACTGCACCACTAAGTGTACTACGGCTGTCAGTGTAAACTCACTGTTTTGCGTCTACGCGTCCACACTATTGTAGTGTGAACCTGACCTGCTGCCCAGGGGAGAATAAGCAGTAATGGCTCGCAGTTGCCGTGTGCACTTGGAGGTACTAACCAACCAAAAAACGAATTACTTCTGTAGCTATAATTATTAGTCTGAAGTAAATACTGATGTACTATCGTTCAGTATACTGTTCCAGTCACCAATAAAAACATCTATAGTTACAGCCCTAAAACCCCGTATTAATTTAAGTCCCTTGCTGTGGTTTCCGTCGATATACAAAGTGGTCCAAAGAAAATGTATCCACTGTTTAAAAGTCCATAACTTGCAAACTAATTGACGGAGTTGTCTCATTTTTCGTGAAAGTGTAGCTTAAAGTCCAAATTAAAGATATCACTGTAGGTGTTCGAAATGGTTACCATTAACATCCACACACAAACGATGCCGCCGAACTGCAGCAGGAACTACTGACTGCAACGTGTTCAGTTCGATATTTGCACATGAATGAACGATGGATTCTCGAAGTTCATCCAATGTCCGTGGCTTTTGTCGATAAACGGCGTCCTTTAGTGCTCCCCACAGGTAAAATTCCAGAGAAGTTAGGTCTGGGGAACGTGGTGAATACTCCACAGCACCTCTACGGCCTATCCATCTTCCTGGTAGATTTTCGTCGAGATACGACCTAACACGATTTTGGTAGTGGGATGGGGCACCATCTTGTTGAAAGTAAACTCTTCCGTCTCCATACAAGTCTCGGATGGCAGGTAAAATGGATGTCTGAAGCTTCTGAAGGTAAACCTCACCGGTACCTGTGCCGTCAAAGAAAAATGGCCTAGTCAACCCCGGTAAGACAACCCACACCACTCCTCGCAAATTCACTGCTTTGTCTACATGGACGTTCGGATTTTCGGCGGCCCAGTAGATGCAATTGTGGCGATTTACTGTAACATTGAGTTTGAACTGTTCCTCATCAGACCACACAATCATCTCTGCAAACTCTTCATCGTTGCCCACCATGTTTGTAAACCAGTCGCAGTACTCCATTCTACGATCTGGGTCGTCCTCGTTCATTGCATGTAGCAATCGTGGGATGTAGCACTTACACTTTGCTGTCTTCAAAATTCGCCGAACACTTGAGTGACTCACTCCAGTTTCACGGGCAGACTGTCTCACGGACTTCTGGGGTGAGCGAGTGAATTGTTGTAACACACGACGGGAGTTAGCTGGACTTGTTACTGTTACAGGTCAATCAGATCGTTGTTTGTGTACATTTTTAACGCAGCCTTCGGCTTCAAATTCGTCTCGAATGCTCTGTTTGATACTCATTTCGCCATTGACGTTGAACCTCATAAATGTTTTCGTACTTAAAATACCACTTCAAAACTGACTTAATTTCATCGAATGTAAGCCTTGCGCCAGCCATGTTTACTCGAGTAACTAGGTGCAACTAAGATGAAAAAAAAACACTGACTATCTGGCGACTGTCATCTGGCAAAACAAAACAACGCAATACAACGCTTGTGTGGCGAGTGCCGGAACTACAAACTATTACACTACCAAAGACGAGACAACTCCGTCAATTAGTTTGTCAGTTATGGACTTTTAAACAGTGGATACATTTTTTTGGACCACACTGTATTCGGACTAGTCTCAGAAAGTACTGCAGTGATTTTGATACTGTTTTCGTTGATAAATAAAGTGATTCACGAGGTAGGTAGGCAGAGGCCACCCGACTGCAGCGTCAGGCCAGCGCTAGCTGCTGCTACAGTGAGCCCGCCGTGAGCTACAGCCGACTTCCTAAATCACCTGCAATGAAGGACGTATCAGATAGTAAGAACCGATTATGTAGTGTTTAAGAGGTAGGAAGGGGAAATGTGGGAAAATGTCAGGCAGAAAATGTATCTAGCGCCAGACTGGTGCCGGAAAAGAGTGGTTGGGAAGTGATGATAGCTCGTGTTGATTATGTCGTCTTTGGGCAGATCACGCAGTCGGAAGTCCGGTAGTCAGCAAATCAGTAACTGCTGCTGAATTCGAGTTGCAGCGGGATGGTGTGGTACCTCGCAACTCCAGTCATTGCCTAATGGTGTCACGCCTAACACCAGTTACATCCGGAACAGATAATTTTCGTGCCTCCTTGGAGCTTTCCTAACATGCGTTGGTTAAACAATTTAAGCTATACATCGTCCAATCACGATAATGTGACTACCGCCTATGTTCGGCGTCAACAGACCACTCACAGACGGCAGGTTTCAGTACCAGCAGCCGAAGCCATACAGGGTGATTAAAAAAGAAACGACAAGTTTCAGTTGGGTATTACATCAAGCTGTAAAAGATGCGAACAGATTGTGAATGTCACTGGATAGAGGAGAATTAAAAGTTTTATGTTCGCACAGACTCTATACCATACATCAACATGAGCAGCATGCGCCGCTCGAGGGCATCGAAACAATAGTCCATTTCATTCCAAACATAAATGAACAGGTTCTTGTTTGTGGAGTCGACAGCTTCAACAATTCGATTTCTCAGCTCTTGAATAGTAGCTGCCACAGATGGAGTAAAGACAATCTTTTATGTGCCCCCACAGAAAAAAATCGCAAGGTATAAGGCATGATGACATGGAAGGCCAAATTCAAAAAATGGTTCAAATGGCTCTAAGCACTATAGGACTTAAGATCTGAGGTCATCGGTCCCCTAGACTTAGAACTACTTAAACCTAACTAACCTGAGAACATCACACACATCCTTGCCCGTGGCAGGATTTGAACCTGCGACCGTAGCAGCAGCGAGGTTCCAGACTGAAGCGCCTAAAACCGCTCTGTCACAACGGCCGGCGAAGGCCAAATTGCTATGAACAAGATTTTGTTGTCCACTTCTTCCAATCCAAAGTTATGGAATGATGTTGATAATATAATGCTGCACCTCGGCGTGAAATTGAAACAGGGTGCCATAGTGCATAAAAAAGAAATCATTAGAATCGTCATGAAACTAAGGACACAACCAATTACGCAGCATGCCCAAGTATTACATTCTTGTCACAGTTTCGTCCACAAAAAGGAAAGGTTCATAAGCATTGTGATCAGAAACTGCACAAACCACATTCACTTTTTGTGAAAGTCTTTCATGTTCAACGACAACGTCACGATTTTCTCACCTGCAAATTCTTCCGTAATGGCGGTTTACTGTACATGAAAGATGAAACGTCCATTCGTCCGAAAATATCAGTCTTTCGGAGAAAGTGTCCTGTGTCATACCCTGGAAATTGAATAGTAAAACTCGTACCTTGTGTTACGGTCGCCGGGATGCTATTTCTGGAGCAACTTCTGCATGTAAAGCTTCATACGAAGGTGTCATTTCAGAACACGCCACACAGTTGTTTGAGGAAGGTCATGTTCCTGACCTGCCAGCATTTTGGATTCCCGAGGGCTCCGTGTGAATGCGTCTCAGATACCGTTGCTGGATATTTTCATCAGACGTGCATGGTCGACCAGTGCTCTGCCTTTTGGAGATGCAATCAACTTTCAAAAATTTTGTATGTCAGATACGGTGTGTTGAAAAAGTACGAGTATTTCCGCAGTGCCGTACGATTATTAGCCGCGCCTGCCGTATGCCGCAGTGAATATACCGAAATGAACCGTTCACGTTATAAATGTACCTAAAATTGACAAATTTAACATTGTAAGTACATAAAGTACAATCTCCCCTTAAGCCGGATACTTAGTGTATTCACAGAGGAGGCTGCGCATGTCGTTTCCTATGCCTCATTGAATAACGCTAGCATGTGTTTAATAAACTATAACACCAAAGTTGAAAAATGACTTTTGTGTCCTTAACACACCACCTACAATAACAGTAAACGACTGTCAGAAGAACTTTGGTTTTTTGTTGTCGAAGACACAAGAAGTCTTGTATATAACGTAGACCAGTGGTCCCCAACCTTTCTGAGACTATTACCTCTCCGTGGATCAGGTATAATCAAATAACGACCATCACCCCTTTCCCCTCTCCCCAAATTAAGTAAACCATAAACTGAACGAGAATTTTTTTTGAATATTTTTGAGTTTTAAAATGACAAAAGACGAATGATATTTAGGTTTTGTGGATGTTTCGTTACACCAGAAACTTGTCACTCAAAGAGACAAAGGTACGGTTCTTTTTCTGAGAAACTTTGGTATAGGAAGACGAAGTCATTCTCTGTGCATTCCGACTGTTATATGAAACTGCTTCCCCGAAGAGGAAGCTAACTGTCCGTAAGTGCAGGTACCTGCTAACAAAACATGCTTCTTCAGCACCACCTTTCCTCCTAGCGACACTTGCTTCGCCCACACAATGCATTACAGTTTAAAATCACGCAAATTAAAATGAGGACACTATACAGTGGCCGACTGTTTGTAAAGTACTTAATAACTTGGTTTCTTACGCCTGAATTGGCAGAAATTAAATTATTTCAGGCAACAAATAGTTTTTGTCTGACCACTGCTAATAATAATAACAATTATTACTATAATCATTATAATGCGTCACCTTACTAGTCATTACATACTACTGGGCTGTCAGTTAGTTTTTTATTGTCGTGAAGTGAATAATGAAGCAATTTCTACTCTGCTGGGGAATCACCTATATCAAAGGGAAGACATTTTCATGAGATATTTACTCATATATGACATAAATGTCTCTATTTTACTTCATAGATGTGGGATACAGAGTACAAAGTATGTGAGTAGTGGGTGGACTATATGAGGGAGACGTTCATATATTAGTTTCACAAACTGTAACCTCCACAACATTGTGCAGTTAATTAATGGCAATATTTGAAAAAATGTAGTTATCATGAGCATTACGGTCTTGTGAAGTAATAATAAGAGTAATGATCTTCTAAAAGAACTTGGTTTCTTGAACGAAAAATAATTGAACACCTCGGGGGCTAATTATCTCCAGGCTGCGAACCACTGACGTACACAAAGGAATTAAGGCGGTAGAAGGGAACCCGCAATTTCCACTACTTCAGTTACCAACGCCATTCGGAACTTCAATACATGTATAGGACTGCACATGAATAAGCTGAATGTAGACGAGCAATGAGTGACATGCCGGAAGAAAAGAAGTTTATTCTACATCTTCTCCAATAAGGACAATATGATGCCAAGCGACAGAGCAGAGCAACTGCAAGTGATTCAAATGAAAATGTGAGACCTTAACTGTAGAAAGAGACTGTTGATCGTGATTATCAGTTCCACGGTATGATGTCTCTTTTTAACCAGCTTCGCATCTACTGATGTATTTCGTTTATACACACCGGAGACATACTCTTACGTGAGGAAGATTTGACTATGATCAGTCAATAAAATTCTTCTGGGTTTGAGGCCGCATTGTCATCTGCAAAATGCCGACGTTTCGGCGACTGTTTCAAGCCGCGTTCCTCAAATTGTATTGCTAATTGCTGAATGAGCACTAGTTTGGATACTTTTTTTTTCTTTATTGTAATTTTAGCACTTCATACAGGCGGGCTGTAAGCAGCATAGTACGCCGCTCTTCAGCCTTAAGTGGTACAATCATATGACAAAGAGGCGACATAGACAATACAATGAAAATGGCAGGCAAAAAAAGTAGAGACAAAAAACAATAAACATGAAGCCGTTCACGCTGGACAATAAAAACACTAACACTTGTTGACACGGCGCACAGAACACGGAGGACGGCGACGGTACATCTGAACAGTGGAGTTGTAACTGCGAAAGAACGGGAAACACAAAACGAAGCACACACACGAGACACTGATGGCGATGATCTCCAGCGCGCGAATGTTCACTATGCGTGTGCGAGTCCGGGGACCTGCCAAGAGAGGAGGAGGAGGAAGGGGAGTGGGAGAGCGAGGGGGGAGAGCAGAGATGCCACGGGCAGGGGAGATAGGGGGGAGGGTATAAGGGGGAGGGGAAGCCCGGGGGAAGAGGGCGGAGGGAGGGGACGAGGGGAAAGGAAAGAGAAGGGAAGGGAAGAGAAGGGAGGGAGGGTGCCTAAAGGAAAGGACACTGGAAGTGGGGGGTGGGGCAGGGTCAAAGTTGATAGGAGGGGTAGATGGAGGGGAGGAGGACATCACCAGGGAGGGGGAGCTGGCGGAAGCCACCTCAGGAGAGGGTAAAGAGGGTGGAGAGATGTAGACCGGGTGGGACGTGGGAATACAGGCACGGCAGCGGGCTGTGGTGGGAGAGGATCGGGGAGACGAGCAGGTGAGGAGGATCGAGTTTACGGGAGGTGTACAGGATCCGTATCCTTTCAAGGAAAAGGAGGAGGTGGGGGAAGGGGATGAGATCGTACAGGATCCGCGTAGGGGAGGGGAGACGGATGCGGTACGCGAGGTGGAGAGCATGGCGTTCAGGGATTTGGAGGGATTTGTAAAAAGTAGGGGGGGCGGAGATCCAAGCGGAATGGGCATAACAAAGGATAGGGCGGATGAGGGATTTATAGGTGTGGAGAATGGTGGAGGGGTCCAGACCCCACGTACGGCCGGAGAGGAGCTTGAGGAGACTGAGTCGGGAGCGTGCCTTGGCTTGGGTTGTCTGGAGGTGGGGAGTCCAGGAGAGGCGACGGTCGAGGGTGACGCCAAGGTACTTAAGGGTGGGAGTGAGGGCGATAGGACGGCCATAGATGGTCATGTAGAAATCAAGGAGGCGGAAGGAAGGGGTGGTTTTGCCTACAATGATCGCTTGGGTTTTGGAGGGATTAGTTTGGATACTTATGTATCTATCTTATATACTATGGAGGAGTGCTGTCATTGGATGTGAGGGTGAGGAGGAAGGGTACTATGAGTTCATCTTATTGGTCTTTACATTGCGTGTTGTGTTTGGCGGAAAGGGGCATTTTCCATTGGAGTTTCCTTTACTGCTTGCCATTGATGGAAATTGGCGAATAGGAGACTGAGCGGCGGCTACACCGTAGCATTGTTTATTAACTGCCTAGTATCGACTGGGCCGCGTCAGCGCTCTGTGTACCCTCCACCGCTGTGGCCTACCGCGCGCCTGTTGCTCTGCGAGAGCTATCCTTCCGCAAAGCTGTCACAGCTGGCAACCAAGACGCTGGGAGTCGGTACCCGTGTTCTCTATTCATGTTGTCAGGAAACTAATTGCGATTAAAAAATTACTTTGACGCAGCTGTTGCGGTTTTCATCAATTGAAATATGTCATCTCTGCTGTGGCTGACCTTTATACGAAGTGATTTGAAACGTAAAATAGCTTACGCTTTCTGCGCAGTTAGGTACATACGCTACTGGCCATTAAAATTGCTACACCACGAAGATGACGTGCTACAGACGCGAAATTTAACCGACAGGAAGAAGATGCTGTGATATGCAAATGATTAGCTTTTCAGAGCATTTACACAAGATTGGCGCCGGTGGCGACACCTACAACGTGCTGACATGAGGAACGTTTCCAACCGATTTCTCATACACAAACAGCAGTTGACCTGCGTTGCCTGATGAAACGTTGTTGTGATGCCTCGTGTAAGGAGGACAAATGAGTACCATCACGTTTCCGACTATGATAAAGGTCGGATTGTAGCCTATCGCGATTGCGGTTTATCATATCGCGACATTGCTGCTCGCGTTCGTCGAGATGCAATGACTGTTAGCAGAATATGGAATCGGTGGGTTCAGAGGGTAGTACGGAACGCCGAGCTGAATCACAACGGCCTCGTATCACAAGCAGTCGAGATGACAGGCATCTTATCCGCATGGCTGTAACGGATCGCCAGCCGCGGTTGCAGAGCGGTTCTAGGCGCTTCAGTCCGGAACCGCGCTACTGCTACGGTCGCAGGCCCCAATCCGGCCTCGGGCATGGATGTGTGTGCTGTCCTTAGGATAGTCAGGTTTAAGTAGTTCTAAGTCTAGGGGACCGATGACCTCAGATGGTAAGTCCCATAGTGCTCAGTGCCATTGGAACCACTTTTGTAACGGATCGTGCAGCCACGTCTCGATCCCTGAGTCAACAGATGGGGACGTTTGCAAGACAACAACCATCTGCACGAACAGTTCGACGACGTTTGCAGTAGCATGGACTATCAGCTCGGAGACCATGGCTGCGGTTACCCATGACGCTGCATCACAGACGGGAGCGCCTGCGATGGTATACTCAACGATGAACCTGGGTGCACGAATGGCAAAACGTCATTTTTTCGGATGAATCCAGGTTCTGTTTTCAGCATAATGGTGGTCCCATCCGTGTTTGGCGATATCGCGGTGAACGCACATTGGAAGCGTGTATTCGTCACCGCCATACTAGCGTATCACCTGGCGTGATGGTATGGGGTGCCATAGGTTACACGTCTCGGTCACCTCCTGTTCGAATTGACGGCACTTTGAACAGTGGAAGTTACATTTTAGATGTGTTACGACCCGTGACTCTACCCCTCATTCGATCCCTTCGAAACCCTACATTTCAGCAAGATAATGCACGGCCACATGTTTCAGGTCCTGTACGGGCCTTTCTAGATACAGAAAATGTTCGTCTGCTGCCCTGGCCAGCACATTCTCCAGATCTCTCACCAATTGAGAACGTGTGGTCAATGGTGGCCGAGCAACTGGCTCGTCACATTAGCCCAGTCACTACTCTTGACGAACTGTGGTATCGTGTTGAAGCTGCATGGGCAGCTGTACATGTACACGCCACTCAAGCTTTGTTTGACTCAATGCCCAGGCGTATCAAGGCCGTTATTACGGCCAGGGGTTGTTGTTCTGGGTACTGATTTCTCAGGATATATGCACCTAAATTGCGTGAAAATGTAATCACATGTCAGTTCTAGTATAATATATTTGTCCAATGAATACAAGTTTATCATCTGCATTTCTTCTTGGTGTAGCAATTTTAATGGCCAATAGTGTAGTTCATTTAAGTTATTTTCCAGGGAGTTACATCAGTGACATATTTTTTTACTATAACATCTTTTTTTCTATTATGCAGCTGATGTATTTAAACAAACTGTGTACAGGTAAATTTAAGTGAAATTTCTATCAATTTTAGTTCGTAAGTTGAAACGTTCAAAGTTTCAGGGGTGGAGTAACATGTTGTATATAACTGGCTGTGTTCATCGGGCTGTTTTGTGGCGTAATGTTCGTTTAAGTGAGGTGTTCAAAGGAAAGTCCATTTTCCTGGCTACGTAATGCAGTGCCACGTTTAGAAGAAAATTCAGACGAGACGATAAGTTGCTAGTGTGACAGAGCGACAAGCTTCTTCGATGCACTGATGGAAGTCGTGTTACAAGAAGTTGCACCAGCCCCCGACATCACCATTACATCTGTGTGGAGAAAAGTACACGGTCACAATTTCATACGTACCACCTGCCACTGACATAGGAATTGCATTGGAATGATTTCAGTCGGAGAATTCTGTGAAAAGGCTTTTAATAATTTCGCGATGGACACCTTACCAGGGGTTATTTCTGTGATGAATTCACGTTCACAAATTACGGCGCGGTAAACCGTCATTAATATGCATTACTGAGCCATAGAACATCCTAGAAATTGGTACCAATTTGAACGCCTCATTTAAATGAACACTACGCCATCTGTGCACGGCCGATTATGCTGCCGCCGCCCCTAAAAATCTGAACGTTGCTAATGCTACAGCTGAAATTGAAGGAAATTTTATTTACACCGATTGTACACAGTTTGTATAGATACAATCGGCTATATGTTAAAAGCAATGTTCGTTTTAAAAATTTATAACTCTCTTGAAAGTAACTCAATAAATAATGTTCGTAAATTGTCAGAAGTACAAACTTTTCTTACGTTTATCTAGCTAATAATACCGAACGAGAATATATTCACATTTAAATTGTGTTTAACATGCATTTCACATATGCGTGAAAATTTCATTATTGCTGCCACGTTATCTAACAGTGGATAATTCACACGCTTGACGGAAGAGCTAAGAGAGTTGTAACGTTGCAGTGTTGTTATCTGTGTGTATATGAATGTCGCATGCATGACATGACACGAATGCATGCTTAAGTGAGCCATTTCATTTCCGCGTACATGGTTCTTTTCAACTGCGTTATGAATACAGCGTTATGCTGCATATCCGTGTTGTTTACAGTGTTGAACAGTTACCATATTGATCTGCGTGTACTTATTATACTTTAATAATCATTCTAGACATTTCTACTCTCATACATGTACCCTGCTAAAGTTGGTGGAGAAGTTATTTCGATTTTCATTGCACCTAAATCGAGAGGAACTATCATACTACAATTAATGTCATTTGCATTCAGTCAATTTTCCATGAGATCTGAACATTAGACCTACTTAATGCCGAAATCAACGCTCATGCATCCTTTATGATACAATCAGACAGCAAAAACGACTAGCAGTGGTCAAGTACAGTGGGGCGTGCGTAGCACTAAAATTATCGTGACGGTAAAGTACTGCAAAACGAAGAGGTCGTCCTATAGTTTGTGCCTATCCTAATTTACTTAAGTAAGAAATCTAAGACCTACTCCGGTACGAATTAAAGAGACAGCCGCAAATCTTCGTTAAATCTAATATTGATGGAACAGGTAATATAGGAACATGTATTAGTAAGCTCCCCGGAACTACGAACGATATTGTGTATAGTATAAGGTATTCGTTTCGTTAGACGCTGGAAAATTCCTCTTGGACTTCCGTAAAGCAGAAAGTATATACAGTAGTAGTATATCTGACTCTGTGCAATCGATCTCCGACGGCAGTTAATCTCGGGGGACAATTTCCCTGTCAATGAAGCTGAGCGAAAGAGGTCCCCCAACGTCCCTCGAGTGAATCCCTCGGTTCCAATCACGAAACCGGAAACGAGAATTTATTTCGTGATCAAAGAAACAGTATACGATATGTAACAACGAAAATGAAATGAAAAAGTCAACTGAAAGCTAAAATTTGAATTTGTATTTTCTCTAACTACTCACTTCTGAATTTCAGCCTTACAAATACTGCATTTTCATCTTACCTCTTTCATTTCCTAAAGGAAAATTACATTCCTGAGGTCGCGTCAAACGTGTGAAATTTCTGTTGTGGTAGACATGTGCAAGAGTTATTTCATAGAAAATAGTCTCCTATACCACCCTGTGACACCAGAGTGATTGATAACTTTGAGATGAATCAAACGCGAAAGTTTCCAACAGAGTAGACCTAGTTTGACATAAATGTACAGAAAGTCATGTTCACGAAGGAAGTCTTAAATCTCAATGATTATACTTTACATGGACAGGAGAGCAAGAATCCAAACCCCAGAGATGATTCTCGCTGTTATCCGTATTTCAGCACATAGCGGCTCTTTCTCTTCATTCATCAATAATCTGTGGTAACTTATACTACACTGAATGCTGATACGAAAATTACTTCATTTAGTATTCTCCACAAACTTCAGAAGTTTCATTAAAATATGAAATGTTACATTTACTACCTGCGGATAAAGTGCTTTTCAGTGGAACTCCATTGTTAAAATTCTTGAATCTACAAATGCGGTTTTGTCATCCCTAACGTTCGCTTTGAGGCGGTGTAAGAATGGAAAGGGTTAACTGTCTTTTTTTACATTTAAAGCTATGAATTTCCAACACGCACAATACAAACAAGAGATATTTTTTATTATTTATTTATTTATTTTTTTACGTTTATTGCGGCTGCGGAATCAGATGGTCTGATCCCTTGCTGCCTGCATACTTCTAGCATGGCAGTTTTAACACCAAACGATGTTTGTGAGACGGAAACTGAGAAGGGGCCTCCTGTAACAGAAGTAAATTTTCAGAGAATCAGAAACGTTTAATAGTTTCTAAAACTTTGTTTTCTTTTTTATATGTATTGTAGTAATTTACTTCATACTTGACAAGCTCTCGTCGATCTGAAAGTTGTTTGAATCCACCAGCAATAAAAACCATCAATAAAATCGATCGATGTCAGTGTTATGAAGAAGGATCTCATTTCGTTATGGGGAAATAACATTGACCTGACAGAAGCCCACAGAAGCCCCTTTTAAATCTCGCAGTTGCGTATGCAACGTGTTACAAAATAGTATCTCCTAAATTTTGTAGGCATTTTAAGGAGCTCAGAGTAGCTTTGTGTAAAAGAAGAACGTTTAGTGAATACAGTACTGCCGAACAACGAAAGTGGTTCCTTTTTATGCAGGGCTTATAAATGCCTGCAGATGTTAACAGTTTGCAGTTGGTAGGCCTTAAATGCCAGCTGACTGCTGACGTAACTGCAGCACCAAAAATCTATACCTATGTCACATGTTAACTCTGCTGTAGTTGCTAGAAATGAGAAAACTGAAGTTGCAGTGAATACATAGACTGGCTAAATGTCTTGAAAAATAGTAGTTTTAAGGAAGTATCTCACATAATTAAATACATCCACTTCGAGTTAATCGTTAGCCACAAAGACGAGTGTACATTTCAAAATCGACATTGTGGGAAAAGAATTTGCGCATCACATTTTTCGGGTAGAAAATGGATATGTAGGGTTTCTGGTGCAGTGATTCCAACAGGGATGACAGCACAACGAAAATATTATCTTTTGAAAACATTAGGAGGTGTTACAAAAAGAAATAAAAAGACGTTCTGTATCGCGAATGAAAACAGAACCTCAAGACATTGACAGTTAGGATCCTGAGGAAGAATCTTACCAACCAGTTAATCGAGAAACGAAGAGGAAGAGGGGAAAATGGTGTTTGTGAACGACACAAATATTTTAAAAGTATAAACTCAAATTCTTTGGCCACTATAAAATATGGTCCTCAATAATCCATTTTTGGAGGTTTTGTTTATTTCAAATTTTTGACGGTTTTGGGCCAATTAATGACTTCGAAATCTAAATGTGATCTAAAAAGATTCCATAACACAGAGTAAAAATACCAGTAATTGGCCAAAAAGAAAGTGTTGTGAACGGTATGTTGATCTTTCCCAATTTCAAGTTTGTGAACACTATAATGTGCTATAGATCTGATAGGGTTAAATATTTAAAATGTAATTGTAGCTTTATAAAGTCTGCACCATTTGAAAATAACATGTTAAGGGCAATATATGTGAAAAATATGTTTTTAATTATGTCAAATTAAACAGTTTCAATAATGTGATACTGAAACACGTTATCTCAAATCATCTATTTTCCATCCACAGCATTCAACCTGTCAGAAACAGAAACTTTTCTTCTTATTCTTCTCTCTCTCCCTCTCCCCTTCCATTTTTTTAACGAATTGTTGAGAATTTAATGTTGACAGTAAACTGTGTACTGTATTTTCTGTGACGGTTGTTAGGGACTAGACCAGCGTTTGGCTAAATGAGTACGGAAAACCGCTTAAAAGCGACACTCAGGGTGGCTGACATACCAGACCAACAGTCGGTAATCAGCAAGCTAACGGTTTACGCGTTCAGCTGTACGACCAGATCAGAAATAAGACAAAATTAAAGAGTAAAATTATTTACTTATTTGCCTTCACCAGTTCTCAAATTAAGTTCAAATGGCTCTGAGCAATATGGGACTTAACATCTGAGGTCATCAGTCCCCTAGAACTTAGAACTACTTAAACCTAACTAACCTAAGGACTTGACACACATCCATGCCCGAGGCAGGATTCGAACCTGCGACCGTAGCGGTCGCGCGGTTCCAGGCTGAAGCGCCTAGAATCGCTCGGCCACAGCGGCCGGCTCAAATTAAGCATGAACGGAAAATTGACTCCTTCTCGGCTGTGTGTAGGCATCAGTGAAACTCAAATTAAAGCATGCTATTTGGTAATTTAGATTATGTATCGTCTTTTATGACTTAAGACTTTTTACGGCATAGGTGTTTCGCTTTGTTGTAAAGGTTGTTGAAAGGTCACTGTAAAAATATGATTTTTTTTCCAAAGCTGCTTGCCAAAATCGTAAACCCATTTCTTGTTTTAAATTAAAACACAGCTGCTTACGACCTTGGCAAAATGAGAACTGTTTACGTTCTGAAAAATCACATTATTGCAGCCATCACTAAAGATGCCTTAAAACAAAGCGAAACGCGTTATGCCTACCCAAGGCTTTTATTAACTTGTCAAAAGATGGTTTATAAACTAAATTATTTGTATAACTGCAGCTGCGCGACCTAAAGATAAAAATGACAACATATGTACCGCTTGGTATTCCCAGTACATTCTTTTACGACATATTCCACATTCTACATACAACCCAGCGCTTTTATGGGACTCGGAAGCACTGAA
Organism: Schistocerca piceifrons; assembly: GCF_021461385.2. Classification (NCBI taxonomy): domain Eukaryota; kingdom Metazoa; phylum Arthropoda; class Insecta; order Orthoptera; family Acrididae; genus Schistocerca; species Schistocerca piceifrons. The sequence continues at coordinate 529,875,285 of NC_060141.1, read as the reverse complement.
GTCGCTATGTTCCATATTTGTTGGCAACGTCCATTTTTTTATGCACGGTATAAATGAACATTGTGGACTATAGACCACTTGTAAATGCTTAAAATTACAGTAAATTCATTTTAAATTGACATCAACTGAGTACCCACTGGAACTTTCTGCGACTACAAGGAATAATGAAGTCGCATTATCGAGAAGATACAAAACTAATGAACGCTGTCTAACGAATCTATCTTCCTCCACTAAAAAGAAAAAAAAATTACAGCAACCTACAACAATTTGAACTTACTTATTTGTTCAAGCATTGTCTTCTTACACAACTTACACTCCGCATGCCTCCTTCAACTACCAAACTAACAATTTCTTGATGCCCCAGAATGTGTCCAATCAACCATTCCATTCTTTTATTCAAGTTGTGCTACAAATTTCTTTTCCTCCTACTCCGATCCAATACCCCGAACACCCCCCCGTCCCATTTATCATTCGATATACCCGTGTAATCATTATTCTTCTACACCATCACGTTTCAAAAGTTTCTATTCTCTGATTGTCTGAACTCCTTACCATCCACGTTTCACATCCACAGGAAGCTACACTCCAGAAAAATCTTCAAACAAGACAACGCGCCATTCCCAGAAATGCTTTTTTTTTTTGCTGTTCCCAGTTTGCATTTTCTAATCTCTCTGCATTGTTTATTACCCAGTTATTTTGCTGCCCTAGTAACAAAACTCATTCAGTACTTTTCTCGTAATTTGTTTCCCTCAGCATTGACTGATTTTATTCAATCCTATCACTCTTGTGTCACTTTTGACGATCTTCACCTTAGAATCTCTTTTCAAGATACTATACACTCCCTTCAGCTGCTGTAGACAAAGTATTTATTCTTTCTTCTAGAACTTTCGCTTTCCAAGTTTCTCCTTGGTTTCCTTCACAGATTTCCTTATGTACAGACTGAATATCATCGGATAGGCAACAACCTTGTCTCGTTCTCTTCTCAAGTGCAGCTTCCCTTTAATGTTCTTACAATTGCAGTCTACTTTTTCTTCAAGTTGTAAATAACCTTTCGCTTCCAGTATTTTAGCCCTGCTACCTTTAGAATTCGAAAGAGATTCGTCCTGTTAACAATTTTAAGAGCTTCATCTAAATAAGAAATTCTCTAATCGTATATTTGCCTTTCTTGAACGCACTGCGCGTTCTTTCCATACTGTTACACCAACATCAGTGGGTCTCTTTCCATTTTACTTCTTTTTTTATTTTCCCTATTCTTATGTTACTTGCCTGCTGACATGGATGTCTATCTCGAGTAGTGCAATCTTTTTTAAAGTTCTGTGCCTCAATCGGTGAAAACGGTACCCTTATTGGATTGCTTTGTTGTCAGTCTTTCTGTCTTTTCTTCCCTTTTCTCAGGAACGGATAGCAGTGTCAGGATGAAATTTATGTCACATACAAGGTCTATGGCCCCTTGGCAGTATAACGAACTTTAGCTTCTAAGTCAATGCATTGAAGAGGTACGGCCATTTATGCCACATACTTCGATACTTGCAGATCCACTCATCAAAACCTAAAAGATATTTCCCGTTGATCACCAATTATGAAATTTGGCAAGAAGTAAGGTTTCACAGTACAAGCGAAACAAAAATTACGAAAATTGTTAACTTGTAAATTTATCAGTGAAGAAAATATTTCATTTATCATTGCTACCACGACTGCACGGAGACAAGTGCGTCGCGTCGGCTCTCTGTCTTTGGGGTTGCCTTCCGATTTAGATATTGTTGGTGAGGCTGCCTGTCTCGCCTAAACGGTTTTATGTGGCCCGTCACGAATCTCTTTCCTCTACCAACCTCGCCATCTCAGAGTAGCACTTGCAACTTACATCCTCGGTTATTTGCTATATATATTCCAATCTCTGCCTTCGCCTACAGCTTTTACTCTCTACAGCTCCCTCTAGTACCATGGAAGATGTTCCATGATGTCTTAATCGATTTCGTATCATCCCTGCCCTTCCTCTTGTCAGTGTTTTCAATATATTCCTTCATTTGTTACTTCAATGATATTCGCTCCAACTGATCATAAGTTTGACAGTACTCAGCCGTTTGTCTCGCCCATCTCCATCTCCTTACATGTATCCTATCCTGAAGCGCATCTTTTGCTGGTCCGAGCCGGATGGCGACAACACACCATTAAAGTCTTAATGAGTGCAATCTGATGTAGAAAATTCCTTTGATACATAAAGCTAAAATTGTGTGAATTATAGTAGGCTCTCTTGATGCAAGACTTTCTGCAACGTAGATGTTGCCGGTTTTTTTTTTTTTTTTTTTTTTTTTTTGTGTGGTGCAAATGGTTCAAATGGCTCTGAGCGCTATGGGACTTAACATCTGAGGTCATCAGTCCCCTAGAACTTAGAATTACTTAAACCTAACTAACCTAAGGACATCACACACATCCATGCCCGAGGCAGGATTCGAACCTGCGATCGTAGCGGTCGCGCGGTTCCAGACTGAAGCGCCTAGAACCGCTCGGCCACTCCGGCTGGCTTTTGTATGGTACCTTACTCGGTAACAAACGACTAGAAGTCATATCATTACCACACAGCGTAGGAAGAACAGTGGAGTTAGCGCTGCCATTACAAATTGTGTTTGCAGTCGGTGCTGCATCTCGAACTAAACCGTTGACTGCAAATATCTCTTGTTGCATGCTAGAAATGTTCGTAGTCATCGGGCACGACATGTGTTTACCTATAGTTTGTTTAATGTGTTCGAGCTCTGTTTGAACAGAGCCACTAGAATTGCCAGATTTGACGCGGTGGCAGTGATTTCTTCACTCACAACTCGTTCGAGTACGGAACTTAATTTAGCAGTGATTTATGTATCTTTCTTTGCCAGTCACTGCACTGATCTTTAAGCCGGTTTTCCATTTTCGCCCCCCTCCCAACTCCCCCCCCCCCTCCCATCGACGATAATATTTACTTTATTCTCTAATTCCTTTACTCAACCACATATCTGCTTTTGGAGTTTTGTCAAAATGTCAAAACTGATACAACTTGCGGAATATCGCGAAGAGGTATTTTCAAGTGTGACACATCATAGGTGAATTGTTTAAATTGGCTGTTAAAGTTGTTATTTAAATGGACTGTTTTTCTGTTCTGTTTTAAAACTCTTAAGATCTTTATATAACTCTTGTTGTTCAATTGGCAAGTCATTATGTTTGGACAACACTGACATAATGGGTTGATTATTGGTTTGCATATCAGATTCATGGGAAAAATTGTCTATTGGAACATTTGCTTCACCTGAAATGTCATCCATTTCAAAGTCTGCGTTTAGTGTTGTGTTGTCTGCGTGAATATCGTATTCACACAGATATCCAGCTAAAACATGTCACTGCGTATCAGTGCTCGATTCTGATTCGGGCTCAGAAACATGAGAATTTTATACATCCACAGTGTCAAGCTCTCTTTGCTCAGCGTTCATCTCAACGGGCTTGCTATGATGTGCAGCTGTTGTGTTCTTTTCCTAACTTCACCAAAATGAATATATGCAATAAAATAATTTCAAAAAATTTTGAAAGAAATAAAGCCTTGAAAAAGTATTTACAGTATTAAGCTGAGAATAATTGTTGGATATCATAAGCAATTTACTTCAGGGCGCACAGATGAAATTTTTCAATCGTCATTACACATAAATTTGGAAAATAGCGACCATATTGTGACACACAGCACGTTAATGATGTATGCATACAATTTAATTCAATATAGGGAAATCTACATTTAACAAGAAATTATGGACAAATGTTTTAGTGTTATTTGTTGCACGCAGGGAGCACTTGCTTGCTATATGTAATGTCTGTGCCTGAAACAGAGACGATGGCACGTGGTCTTCAACAATGCGTTCCACATTTACAGTACCTTTATACATCTGCGCCCAGTTTTGGTCTGCGAAGTAGCTTCACATATTTCCATGAATGATAATATTTTCGCGCAACACGGTTCAGGCAGAAACGTAGAAGAAAAATGTAAAATTTTACAGTTCTTGACTCGCTCTCGCCCGTAAAGAGTTAATTGTTTAAAATGTTTATTAATGGAATGAAACAGGTGGCACCACAAGAATATGGTAACTAACTCGCTGCAACTACGAGTATTTTGTAATTTTACCAAGTTTCGACACCGATTATAGGTGTCTTCATAAAAAAAACTCCAGTTTATTGCCCTGAAGATAACTGAAAGTGAAATTAAAACTTTCCCAGCGTATAGATTTTTCCATGAAATTTTCCTGATTTCAGCAAATTTGCTACCATGATAGTTCAGCGCAAAGTCTGACAGTTTGCAGGGCACTCTCACTTCTGATTCGGTGTTATGCCACTTCATGTTCTTAGGGAATGTGATCTTTATTGCAGTAGACTTCATACATCATGATGAAATGGTGAGCAGTAGTTAATGCTCTTGCTTGCGTGCTCTAGGGAAGGAATAATGGTAAGATTTACCTTAACGTAAAGGAATAAGGTGCCAATTTAAATGACTGCAGTAAAAGAGCACAGCGACGGTGGGCCAAAGGAAGCGCGTTTTTCCTGCAGATCCTGGGTGAAAACATTTCCAGACGGCCGAGTTCTGCGGTCTCATTGTGCAGATATGATAGTTGGCACGAGTCAGGAGGTAGCCGCGTCCAGGTAGACTGACTAGCGCCAAGAGGTCGCCGCTGCAATGGCCAGCACGTTGTAGACCGCCAATAAAGCAGAGGTTGCGCCCTTGTTAGGCAGGAAGCAGACAGACCAAATGTGAGCATTCTGCGAATTTCCGTCGGATTGGTCACTGGCGGCCATACGTCCAGACTATGTTACAAAACATATTGTGAAAGCAAGAGGCTTTTAGCGAGCTTATGGCCGTTCCTTGGAAACTTGGAAATGGATGCAACAGGGGAGATAACAAGCTTTTTTATGGAGGAGTGTGGTTCCATCCTGGTCATGTTGTTAGCAAAAGACACAGCATAAATGCTAGGGAAAGTGGCCGCAAAGCCGAATCTTTTTTTGCTTTTCTCCCAATTAACTTTAAAGTCTCGGATTGATGAAATCGGTGTATGCCGTTCTCCAGCTCGTGATTGGCTTGTGCTAAAGTGGGGGAAGTCTAAGATGAAAACAGGTTTTTGCTACCGAGCTGCAGAGGAAAGAGGACAGAAAGAGAAGAACTCTTGTACTGGCACTTTGCTAGTAAAGAACTGCAGGTCCCTACCTAAATGGTGAGACTTGTGTCCTTTGCTAGTGTGATACTTAGTGATTCTGCCAGTCACCTTCTGAACTGCCAGAGGCACTGCTTCTAGCGTCTCACACAGAATGAATGATGCTTGGGTGTACTTATTCGTTTTGAGTCAGCTGTCTAAACATTTGACATATTCCATCATGCATAGTCATGGCATGGAGTCAAATTGGTTTGGCAGACCAGAAAATTGGTCCACCTGCACACTGGAACCCATCGGGGTTTCAGAGGCTGCGTTTCGAATTAACTGAACGCGAGACCGCATACTTGCATTTATCGGGCGTGCACCATTAATAACAGGTTGTGGCCGTCCATGACTTCAGTCGCCGAACGCATCGTGGTGTGCTGCCCTCACCAGCGGGAGGGTAAGTTATTCGCTGCTACGGAGTAGGGCTCCAATATATTTTTCTCAGAACACTTTTCTTTCGAACCATATTTTTCTTTTTGAAACAGTAGAATATAGATGCTTGATGGTGGCGTAGTTTTTGTGCCATAACCCGGAATCACGTGTATAAAGTAAGATATAGCTATTAGTGTTCCTGTTAGTGTCGTGTGTCGATCCCCAGCTGATTACTTTGTTCACCATAGATCCCACGTTAGTGAAAGCGTTTGACAAATAAAAATGTTTGTGTGATATTTCTTTAGTCATTTTTGTTGTCTTGTGAATAAATCTATTGCCATTTAGATCACAACTTCTCCCTGAGTTGTGATTAACAGTACCTTCCCATTTTATTATTTAAGTCTAGATTTGAAACGCAAGTAGAAGGCTTTGTAGTCTACTAACCATCTTCGGGTATATCCTGCTGAAAGAAGTCTGGTCGCCCCTAATAAGACTCTGTTGACGCATGCATAGTCTGACTGAAATCGAAATTATTATATAAGAATCATTTTCAGCTCTCTTCATTGTGCCGTGGTCCACAATCCGAAGGTAATCCGGCTGCTATTCTGTGCACAATGGATTCGACAAGTCCTTGGTGGGTTTCCAGAGATAATTGGCACCAATGTCTGGCACAGGTCACGTAATTTCCCTAAATTTGTGGGAGTGGAACGTGAATTAGCTGTCATGCTCCTCAAACCAATGTATTACAATTCTGTCGAACAATTATTACGCTGAAAGATTCCATAACTGTCAGAGAAGCCATCTTACATGAAAGTGTCCAGGTGGTCCACAATAATGTTCACGTAGCCCACAAGTGTCATGATACCTTCGATTGTTACGAGAGGTGCCACGGGAGGACAACTGATAGTCCCCAATAACATAATACTGCGCCTACCGGCCTGCGTCCATGGCGCGGTGCATGTTTCGAGCAGTACCCTGTCGTTGGATCAGCACTGATCGCTGCCTAGCCTGCTTTACATATCGGACAAGCTTCCTACCTCCTCGTTCTGTTGACAGGCGAGGACCTTCCAACTCTTAAGCCCCTATTACACGATGCGCGTAAGTGGTACACCTATGCACCAGCGCCTCGAGCGTGCATATCTGTAACTATAAGCTGATTCACGTAGACCTCTTACACCATCCACGTAGGATATGCCTAGCGCACATGCGCAGTAGAGGGTGATAACGCGCGATACGCAAATAGAACTGTCTGATCCGGCGTAAAGTTATTCGTTCTATGGCGCGTAAGAGAAGAGGGACCATGTGACATATTGGAGCGTCACTCGTTGAAATTATTTATGTGAGCTCATGATTCCCATTTAATAAGAAATTGTTTTTTATCATTATTTATTAAGTAATTATTATTCTCTAATGTATGTTACTAGTGTTATGAATTACAGACTCAACAGTTAGTTTTATATTACGACACTTGGTTATACAGGTATATGTGTTTATACAGCATTTTGCACACAGAGGACCCACTTGTTTTTGGAGATATTGCCCTGGCAGTGACAGGAAATCTTCGGATTAGGGAAGAACGAGTACGAAAACAAAAAGCCAGGCGTTGTTGAGTTCGACCCTTCTGAAATGAAGGGATGAAGGCAGGTGATTATATTCGATGCGTATGGAAGAACTGAGGCCTTAAGATCCGCAAGAATTTCGGATCTTCAGGAGGAGGGACATGGCCTGTTTCGAGAAGCTGCTGTCTATGATAAAATGTGGAATTAGCAAGTGTGACACAGTCTGTCTCCCATCCCCGAAAGTAAGAATTAAACCATATGTTTACGCGGTTTGTGATCCTGCCAGCACAAAAAAAATGGCTCTGAGCACTATGGGACTTAACTGCTGTGGTCATCAGTCCCCTAGAACTTAGAACTACTTAAACCTAACTAACCTAAGGACGGCACACACATCCATGCCCGAGGCAGGATTCTAACCTGCGACCGTAGCGGTCACGGGGTTCCAGACTGTAGCGCCTAGAACCGCTCGGCCACCCTGGCCGGCCCTACCAGCACAGATCACGAATAAAATACCGGAAAATGCCCTGTTACGTTGCAGGCTGGTTGTAACATTATATTTCCTGGTGACTGGGGAATCTTTTAAGAGTCTGGCTTTTAGCCACAGTATATCATAGCCCCCCATTTCGACAGTTGTCATCGATATAAGAACTGCAATTTGCAACACTTTAAAGGACCAGTACTTAAAGGTGCACTTGTGTTATTTTTCCAAGTTTGGAATAAATATATGTGCCACTCAGAGATTTGCAGTCCTCATCTGTCGCAGTGGGCCAAACTACACTGACCTTTGCCCCTATCACTGCCAGTTTCTCTTTTCTGGAATGCTGAAATCAAGCATGAGATGCAATAAAATCAAACGTAAACTTTCGTAAACTAAGCCATTACGATACAAATTAAAAATCACGGTATAAGGATATATGCATATTACTCAGAAAGAAACAATAGCCGACGTACCTTATGACACAGCTATATGCCTGAATTAAGACGCTTAACGCCTCTTTGCACCATTTCATTTCTACAATACGAATCAATCAACAGAAAAAATGCTTTCACAATCAGCTTGTATAAAAGAGAGTGTATTGGCAAAAAAAGTTTTTTTCTGCATTTATGAAACCTACTTAGTGAAACAATATGCGAAAAAATCCCCAAGAGAAAATCTGAAATTAGCCACTAGCCACCTAACAATAAGCAAATAACAAGCAGAAAGCACCGTGGTACCCCTTCCGCGCATGCGCGAGTTATAGTGGCCTAGTGCGCACGGGAGAATCGACAACAGTTTAGAACTGCTCTCTGTTCTGGCGCGCGGATAATGTGTCTGTTAATTTTCTTAGCTTCACCCGTTCTACCGCTAGATGTCTGTCTCGCTGGACCAGTACCGTTCGCGGGGGATCGTGGTGTAATACCCATTTCAGTCTTTCAACCACTTTCCATAGATGCTCTGACTGTAGAAAGCGATGAGACCTTCGTCAAACTCGCTTACGCATCGTCGCTACTCCGCTTAATATACTTACTTTAACAAACCACGGGCCCCCCGAGCCTAACTGGTGACAGAAAAACTACGGGTGGGCAGTGGTCATAATACTTTGGGTTCATGTGTGTGTGTGTCTATAAGTCCCTCCAGATCCTTGAGCGTCATGCACTCCGACTCGTCTTCCGCATACGCCTCCCGTCCACCACGCAGATCCTCTATGACCTCATTCCTTTCCCCCATCTTCTCCCGTTCCTTGAACATATCCGCATACTCTACACCTCCCACCACCTTGATCCCCCTCACCCCCTGGTTGCTCCTCTCCTCTCAAATCCCCACCCCCTGCCACGTCTTCACTGTGGCCGCCCTACCCTCCATCTCTACACCCTTCATCTCCTTTCCCAAGGTGGCTTCCATTAACTTTCCCTCCCGGACGATGCCCTCTCTCCCTCCATTTATCCCTCCTATCAACTGTGATCCGCCGGCCGATGTGGCCGAGAAGTTCTAGGCGCTTCAGTCTGGAACCGCGCGACCGCTACGGTCGCAGGTTCGAATCCTGCCTCAGGCATGGATGTGTGTGATGTCCTTAGGTTAGTTAGGTTTAAGTAGGTCTAAGTTCTAGGGAACTGATGACCTCAGATGTTAAGTCCCATAGTGCTCAGAGCCATTTGAACCATTTTTGAACTGTGATACTCACCCCCCCTCCTTTCCTTCGTCCTTTCCCTCTCCCCCCCTTCCATCCTCTTTTTTTCCCCACCTACCCACTCTCTGCTCCCCTTCTCTCCCCCGAGTCGTTTTGCATTTCCCTCCTCTGCCTTTTCCCATTCCCTCTCGCGTCTGCCCTGCCCCTACCTCCCCCCACCTTATGAATCCTCTCCCTCCTTTGGTTCCCTCCCTTTCGTTTGCCTCTCCTCCCTCCTTGTTCCCCTCCTCCATCTGCCCAGGTGCCCCCCCCCCCCCCACCTGCCCTCGGTTATGGCGTGTTATCTTTGTGCCTACATTTTAGTACAGTGTTTACAGTGACTGTTCAGTGTTGTGTGTCTTCTCCGAAGTGTTGCGAACGGACATCATATTGTCGCTGGGTGTGATTTTTATATCTCTTGCGAACAGAAACCAGACTGTCGCCAAGTTTTTTAATTGTCTGTCTGCTATGTTCCCTGTCTGCTTCCTGTGTATTTTATTAGCTTTGCCAACCCTTTGCTTTATGTTTTAACTTTCCACAATTTTCCGCCGTTTTACAATTTCAGTCACCGTTTTATCGCCTGCTTTTATTGTTTGTTATCTTCTTTCTTACGTTTTAAAAAGTCTGTAGGCCGCAGAGCAGCATAATAAGCTGCTGCCAGCCCGACCCCTTCGGCGGGAATCGAAATATAATAAAGGAAAAAAGTGTGTGTGTGTGTGTGTGTGTGTGTGTGTGTGTGTGTGCTCTTAGCAACTGTAGCAAAGACATTAGTCGTCACTGGAGGAGAAGATTAATGACGATTCCATTTGTGTGACTCAGATTTATCGTCGCCAGCTACAGTACACGGTATTTCGACTGGGAAACTGCCAGTTATGATCTTTCGAAAATTGACGAGCAAGTCCTCCATTCTGTAATATATGCGAGTATTTCGCTCATGTGTCAATATCATGGTGACAGACGGATCACACTACATAACAGCAGAATTACTATCAAGTGATTCTACCTACAGGAAAATTGCTTGCGATCCTACAGGACTTGTGCAGCGGAAGACTACTGCACTTTTAACTTTTCCTCCTAACCTCAAAAGACCATCAAGAGGTTACGACAACATGTTTGCACACCACCAAGACTGTATGACCTTCCTACAACTCATAAAGAAGGTCTACATTTATGGGCAACATTAAGCAACACTGGTTTCCCACATCTCATTTAGCCGAACATCTTGCTTCCTTGCTGAGACCTTTAGTGGGCAAATGCTCACATCACACACGAAACTTGGCCGATTTTATCTTCAGCCTGCGGACCGTTTAGTTAGCTTTCATGCAGTTCTGTTTCATACAAAGGTTCCTCTCACGTATTCTTTGCATTAATTTGCAATAAGTTTCAGGTGGACGCCACTGCTTTGATTCAACATGTTCTTTTCTCAATCTATTTCATGTTCAACCATGAGTAATTTATGCATTCTGCCTCCCTGGTAGCCAAACTTTTATGGAGGAATTTGAGAAGAAAGCACCTGAATCAATGGCCGTAAATAAAATGTATTTTGGAGGTATGTCGACGATACTATCACAGTGTAGGCTCAATGAGGAGATAAATTAGTGGAGTATCTACATCAACCTCAACCCCATTCTTAAGAACAACCCGTTCACTATGGAATGAGAGAAAGAAGGCTTGCTTTTCTGGAAGTTTCAGTTCGTCAGAAGAATGATGGCGCTCTAGGGCATTTAGGTTAGCGTACTACTTGTACTACTTTGCATTTACAATCGTCGATTTGACTCAGAAAATTGTTCACAGAGCTCATACAGTTTCAGTAACAGATAGTTTACCAGAAGAGCTCGCCCTCCTGATTACAATGTTGTGGGACTACCAAACAGATTAACAGAATGTTACCAGTTGAAATCAAGAACCAAGAAGTGGATGAAGAGGAGTCTACGCTGTCAAATTCTTTGGCTTTTCTCCCATTTGTTGGCAAGATCTCATTTGAATACCAACAATTCTCCCTACTTTCCAGGTGAACGTGGTTTTCTGTCCACCGCTTAAGATTGCCGACCTGCTGAGATCAGTAAAAGCCATCTTTCTTTTTTCTTTTTTTTTTTTTTCGGAATGCTGGAATTTACAGAATACTTCGTCACTGTGGTACGCCTTATGTAGGCCAGACGATAGGCACCGTGGAAGAACGCTGCATCGAACATAAGCGCTGCACTAGCCTTTTGGAATTAAGAAAGTCTGCTGTTGTCAAACATTGAATCTCCACCGGACTTTCACTGCAGTGTTATAAAACAATAAATATGACCGCAGTAACAGCATTTCGAGCTCCGTTTTTAAAGATTCCGTGGGAATAAGCAAGGTGGAAAATCCAATGAACCATAGCACCAGCTATCAGTCGGCTAATGGGCAGAAACTTGTTATGTCCACGATTTGCTCTAATCGAAGACGACAAAGAACGCCGACGTTCAAGCCGAGCAGCAAAGCCAAGGGCAACTGAGTTTCACAGTCCCACCGGCTAGTACGCTGCCGCCAGGTAATGTAGTCCGTCTCTCACCATTATCTTGATTTACGCGCAAAGTAGTCAAATATCACAACATGCTGCGGAATTGACAACATTTCCGTTGGTCTTCTGTGGCTCACTATGGCTCACATGAGGATGACTTCAGTGCCCAGTTGAAATATAGTGGAGTGTAGCTGACGACCGGCTGCGTGCCCGAAATATCTTCGAACATTAACTCACCCGGAAAATTTTAAAATTCGGAATTAATTTGCAGCTGGATAGGTTACACGTGTGACTGTTTCGACACCTTCAACTTGGTCGGTCTTTATTATCTCGCGTCTACTGTAAAGCACGTCAAAAATCAATAACAAATCAACCTTAAGCAGTAGATTTAGCGACTACTACAGAAAGTAACGTGCATCAACTATTTCGAACGTACTGATGTTTTAAGACTCCCCGTATAGACTTTTCCACATTTTGCGTGTTTTACAATGTGACCTGGTAACCAAACAAATAATTTCTTTCAGGCAACTACAATCGCCTTTCTGCATGTCCCACTTACTTTCGATTTTTTCATTCAGGTAATAATTACATCTTCTGTCTCTTTCTCGATCAATATATTATTATAGTCAAACTTGGACTTACTTTACTTCTTTATTAACCGGGCTCGAAGTTCAACAAATGAAACCAGAGCCTCAGGAATAATGTGATATCAGCATCAGTATAAGATTTTTCGTTGACGACGGTGTTGTCTTGCAGTGTGACGGAAATTCCGATCAAACCGCTGTCTTTCCCTCTTCAGCGACGTATGTTGTCTACGTGTTAATGCTTCAGAAAGATTGCATGATTCGTTCAAGAGAAGAGGCTTCACAAACTGAGCAATGCATTGGTCCACCTGTGGCTCTTAAGCAAGTGGTTCATCAGCTTGACATTGGCTGACAGAGTTGTTGCATGCCCTCCTGAAGGATATCGTGCCAAATTCTGTCCAACTGGAGCGTTAGATCGTCAAAATCCCGAGCTGGTTGGTGGGCTCATAATGCTCCAAATGTTCTTAACTTGTGAGAGGTCCGGCGACCTTGCGGGACAAGGTCATTTGACATGCACAAAGACAAGCAGTAGAAATTATCGCCCTTAATGGACGGGCATTACCTTGCTGAAATGTGAGCCCAGCATGGCTTGTCAGTAAGAGCTACAAAATGGGATGTAGAATATCGTCGACGTACCACTGTACTGTAAGGCTGTAGCGGAAGACAGCCAAAGGGGTCCTATTATGAAATATAATGGCACCCAGGAGCGTCAGTCCTGATTGTGGCTCGTACGGTGGAGGTCAATGAAGTTCATATTCGACCTCTGTCTGTGAGCTGTGCTCTCTCCCAACTATGCGTTTTCGTGAACTTCGTTGTCTTTCTGTGTTTACTTTCCCGCCCTTGTCGCGGTTACGTCGTGGTTCTTCTTCCTTCTACGTCTGGCAGCAGTGATGTGTATCGATCTTTGCGCTTGGTGCATATAGTTTCCGGCAAGGGGGTCTCGAGTGAATCGGTCGGCTGTTGAGGACGAGGGAAGCTATCTGCGCGCGGTGCAGTTCGCTGGGGCCGCTGGCAGCCCCTGCGCAGTGTCGGAGCGTGTGTGGAGCTGTCCGATCGCTACGAGCTTCGTGGTTCACCGACCCAGGACGTCAAAGTGGAGTAGTGGTTTCAGATACCCAAGCCACGTCTATTCTTGTTGTGGTGGTTCACTTCGGTGGTTTGCTGTTGGGGAGGTTTTCCGGTGAGCAACACCGAGTGGTTCTACTGCTGAGATTTAGAGGCCATGCACTTGCTATTAACGGTTTGGTCGACTACAATTTGAGTGCACCTGTGGAATTTTTCTATCTTGTGGGCGTTAGTATTCTAGTTACCTGCCCTGGGCGCTGACGTAAATTCAGTCAGTGTTCTTGTGGGCGAAGTTAACTATAACCGTCTTTCAAATTCAGATGAACCAGTGGAATTTTCTGTATAGTTGCCGTTAGTGTTCCGGTTGCCTGCCCTGGCTACTAACGTAATTTCAGGCAGCGTCCTTTCCTCACCTGTTGTCGCTGTCAAACATGATGTGTAATTTTGACAGCTAATTAATACTCCATTGTGGATTATCACTTTTGTAACATTGCCGGTTTGAATCCTCATGCACTGATTGACGGGAAGTAAGTAGTTGTGTCGGTCGGTCTGTGTCTGTCCCGTGGTTGGGTTCCGACGGATCAAGTACAGCTGGGCTCACCACCTGTCTCACCTACGTGAATGAGGGCAGACCAACCTCCCTGGCGGCTTTCTGGGTACCACCAGTGTTTATTTATCTGTTGTCAGCTATTTTAAATTTTAGGCTTATGGTTATTTGTATTTTTAATTTTTCAAAAATAATTTTTAAATTTATCTTTCAAGCTTAAACACTGAGGCTTTCTGTCTTTAAAGATTATGGTAATATATTTTAAAAATTTTGATGTTTAATTGTGGCCCTCAGCCATTGGTATTGCACCTTGCATGTGTTGCTTCTTTAAATTGTTTTATTGCTATCTTAATTGGATTTTAAGATGTCTTGTTGTTAAACATGCTGGCCTTCTGCCTTTAAGGGTCAATGGTAATATATTCTGAAGTTTTGAAATGTGACTGTGGCCCTCTTCCACTTGTGTTGCATCTTGTATATGTTGCTTTTTGGGGTTTAAATTGTTTTATTGCTATCTTAGTTGAACTTTTGATTTTTTGAGATTTCTTGTTGCGCTTCTGCCTTTAAAGGTCTATGGTAATATATTCTAAAATTTTGGAATTTCATTGTGGCCCTCAGCTATTTGTATTGCACCTTGCGTATGTTTATGAATTATTTTATTGCTATCTTAATTGGATTTTCATGATGTTAAGATTTCTTGTTGGAGGCCTTCAGCCGTGTAAGATTTGCATTTGGTAAAGATTTGGCTTTGGTGCCACTTTGGTTGTAAAGATTATGTTGTGTACATAGTTCCGCATAGTCAGCACGTACACAACTTTCCCACTAGAGAGTGCCCCACTAAGCACAACAGCGCAGGTGCAGCGCTCATCCGTCTCCGCACTATGAGATGGCGCTGCCTAAGAGACGGACCAAATTCTGCTTCCGCTGATCCGCGTTTTAATATGTATCGCAGCCAATGAGATTGCTGCTAACGTAGAACCTTTTCTTCTCACAGATCACACTCGTGCACTGATACCTGAATGCGCGAGGTATTACAACGAGTGTACAGACCTCCAATTAGTCAGTCTGCATTTGTCAGCACCTGTCTGCATTTGTCAGCACCAGTCCGCATTAGTCGGCATTAGTCTGCATTTGTCTGTACTAGTCTATAGTCAAGTTTCAGTCTGCACCTAATAAGATTATCATATTCCTGTGCATAGCCATGAAGAGAAATGAATAGACACTTTGTCAAGTATCAGAGATATGTGAGAATAAGATTAACATACCAAGACCAAAGGAACTTCAGATTGTCAATTGTAAATAGCATCCTGAATCAAGTTACGTAATATCTATGATTTTGATTATTTTAATAAATGTTTGTGAAAATTAATCAAGTTCTGTTTAAAGTTGGTCACCGTCAATCTGCTACTCTAAGCGTGCAAGTGGCATTTCTATCATCTGACCTAACAGCAGAAGATAAACACGCCACAATAAGACCACGAGACATATTGCTGACACTCGCCTACTTCATTAGAGCGACAAGTCAATAATCCGATGGTGTGTGTACCGAAGGTCTTACAGTACGCACACCACAGGTTATTAAGTTAAAATAAATGACAATTAGAAGCAGAAACTGACCTCAACCCTTGGCCCTTTCCACAATCCTATTACCTGTTCTGCCCAGCGGGTTTAGCGGGCGTCTCAGTCGGGGGTGTATCCACACACGTCTTCGATGATCATCGGGACTCAGTTGGAGGTGTAACTCATCATCGAAGACAATTATACTCCAGTTAATGAGATTCTACGCCGAAGACGTGTCTGGAAAGCCGCCGGGCAGCGATGGGATATCAACTTGAGCGTCGTCCGCCATACGGTCCGACAACCAGGGATGATGGTCTAGGATGACATTCCTTTTCTTAGCAGGACCCCTTTGGCTATCATCCGCTGCGCCCTTATAGCACAGCGGCACGTCGGCGATATTCTACGTCCCGTTTTCGTACCATCGATCGCAAACCATTCTGTGGTTATATTTCAGTAAGGTTGTAAGAGATTCACCACCCTGCTGGAGCAAATGTAATATCGATGTATTACTCACGCGCTGCCTGTGACACAAAGTATCTTTGCTGCAATAGAGTCGCAGGTCTGAGCAGTCTCGGCAGTATTTGCAGTCGCTCGCTCCTACAGTGCAGTTGTAGTCTACCGCTGGTACAGCATACTTTATAACCATGTATTGTAAGGTAAATTTTATTATTTCTATTGGCATGCGTGTAATTAAGTCACTTGTCTCAGTAGTCAATACGAATTTGTTTCAATCTTTTTGTGATTCGTCAGCACCAGTTGACCCAGATTTGTAATGTTCAGTTTTTCATATAATGGATTGCACATCTTTATCAATAATGTAAAAGATTTTCAGAATATAATTTTTACCAGTCAACAAGAAAAGGAAGTAATAATTTTGCCTTTAGTCATTGCCAATCCCGATCCAGTCATTTATTTAAATTTAAATATTTCAGAAATTTTCTCATATCTTAATCATGTTTTCTTTAGTAATCAGACGCCCAGCTGTGCAGCTACGTCAATAAGCAAAGTCATTTTTTTCTAATAATTCATATCTCAGACACCCGTTGTCCAGTATTAGTACGAGGGCTATCCACAAAGTGCATTACGTTTTGGAATTAAAAATAAATAAAGTATTGGAATTTCTTTTCATTATATACAGATGGAAGCCACACTTAATGATGTGTCGACAGAAGTGCCGACACAGTGTTATTTTGAGGGGGCCGATATGCACGCTATAAGCTCACGCAGAATGTCGTGAAGTCTGAAACAGGACGCTCAAAGAATGCTATAAAGAAAAGTACTTTGCTTTTGGAATACTTAACTTTAATCCATCTTGTTGTATACATCGTTCTTGTTGAGACATGCTTTAGACGATAATTATCAGTTGCTATGTAAGGCTAATGGCGCCTTGCTAGGTCGTAGCCATTGACTTAGCTGAAGGCTATTCTAACTATCTGCTCGGCTAATGAGCGATGCTTCGTCAGTGTAGTCGCTAGCAATGTCGTCCGTGCAACTGGGGCGAGTGCTATTCCGTATCTCGAGACCTGCCTTGTGGTGGCGCTCGGTCTGCGATCACACAGTGGCGACACGCGGGTCCGACATGTACTAATGGACCGCGGCCGATTTAAAGCTACCACCTAGCAAGTGTGGTGTCTGGCGGTGACACCACACTTAAATACCACTTTTCTACATATTTGCCATTTAAATTAAGGCACTTATCGTAGCGATGGACGAGCTTGGAAATTCCTTCGTCGTAAAATTCGGCCGCCTGCGCCTTCAACCACGTGGTTAATCAGTAAACCAGTAGAAATACGATTTTTGTGGATTTCATGGAAAGAAGCACTACAATAAACTCTCAAAGGTATTGCCAAACTCTGCACAACCTCAGAAGAGGAATACAAAACAAGCGCAGGGGAAAGTTGGGCTCAAAGATCTTGCTGATTCACGACAACGCCCGGGCTCACACGGCAAATGCCACTCGTGAAGTTCTCGTATCTTTTAAGTGGGAGTCGTTTCCTCATCCGCCGTACAGTCCCGACCTGGCACCGAGCGACTTCCACTTATTCCCAGCAATGAGGAAGTGGTTGGCTATGCAGCGTTTTGATGACGACGCACAGCTTCAAGAAGAGGTAACCACGTGGTTGAAGGCGCAGGCGGCCGAATTTTACGACGAAGGAATTTCCAAGCTCGTCCATCGCTACGATAAGTGCCTTAATTAAAATGGCAACTATGTAGAAAAGTAGTATTGAAGTGTGGCTTTCATCTGTATATAATAAAAAAATTTCCAATACTTTATTTATTTTTAATTCCAAAACGTAATGTACTTCGTGGATAGCCCTCGTAGATAGGCCAGGATTGCACTAAGCTGTTCCATTTACGAGCAGATATATAGACAGCGTTATCCGGCGACACCATCATGATGTAAGAATTTTTCAGTTTATTTCTCACGGACAGATTGAGATTGATTTCACAGGGCCATGGCGTAGCGCTGCTTACGTCAAAATTTATCGGTTTTCATGAGTTAAGATATTAAAATAAAAATCATTTTTATTGTTTATACGGGAACGTTACCAGGTAATCTACGCCGTAGCACGGTGAGAACTTCTGTCTTCGTCATCGCAAAACCCGGCCTGGCCAGTAAGGTCGCCGGATCTCTCACCAATTGAGAAATTCTGCGTGTAGTGACCGCGCAGTTTGAGGCGCCATATCACGGATTGCGCGGCCCCTCCCGCCGGAGGTTCGAGTCCTCCCTCGGGCATGGGTGTGTGTTTTGTCCTTAGTGTAATAAGTTACTTTAAGAAGTGTGTAAGTCTAGAGGCCGATGACCTCCGCAGTTTGGTCCCTTAGTTATTCACACACATTTGAACATTTGAATTGAGAACGTTTGGAGGATTTTAGGCAGCGCTCTTCAATCAGCTCAGGAGTTTGACGATCTGACGCGCTGATTGGATTGAATATGGCACGATATCTCTCGGGTTAACTTCCATCAACTCTTCAATCGATGCCAAGCAGAATACCGTAATTGCTTTCGTATGGGCCAGAGAAGGGCCAATGTTATTTAACTTGCTCAATTTCTGATGCTCTTTCTCCTTAGTAATTCATCAAATTTCCAGAAACTGTAATCGTTTGTTTGTCTGTTCATGTACATCACAGCACAGATTTCCGTCCCGTTCGAATGATTCCTTCGTGGAGAGTAGGTTTTATTTATTTATTTCTCTCTTAGAGTCCGTTTTTTATGAGTCATGTTTGGTAGTGACATGAAACGCTGAGCGGGGAGGGGGGGGGGGGGGCTAAAATTTTGTTGACTGCGGTAAAAAGGCGGGAATACGGTAAACGTGTCCAAATGGATGAGTGCGACTGTAGTTATTCAGAGATGAGAAGGGTTGCACAGGATAGACTAACATGGAGAGATGGAGCAATCCATTCCTCGTACTGAAGACCGCAAGAGAATTCATGTTTATTGAGATTGTACCCATCATGATTTCGGAAATAATTACAAAATGTTTATTGTTTAAGTTTCAAGTTGAAGGAGCGTGAATCGAAGCAACACATTTTTATATCCTTCGTTGTGAACGGACTAACGCCGCGTCGGTCAAAGCGACGCACTAGGTGACGGCCAGCGGCCGCGACGTGATACGCTGTTTTGTTTTCATTCCCTTTGTTGATTGTTTAATACTGTAACTGTGTCCGCCACGACAGCATGACGGACTGCCGTCCTACGGGTCCGGGTTCGATTCCCGGTTGGATGGGAGATTTTCTCCGCTCAGGGACTGGGTGTTGTGTTGTCTTCATCATCATATCATCCCCATCCGGCGCGTAGGTCGCCCATTGTGGCGTCGGATGCAATAAGACCTCCACCAAGGCGGCCGGTCCTGCCCTGCAAGGGGCCTCCCGGCCAATGACGCCAAATTCTCATTTCTTTCCACTGCAACTGTAAAACGAACAACGGTACGTAGAACTGAATTTAACGTCTGCAAAAAGCAGTTTCATACTGTTTCACACAGGTAGAAAACTGTCTGGCTTATGATCTAAGCCGGGCATGAAAGCAACGCCTTGCACTTTGATCTGCTATACTGCAGAAGGTAGAAATAAATGATTTATTATTGGTGAGAAACAAAATAAACATTTCGTCCTTTGAATAATCTCACGTGAAGGTGTTCTTACTTCAACGGAGCTTAAAATGATAAACGATATTTCAGTATTTTTCAAGCAACTATACTTCACATTAGCGAAGATTATATTGTGGAACTAGTCGTATTATTAATGCGAAAGATTTATCGCGATAGACGATAACCAATGTATGAGAGACATGGAGTGTGTTTATAGTACGTAAGAAATTCGTAAGAGACATAGATTATATTTATAGTAAGCGAGAAATCCGTAAGAGACGTGACGTATTTTTACAGTGAGTAAGAAATACGTAAGAGACATCTAAGAACGACGTATATGACTAACTACAACAAAATATAATTTAATACACAGACTACTGAATCTGAGAATTGTCAACTGAAAAGAGCAGAAAGGTCATCTCTGGTTGCTTCTATAGCAATACGGCAAATAAATAATCAAGAACCGATGTCCTACTTCACCGTACAAATTGTCACGACATCTGAATGCTACTAATTTTTCACGAAAAAACATCCAAGTAAAGGAAAAATACTCATAAGCAGGGTGATCAGGAACAGTCTGAAAAGATTTTAAGTATGTTGTAGCGCAGGTAGTGCTGAAACGTAATTGTTAAGACAAAAATATTGTACATAGCGCTGTTTTCGAGTTAATTAACGCTGAACTCAGCCAATGACGCCGTCGCACGCGTAAATTCAAGAGGCTCACCCGATACAATTAGTATCAATTGTTCTGTTAGCATAGACGATAGCGAACGAGATTGCTCTGTCGTTGACTCAGGTCGATCGTTACTAGCGTCCCATGACCATTTTTTTATTGCTCTCTTATTTGTTTTTAGGAAACCAAACTAAGTACATTTTTGCCCACACAATCTCTGGCGTGCCTCTTCAATTTCAGTGCTAATTAACTCGGAAACGGCGCAACGTATTGAATTTTCGTCTAAACAGTTATTTTTCAGCGCGATCCACCCTGAAACACCCCTACAAGCTATCCAGACTATTTCTCACCACACTGTATAGATCCAATACAGAGTGTAAAAGGTACAAGTGCAGATATTTCTATTGGTGATTGTGGACGGTGTACTGAACAACACTACATCCTTATTTACGTCCACTGCGCACTAATAATTACAGACATTACAAGTCAGATGTTTTTAGGTTGGGTAGTACTTCCTAGTACATGTGGCATGTGCAATCCATTGATGGGTATTTTTCCCCAGGCTGCAGGTCAGGTTTACGTGTGGATACGTGAAGGCAAAACGGTTTAGACTATCCTGACAGCAGTAGTCCATTTAGCGGCGCAGTTACAACCGTATACAAAAAAATTATCTCCTAAAGTTCCTGACATGTTTGTGAGAAGACTGTTCGACACAGAGAAAAAGCAACTAACACAGTGATGTGTGTACAAATTCAGGTACCACATATGAAAATGTCTGCGGTTATATACGTTACACCCTGTATCTAAATATATTGGGTGCTAGAGAGCTCCACCGCCCGAGCCTTTCAGGGGTTGTTCAGCTGGAAGTTACGTTGTAACAGTGTAATTATGATTTATTCGGTTTGTTACCACAGTCAGCCTTGCCCTCGTAAAAATACTTTCACAACGGTGAAGAAGCCTATTATATGGAATTACCAACACGTAAAAAGACACATTGCAGAGTAATACGACAATCCTCGGACAAATGCGGAGGTACTGTTACGCGGTTGCCGTAGGTGCGTAAACTGTTTATCATAGCGTCGTTGTGCCGCTGTTCCTCTGCATTCAGCGAACCCATACAAGGGATGCATATCGTCCAACTAACAATAACCTATACCTTTCATGAATTACTTACCTCACAAAAATCTTCGTTTCTCGTACTACTGCAATACAGCGAGCGCCAATACTTCCAACTTCAGCGCACAGCTAACGCAACTGGAAAAGAAAATCGTAGGCAGAACAGAGTAGCACAGAATGAAAATCCGAGGGAAACGAGTTAAAAAACAGCGTTACTCTTATCAACAGCAAACACCGCGAGCGAATGGAGACAAGACACTCAACGCATACAGCCGACAATTGCACGGTTCTGCACTATTTTCAGTGCAGTACAGATACAAAGGTAAGGGGCGAGAAAGCAAACGAATTGCAATAACTCCGGAACAAGTCACAGGAGACAGTTAGTCGCTTGCACAAGAACACTCACGCATCCCGGAATAACCTCTGAAAGTATTTCGACAGAGTTCTGGTTCACCCTTTATATGTGTATGAAATACGACGTTCGTGGTGCGTTAGCTCACGTCCATGTATCAGTGAGGCTTATCGTGTCAGTCTACAGAATAGTATCGTCATTGGACGAGCGTCAGGAAATGCAGAAAGACACGGAAAAAAATTTGAGGTTGCTGTATAGAATAGCAGCCTTGTGTAAATATGGATAAATGCAATATAATGCATGTAACATACAGGAAAAGTCCAGTGATACTCTATTACAGGATTAATGGTGAACGTCGTATAGTTTAAGTATGTAGAAGCGATATGAAGTGGAACGATCACGTAAAATCAGTATCATAGAAGACGAACTGAAATTTAAATTCGTTGAAAGGATTCTAAGAATGTACAACGCATTCATAAAGGAAGTCGGATTGAAGTCGCTAGTGCGACCACTTTCACAGTAGCTTGGAGTGGGAGTGACGTCAGACATCGGACGAACTCACAGAAACCTTTTAGGGTCATACCTGGCCGGTACAGCCCACACGAAATTACTGCGGGGAATTTTCGGTGAATATAAGTGGGAAACTTTGGAAGAAACATGACGAAGTTCTCATGGATACCTTTTGTGTAACTACAGGAAGAAGACCATAAGTAGAGTACTGTATAGGAATCTCCTGTACAGTCGGAAAGAGATTTCGGGAGATTTTGAATTTATCTGACTTTCAGACTTACTTTAATTCCAAATGGTGCATTTCTGGGCAGTGATTCCTTACGAGAACTTTATCTAGTAAGTCCCCCTATAACTCCTAGAAATCTGTAATAAGAATTGTGGAACGCCTTGTATAATTGGAAGGGATTGCAAGAATAAAAGAGATTAGGGCGAGTGCGGACGAACATGGCAGTACTTTTTCTTTGATCAGTAAGCTAATCGAATAGGACTGAAAATCGATAACGTTGTAAATCATTGCTGTGCACTGTGTAGTGGCTTTCGGACAACGTACATAGACATAGAAAGTAATCGTAATTTGTGATAGAGGGATCGAGTGTTGACTGTCAATCTCCTCTACTGCACAGAGTTTGCAAGTTTAAATGGATTTCTTTGTACACATATGGGATGCGCCGATTTAATGCACCACGAATCCCTATAACGAAAATTTTACAATAATTTTTCAGCAATGAAATTTCTTCACCCACGGAAATTTTTCTTCTTCTCGACTGAAACGTATGTGGTGGATGAAACTGGTAAAATTTTACGGACTGTTTATTCGTGAATACATATGAATTTTAGACGTTGTTCGTCGCTACTTGGCACTTAGATAAGAACCTCCTCATTTTGCTTTAGTACACTTATATCCGCTATGATCTGCTCCTGCTGTTCTTTACACATGATTAGAGCACTGGTGTGTCATACGCCCTAAATAGAGTTAAAAATATCGCTCGTATGTCGAGGACCTCTTCACAGCGGTGCGAGTGTCATACCCCCCTCCCCACTTTCACACCGAAGATCCTGTTTCCAGGCAAACCGCCAAACCACAAGTGCATGGCTCAACACGTTACTCAGATGGCAGCGGGTTCCACATTGCATGCTGCACGCTTCTGCGGCCATTGACTCTAACGGGAGAGAAGAAGAGCCTCTTATATAGTATGAGAATAAGGTAAAATGGAGTAATCAGAGAAGTGATTCAGTAAGCTAAGGTCAGATGCCAATCTGAAATTGGATCAATGTCGAGTTCAATAATTTTCATTCCGTTAACACAGGGGAAGGTGGTTTTCCCGTCACCAATAATCCTTCGGCGATAATGAAGTTGGGAACAACTTTATCAAGTAATTACTCAGAGGCAAAAGTGTTAACATTCGAGAAAACTTTACAGGGGTGATGCGGAAGCCTCGTCTTCCGTGGAGTATGTGACAAGTCCAAAGAAATCACCAAAGTAGTAACAACAAGAAAACGGTTTCATACACAGTTTAGTACCACGGATAAAGAAAATGACATATTAGTGGTAACGGAATCGCCACACGTCAAAGCTTTATCGTCTGTATACTGCTGTGTCAGAAAGGGGGTTTGTTAAATCCGTGCTGGTACAAATGGAAGGCGAAGCACAGATTTAATCTTTAACCCGTTATGTCGTTGGGTTCGTCATATACCGCAGTTACCCTAATTTCCTATCTAACACTATCAATTGCTCTCTACGGCCGAATAACGTGTGATAATTTCCCTTTAAATATTATCTCCCAAGATGGTGGTGCTACGTGAGAGAAGTGATATCTCAAAAATAAGTTCTTTAATAAAATAATATGATATATACCGAGTACAAAAGAGACGTGTAGGTTGCTTATAATGTTATGTGATGAATTTCAACTGTCATCTGTTAACTATCAACATTGTATGTAATTCATTCTTTTCAGCTGAGCTGATACATTTTCGGGAATAGTCGATACATATTCTCTTGTTAAAGCAAAATTTCAGCCACAGAAACACACACATGCCTCGAGTTTGCTTAGTGTAATATGGAAGTATAATTAAATACCTATAGGCCTATATTAATTTGATCAAAATAAGCGTATATTATTTCTAGAAATATATAAAATCGCGTACACTTGCAAGCACAACGAGCCCTTCATATTAAATATTTCCCATCTAAATTGCCTGTGTTACTAAAACGTTTGCAGTTTGCATGTTGGTATTATTGATAAAAACTCTTAGATTAAGCAGCATCTGTTAACGTACATTCGGTAGCTGTTCAATGCTTTTCGAGTTCTATGAATCTTCAAATCAAGTGCTTCCTCATCTAAATTGTCTGTATAACTTATTAAAATATTGCCTATTGAGAACGTTAAATTCACGTAGACCATTACTCCTGACCTAAATTACAAAATACAGTCAGAATTAACAACATAAACGAACACTAAAAGGGATCTCCGCAGAGCTGGAGAAAAAAGGAAAATACGGAGAACGCGGTAAAGGTAACGGCAAAGGATAATAGAAATGTGTCAAACCAGTCAGAAGGCTGATAGCTCAGTAATGAAATATCAAAAAGAATCCCTTTGTTACAGGAAAGTGAAGAATGAGTCAGTCTTTGGGGGCTCCCTGTTGGGTGAACCTACCTAACTCTATGACATACTTTATTTCATGATAGCAGATACTTTCTCTATCTTCAAGTAAAGTAGGCCTGCTAGACACAGCTACAATAGTCCTCAACAAATGACAGGAGTGTCTTCACACGAGTAAAACACTCGGAGCGGGAATGAACTCTCTGTCAGCAACGGGTAGTTTATTGTTTGTTGAGCGGGGGGAAATACGTCATATGCTGCTCTGATCCTTTAATAGAATTTCGTTAAGGTGAGTTGTTCAAGCAATTAGGTACTTATATGCAGTTGTATTACAAGTGTAACATACTTACAATCAAAGTCATAGTTGGATTTAAAATCCTTCTTACTGAATCATTCGCTTGGGAAAATGGCAAAAACTCTTATTAAAGTTTTTGTCTATTTGAGAAACAATTGCTCCATCTCTAAGGAAATGTCTGAAGAAGAAGAA